>NC_054391.1:2387389-2987389 GCF_001625195.1 Drechmeria coniospora | reverse complement strand
TCGCCGGGGTAGTTGCAAAGTCCCGAAAGAACGTTGGAAAGGATCGAGCCGGAGAAGAGGAGGTACTGGGGAAACTTGGGCAGGTTGCGGGCGATGAACATGTCGAGGTAGATTGTGTCCTCGGGTGCGAAGTCCTCCGGGTTCATGACATCGAGGAGGATGGTGAGAATGTACTGGCGATTGATGGTCAGGCCAAAGATCTGCTCCTCGGCCATTTCCATTCGCGAACCGCCGGTGGCCTGGTTGTCGGGAGAATCGTTCAGGAAGCTGTCCTCGAACGCCTCGTTCAGGGCGCTCAGGAAGCTCGGCGCGTCGAACTTGAGGATGAGTCGGAGGTATGGGAACGCCGGCTCCGAGTCTTGGCCGGGGCGTGTCAGAAACCGGCGGCTGCTGCCGCGTGGCCATTCAACGGTCTGGCCGGAGAAGAAGAACCAATAGAGACTGGACTTGGCCTTGGCCGCCGAATCGTCCTCCATCATTTCACCCCTCGGGTACACTCTTCCCGTCAGGACGTACGACAAGTATGGGAAGATTTTGAGAGCATTGACGCTGTCGTAGCCTTCGCCGTCGTCGCCGTCGTGGGTCATCAACGGCACCAGGAGGCCGAGCAGATCGATGGCGGGGGTGATGTAGTCGCCGAGCGCTTGGTTCCAAACATACGTCAGGGCGTCGTAGAGATTATGGCGCTTGCACAAGAGCGTGATCTGGTCCAGATCGAGCGTCGTCGTTTGCATGTGGCATATCATCTCTTCCAGCCTCCCCTCCCACCCGTTCGCGACGTAGTGACGAACCATGTCCCTGACGACGACGGGGGGCGCTATCGTGATGGCTTCATCCAGAATGTAGGGCTCCAGCGTTTCGTGGAAGATTCCATCGACGGCGGCGCTCTCGTACCACTCGTACATGTCGTCGAAGAGATAATCGGTGGCGCCGATGGCCTGGATGGCGGTGAAGCACGTCTCGGCAAGCTGCCGCAGGTGATGGTCATCCGCCTCGTCGCTGCTCCGCTCCCGTTGGCCAAAGGCGTACTTGAGCGAGGCCGTGATGATTTCCACGATCTTGTCCTGCACCATGGAGTGCCGAAGCTCCGTGTCCTCGGGCAAGCCGACGGTGAGCTTGTCGGCGTCGCCGGTGTAGTACGAGGTTGCGAGACGGATGGCTCCAATGTAGTCGCCATCCTCCATCATGGCGATGAGGCGATCAGCCCAGTTCGACAGGGCACCAACCGAGACCTCGCTGAAGCCGAGGAGGAATATCCTGCCCTTGTACGCCTTGAAACTCATGTAAAAGGCATCGGCGACGACGCCGTGCATCGACTCGTCTTCCTCGTCCAGCTGCTCGACCAAGCTGTGGAGCTGGGTCGAGAAGAGGTCGCTGTGGTAGATGAACTTTTGAAGAAGGTCGAAGGATTCCGTCATTCGCATGCTTCTATCCTCCAGCACGATGAGCCTCTGCGATATGGTGAGGACGGCCAGGACGGAACGGCCGAGCCACTGGACGGCAACGAGGGGCTCCTCGCACTTCCAGCGGCTGCGGGTTCTGAACTTGAGCGTCGCCGGGTGGTCCTTGTTCTCGTTGGCGATTTCATCGACGTCGAGGACGGTGAGGACGTTGGACCAGCAGTAGACGAGCTTGACCTTTGACAGGTCGGAGCCCGTGTGGGGATCCGGCGCCTTGAGCTTGACGGCGGGAAACCAGGCAAGGCAGCCGGTCATGGTGCTGTGTGCCGGCACGTCCTTTGGTCTCGCGGACTTGTGCTGGGTCTGGGCGACCGGGGTGGTGGAGACGATGACGAGCAAGTAGGGGGTGAGCATGGCCGTCAGGCCGATGGCGTCGGTTTTTCGCTCCACGTTGCCCAGAGGCAGCGATGCGAAGCCGAGGACGGTACTCGGCTTGAGCGGTTTGCCCGCCGGCGTGGGCATGCCGGGGTAGCGACCGAGGATCCTTGTCGTCTTGACCGTCCTCCCGAGCGCTCCGGTGCCTCGGGTTGCGAGGTGGGAAAAGGCCATGCCTCGATCGTCGGCGGACACCAGGGCGGTGTGTCTGGTTCCTAGGAATCCCAAGTGGACGACGGCCATGTTGGTGACATGTCCGTCGGCGGACCGGCTTTGCGCCTGGGCCTCGTCGATGTGAGGGATGGTCAAGAAGGGTCGGGCCGCCTTGGCGGTGTCCCAGGTGAAGATGCTTCCATTCGCATGTCCGCCGGCGACGGTCGTATGATCAGCAGAGACGGCAATCGCCGTCACGGCTCCCGACTCGACGGCTGAGAGGAGGGGTCACGTCAACGAAAGAGTTGGGCGAGGTAGGATCACGAAGCGGACGCGCGACTGACCTTTGGTACCCGGGCCGATGATGAATTTGAGGCCCTGATTATGATCGAACAGCAGTATTATGCCCTTGGACGTGCCTATCGCTATCGAGGCCGAGACGGCGAGACAGGTCGGCGAGCCAAAGTTGCGACGGCCCGCTTCGGAGAAGGCTTGCTTGTTGAGCTTGTTTAGGCGGGTCCAGCGAACGACTTCCCAGGGGGCCGTCGTCGTACTGCTGTCGGCCGGGTCGAGGACAAGGTTGGAGCTCAGCGACACGTTGCGGCTGTGGGCGGAGAGGAAGGCGGGGGACGAGGGACGAGGGGAATTCGAGGCCGAGGAGGTGATGCGGGACTGGAAGCGTCTGTCGAACGGTCGAAAGGTCGGCGTCGGGCTGCCTGGCGTGGGCCGAGAGGCGAACGAGGGCAGGATGCTGCTCCCCGGAGACGAGACGCGGGAGCCCTTTGGTCGGTTAGACTGGAGGGGAGAGTCGGGAAAGAGAGGGAGACGTACCTGGACGGATGGTGCCTCGCCGAGTGTCGATGGAAGGGAATCGACGGGGCTCCCGACTCGTCGCGGCAACGTGTCGACCAAGCTGGCATCTATGGAGCTGGCGTCGGAGCCATCCTCGAAGGTATCGCGCACGACGGTGCGGTGCCGCTTCGTGTTTGTCTCCGTCCCCGTCGAGGGCGCGCCGGCATGCTCCTCGAGCAACGGGACATCATCGCTGTTCTGATCGGGCAGTTCCCTCGCTCCATCCTCTCCACCGTTGCCCCTCGATGGGGGCGGGTCTTCTGAATCAGGCATTGTGCTTTGGCTTCCATCACATCGTCCACTGGCGGTCGAGAAAGATTCGTCGAGAGCTCGAGGCTCGTGGCCAAGCTAGCTAGACGCCGGATGACGCTCGGGGCGGTCGATCGACGCCTGGTCCCCGTGGCAGTGGCTTTTCCGTCGCAGGTGCGTCGTTTTCCCGTTTGTCCGTTGTCGGGGACTGGTCTGGCTGGGCTGTCGGATGGGGGGGCCGTCGCCTCCGCAGCTGCATCATGAGCTGCCGAGAAGCATGGAGGTTGTGCTCGACGGCAAGGTTCCGTTACACCTCGGAGGCAGGCACCTCGCCAGCGGTGCGGCGTCTGGGCGGGCCGCGGATTTCCCGTTGCCATTTGGAGCTCGCTGGTGGTGGGGAATGCTGCCAGGCACCGTATTATTTCAACCTACTGTAGTTGGCTTAGTAGGCACAGCAGTACTCCGTAAGTACTTGGAAGTACCCTAAGTACTGTACAAAGGTCTCTTGGTCAACAACAGATGCATCTGGTTCTTCAACTTGCTTGTATTCCTTCGCGCTGATACAATAAATTTGGCTGTACTTTTTGGGACATTGGCCAATGCGACAGCGCACCGATCGTAGCGTCAGGGACCGTCAGTGTCAGTCTTGAATTGCAGCAAAACCGGTAGACAAGCCAGTTGGCATAGGGTAGCAACGCGGAAGTCGCATCTGCTATGTACTTACGAGTACAGGTACAGCATACTTACATGCAAGGCTACAAGTAAGTACTTGTAAGTACTGTGGTTGTAGTGAGCAGAGCACAACACGAGAGCACCGTGCATCGGGACAGGGTGCCTGCGGCATTACTTGCACTTACAGTACACATAGTACCTGAGTTAGTACGTTCTCCATACAGTACAAGTACTTGCTAGTAGTACCTACAGCACATGCATTTGCGCATTTACAGCATACTTGTACAGCGCAAGTACCCCTACAAGTATGGAGTACTTGTACTGTACTCCGTAGGTGCACAACTAAATACTCCGCTCTCTGTAGCTGCTCCACTTTTCAATCGCTACAAGGATCCCCCACGTTTCCAGTATTATCCACCAAGCTAAAGGCAACCGCAGCATCCAGCCTTTCTACACTGCTGTTCTACCACTGGAAGTATTTACTTGTGCTTGTTCCTTGGCCAGCCAGCCAGGCCAACTTCGGCATCCACCATCCTGACGCGTCCTCCTTCTGTTCGCCTCTCATCACCTCACACGCGGCACAGCAACGCAGGGAGAAATGCCCTCCATCGGCCCACAACCACCTGCGCCTCTCAACAAGCGCAAGCGCACGCCCGAAGCCGGCGGCGATGGCGACGTCGACATCTCTAGCAAACACGCTCGCCGCGAACCCAACGCGGACGAGATAGACCTCGGCGATTCAGCCGACGAGGATGACGACATCGGACCCAGCGCAGCACCCGCCCTGCCACCCACGATGCCACCCACGACGACGACGCCGCCGTCGCAGCCTTCCACATCGGCCGCTGGGCCTTTGCTGCCCCCGTCGGCTGTCCCGAGAGAGGCCGAGACGGAGGCCGGCACGGACGCTGGGTCTTCCATGCTCTCGGGTCCGCAGCAAGGATCCACGGAGAGGCAGGATACATCCTCCGACTCCGACTCGGACGACTACGGCCCTTCTCTTCCGTCGGCAACGACGAAGCGCGCAGCGCCCATCGGTCCCTCCCCCGCGCCGTCCGAGGCGGCCACCCAGCGAGACAGCTGGATGCTCGCCCCGCCGAGCGCGGCGTCGGGCTACGCCGAGCGTGACCCGACCCGCATGCGCAACCGCAAGTTTGCTTCCAAGCCGGCGGCGCCCGGTGCCTCGGCTGTGTCGTCCATATGGACGGAGACGGCCGAGGAGAAGCTCCGTCGGCTGCAAGACTCCGTGCTCGGCCGGACAGGAGGCATCGGTGGAGAGTCCGACGCTCCCGACACGGGCGGCCACCAGCAGAGGAGCAAGGCCGACGAGGAGAGGGATCGACGGATCGCGGCGAGCGTCGAGGCGTCGAGGGGCGAGAGCATGTACGACGCGCACGCGAAAAGGCAGAGGAGCCAGGGCGTGGCCAAGGACGAGGAGGAAGACGACCCGAGCAAGAGAGCGTTCGACAGGGAAAAGGACATGGCGCTGGGCGGCAAGATTGGCACGGCCCAGAGGAGGGAGCTGGTGGCCAAGTCGGCCAACTTTGGAGGCCGATTTCAAAAAGGATCATACCTGTAGCGCCCCGACGCACGACGCATGTCCCATTCACCAGGGCAAATCGGGTGGCGTGCAGGGCCAAGGGGGAAGCCGTGCCGTCGCATTGGGTAGTGTAGTGGCTGCTAAACCGAGACAAAATTCTCCCATGATGAAATCACGCAGCCACCAGCCATGTCCACATGAACCATTCAACTCCACCGCTGCCATGGGAAATCTTTCGTGTTCATATCGTTCCCAAGTTTGAGAATGCTTCCGACGTCACATCCCCCCGCCTGAATGCACAAGGCGGGTGACGAGTCTTCATTCTGTGCCGCTCGACGTCCTACAAGAACCTGCTTGCACGCAGCAAGAGACAGGCAACGCATCACGCGTGCCCGCCTCTTCAACGCGTCCGACGACGGCCACCGTGCCGACAAGGGCGGGTGGCGTGGCAGGCGTGGGCGGCCGCCGGCGAGGTTTTCGCCTCCCACGGCCTCCAGCAGCGTTTCGTCGCCGGGCGCAGCGACGACGTGTCGCGGAGAACGAAGCGAAAATGCAATGATTCGAGTCCAGCATAGTAGGATGCACGTGCTTGTGACGAGAGCAGCGACGCTCGCAAACAGGCTAAAGGAGAGAAAATCAATGCTAGGGGAAAAAGAGCTGTGAGAGGAAGGGCGAAACGGCTCCGAGCGGCTCGGGGCCAACCAAGGCGGTCGGTCGGTGCCTCGTCATTGCGTCGACGTCATCTCCGGACGGCCACCGGCTTCGAGACGCGACGGGGAGACCGTCTCTCGCGCGGGCGGCTCGTTCCTTCGGCCGAATCGGAAGGCCTGCCGGACGGCGGAGAAGACGCCGGCGTCGGCGAGAGGCGTCCCGTCGGCCGGTTGGGCGGGTCGAGGTTCGGTCGGGCCGGCTTGGCCGCCGGTGGCTCGTCGCGATCGGTCTCTGCCGAAGCGTGGCAGCGACGTGCCGGGGCGTGAAGGGTCGTCGGCGCCACGGCGGAACCAGGCGGGACGCAGACGGCCGGGGAGATTGAGGCGGGACTGGGCACGCGCCTCCTGGCTGGTACCGTTCCTCGCGTTCGCGTCGGCCTCGGGCGTCGGCCTCGGCTTGGGCGTGTAGTAATCGGCCTTGCAGAGAGGACAGCTGGCGCGGCGGCTCGTCAGCCAGGGGTCGACGCAGACGGCGTGGAAGGCGTGGCCGCAGGTCAGGCCGCGGACGTCGTCGTCGTCCTCGAGGGTGTCGATGCAGATGGCGCAGGAGTCGCCCGGGGTGCCGAGGCATTCGGGTGGGAGGGCGGCGTCGATGTGCTCATCCTCTTCGACGTCCTCGTCGACGTCCTCGTCAGCCGCCGCAGGCCGCACGGCCGGCGTCATCATCGTCTCTTGGGTGCCCGACGTCTGGCCGGCATCGCCATCGACGAGCGAGCTGTCCGGCTCGTTCTTGGTCTCGGCCACGGAGCCGGTCCCGGTGGCCGGCTCCGACTGTCGCTGCTCCTCGGCAGAGCGTCTCGCGACGGCAGCCACGACGCCGTCGGCATCGCGGACGCTGTTCGCTCGACTGGCGGGGACGGAGACGCCGCCGGCCGTGGGCAGGCCTTCCCGGGCACGGTCCGAGACCCAGCTCTTGTACTTCATCATGGGGAACTTTTCGTTGACCTCGTTCATCGACATCAGTTTCTTCTCGCGGCGTCGTCGATGAGGGCGCTGGACCGTCTCGAGCGTGATGGGCTCGCCCTCGTCGTTTGTCATCCTGGCTCGGTTGCGAGCGTTGTACCGGAAGCAATACTTGACGCCGACGATGATCCTGCGGGCGCAGCGTGTCAGCGGGTACGGGCCGTCGAGGCGAGACGAGCGTTGCGGCCGGCCGGGCGAGTCGTGCGAGGGCGACGACGACGGGGATGGCAGGGGGCAGGGCGAACGCGCATCGAGCGAGGGGGTTCTTACCAGAGGTTGGTGAAGACGACGCCGAAGCCGAGGGCGACGAAGAAGAGCAGAGGCGAGCTCGAGCCATTGTTATTTTGCGTGTTGTCGTTGCTCTGATTGGTACCCGGAGGCTTCGACGATTGAGGCGTGTTCATCTCCGTCGTGGCCGTGGCCGTGGCCGACGTCGTGGCCGAGTCGGCCAGCGTCGACGTGGCGGCCCTGGCAACGAGCAGGGCGGCCTGGCCCAGGGCCCGCTGGACGACGGCCATGGTGGTGCGAATTCCGACGGCGAGGAGCCCCGAGCTTGGACCTGACTCGTCTCTAGCAGCCGAGGGAAATCATCGACTGCGCGGACCCGCGAGTCCGAGTCGAGCGCCCTTTTTCGTCCCTGCTCGGCTTTGCCAAATCTTCACAGCCGCGTGCGCTGGAGGGTGGTTCGAAACGTAGGAGGAGGTCGTCGGTCGGTCGCACCGTGCCCTGCCTCGTTCGGCTCGGCGGCGTCGTCGGCTCGAGGGGGACGGCGTCCTCGCGTCGGCGGTTGGGTGCGAGCCGCAGAGAGCGTCCGAGGTGGTGGGAGAGAGGATCGAGAGGTGAGACGGGGACGGCGTCGGGCGATGGAAGCGGCTCGGGTATCTGGCGATGCGAGGTGATGTTGGTGTGCGGGAGAGGAAGAGGAATCGGCCAAGGCGGTCTGGAGGTGTTCCGAGGAGCCAGCGGGCAGGTCTAGGGGGAGCTGAGGAGAGGAGAGGAGACGGAGGAGAGGAGAGGGTGGAATGGGACTGGCTTGGACCGGGGGCTGGTCGGCGGTGGGCACTGGGGCACTGGGGCACTGGGTAATACGTACCTACCTTTTGGGTCGACTGGTGGGTGGCTCGTACCCTTGTATCCTCGGCCGACGTCGACGAACAGAGAAGGCACAGCGCTGGCCCAAGCCAAGGGTGGCCCAAGCAAGCCACCTAGCGGCGGGTGAAGCAAGCTGGAACCGTCGGGAACAGTGGGGTGGGCCGGTGGGAGCGACGCTGCAGGCTCAGCGGCAGCGGGCTTCCGTGATTGGCCGCGGCGCGCCCACGCCGGCCTGTGCTCGCCCCTGTGCTGGGCACTGCTGGCGAGACGGCGAGCTGGGGAGGACGGAGACGACCAATGTGCATGCGGTACGTGTACATGCACGTGCTAACGTGTCTACATCGAATAGTGCACCTGCGCCTGCAGAATGCGCAGAACCGCAGGCAATACCATGTACCGCACAGCGCAGTGCAAGTACATGTACATGCAGGCGAGCGTTCCCATGAGCATAGGTACCTTAGTAGTAATTACTATCTACCTCTAGGTATAGGCAGTAGTTGTACGTAGTAATCACTGTACACCTACAGTAAGTACATGTACAGTATTATTACAGTACATGCAACGCAAGTACAGAGTCCTGTGGTGCAACCAGCACCGAGTACGGAGTACTTGTGCCTATTTTTATGATCCTTCCTCCCTTGGCACCTGCGAGTCCTCCGTCCAGCAATTCGGGCTTCCTCTGCCGCGTCGTCGGACCGTCGGACACGCCGCGCTCCGTCTCCATCGCAGCGGCACGAGGCGGTGATGAGTTGATTCATTCCTCACGTGCATGGTACGAAGACGGCATCCTCCCACCAGCGCGGCTGGCTGTTTCTGCTCGCCGGCGGCCATGCCACGCCGACCACTCCGCTTCACCATGACCACACGGCATGTTCATCAAATAACGAACAAGGCCGGGATGCTGAAACAAGGCCGGAAAGGAGGGGGGGTCGGCTCATGCTGTGCTTTCTCGGTGGGACGGGGGTTCGCAGACCGTTCCGTCCGCATGGAGGCATCTGCATTCACAAAGGAGTCGAGCAGCTGCCGATGCGCGTCCTCCGTCTCCCGTCTCGAAGGAGGTCTGGTGCGAGATTGTCGTCCACTTCCCGGAGCACGTCGGCACCCTATCACGCTGCACAGGCAAGGTGCATGCATGCAGGCAAGCAGGCAGGCAGGCAGACAGGCAGGCGGGCAGGCATTCCCACGCAAGCAACGACGTGTGGGCATGACGCCTCGACGTTGCCGTCGCCGCACCGCTGCTGGCGGGAGCAATGCTGCCGAGCTCGTGCCAAGCTGCCTGCTAGGTACCAAAGTTGATGGGCTCTCGCAGCCGCAGCACGCTACAGCTGCCTCCTGCCAGGCAAACCTTGGGCGCGGCGGACTGTGGCGGTGACGGGCAGTGCGAGGCGCAATGCTTCCGCGCATGCTAACTGGGTGCCATCACCTGCCCGCCCTGTGCCGGTGCCGGCATCTCCGCTGCCGAGGTGGCTCTCGCTCACTGACAAATACAGCAGCTCGCCTCCACGTTTGCTCGCACGCACAGGCACACACGCACGCCCACAGTACGCTGGCGGGTACGCATCTGGCCAGTCGTTGTCGTCATCGCCCTGGCGCGGGGGGGACGTCATCCGCCGGCTCGTACGGTGTCGCCACCCAGGGCGCTACGACCGAGGAGCCCCGGCACGGGCTACGAGTGCCCCCCATCGCATGGCTGGCAAGTCTTCCGTGGCCCGTCATCGTGCCGCCGCTCGAGCTCGGCTGCTTGGCGAGGTGTCACCAAGGGTGCCTGAGGGTGCGTGAATTCTCGATGCAGTTTGGCCTCGACATGCTCGGACGAGTTGGCAAGCACAGCTCCCTCCTGCACCCGGCACGTACGTGCATGTACTCGGTGCCGTGCGCCGCCGCCGTGTAAATTTAGTGCATGCGCGCCCTGCAAGTCACAAAATCCGTACCCTCCCTCGCCGCCCGCCTCGACGCATTGTCGCATCGCTTGTCTCAGTCCTTCACCACCCTGCAACGGACATGTACTTGCTTGGATGCGATGCTCCGTACAGTACTGCCTGGCACCCATGCGGTACGAGCGAGGTACCGGCACGCCCGCCGACGCGTGCGCGTGCCCCTTTGTCACTCGCGGGTACCGTCCAGCAGCCGCCACCATCCCTTCCCCTATCTCTCTGCCGCCACTGCGTGCGAGTGCTCGCAGCGGCTGGCACCCATCCCCATGGCGAGGCGGTCACGGCATCGTCGTCGTTGGCGTCAGCGTCAGCGTCAGCCGCAAAGATGCAGCCACGAGAAGGATCGGAGAGAGTCCATGTCCCCTTGGGTTCGTGGCAAACCCGTCGCTGCAGCTGTACGTGCTCCGTACATGGGCACTAGATCTAAAAAAGGGACGGTGGCAGTGTTGGCCAAGTCAAACCATCGGAAGCGGCGTGGCCCATCGTCATTCAACCTTGTTTCTACTTTGTCTCGCCTATTGTCATGAACGAAGTGCGCAATTGTCTCCGAACTAGCACGAATTAGGCACCCTCCACGGCACGTATGTAGGGTACAGCTACTGTACATACTAGGTACATAATAGTGCATGTACTGTCCTGTACGGGCTTATGGTGTGCAGGTGATACTGGAGCTGTGTGAATGCTTGCACCAAGACATTCGCGAGGTAGCACGAGCACGAGTACTCCGCGCCGTAGGTAATACATGTACAGACAGTGCCGCATTGCTAGGACCGTGCGTGTGCTTGGCCTCGTCGCCACCACTGGGGCATGCGAGACCTCACATCGTCGTCGTTTGCCCCGACGTCGTCGTGCCACATGCCAACCAATTCGCCGTGTCTAGGCTACACGCTGGTGGTGGTGGTTGTTGCGGAAGAAGTAGGGTGATCCCTGCCGCGCTGTTTCCACTATCTAGTACAAGAACACGTACGAATGCAAACTCCATGCGCCCATGGCTTAAGCGAGCCCTTCACCCCGAATTGGTACGTCGAACGATATGGCGCTACAATCCGATGAGCCGATGGTTCATTCGGGCCTGATCCTACCTGTGCTTGCGCGCCATTCCATGCCTGGAAATTCCTTCCTTTGATTCGATGCGGTAGCCTCTTTGTCCGTGCCGCTACGTCGCGTGTTTGGAGCCATGTGCACCTGGTGCTCGCCTTCGAGCCCGTTGCCTGGCTGGCTTGTGCTTTGCCATCGCACCTAGATATCCTTTGTGCACGGCGGCGATCGATGTGCTCTCCAGACGAGGCTTGATGCTGCGTGCTTTCCGACATTGGCGCCATTAGTTCTTGACATGAATGGCATTCACTTTCAGCCAGTATTCCTCCCTGTTGACTGTTGACTGCTGGTCGATTGTCAATGTTCAGCGTGGTACCAACCGACATCTGGTGTGCTAGAGTTCTGTGTGATAAGTTTATGACGCTACTAACATAGCCACCTAGTACCTAGTACCTAGGCATATACGTACTGTACTAGTACAACTACCTTGTACTTACTTAGGTGCACTGGACACAACCAGTCCCTAAAGTCTTTGTGCATGCCAGCCCACGTCGTTGGGTTGTGCTTGCAAGTGTTCGTACTTACATGTACTTGAAGACAGACAGAATAGTTTCGCGCCTAATAATATTACTCCATACTCCCTACCGTAAAGTGTATCCGATTTCTCAAGTGCGCTAAGCTGAAAATGGTCCCACCGTCGTCCCTCACCTCACCAGAGCCCATTTAACATCGTGACCGTGCCTCGCGTTCTGTGTGCTCACAGCTCCCCCAAGCCTGGACGTGTTCCGCATCAAGAGCCGGAGCCATGCCGCCTACACAGCTTCCCGAGTCGGGCAATCCCCTGTGCGTCAACAAACCCCTCCGACTTCTCTTCCCGCCCATCCATCGTGTTCTTGCTGCAGGCCAGCCATGGAGCTGACGGCGAAGCATTTCCTTGCAGCGTCTTCTTCGACATGACTCTTGGAGGTAATTCATTGGCCTCCCAACCATCTATTCTCCCAGCATCGACCGGACCGTGCATCGTCTACGTCGTGGCAAAGTGTCCGCCCATGCCGCCGCTGACTGGCCGCATGGTTGACCGCTCGGCGAGTGACGGAAACCGGCGACGGCTCACGCATCATCTCCCCTCGCTCCTCGAGATCGAGAACGCTGCTGATTTCCGTAGGCGAGCCTCTCGGCCGCATCACCTTTGAGCTTTTCAAGGATGTCGTTCCCAAGACGGCGGAAAACTTCCGCCAGTTCTGCACCGGAGAGACCAAGAACTCGGCCGGCCGGCCGCAGGGCTACAAGGGCTCCAAGTTCCACCGCATCGTCAGTCTCCTCTCGCCCTCGGCCCCTCGGACCTGCTCCCGCGTGCCACGCCGGTACCGTGTCTCACCCGTGAACGGTAGATTCCAAACTTCATGTGTCAGGGCGGCGACTTTCTCAACGGCGACGGCACCGGCTCCACCTGCATCTGGGGCTACAAGTCCTTTGACGACGAGAACTTTACGCTGAAGCACGAGCAGCCTGGTCTGCTCTCCATGGCGGTACTCTTTGCACCCCTCTCCCCCTCCTACGCTTGCATGCCATGGTTCACGCACGGCTGACGGCGCGGTAGAACGCCGGCCCCAACACCAACGGCTCCCAGTTCTTCGTCACCACCGTCGCCACCCCCTTCCTCGACGGCAAGCACGTTGTCTTCGGCAAGGTCGTGGACGGCATGGAAGTCGTCAAGAAGATGGAGGCCACCAAGACGGGCTACAGGGGCAAGGACGTGCCCAACATGGACATCACCATCGCCCAGTGCGGTGAGATGTGAGGCGACGCCACGCTCGAATGCACGCGGCCGCACTGGCCCGTCATCCGTCACGAAGCGCGAACGCGGCTCGACAGGTCGCCGAGTGGGCGACGAGAGGTGCCGCGGGGAAGTCGCCTCAACCGTCTCGGCGTGATGGCCGCCGTCGGCCGTCTCGAGGCACGCGCACAGGTGCACCATGTACCCAGCTTCAGGTAGAGCACGAAACGAAGACACGGGCGGCGGCGCCCGACGGCCCGTTCATGCATGGCATGCACGTCTTTCGTTCTCGGCCATGACCAAGGGCCTTCTATGGCGAAGCAAGCTACTGTTTGCGTCAAATGCTAGCAATGTTTGATTTCGTTCACACCATCTACCGCCCCTTCTTCCGTCCTCGCCTCGCCGTACGCCGGCACTCCGTGGCAGCGCCAAACCGCATCGTCGCCAACGGCCTGCTGTCCCCCAGCGGCCAAGCGACGGTGTCCTCGACCCATCCGTCGCCATCCGCGCCCCGTGGCTCTTCCAAACGGCGGCAATGTACGGCGGCATCCTGATGCTCGAAGCCCTTGCCTGCGAACTGAACGGCCGGTGCGGCGGAGGAGATGAGGGGTTCGATGTGCATCAATGGAGGAAACAGTGTTTCCCGACCGCTTCTCTGCACGCCTGCCGTTCCGCATTCTCGGCCGCCCGTCCGTCCGTCTACTGCGCGTGCTGGCCGAGGCCCCGGGCACCGCGGCGCTGCTTGCCCTGGTTCTGGCCCTTGACATAATACCTTGGCGCCGCCGCGTCGTTGGGGGCCGCACCTCCCACGCGGGGTGGAACGTCCGTCGTTCGCGTTTCCGGGGCCTGGTTCGGCGGGCTGGGGGTGACGTACACGGTATGGATGACGGGTGTGGCCGGGACCGTCGTCGTCACCGTGTGGACGACCGTCGTGACCGGGGCCGTCTCCATCACCGTCAGCGTCACCGTCAAGCCGCAGGAGTTTTTTGCCTTTTTGGTCTCAAAGGCCACGTCCCGGCTCGCCGTGTTTCTCTGCGCAGAGGCGCTGGTCGGCTGCGCACCGTCGCAGGCGGGGGCGTCTGTGCCCGGATGCTTAGGCGTGGTGCGGGATGAGCTCGCCATCTCTGTCTGGCGAGCCTTCCCCGTCATGCTCGTAGGCTTCGCCGTCGCCGAGGGGCCGAGGCTGGTGGGCGACGACCCAGCGTCTGGAGAGGCGGTTTGGCCGCCGGCACCGTCGACGTTGACGTCAAACATGTTTCCCAGCTGGGCCTTGATGCCCGCATGGTAAACGTCCTGCTTCTCGACAAAGTTGGCGTCGTATCCCTTCCCGACGACGCCCGGCACCTTGTCGGTGATCTTGATGTCGATGACGCTCGAGTAGCTTTCGTTGATGCGAATCATATCCATGCTCCATCCGTCGGGCACCGCGTCGCCGCGCATAAAGGAGCCTGCCCAGGGAAACCGGCCGTCGCTGGTGGCCTTGACGTCGAGCTTGTCCGGGTTCAGGCTCGGCCAGTCCCAGTACCAGTAGACGGTGTAGACTTCGCCCGGCTTGAGGTCCTCGGGAAGGGTGACGACGGACTGGCACTTGAGCTCCCTTTCGACCATGGCGCCGTTCGGAGCTAGCCTGCTCGCTCGGTCCCGCGCCAGCGGTTGGCGGCTATCCTGGTAGCACTGGCCGTCGTCGTAGTTGCGTGTGGCGAGCAGCTTGCCGCGCCTGTCGCCGCCGGTGCCGTCCTTGTTCCATCGGAGGTGGACGTCAAAAAGCTTCTCCTGGCCCTTGGGCTGGCTGGTCCCGTAGAGGAAGACGGTTCCCCGGTTCACCGGCTTGTTCGGCTGGTTCTGTGGAAGGGTGACGTGCCCATTCTCGAGGTGCAGGATGGCGATCTTGTCGCCGGGGGCCGCATGGAGGATGGGGAATGAGGGGTTCGCGTCGATGGGGTACTTGTTCAGCAGCTCGGCACCCGTGTAGATGCCGGCATCCGGAATGATGTGCTGGGCCTGC
This sequence comes from Drechmeria coniospora, assembly GCF_001625195.1. NCBI lineage: Eukaryota > Fungi > Ascomycota > Sordariomycetes > Hypocreales > Ophiocordycipitaceae > Drechmeria > Drechmeria coniospora. The sequence continues at coordinate 2,972,569 of NC_054391.1, read as the reverse complement.
TTGTCGTTCCATCCGGGCGCGAATCGGGGAACCCAGCCGCGGGGGAACCCCTCGGGTCCGACAAAGGTGCCGTTGGCGGCGATGCGAAAGGCAGACTCGATCCAGGAGTGTGCCGAGACGGTCATGGCCAGGGCGAGGAGGGCGACGAGGCCGCCAAGACGGACGGGCGGGACGACGACTCTCTCCATCATGTGTCGACAACGCGAGGCTGCTGGCCGACTTCTCGCGTAGGTATCCTGAAAGGCGCGCTCTCGAGTAAGTGAATGTGATGAAGATGGGTGCTCGAGCGATGTCGAGGTTGCTCTTTCGCGACAGTCGCCCAGAATGACGAACCAGCGTCCTCTCTCGTTGGGGGTGAGGATGCTCGGGGCGTTGAAAAGGATAAGGCAGAGGGATACGTGTGATTCTCACCAGGAGAAGTTCGAAACGGGGAAGGATGGCGGGGAGGGACGAACCAGGAGCACGACGACGAAAATATGTTCCGCTAGATAAACGATGACCAAATGAGCGAAGGGTGAATCGATATCGAGTGAATGAACGAATGAATGAATGAATGAATGGGCGGCGTAAACGGCAGCCTTTGGAGGTCAACAGGTTTGATGGTGCGCCTTTTGGTGTGGAGAGGGTCAAAGACGCGGTCTTGTGCAGGTGTCAAAAGATGGATGGCGGAAAGGGAGGGGTAAAGGAACGGATTGCAGTTCTATTGTTGTTCTTCGCCGCTCGAGGTGCGTTTCCGGTGCTTGCTTGAACACGGAAGCTCGCACGTGTTGACGTCGTGGTATCCTCGCCAACGGCAAGGGGCAAACGGGTGTGACGGGAGGATGGGAACTGAAGGCTTTCTTCCCAGTTGGCCTCTGCCAGCAATCTGGCGGTGTGCTTGGCCTCCTCTACCGTTTGTGCGTTCCGCCGTTTCTGCGGATGCAGGGCGGGAGCGACGGTCGGTCGGCGCCCCGGGAGAGGGTGAATCACCGCGAGCGTTTCCTACGGTCGAATCGCTCGCAGCTTGTTCCCGCTTCTCCCCTAGGATGCGAGGAATTGCGGAAAGGAGAGGTCGAAAAGCGATGGCGGAGACGGCGCCGATGGTTCTCTTGGACTATTTCAAGTTACCATTGGCTCGTTTGCGCCATGCGGTTCTGTGCAGTGCTGTGCTGTGCTGTTCTGTTCTGTTCTGTTCTGTTCTGTGCAGTGCTGTGCTGTGCTATGCTGTGTTGTGCTGTGTTGTGCCGTCATGAAATGTGCCGGTTGTGTCACTGGTGAGAGGCAGACGGTTTATTATATCACTGGTGGCAACATCAAAAGGTAAATCGACCTCCCCCGGTTCTTTCTTCGCAGCACATGCTTACGGCGTGGGCGTGGGCCTTTCATCACCATCCGGTAGCGTTCTGGTACTCGTACTCTCCTTGGATGGAGGAAACCATGGCCATGCCCGCCATCCAGCTTCGCAGCAGCGTCTCGACTCTGATGGTGCGGCGGCGGGATGACGGCGGGACGACGGCGCAGCCTATCGCCGCGCGACATGACGACGGCCATCCGGACGGCCAGACAGGGAGCCTGCGGACGAGGCTATACGACGTCGGCCGATGGGGTGAACGAGAGGAGGAGAGGCCGCGGCGAAGTGGCACGGCGGACGAGCTGTCGTCCAATGCTGGTGGCGGTACGAGTACGTGCCGCGGCCGTACCCGTTTCAGACGAGCACCATCTAGCGCGCGGGTGGACCTGCCAGCCATTCCCGTTCTCCGCCATCCGTACTCTGTACTCCGTGCCTGCCTCATGTGTCGTCAACCGACGTGGCTGACGTCAAGCAGTTCCTTCCACACGTTTCCATGGCTGTGCAAACGGAAGGAAGACGGGTGCCGCATGGCTGCTCCGGAGCAGGAACCGTACCCGGGTCCATGGCTACTTCCATAGAGGACCTCGGGCACCACGCACGTATGACCAAGCTTGGTAGTAAGCACTTTCCTCAGCGGATCCCTGGCCGTGTCGCGCTAGCGCCCCCCCCCCCCCCCCCCCATGCAATGCCATTGCCGTGGCGGTGGCCGTTACCATCGCCACTGCCGACACCGCACTCGGCTGCCAAGTGTGCCGTCCACGACGAGGCAGCTACGGATGATTAATGTCCTCCTGACTCCTGGCAGTGGCCAGGCTTTCCTTGGTCTCGATTCCCTGCCTTTGAATATCCCCGAACGAGGTCGTCAAACGACGGGAGATGAAACGAACAGTGCACAGTCCTGTGCGACACCGCCGCCCGGGGACACCCAAGGACACGATGCATCTCGGACGCGCCCCGTTCCACCCGTCGGGAAGGCCCTCTCTCACCAAGTCGTTTGACCAAGCGCCTCGCAGGGCACCGCCGCAAGGTCACGCAGGAGCGAGACGATGCCCGGCATTGGCCTGCTTTGCTTTCGCCCCCGCGGCGCGTGAAGCGAGCAGCCAGCCCGTCGAACCTCGTCCCGGCCGCTGGCTTGCAGCATTCAACGTCTTTCATGTGGTCGTCGGGTCACCGTCGTGTCGTGCCCCCGTCGTGTCGCGCCCCCGTCGTGTCGTGCCGCGTCGCAGCACATGCTCATGCACTTGCAGGACCAATTTGCAGGCCGACAGACTCATGGCACGCACGTTCAAAGGCGTACACTCTGGTGACCGAGCTCGAGCCAAGAATGTCCACCCGTGGCCAGGCGTTTCTTTCAATGGTGCCATGTGCACTACGTTGACTCTCGCCATGTCGTAATAGCCACCGTCGTCCTAGAGCGGATACCAAGGTGCCATGCTAGTGGCATCGGATGTATTTTCTGTGCAGTCTCCCAGGGCGCCATTCACGAAGCATTTCTTTCCTTGGTGCCATGTGCACCACGTTGACTTGGCCGTGTCAAACTCGCCATGGTCGTCCCGGAGCGGTTACTAAGACGCAGTGCTGGTATCGATTCGCTGTGCAAAGTCTCCGAGGGCGTCGTTCCCCAAGGGGGAGGGGGGGGATGTAATTGTGTCCGGACTTACTCGAGAGCAGGAGAGGGCGAGCAAAGGGAAGGGAGATGAAGCTATCAAACGAGGACAGCTGGAGCAGGGCGAGGGGTGGGTAGCAGTAGCGGCTGTTGGTACATGCAAGTCGTCGTAGCGCATTTGCAGCCGTACGCCGTTGACTTGCCTGCCCCTCCGCCATGGTGATCGGCTTGCATCCACCTATCTACAACTACTCGCACCTCCTCTCCTCCGCCGGCAAGCCTGACGGATACGAAATTCGATTGCCGCCAGGGGAACGCAGCGAGTGGGCTGTTCGGACGACAGGTAGAGATGGCGACCTGCAGCGCAAGGGTCATTTCCTCCACCGCGTTGCAACAACCACGTTGAGTACACAGCAACCACCAGACGTGGCATCCCAAGCTACTAGGTACTCTTAATACTGGTACTAGCAAACTGGTAAACTGCCGTTGCCACGCACCACTGGCAATACCGTCACTGCAGGTGTCGTGTACTGTAGTAGGTGCTAATAGTGGACAGGTACATTGCGATTAGCTCACCTCTGCTACAAATAGTACCACACCCTCAAGTGCCAGTTGCCGATTATCGTATTTGCAACAGCAACCATGCCTAGTTCCAAGTCGTCGGTGCTAAATTACCACCACACCCACTGCCACTACTAACAGGTAGTTGGTAGAAAGTCAGTAGTTCGCGCTACGAAGTAGATAAAGGAGGTGCCTCGGTCATTAGGGCTGGTGGTACCTGTTGGGGCGGCTGCTTCGCGGGTTAATGGAGTCCTGTACGGAGTACTATACGTATTACTGCGTAGGTACCTACGCGTGCGTGCCCTGTTTCGTGACAGCCTCGTAACCGGATGTCAAGGTGCCGACAGACTGTTAGGGTGACGTTCATGTGAAGCACCTTCGTTCTGGTCAGTAATTTATGATACAAACACAGTAGCTATTCAAACATAACATAAGGCATTGTGTAGTGTTTAATATAAGAGCCTGTTAAAGTACAAAAAGCTAGTACATACAACAGTATGTATAGAGTCAAAAAGCTAGTACATACAACAGTATGTATAGAGTACAAAAGGCATACTAGACAGTAAGGTACTATTACGCTAACATATTTTGCTACTCAAACATATATTGCTACTCAACATATATTGCTACTTTAATATATATTGCTACGTAACATACATTGCTACTTAATATATATTGTCGCTTAACATACTTGAAGGCAGCGATTGAGGCAGCGATTGAGGCAGTAATTGAGGTACGATTGAGGCACAATTGAGGCAGTGATTGAGGCAGCGATTGAGGCAGCGATTGAGGCAGCGATTGAGGCAGCGATTGAGGCAGTGATTGAGGCACGATTGAGGCAGCGATTGAGGCAGTGATTGAGGCACGATTGAGGCAGCGATTGAGGCAGCGATTGAGGCAGCGATTGAGGCAGCGATTGAGGCAGCGATTGAGGCAGTGATTGAGGCACGATTGAGGCAGCGATTGAGGCAGTGATTGAGGCACGATTGAGGCAGCGATTGAGGCAGCGATTGAGGCAGCGATTGAGGCACGATTGAGGCAGCGATTGAGGCAGCGATTGAGGTAGCGATTGAGGCAGCGATTGAGGCAGCGATTGAGGCAGCGATTGAGGCAGCGATTGAGGCACGATTGAGGCAGCGATTGAGGCAGTGATTGAGGCACGATTGAGGCAGTGATTGAGGCAGTAATTGAGACAGATAGAGGTGCAACGAGAGTTAGTATTATTTACAGAGCGATCATTAGGTACGACAGTATAATAAGTAACAGCTGTTGGTTATACAAATGACTGTTAACTATATACAAGACTATTAACTGTATATAAGACTGTTAAGTAATAAAATAGCTATTAGTATTGAAATATGTTATAATTATAACTATATTGTATTTAAAATTATTTTTATTTAATAATAGGCTGTTTAATTAGTAAAAATAATGTTTATTTAAAATTGCTAAAAAGCCAAAAAGTACTGTTGATTTTTGACAGCTGGATTTTGTAAAACTGGTTGGTATATTGACGACATAATAATTTCTACAACACAGACTGTCAGAGTTGTTACTCTGTTCAATTGCTACAATATGTCGCAAGCTACACTACAAACCAGCCTATAACAGTACGTTGATGCGCGAATTTAGGTGTGACAGCACCGAATAGCTGTGAAATGTACTAAACATTATGTCCCGTGACTGTCCAAAAACAGGGGGGCTACAGGTATGTACGGAGTACAGAGTGCTGTATATAATCCTAACAGTGCTGTACCTAGTAGCTACAAGTGCCCACCGATCCACTGTGCCTCAGCACTTACTACTGTATAGGTAGGTACTGTGCACCTACATGTACGGAGTAGTTGTACACCTACTAGGTACTAACCTACTAGGTAATACTAGGTACTAGATACACCTACTCCTACAGTACAACCGTAAGATGTATTTCTACCAGTACCTTGGCACCCCCGTGAGAGCGAAAACAGAGACACAAAGCACTTACATACTGTACTAGGTATGTGTACCTGTACTCCGTACTCCGTAAGTACACTGTTCAGGAACACAAGGGAATGAAACAAGCGGCAAAAAGAAACTACGGCTTCAGGATCTTCCCTTGCTTCGTTCTGGTATCGTGACCCACACCGTTGAAGAAACTCGAGCATGTACAACTACAGCTACACTCCGTATAGCTTCATTCAAGCTTGGCAATAGCATGGAGCAAAGGTATTACCCCTTACTATCCACTAGTGGTCGATGAGTAGCGTCGAGCTACTCCTAGGCACGCGCCACGCCAGCGTCCGCATTAGCTTCAGGAACGGCCGCGTAGTCTCTTTGCATGCACCCACCAGCACAGTCACACCTCAAAAGCTAGAGTCCGTTGGAAGCAAGCGTCTCATTCATGCTCGTAAGTGTACATGTAAGTACGTCTAATCATGTGGTATTATTATTCTTCCCCGAAGAAGAGAAAGCCCCGCCATGCCCACCGGAAGCGCCGAACCGACAGAGGCCAAATGCTCGTCGCATGTTCATTCATTCCTCAACGCCCGTGAGCCGTCTTCCCGTAGCCCCTCGAGGGATCGTCGTGCTTCGTCGTCCGCGCCCTACCATGCAGCCGTAACCGGCACGTGGCTGTCGATGGCATCCCTCCGCCTCTTCGTCGGTCGCGGGCTCCCTCCCCGCTCGTGCGATCCAGGCGCTGCGCCAGCCGACAACGGCCACTGGGGCGGCGCCCACATGGTGCTGTGCTGCTCGCCCTGCGGCTCCATCTTCGACGGCGTCGGCCCCCATTCCGACGTCGCGCTCGGCGGCGCCGCCGGCGTGTTCCCCGTCCAGCCGTCGAGCGCCGACATGTCCCAGCCGGGCATGTTGTTCGTGTCGCACGGCGAGTTGTCGTAGACCATCTGGTTCGGCATCTCGAGCGACGACGCCGTCGGCATGTACGGACCGACCGCCGTCGAGATGGGCTTGACGTCGCCAAAGGACGGCTGTCCGTCGTAGTAGGGCTGGCCGCCGTTGCCCAACGCCGGAGCCGGCCGCTCGTTCGTCGCGCCGGCCGCCGGCGTGGGGAGAAAGTTGACGCCCGAATTCGGCCCCATGCTCGGCTCAAAGTTCCCGCTCGCGGGGTAGCCGCCGGGCAGCGTCGCCGTCGGCGGCGGCGTCGCGAGGCCGCCCGAGAAGGAGTCGAACAGGCTGAGGCTCGAGCCCGACGTCTGCAGCGGCGGCACGCTCGGCATGTGGTGGTTGCCGTTGCCCTCCCAGGCCGAGTTGAACGTTTCGTTCATCGTCGCCGTCAGGTGCTGGCCGATGGACGGCGTCGGCGACATCAGCGCGTCCCTCGAAACGCCCGTCGACGGGTGCACCAGCGCCTTCTGCTGGTGGTAGCGCGACATGGGATCGTTGATGGTCAGCCACCGCCACGTCGTGCCCGCCGGCTTGAAGACGGGGTTGTACTTGTGCCACTGGTTCGTCGTGTTGAAGCGCCAGAAGATGATGGCCTGCCGCGTCCACTGCGTCGAGTCGGGCGCGCACGACCAGAGCTCCTGGTACATGGCCACCTTGCAGATGAGGTCGCTTCCCGTCGGCTCCCGCCGCGTCCAGAAGGCGGCGTCGCCCTCGTCCTCCGACCGCTTCCGCTTGCTGCCGGCGCGCTCGAGCTCCTTCTTGTCGCCGTCGGCCGTCCGCCGACGCTTCTCCTTCATCCGCTGGTGCTCCACGTCGGGGTACTGGACCGCCATGCTGAGGATGCTCGCCCACTCGACGGCGGGGAAGGGAACGTGAATGTCGGTCCGCGGCCGGCCGTGGCAGTCGCAGTCGCTCTTCGAGTCGTTGCAGCCGCGCCTGTGGATGCCGCTGTCGTTCGTGTACACCCCCTGTTTCCCCTCGTCGCTGTGCAGCTCCGCCGGCCGCGTCAGGCGCGTGATGCACTTCCACCGGTGGTTCTGCAGCCCTTGCAGCCCGGGCTGGCCGCCGACGCTGACCTCGACGAAGCCGGTGAGCTCCGAGCCCGACGGGAACTTGGCGTGCTCGTGCAGCTCGATCGTCGCGCACATCTCCAGCAGGAGGCAGTCCTCGTCCCGCGAGGGCAGGTCGAGCGTCTCGTACATGGCCGGCGCGTCCTTTTGCCAGCGACGCGTCACCGTCTTGACGCACGCCGACGTCGTCCGGTCGAGGGACCGCGTGTACTCGTGCAGCAGCACGTCCTTCCCGAGCACGTTGGGGCTGTCGTCGCAGTTCCGGTACTTGTTCAGGTGCGGGAACGAGGCCTGGTCCAGCGGCGTGTTGTGGGCGTCGTAGGCGACGTCGTCTCGGATCTTGATGTCCGACGACGAGACGAACACCTCGCACGTCTTGGGCCGGACGCATATCGCCGACTGCAGCGCCAGCAGCTGGGAAAAGTACTCGTAGTTGGGCTTGACGTCCGGCACCCGGCCCTCGGCCAAGGCCGTCAGCACCGGGTTGGACTTGAAGGACTCCTGCTCCTCCTCGTCGTAGTAGTCGTCCGAGTTGGTCGAGCCCGGCTCCTTCTTCTCCTCCGAGGGAAACAAAAAGTGAACTGCGAGCGTCGTTAGCGTCTTCGTCCGACGGCCCGCGCGCCCGCGACGTACAGCACCGGAGGTCCTCAAAGAACTTCTTGACGACCTGCATGTGGCTCGACACCTGCTTCCGACCCATCTGCTCTATGCTCTCGTTGCTGTTGTCGATGCGGAAAATCTCCTTGCTGCCGAGCACGGCGACGCAGATGACGAAGATGTACTCGCTGATGAGCATGTTGCGTCCGTGGAGCTTCCCGCCCATGGAGAACTTGCGGCGGCCCATGTGAGGCATGAGGAGGACGGCTGGTCAACGACGGTCAGCTCGCGAGGCCAGCTCCGACGACTCGGCCGGCCCACTTACAGTCGACGAAGGCATCCTCGAGCTCCGGCCGGCGCCAGACACCTCCCTTGTCCTTTTGCGTGTCCTTGTGCGCCTGCCTGTTGCGGTACTGGCGGAAGGCGGGCCACCAGTAGAGCGGGTTGATCGAGTTTCGGGCCTTCCGCTGCTGCTGGTAGCGCGGTTGCTGTCGAGGAGTCGGCACCCTGTACAGGCAGTCGTACGATTGTGAAGGCACCATCGGGGGGGGGATGTTGGTCGTCATCGACGGGGACAGCGCCGCTGGGCTCTGGTAGCACGACACGATACCATTGAAGTTGTGTGCCTGGACGTTGCCAGTCGATTCTCGCAACGGTGGTCTCGGGGGCCCGTGGATGCTGTTGCGTCGAGAGTCGACGTAATCCGGAGACTGTGAGTATCTCTGCGACGACAGGACCGGCCTTGGCTGATAGAGTGAGGAAGACATGGTCGAGGAATGCCGATGGAGGTGTTCACGAGAACAGGCTCAACCAGCACGAATGCGTTCGCAGAGCAATGGTAGAGTAAAAGAGCGAGTTGAAGAGGACAAGAAATGCTGAAAGGAATTTGAGGATGTGGAATGGTGGGATAAATGTATGCCGTGAAGGAGGCGACGAGGTAGACTGGAACGAAGAAGGTCATCCCAAGGAGACCTCGAGACCATATAAATCCAAGACTGGGTGGAGGAGGTGGACGAAGTCTACTGATGATATTGAAGAAGGGGGGACAGGGTTCGTGCTTCCTCGTCCCCCTCATCAGCTAACCTAGCGGCTAGGTACCACATCGAGGTTGTAGCTCCAAGAGCGACGTAGTAGCTCCAAGATTCGGTACCTTACTCGAAAGATCAAGATGCAATCTGCAAATCACTGCACCAACCCGACAGAGAGGGGGTGTGGGTGGGTGGGTGGCGGCCTTGACGTAGCCTGGCTGCGCTTGCTCGGAGGGGGGGGGTGTTCGGCAAGACGGGCGATGGCGGGCCCCAAACTAGCCATTACCCATTCATTGCCGTCTGGCTGTCTACAGTTACGGAACGATGCGGCCGGGGCCAATTGCGTGAGGGTGACGGCGAGCAGACCGTGGGCCACATGGCATCCTGAGGTCTGCAGCGAGGGCGTTAGTATGCAAGGGAGGGCGAGGGCGTGGGGGGAGGGGGGGGGGGGGGGCACCAACACCGCAAGTCACCCATCGCAGGCACACGCGCACACCTCGAAGCCGCGACGGCATGCAGGCAAATTGCCATCGGACAACATGGCTGCGCAATCCTCCACATCCCATTCTTCGCTGAAGATGGCTCTCGAATCATCGCCGCCGGCGCCGCGGCTTTGACGTCGTCAGCATCACGACTTGCGCGCGGCCACCGCCGGCCCGGGCGTAGCTCATCGTCAGCACCCCTTGTCAAGGGAGATGCGATGGAGAAAAATCGCAAATGAGAATACCTGGGCGAGGGAATAATCTCTCCTTAGAGTCTTGCAGGCCAGCACGGGCAGCCAAATAGTCTGTTTGCGCGTTCTCCTTGTCAACCGGTTACTCCTCGTCGTCCTCCCCGTCGTTGCCAATATTGAACTTCTTCCTCCCTCCACCCGTAAGCTGCTGAAGGGCCACCTTATGGGCCTGCCCTCCTATTTTCCGTTGCATCTTCTCGATCTCCTCCTCGGCGTCGACCGCCTCGGCTTCGGCGTAGTCCAGCACCAGCCGGCGGCCCAGGAAGTGCGTGTCCCGCAGGGCGTTCAGCGCATTCTCCGCCTCCCGTGGCGTCACGAAATCTGCAAACGCAAAGCCCCTTGCCGTGTGGTCCGCCTTCCTTGGAACGCGGACAGATCTAAGTTGGCCGTAGGTCCCAAACAGGGTCCGGATGTCCTTCTTCGTGGCTTGGAAGGGGAGGTTCTTGATGACGATCTTTGTCCTCTGCGCCGCCGTCTTCTTGGCCCGGTCGTCCCGCCGCCTCTCCTCGGCCGCGTCGTGGCCCTTGTGGGACGCCTTCACGCCGAGTGCGTGACCGTCCAGCACATGGCCGTCCATGACCTTGAGCGCCGCCTGCGCCTGGGACTTGCTCCGAAAAGCGACGAAGCCGAAGCCCATGCTCAGAGTCTGGCCGGGCTTCTTGGCATCCATTTTTGTCTTGACCCGTGCCGACACGAACCCGTCGAGGGCCCCAAACGCTTCGGCCAGCCTGCTAGTGGTCGTGGCGAAGTTTAAATTGCGGACGAATAAGGAGGTCGTGTCCGCCTCATCCGTCCTCTCGCCCGTCGACAGCAGGTCCCCGACCGTTAACTTTTGGACCCCGGTCGACGGCTGGCTATCGGCAGGCGTCACCGTCTCCAACTGGTCATCTTTTAGCAGGTCCTTGGGCCCCTTCTCCAAGAAGAGCACGCTATCCTTGATGCGTCGGTAGGCGAGTCTGCCAAACGCCGCCTTGGCGTGATTTGCCTGCGCGTAGTGGACAATCGCTATTGTGCCACTCGGAGGCATCAGAACCTTGAGCACCGGTCCAAACTCCTCGAACATGCGTCGGAGCTCGTCCATGGTGGTGCCAAACGGGAAGTTCTTGACCAGTATGGTTCTGTCGCCCCGCTTTTGCGACTTGAATGCCTCCAGATCTACCCCGTTGGCGGCGAAGAAGGCCTTGGTATCCTGGATGACGGTCGTCTCCGCGATGGCCTGCTTGATGGCGGCATCCGCCGAGGTAGGGTCCAGAAGCTCGGCTTTTGAGACACCGAGCCGGCTGGCGACGGAGCTGTTGACGGCGTCCTGATTCATGTAGAGCGAATTCCAGCTGAACGCCGTCGAGGCCGCCGTGGCCTTCTTACGAATCAAGTTTTGTTTTTTCACCGGGAGCTTGGAGAGTCCATACTCGTCCAGCCCCTGCTCCCTCCTGGCAGTGGCTGGAATGATGTGAAGAATTCGCCCCTGAAACGTTGCCCCATCCATCGCCTGGAATGCTCTCACGGCGTCGGCAGCATCGACGAACAGCACAAGGGCAAACCCTTTGATGGACCCCGCCGCGTTGGTGGGCAAATGTACCTGACGGATGATGCGTTAGCCGTTTACCGTCAGACGATGATGGTGATTCCGCAAATATCATGTGCTCGCGAGGCATTGGCTCAGAAACTGAAGCATCTACTAAAATATTTCACCCAGGGTTCTCATCAAATACAAAAGTATAAGCTGTCCCTATCTGGGGTTCATCCTTGCGCCTGGAATTCGATGAAGCTGTGATGGGAAGGTCATGTCTTCACGTACCTCTTGCAAATGTCCGAACTTCTCGAACGCATCACGGATGTCCCCTTCGGTGGTGCTGTAGGCCAGGTTGCGGACAAAGAGCCGAGACGTCTTGGAGATTGCTTCGACTGCATCATCCGTTGCAATTTCCTCGACGGCGGAGGCGGCGGCGGCGTCATGGGCCACGTCGCGCATCAACTCGTCCGAGGAATGAGACGTGCCCCTATCGTTCCCAGTGTCTTGCTCGACGGATCCCTGCTGGGGCCTTGGCGCGGTATCGGTCATAAGGTCGTCAGGATCTACAAGATCGAGCAGCCTGCTTGTTCGCGACCGCAGCCAATCGTCGTCCGTAGCGTCAGCCGCCAGTGACTTGTTGTCGGTCGCTTGCTCGGGGCGCTCAGGGGGCTCGGGGGGCTCAGGTGCCCTGCCGGCATCGTCTGCCGGCGATGCATCATGTGCTTTCATATCCCTTGGTGGCGCCTGGTGGGCCTCGTCGTTGTCGCGTCTCTTTTGGCTCGCTAGAGGACGAGCACTCTTTGACGTCTTTTTACTCGCCGGTATATGGTCATATTCGTCGTCACTCTCGCCCTCTGGAACAATCATTGCCCCAGTCCCAGGGGTTTCAATGGTTGATTCATCTGCATCAACAACGCCTTCCCTTCTGGCCTTCATGACTTGGAGGAACTCGCGCAGATTGGGGTCCGGACGCTCCGGCTCCTCCCGCTTCCGCTTCTTCGGGTTTGCATCATGGTCAACAGCCAGCTGCTGACCACCATGGCCAGCAGGAGCAACGGTTGGGGAGGGGAATTTGTGGTTTTTGGCAAGGGTCGGGTCTGAAATCTGCATTCCTCCATCGTCAGTGGGTGGAGAATCGGACACGGGTGGGTGACTGCCAAACCTACAGCCTTTGCGAGCTCGACGGAGAGCTTTGACATGCGAATGTATGACTTGTGAAAGTACTTGACGGCGCGTGATGCGTCGTCGGAGCTCTTGTATCCAACATAGCCAATGCGTCGCTGCGATATCAGCTTGACATCGGTGACTTCGCGGCCCTGAGCAGAAAAGTGTCTTCGGAAATCGGCCTCTGTGATGTTTGGGGGGAGGCCCTTGACAAATACCCTTGACGTGGCCATGGCGCTGTATGAAATGGTCATGCCACGGGAGTACAAACTGCTGCCATGAGGTCTGCCTGCAGCCTCTGGAGTTGGAGAATTGGGAGGAGAAAAAAAAAATGGCAGCGACTCTGGGATCGCGTCTGAAGTAGTGGGCCCGCAGTGATTTTTCTTGGGCCCACCTACCTACTCACTGTAATTTCATGAAATAACGTAACCAACCATAACCCCTACTCGGTTACCAAGCACATGTGCAGTAAGTTCAGTACAGTAATAACTTCAGCGCACATGTAAGTACATACATGAACAAGTAAACTTGAAATTTCTGTGGCTCGCTAATGCTACCAGTACTTAACAACAAAGTACAGTATGCTGTACTTACTTAAGTACGGAGTACGGAGTAAAGTACACATATTACTACTAGGTACAGTAGTCAATCTCAAGGCAGCAGGCGGCCTACCCTAGAGAGCAATATTCGAGCGGTGGCCACATCTTCATCTCGTCTCGCATTTTTCCCTCTGTGAGGATTGCGTCTCATTCGTGATAGTGATCCCTATAAACATTACGCATGATTGCGCATGCTCCGTTTGATATTGAGTTGCAGTGGTACAAGTACATATGTGGCATTTAGAAATCCGTAAACACATTAATGATGTAATACTGAACTAGGCATATTTGCGGCAATCATAGCACTGCGATGGTGAATTATACTCTGTACTCAACGGGTATTCACATTTCCACATTCCGAACAGGAATAAGCCAAGCGGGATTAGTTACAAATTGCTTATTATAGGAATTGCATTCCTCATAACTGCCTTGGAATTTCAATGTCCTTAAAATAGACAGAGGTAAAAGGGTGGTTGGGCTAATGATTGCGACTTGATCAGCACATCCAATAACGGATGAGAAGTATTAGCAGTGGGTTGAATTTGGATTATGAAGAACAAAGATATAGTTCATTAAGGCGCATGTCTTTTAACAACAATCTATTCGGTGAGATGGCCGAGTTGGTTATGGCGTCAGGTTAAGGTTACCTTAGCATCCAGTTTCCTGATGGAGCAATCCTCCTGGGTTCGAGTCCCAGTCTCATCATTTTTTTGTTTTTACATTTGTACACTAGCAACAGGCTATAAGTCGATTGTGACCGACGGCAATCTCAAGACAATACTCTGCAACAACCCATTCGGTGAGATGGCCGAGTTGGTTATGGCGTCAGGTTAAGGTTACCTTAGCTTCCAGTTTCCTGATGGAGCAATCCTCCTGGGTTCGAGTCCCAGTCTCATCAATTTTTTTGGCATGTTGGTTCCCATCTCTCGCAGTGTCCGTGAATCACTGCCCCCCTAGGCGATATTGGCTTCCTCGAAAGGTCGCAAGCTCTGTTGTTGATGCATCCACACACCTCGTCGGGCTCGCACGTTATTCTCATTCCGACTTGCTGGCAGCAGTACGTCCCCCCCAAAGTGAAACCGTAGTAATAGTGGGTGGTGGTAATCACGACGGATTCTCTCACATGGCAAGTCCGCCTCGAAGTCTCTTCTTGGCGGCCAGGGGAAGCGAGACGGTACAAGACGATACAAGACGATGCAAGACGGAGGTCCGCTGCATTTGCCCCTGGATGGCACCGGTACACGACTAATATCTGCAGGAGCGTGACGAATGTTCAGTCAATGATGTACTCAGTCGCCCCAAGGAGACAAAGTAACAATGCCCGAGGTGAACTTCGCCATGGGACATTTGGCGTGGTCAGAATGAAGAACACGCGCGTCAGGCTGATTCTCTTTGATGCCCTCCACCTTGGCCTGCTGTCCTCATGCAATATACTGCGCAGAACAATTGCCTCACAACACTGTCTGACACCGGCTCGACAGGGCATCTCAACACTTCAAATATCGCAATCGACAACTGGAAAGCCGTTTACTCCATAGCAATCGAAGGCTCTCAAGACTCCATATCGGTGAGATTCAACGATGCACGTGTCATACGGGCAAGACTTACAAGCCGTGCCCATGTTCCCTCATCCAATACTCCATACGGTTGCCTTGAACTGCCCGCCTGCAAGAGAGCACCACGAGGCCACACAGCTGGTTACATCAAGTAGCCAGGCTAAGAATAGTCAGAATCAAGTGACGTGTATATATTTTCCAGTAGCCCCCAACACGCCACTCTCCTATAGATCAAGGGGAGCCCTGCTTCGAGTATCATTATAGTTGCCCTGGAGCCGTTGACCGACAGCCTGTTAGTGACCCCTTTGTGGCCGACGCATATGGATGTGTACCATGTGCAGCCATTTTGATGCAAATGCATCGCACACCCTTTGAAAAGTAGCCGAGTGGATACAAACCCCGGCAAGAAAACAGCCTAGGAGCTGCGAAGATCCTTCCACTCCCATGCAGGTCTTACCACCGGGTTCTCGTACAGGGCCGGACTGCTCTCCAAGGGGCAAGCAAGAGTAGCCAGAAATGTGGTTGTTACCAGAGGCTGGTGAAGACCCCGTACGGAATTGTATTCGAGTAAATTATGTAGCCTCGCAGAGTTTCTGGCGGCCGAATCCGTTGTGGACACGCGCGCTGTTGGCATGCAGGCGCAGTTCAGTACGCTTTAGTACATCTAATCCATGGGGAATGCGGATATTACCCATAATGGCGTACAACATGTAGGTTTCGACATCAAGGAAGAACTCGAGTTTTGGTCGATACTGTGGCGAGACCGTTATGGGCGAAGAGAAGAGAACCGACTTCTCAGAGTGCACGCCGGGAACGTAGCCTCTGGTCTCAATCCATGCTGTTGAGGAGAGAAATTGCAATCATTCGGGTCAAACTAGCGAGCCCAAGTGAGGAGGAACATTTGATACTGAAAGAGGTGATGCGGGTGTTTGATGAATTGGGCGATCCGCGAACTTCCAGGACAGTGGCCCGTGCGAAAGAGGGGTGGCTATTTTGCTTCCGAACCCCGCTTGCGATATTCCCTCTCACTGCTCTTCCACCAAGAATGCTCCCATCTTCCGATACGGCACTGTGCCGGCAACAATGGATGCCAGGGCCATCGAGTGTGGACTGGACTTGGCTGCGCAACGCAGAACCTGTTCGAGGAAACCGACAAGATGCATTCCAATATTGACGAGGAAGCTTTGGGTATGGTTTCAACAACACGAAGAGTGTGACTTGGGGAACTGATCAAGAGCATGGGCTGATGATGACTTCTTTCATCAATTGCCTTGGCGAGGTTCGACCTCCAGGTGGAGAGCGAGATGTTGTTAAGCAGCACATATGCTTAGCAATACGCAAGTTACCCCATGCCGAACACACACCTGACTGGGGCTTTGGAAGAGGAGCCACCGGATGGGCGACCGAATTCCATTGCTTCCTCGTTCGACGTTGACGATAGCCCTCAGGACATGGGATGGGTTGGGATTGGGCTCGTTCAAACGGCGGGGTCGACTGCTTGACTGGATCCTGATCCATACGTTGGCTGACCGCTCACGAACTAATTGGGATCAGCTGAATGGGACGCCCAAGCCCTGTACCTATATGCTCTTTGTGAGGAAACAGGCGATGCGGATTCTTCAGCTTACTTACACTTCGCGGCTCTGTATTGTTTGCTCGTGGAGGGGCAAAGGTCGTTGGATCAACAGACCGATAGCGCGCCTTGACAAGTGGGTGGGGTCCGAGGGTGGCAATTGAGGGGCAAGTGATTGCGAGTTGACGCACGATACGGAGTACATGAAAGGTACATGATAGCTCTTCCGGATCAAGTACCTTTCCCGTACGATCTAGGTATCCCAGTGACCTCTCGCTGCAGACATGGCAGGTATAGGCGCTTTCCCGACTAAAAGCCCAAATGTCAGGCTGCTTCACCGACTTACCCCTTACGGTAATTAATTATTATTGACTAGTCGTGAACCGTCGACGACTGACGGCCGCCTCAGGCGGATGTTTCCTGTCGCTACTCCGAATCCTCCACGATTCAGGCAATAACAACCGGGCGCGCAACAGGCTTCCTCCACTCAAGAGCAGGCATATCTACAATTCGACAGCCATATTCATAATCGTACGTCTTCCCACGGCCATCACGCCGCTGCCTCCCTCGGACTCTTCCTCGGATCGATAGGGGGCTGTGTGGAGGCAGTTTCGTTTCCAAGATCACCACCTCGGCGAACGTAGTCTGCTTACAAAAGCCCAGCGCGGACGCCACCTCCTCTACGACGAAAGCGACCTGCTATCGAATCTAGTTAAAGCCGGCAGGATGCTCGAAAAATCCACGCCCGAGAAGCAGGCGGAGCCTTCGGCGGCCCGGGAGAAGCTCGACGGTAGGGTTCGGCCTGCTCCCCGTCACGGTCATGGCCACTTGGAACTGACAGCACGCCCGCCTCGTAGCGCAGATCAAGTCGGCCGACATGGTGAGATTCTCCGGATGGTCCCATGACCCAACTTGCTGCTGATGGGAAGCAAGACGGACGACATGCAACAAGAGTCGATCGAAGTCGGTACGCAGCGACGACTGCCTCACGCGTGGGGTGGAGGCTAACAAGCAGCGCAGCTCAAGAGGCCATGGCCAAGTTTACGATTGAAAAGGCGAGTGCAGGGCTTCGGACTTGGTCGTCGGGGGACGTCCCGCACTAACGTGGCCGGACAGGACATTGCCCAGCACATCAAGCGCACGGTCAGTCTACTCCGAAACATCGACCTCCTCCCGATTACGGTATCGGTGTGTGGCCGGACGACGTATGCAGACGGCTGACCGGTTCCATATTCGAAACAGTTTGACGAAAGAAAGGGCCCAACATGGCACTGCGTCGTTGGCCGAAACTTTGGCAGCTTTGTGACTCATGGTACGTGCCTGGGACGACGACCAGGAGGCCGATGGGGGCCACCGGAGCGACGGGAGGTGGCATCATGCGCTAACGCACGACGCTTCCCGACAGAGACGAAGCACTTCATATACTTCTACCTCGGACATTGCGCCATCCTCCTCTTCAAGACCCAGTAACGGCAAAGCACCATAGGCATGCGACTATACCGTCCACGATGGGGGAAGGTGGCCCGGCCCCAAGGGGGGTATGGATGGCGTTGGAGATGGTCACAACGGCCGAAGACGTGGTTCATCGCCGCCCGGGACATGGCATTCCACTGTAAATCCATACCCCTCCCCCATAATGGCCATATTTGCTTGCGTTTTCAAGTCCTCTGCTGGGGTCCGGTGTTACGATGCTGCAACATGCATGTTACGTGGTGATCGTGGCCATGGCGCCACCGCCTGCCGTCAACGGTAAACGACAGCATGGGGGACGTCGGCACTGGCCATGGGACAAGACGAGCCCGCGACGGCCAACCAGTGCCTGCATCTCCACGGCCGAGATTGCCGGGGTGCAAGCCCTGGGACGGTTATCTTTGCGACGCATGTTCGGAGACGCATGCTGAGCGAGACCAGGCCAACAGCTACCATGTGCAATTTTTGACGCTCGACTCTGCGTTGTCCGACTCGGGCCCGTGTCAACGATGCCGGTGTACAGATGAAAAGCACGACAGGGCAGAGGGAGGCGGCAGCTCCTCTAGCCATGGTCTCGACTCTTCATCTTGCTGCCAAATGAGTTATGATTATGCGAGCTTCTTCTCGATTCGATTCGATGGCCCGGGAACCAGGGCGGGCTGACGTGTCCGCCGGCGTGCATGATACATGTACGTGGACGAGTATGCGACGACCATGGAGCCACAAGGTGCCGACGGTGGTGCGACGATCTTACCACCTCGACTGCGTTACGGAGCCAATGCACACGCAGGTTCGCCGCACTCCTACACGCCTACGCCTGATGTCTGCGTCTCGATCCATGAACTTGCCGCAGCCCTGCGCCGTGCACGCACAAGGGTCCCCA
Organism: Drechmeria coniospora; assembly: GCF_001625195.1. Classification (NCBI taxonomy): domain Eukaryota; kingdom Fungi; phylum Ascomycota; class Sordariomycetes; order Hypocreales; family Ophiocordycipitaceae; genus Drechmeria; species Drechmeria coniospora. The sequence goes on along the minus strand of NC_054391.1, from coordinate 2,954,003 downwards.
TGCAACGGCCGTGGGCGTTGCCGACACTTGTCGGTAGTTGTAGATGGAGGGATTGCCGTTCTAGCCTCGGGATAATCTCTGAGGTCATCTCCGGGAGCATCTCCGGGAGCATCTCCGGGAACATCGCTTCGGGACGGTCACGATACGCCAACCCCAATGTTCTTCCGCCTTTCGCTTCCGGCGCAAAAGCGTTTCCCTTTTTGCCCAAGGTCGCAGCTGAGACGAGGGCGTGGCAGGATAGGGTCCCCGAACGATGCGTGCATGTACTCGTTTGCAAAGACGTACGTGTCGCCTAAACCGCTGGGACTCGGTTCCATGAGGCGAAAGGAAGCCCCGCCATGCTGGGGAACAGTCATTCTGACGGCGAACAGGAGCGTGGGGGACGTTACCTCCAGCCCGCCACCACCGCATGGCACGACCTTGGGCCCCTCTGAATGCTTCGTCTCCCGTCATTCACTCAAGGAACATGCCGACGAAGCACTCGTACTCGTACTCGTACAGATGTGGCACGAATATCCATGTTCCCTTTTCGTTCGTACCGGTACACGTACACCTACTTTGCGTTGCGTGTAGGGGCGAGTGCTGCGTTGATTGTTTCTTACCCCGCATCGGCGACTGGTGAAGAGCACTCCCCTCACGAGGAATGCACGGCACGGCTCTGCTACTGAAACATGGGCTGAAGAGCACTTGCTGACATTGGATGGTTTTGTCGATGCTGGGAGGGAGGGGGGGTAGAGGGAAGAGGAGGGGGGGATGGGTGGGATGACAAGTGATGCACTCTGGGACACGGCCATACACATACACGTTGGGCATAATGGTGGCAGGAGGATAGGTGCAGGAAAAGCAGGTGGAGGGAAGGTAAGTGGAAGGAAGGTAGGTGGAAGGAAGGTAGGTGGAAGGAAGGTGGCGGAAGGAAGGCAGGAGGAAGGAAGGGACGAGGAGAGACGGACGCGAACCGTCTCGATGTTGTTCCGTCATGCGCAACACCGTCACCACATGATCAACTACGTTTTCAGGTAGTTGTAGGGGCCAAGTGCACACTACGGCGTGCATGTTTATGTATCCGTCCAGCTTGGTATCAGGCAAGCTCACATGAGAGTGCATGTGTTGCCATTTGATTCATCATCCATAGATGTATTGTACAGCGAGTACATGCATCCTCATGGATTGAGTTATGCATGTGCAGAGTTCTTGACACACAGTTATACAGGACCCGCCTACGATTGCTGAGCTTGCGAGTGTCCCACCCACAGCGGATTCCCAAAGAGTGCAGAGTCTCCCACTTGTGACAGTTTCCTGTACTTGTACAGTATGTACTGGAGGGAGTTTTCACACTTGTTTTGCAATACGGAGTACTAGCCAGTAGTAATACGCCCTCACCCTGCTTCGTTCGCACTCCCGCATACCAGTACAGTATCCTCCGTATGCAAAGTTTGTTTTACATAAGAATACACACACTTACGGAGTACATCAGGAGGTACTTACTTACTACCTACGTTAGTACCTAGTACATACTTACCATACTAGGTACCTTGGTAGTTTTTGCTCGCTGTGCCAGAAGGAGGACAGGCGCCTCCGTACTCCGTACACCTATCTACTAGGTACCTACTCCGTACTATGAGGTAGGTACCTAGTAGGCACCTACATGTTCCTACCCTAGTACTACCTACAGCACCTACAGTAGTAGGTACATATTATAAGGAATACTAGGTACCTACCTACTTTGTAAGTATTGCTCGTACAGTACAGAGTACAGCACGCCAGTCATACCCTCTCCCACCCACACGAGCAGGCATCGGAAGGTCGTTCACTCTTGGCGACGATTCCAAGCATCTAATCAAGAAGAGCAGAGGATATTACCGCCATGCCCAATGCTCTCCGTGGGCAACGGACTTGGATTTGGACGCCCTTTGCTTGCGTACGCCCTACACATTGTCGCCACCTAGATCGACGCTGACCGTGCCAGGCATGTACGAAGAGCGAGGGCACCGTAATACAGTGTGCATGTACATGTGGGTGCCCATGGAGCGAGTCATCGGGGCGAACAGGAATGCAGGGTGCATGATGGCGGATGCATGGTGCGCGCCTCGATCGCCTTGCCGATCTGTTGCGCCTTCTCATCAACCAAAACCCCCACTGTACGTTTATTTCTTCGGCTCATTCTCGTCGAATACTGGTGACGCAGCGCAGAAGGTGAGCGAACCCGGTCGGCTGTTTGGCGATGCCAAGGTGGAATCACCAAGCGAATGGAGAAGGGAGCACGAGCTGGTTAGGTACCTAGGTACTAGGTAGGTTTTACCTGCTACTTACAAGTAGGTGTGCTGGCTTGAGAAATCCGTTCTCCGTAAGTACAAGTACTTACTTATATATATCCGTTGGAGTACGGAGTGCGAAGTAGTAGTACTTACATGTGGGAGTAATATTTGTACCGGGCTGTACTTACGGAGTACGGAGTACTTTGCTTCAACACTACTCATACACCTGTACTGTACTTGTACTCCGTAGAGGCACCAATACGAGGATGTGCATGTTCCCTCTGCGTTAGGTTCCACGCCACCGAACATCTTGCTCTGCCTGGCAGCAGGCATTCTTGCCGGTTGTGAAGGTGAGGAGAAATGAACATTGAACTGAATTGTACAGAGTATTTTAGTCCATACGAAGTACCTGTTACCGAAGAGGACGTGCGAACCGTATTTCATGCCGAGTACGGAGTTTTACAGTAAAGCAAGCAAGCATTACCTTGTGGGCGGCCTCTGAAGGTTCTAGATTGCTTGGTACGACTAGTACTTAAGTACTAATTAAGGTATTGCTAGGCACCTACCTAAGTACTACTAAATGCCTTGATTACTTGCCGTAGGTACTTGGTGCCTGTCCGTATCTTATTGCCCACCAGTACGTTCCGACCCGAGAAGGCTGCAGGACCTTGGCGCACGCCATTCGAGCACAAGTAGTTGTTTGTACGGAGTACAGAGTAATACGCAAGGGAGCACTCTTTGCACAAGCAGTTGTACTGTACTTGCAGATACCAAGTACTTACAATTATATGGGCATGCCTGTATTACGTACGGTTCAGCACAGTGGTACAGCAAAGGCGCAGTAGTACGTACTAATAACGCATCCCCGTCCGGTTCGACCAGGAGGTGGGGATGGTGCGTCTGGGGACGACTTGTAGGTACTGTATGTACATGTACAACCAATTTGCGGAGTACGGAGGACATTATTCTCCAACCTAGGTGCCTTAGGTACGAGGCAATAATCCAGAGCAAGGCACGTCAGGCAGGAAGGTCCCGACTAAGTACTTACTTAGGTAGGTCTTGTACTTGCTAGTACTTACTTGAGAACATGGTCCGGGGCAGCATGATGGAATCATACTAGGTATTATTACTTCGCAGGTAATACCTGTGCCTGTACGCCGTACCAGGGGTGCGTACAACCACTAGCCGCACGTTTCGAGCAAGTCCACGCACTGTTCTCAGTAGTGCCGTCGACATGGACTGGGCGGCTGATGTGCATGCAGATTGCCCTCGGAGAAGCGCCGAGATCAGGGCGAGGGGCGGCCATCGATGGCTCGGATACGGACACCTACATGGATTAATTACAGGTCGCCGTCTGGATGCACCGTGCGGACTACGAGAACTTGCGCTCCGCGTGGACGAGCGAGAGAGAAATACGAGCAGGACGATGCGGCACCGCGTGATGACAACACTCGCGTCATCGTCGTACGCACCACACTCGCAAGGTACGTAGGTGTGTACACGTCAGTACGTCTTCTTCATCTTGTGTCAGCCGCCTCGAAGCCGGCTTCCTCCATACGATGATGGCGGCCGCCACGTCCAGACGCCAGCGTCACGACGAAACGGGTCGCTGCCCGCGAGCGGTATCTGGCCAGGAGGCCGAGGGCATCGTCGGTCTCGCAGCAGTCCGCCACAGTCTCAGTCTCCCGTCCAATTATCGGGCACATGCGAGTAGGTGTACACATGTAGGTCGACGTACGAGTCGCGGAACTCTTGCCACCAGAGCAGTCGTAATAAAACGGCTGCGTTGGCGGCGGCGTGAAGCACCATCGTCGGAAACACGGGGTAGCTCATAGGGAGCCTACTTGGACCCCAGCATGGTCGTGGAACCGCTCCATTTTCGTGCGGGGCATCGGCTCGCTCGTCACCATGGGCGGAACCGGATTCCGAGCCTCCCACCATGCTACCTGCCAAGTCACCGACGCCATTGAGATGACTGCCTCCCGCTCGCTCTGCGCCGAACTGCTGGCGGCGGGGCAAGCCGAGGCGAGCTGCGTGCGACGGCGAAATGTACTAGGTAGCTGGCACGAGGCGAAGCAAACGCTCAGCGAGGCGCGGTTGTACTGTAGCCTTCTGCGAGCTGTAGGGAGCGCTTGTGCATGCAATGACACTCCGCACTAGTGCTCCGTAGCGGTGCTCTCCGACGCGGGCTAACCGCCCCTAAGACGACGTGTGGTTAGGTGTGCTCGTCCGGTGCTCGCACTGCTTACGGGTACCTGGCTGCTAATCCAGGCACCAGGAGCTACGGCGGTGCGGAGTACTTGCATGCCCAAGTGCCAGTAGTACCTACCAATGCACGGCGTACCCATTGGCATGAGGGTGGTCCGAGTTGGTACGGAGTACTCAGTAATAGCTACAGCACTTCGTACTCGGTACTGTTGTGCTAATAATTACAGTAGACTGTACTCCGTATTTGTAGCGGAAGCACAAGAACACACATGATCCGAGACTTTGTACAGAGTACTCTTCGTGGGATCTATGTAGCTGTACTTGTGTTTCACGCACATGATCCAAGGACGAGGATGGATTTCAAGCTCATCCTCCGACAGACAGACTACTAACCTACGTGCAAGTACCGAGCCCATCTGGTAGTGTATCTACATGTGCCGTGCACGTCGACAGCTGCTCTCCTTCTCGTCCGCCTTGGCTTGGATCCCAACAGCGACCAAGGCAACGACTACTTTGTGCGGAGGTCAACTTCGTACGAACCTACCATGCCCCCGCCCGTAGCAGTGCATTTCGAGGGCGAGACATTTTGACTTGCCCCGCCTCGAACGCTGCGCGCATTCGGCAATTGGTGGAGGAATACGGAGTAGTATTCCCTCGACGGCGACGATGGCGCTCGCTCTCGCCCCTTGCTGGAACGGGAGATGGCCAAGGCGCTGGCTGGCGTGACCGACCGACTCCATGCTCCCTGCTGGCAACGGAGAATGCACCGACAGAAGAGGGGTCGCGGCTGCAAATTTGTCCATGTCCGTCCGTCCATGGGAACCGCCCCCCTCCCTCCAGAGTGCGGAAGGCCGTCGGCTTCGGCGCGGAGGAGCACACGGGCAAGCTTTCTTCGTCGCCGGCTGGCCGGCTACGTCATGCAGCTGCATCGGCGAATGAATGGGTTGAAGCGCGCAGGCCATGCATGCGGCTTGTTCGAGCGGTTCATGCTCACGCTGCCGTTGCCAACCATGAATGCATGCGCGCAGCCGCCGCCGGAGGGACCTTGTTTGCTGCCCTTCCTCGCCGCACCATCGTTTGCAAGACGTCTGTTTGTGGTGTTGGCCGATGTACAGGTAGTGTGCGTTGGACGAGCCAGCGCCAGGAACCGCCAGCCTGGCGTTTCAGGACGAATGTTGATCGTCCATCGGGACAGAAGGGCTCTAGGGGCCCACGGCCCATCGCATCCCGTACGCCGATATTGACTCGACGTTGCCAATCGTTCCGATCAGGGCCTTGCGCTTGTTCTACACGTCATGTCGGTGTACAAGTAGAAGTACTACCTTGAGGTAGGTGTGCATGGAGGCGTACTAAGAACCTACCTTAGTACCTACCTTCCTCTAGTACCTAGGTACCTGGCTCCTAAGTGCCTACCTACTACCTTAGTACCTACTTACAGCGCCTGTTCTATGCAAGTACAGCAAGTGTTCTGTAATTAAATACTCCGTACGGAGTACTTGGGACATGAACAGTCACTTCACGGACCCTTGTACGGAACATTCGTCATCCGTATCACTGCTGTAGGTGTGCAGGTATGAGGCCATCTGGTACTTCAGCTCTTGCTGTGCCCATGAGCGCCATCGGCACCGACCACGCCTCGCGCTTCCCTGTGCAAGGATCACAGTATGAATCGGCAGTGTACCCGCATTCATGGTACTTGATTGTTGTTCGAATCTTGGATGCCTGTGAAGCCGTAACATCATGCCGCGACGTTGCAGCCAGTGGTCCCATACGGACATGGGGGCATCTCCTACTGCCGTGCACGGAAACCATCCATGTACAATCTGTACATGCTCGCGATTGCATGCGTACCTAGTACCATTCGTACGTGCTTACGGTGCAGTGCGGTACCAAGAGTAAATGCACATGTACAGGTGGGTGTGCACGTCTGTGCAGCTCTGCTCTCGCAGCTGCTTGCAAGTGAAGCTGAGCGCTGACCTGCGCACCGAGCGTGTGCAGTTCGTGTGCCACCGCTGTAACGGTCCTTGTATGTGCACACCCTACTTAGGTACCTAGTACTGTAAGTAAGTACAGCACACACGCGCGCACACACCACACGCACACTGGCGGGGAGCATGTCCGAGTACGAGCTCGTGAGCGTCTGCTGCCATCACGACTTGTCGGCCCAACTGCGCTGGCCTGTTGATTCTGATTTGTCCATTGTGGGTTGGGTTGCACCGAGACCCAGCCGAGACGGCAATGACACCGAACACCGAGGCTTTCGTAGGACCAACCCGCCTGTCTGCTGCGGAGGAGGGACGAGACGACGGAGCCGGCACGCCGCAGCGCAGCAGGCAGAGAGCTGGGAGCTTCGACAGGTCCTTCGGCGCTGGCGTGACGTAGGAGGAAGGTGGGGTCAGGAGGCTGTTGGGCGGTCGAATCCCTTGGGCAGCAAAGGGAACCCGTTCCTGGACAGTGCGAATGACATGGCGCTACACGTCGGCGGAATTGTCACGGCGGCTGGCGGGAGGAGCCACGTTTTGGATTCCCACCTTTTCGCCTGAATGTCGCCTAGTCGTTGGCCTTTAACCGAGCCTCGAGCCATTCGGAGCGGCAGAGAAGGGGAAGAAACATTGGCCGCGGTCTGCCCTGAGCGGCGGGTGTGATGACAATGTCATCGGCCAGGCGTCGACGGACCAGCACTGCAAACCTAGCGGCGGTGGCAGTGAAGCGGGCGAGTCGATCCCTAACAAGCATGTACCAGGCAGGCTACTTGCTGCACCGTACTTGTACGGAGCAAGTACAACGTGCTGCTTGCGCAGTACATGAGAGTACCAGTTACCTAGTAGTTGTCAGTACGGAGTACAGTAATTATTGTACTCCACTGGAGTACTTACAGTACTTACTTACTGCCACCTCGGTACCCTTGTACTTATGGCGCAGGGTTTGCTAGGTCCTGCGGTAAAGACGCAGATGGCGTATTCGGCATGGTCAACCGGCTGGTGGGGCGAGGGCCTGCGGCAAACGCTTCGCATACGTGCTCCGTACGGAGTACAGGGAACATCATTGCAAGCGCAGGCGACACCGTCGGAAGACGCAGGGCCGCGAATGCTGGGAGACATTTTGGCAGTAGCCCGCACGTGTGCTGCATGCTGCGAGGTAGCAGAGAGGTAGGTGCCGAGCAGAGAGGTGTAGGTGCCGACACCTACTAACTTTAGGTACTTGCCTCGCTCTGGAGCGCTCCGTACTAGAATGCGCATAACGCCATGTGCGGGTTACAGGCTGCTCGAGCGATGCAGGTGTAACTTCTGCCCGAGCCACTAGTTGTATGCACTGTGCCACCCGCTGCAGACATGGGACCTCGAGACCGGAAAGCGCCTAGCATTCAAACCACCACCAACGTTATCGCACACGTCCAGCAGAAATAAAGCACGATGCCGCCCCCGTGAAGAGCGGCGCTGGAAATGGAACTAAGTGCCATGCGTGCCCCATCGGCCGCACCGAGGACGCTGCGTGGATGGGCAGGTAGGTACTAGGTAGGTAGGTGCCCAGTTGGCGCTCTCGTCGTACTCCGTACTTGTGTATCGGTGACTTCATCCCCGAGGCACATGGCCCCAAGGCGCATTTCCACATCCCCAGAGGGCTCCTCGGCTGCCCCCCTGTCCTGGGCGAGACTCGCTTGAACTGGTCCGGGTTGGCTGGGTGCCGAGTTGGTCGTAAATGAGCAGGGTGCCGCGGTGGATTACCACCTGCCTTGCGTGCGTGCCTACATGTACCTGTGCGGTACCGAGTACACCGAGCGACGAGGCCGGCCGGCGCGCGGGCGCTGCTTTGCAAGGCATCGTCGGTGCCCACCGTGGTACTCGGTACCTACGTGCACCTGCCCACCTACATGTGCTAGTATCCCGAGCAAGGTTAGTGCTGCGCCCTTGGTGTCAGCCGAGGTGCCCGCCCTGTTGCACATTGGCCGTGCCATGACACTTGGTGCTGCTGCCCGTTGTGCTTGCAGGTACTCCGTACGGAGCGCCAGCATGCGCGACGCAAGTACTCCTCGCTGCTGCGTGCTGCCGTCGCCCGCGGCTCGTCGACCTTTGCCTGCGAGGAGGCGCTTGGCGGGCGACCTGGGTACCCAAACTGCATGTCCTGTCGGCGCCTGTCGAAACTTGGCTGCGATTTCGAATCTTGCCCGTGACGAGGCCGTCCCTCGCCGCCCTTGCCGGCCAGCATCAGCGATCAGGGCAGGCAGCTATTGGCAGCATGGCCCAATCCGTGGACCGAGATGGAGCAGCTCCAGGATCCGTTGCCAAGTCATTGGCCGGATCCCCCCCGGACGATGATGGCCCATGCCCGTCGTAAGAGCGCGCACGCCGTCGCACTGTACAGTACAGACAGTACATGTACAGCTGCAGTACTTACTTGTACGCTGTAAGTAAACGCACCAACCGTCGTGCTCCTGCCCGTGCCTGTGCTGTGCTCGTACCGACATTCTGTGCTCTGCATGCGCTCGTTGTTCGTCCTGCATGTTGCAGGTTCCAGCCTGGCGGCATCTCGGAATCATTCGTACGCCCACGCCCACGCCCTCCATGTCTCCGGTCCGCCCCCAAGGGCTGCGGGTGAGTTGGGCGAGCGAGAGCGGGTGCGTGTGTGTGCGCCCATGACCCGGTGCCTGCGAATCCTCCCTCCATCGACTAGCAAACCTAGTGCTAGCAGGTACCTTGGTGGTCAGCCATACCTTAGTGCCCAAGTGTGTGTTCGTAAGTACAGTACAGTAATACAGTACTAGTAACTGCTACGCTACGGTGCGTCGGTACGTAGGTACCTACCAACTACAGTACAGTACGTACTTACTTCCTCACCACGAGCACCTCGTCTTGCCGTACCGACCGACCACCACCGCTTTGCATTTCCCTCCATCCATCGTCGACATCCTCTCTGCTCTCCTCAACCTTTTGCGATTCCGTTTCGACGAGCTCCTGGACTCGCCGCCTTCGCACTCCTTCCATGGCCTGCTACCGTTGACTCCTTTGTCCTCTCCCTACTGTGCACATCCGATTCATTGCTCTCCCGTTGGGGGGACGCCGGGCAGACCGTCCTTCGCCTTTGTCTCCCGCCTTCCTGCTTGCATCAGCGACGACGGCGATTCACCGACCGACCTGCCCCCCCCCGAGGACATGAGCTGAACCATGTAACGGCCTGTCCGTACGACAAAATTGGCACCCGCTCCTCGACAGGACTCTCACTCGACCCCCCTCTCCCCCCTCCTCTCGGGCAGGAAGCCACGGCCGCTTCGACGCTCTCAACCCTCTCGGCAGCCCTCCCGGCCACCCTCCCAGCATCAATCGACTCTGGAGCGATCCGAGGCCGATCGCGCCATACGACGGCCGATACATTCGTTCCTCGCACCCCCTACCCCGAGCCTGATCATTCTCGACGCACCATGAATTCCCTCAAGGTGCCGGAGACCGGCCTGCTCCTCGAGGGCTCGCCCGAAGGGGAGTCGGCCGTTCCGCGGCAAGCCTTCGTCATCTCCCTGAGCGACCTGGTCGTCGGCCAGCTGATCCAGAGCGCTCGCAACGGCGACAAGCTGAACGTGTCCATGGGAAGCAAGCCTGTAGGTCCCCCCGAGAGTCCGTCCTCGGTCGTGTTCGTGTGCTGACACCGTCCCCTTCCAGTCACTGCACTTCGGCACCAGATCGCACCAGATCGCACCTCCCACGGACGACGCCCCGTACGACCTCTACCTGACGAAACCGTTCGAGTCGTCCCGACGAGCCGAGCGAGTCTCCGAGGCGGGATCCTTGTTCGCGAAGCCCACGTCATTCACGGCGCCGCCGAAGACGGCCGCCAAGGCGAGCAAGGAGCCCGACATCAAATCGAAACCCCCCGCCGCCGCCGGCGTCAAGATTACCGTGTCGTCGGGGTTGGACTCGGACATTGAAGCGCTCCAAAACGGATTGGCGGCCCACGATGCGGCACGTGAGAGGTAGGCTTCGTCCTCGCTCGGGCCCGGCCTTGGCTGATGATGCTGACCATCCGACAGGGCTCACGTGATGGAAAGACTCCCGGCGAACGGGAAAGCGTCGAGCAGGGTCAAGAACAAGCTCTGGGCGGGCTACAACCCGACGGCGAAATCCATGCCTTCCTCGCCCGCGCTCAACGGCGGCAACTCGCCCTTGTCGACGACGTCGCTCTCGGTATCCCAGCAGACGGTCGAGCGGAAGAAGGAGCAGCGCTTCGTGCTCGTGCACGAGCTTGCCGTCAGGGACCGCACGACCGAGTATCTGCAGAGGAAGTGGAGGGACAAGGACGACGGCTTCCGACCGACGCTGGAGAAGACGGCCGTCTACAGCTCGGACGCGAAGCTGTGGACGATGAAAAAGGCCTGCTGGAAGGAGCTGGACGTCTGGCGGTACGACTACGACAGCCAGGCCGACCGAGAGACGGCCATCGACAACGCCATCCGGCAGTTTGACAAGCAGAGGCTGTCGCCGTCCGAGGTGGAATGGCAGAGGCTGCTGCCCAAGGAGGAGCGGGGGCAGGGCAAGTGTCTGAGCCGTCTTCAGGCCAACATCGCCAAGGGCCCCCCGCAGACGGGCCCGAGGATCAAGGTCCACAAGGCGGACGACGGCGTCGGCCCCAGGGATGACGACAGCACGAGCGACAAGTCCAAGGCCAACGGCGACAACGTGTCCCGATCGACCTCGACCCCCCTTCCGGCCAAGGCGAAGAAGGTCGGCGGGCCCGAGGCGCAGGCGAAGCGGCTGCTGGCCAAGGCGAAGCCCGCGGCCCAGAAGGTGCAGAAGGCGCCGGCGCCGGCCTCGGCGTCGAAGGCGAAGGCGGGAGCCGGCGGATCGAGGAGCGGCGGCGGCCGCGTGCTGTCGGCGGCCATCATCGAGAACTCGGATTCCTCCGAGGACGAGGCGCCGATGCGGAAGGCCAAGTCGGCGACGCCGCAGCCGAAGCTCAAGGACACGGTCGTCGTCCACGCGCGGCCTCTGATCCGGGCGCCGGTGGCGAAGCAGTCGCAGGCGGCGAAGCGGCCCCGCGACGACGACGACTCGACGTCGAGCTCCGGCACGCCGCTCTCGAAGCGCATCAAGCCGAAGCAGCCCCAGCCGGCGGCGAGCGCCAAGCGACGGCCCCCCGAGGCGGCGGCGGCGGCGGCGGCGGCGGCGGTGGCCCGCGGCAAGGGTCTGGCGTCGTCGTCCAAGGCGCACGCGAACACGTCGCCGACCAAGTCGTCGCCGCTCGCCTCGTCGCCGCCGACGAACGCGTCGGACCTCGAGGACGACGACCGGCCGCTCGCCGGCAAGCGCAAGGCCGAGGCCAAGATCAAGGCGGCGCCGGCGAAGCGCCGGCCGGTGCAGGCGCAGGGCGTGCCGGCCGAGGTCATGGCCAAGGCGCACAAGTTCAAGACGTACTACCAAAAGTACACGGCGCTGCACTACGAGGTGGCGGCGCTCGCGGATCCGCCCGAGGAGAAGATGGCGGACCTGCACGACATGCGGGACCGTCTGGAGGTGATGAAGACGGAGATTTACAAGCAATGTTCTCCCGGCGTCTAGGCAGCGTCGGCCCCCTTTCGCTCTGTTTTTTCTTCACTCTCGGCGCCCAAGGAAGCGCTGCTTTGGGATGACAAAAGGCGTCGAGGACACTGGCATGGCACGAGGCCATTTTCATTTTTTGCATTGCGTTTGCATACGGCACCAGCGAGCCGCTGCCTGCAGGATACCTACCCAGCACGCACGTACGACGTGGTAGGGCAGATGGAAAAGAGCATTTCACCTACTTGGCGTGCCTACAACTTGTCGTGCCCACAACTTGTCGTGCCTACATCTCGTCATGCCGTGGCGGCTAACCTACGAAGCACCGCGGCGACGTGCCGCGCTTGGCGCCTCTGCAGCATCCGCACGCCCACTCCATGGATGCAAGTCCAACAGCTATTTGCACTGGCTCGCTCACCACGGCACTTCTGCTGGGGTGAGGAATCCAAAGGTCTACCTTGCCATGGTACTGTACGGCCGCCTACCCACGTCTGGCGGTAGCGGTCATGGCGAAGCTGCAGCAGGTAACCCATGCTAGCTATTATACTTTCGGCCGCTAGCTGACTCATTAGGCCATCTCTCCTTGGCCGAATGATGCAAAGGGGATTATATTGCGTATTATTAGCTCGCTGCCCTTTTGCGCCGTCGGGTTCGGTTCCGAGGTCGCGGGCGACGTACCTGTGCTGGCGACCTTGGCAGCAACAGCGGCTTGAAGTGCAAGCAAGTAATGTCGATGGCTGGCCTGCATTTCGGCTTGGTGGGACCGGCGTTGCCCTTTGACACCACTGCTGAAGGGTTGAGAGGTTGAGATAATACATGGCCAGACACGGAGTTTTGCTCCCGTCCTCCCTATCCGTACACTTCATACCATTAAATCTCACCAAGCTACTCCGTACCACTTTCGCCATGACATGCCGTACTTTTCCGGGGGTTTCCTCCCCAGCAAGAACCGAATTAGGAAAGTCCTGCAATTTACCAGGGAATACCAAGTATGAACTGGCATCTACCCGCTCCACTTCGTAGGTTGGTGCTGGTCGACACTTTCTGGAAACAAGTTGGCCTCGTTCCCGCATAGCACGCACATAGTACGCCCACGGCCGTGCCTGACATGTGCTTCTACTGTCTCACATCTCACTGACTGACTCGTCCTCGCCCGTTCGCCGCCGCCGCCAGCTGGCTCCGGACGAGGAAACGCGATGGGTGATGGGCGGCCGCAGGGTGCATGCAGGGAGTTGGCCGTGCTGCAGCGGGCACTCCGTAGAATGCAGGGGAAATGGCACGAGCACGACCGTCAGGCCATCCGGAAATGACCTGGCCAAGAGAGGCAGAGGTCGGAGGGCGATGGTTCGCATCGCTGTCTCATCGCCGTCACTGGTGTGTCTTGCTCGACCAATAGACGGGAGCTCGGGGAACAGATAAGGAGTGACATTCCTCCCTGCCGCCGTCGCTCCGTTCGTTTGGCTCCAAGGCCGCCTCGTACTCGTGCTCCATCTACCTGCACGGAGCATCGCTGCACGATACTCTAGTGTACCCGGCATCTTGCGATGCAGCAAGAAGTCGTAATGTACAGAGTATATCCTGCGTACACGTGATAGCATCGTTCGTCTTCATGTGCTTTAGGCGTCTAGCTGTACTGGGACCGAGTAACGAGTTCATCCGAGGAGCGAAGAACAGAGGAACCAGGAGCCAAGTGCGGAGTACAGACCGCATACACTTAAGCTCTCTGAAGGTGCACGCACTTTCATGCATCCTTCGTTGCCTGCATCTACTGGTAGTGTCCTGGCTTTCTTCTCAGCCTGGCCTGGAAGGATTTAGAAGCCGTCCTCGGTGGCAAGTGCCCGAGTGCGTGTGATTCAACTCAAGGTTTCCTTGGAGGAACGAGAGGCTGACATCAGTTCGAGGCCACCCATGTGTACTGGGTGAATAGACAGGATCATATATGCTGGCGAAGATGGTGTTCACCTGCAAAAACTACGGAGTGCACGGAGTACTTGTACAATACTCCGTAGTAACGCTGTACATAAAGTACTTTGTATGGCGTACGGAGTACGGAGTAATAATCCTTAATTTGGCACACAAGTAATACTTACTTACTGTACACCTATGTACATCTATGTATTTACTTGATTACATACCTAGTACATACAAGTACGAAGTATTAACACATGTGCTGAATTGTAAGTATGTCTGTGTAATAAGTACTTGCAAGTATTCGTACTTGTACTTACAGTACAGTACGAACTTGCGTATTAATACTCCTACCGTGCCTACCTCATCCCACCAGCCTACCCTGTACCATGGCCCGATGTCGGCGGACCCAGTTAATTTTTCCCAACTTCAAGCCGTCCTGTGTCCATGTTGAAGCACACGAGTGGAAATGCTTCATCAGAAAAACATGGACCGTCCTTGAGCCTGAAGGGACTCCCGATATTCACCCTTGCTCCGTGGAATCGACCGAGAGCGTCACGGGGAAACGGAGACGGGCAACGGGCAGCATGACGCCGTCTCCTCTCGACCTGCCCCAGGTCTGGCAACGGCCCAGCTTCGACGCCTTCGTCGCGACCCTCAACGACCTGCAGCGCTCCCCGCCGGCCTGGAATGCCGGCAGCCGAGGATCGGAGAAAGGTGTCGACGAGCGGCTGCCCCTCGACCGCCATGGAGACGGGGACATGATGCGCTACCTCTCCACCATTGTCAAGTGCCCGCTTGGCTGGCTCGCCGACGACGAACGCGAGCAGGTCTGGGAACTCGCGAGCAAGCGGATGACGGAGCGTTGCGGCCGCTCGGCCATGGGAGACATGACCCGCCTCTGGCACTTCCCCGGCAGCCATGGCGATGGTGGTGGCGAGAGCACCGGAGAGCAACGACACCGGCACGGCCGAGGTCACGAGAACGAAGACGTGGACGACGAGCACCTTCACATCAACGCGCCTTTCGAGCTCGCTGTCAGGGAGCCTGCCTTGACGGGGGACTCGCTCGGCCTCAAAACCTGGGGCTCGTCGTATGTCCTCGCACGGCACCTGCCCCGGCTCGCCGCCACGTCCTTGCGTGGGCTCCTGGACGGGCCCCCCCGAACAACGCCGCCGTCCGTCCTCGAACTGGGCTCCGGCACGGGGCTGCTGGGTCTCGCCGCCGCCGCTCTCTGGAAGGTCCCCGTGGCCCTCAGCGACCTGCCAAACATTGTACCGAACCTGAAGCACAACGCCGACAAGAATGCCAGCCTCGTCGAGGCCAAGGGGGGTTCGCTGACTGTCGGACCCCTGACCTGGGGTGGGAGCGAGGACGAGGTGGATCAGGACTTGTTCGCCGCCCCTTTTCAGTTCAAGGTACGCCCTCTCGTTTGCTGCGCATCTATCCTGCGTGCCTTTTCTGCCTCCTCTGCCTGCCTCCTCTGCCTCCCGTCTCGTGCCTGAGGTGACCCTTTGCAGCGTCGACTGACGTCTCCACCTACCCAGATCGTCCTTGTCGCCGACCCGCTCTACGACGATGACCACCCGCGGCTGCTTGCGACGGCCATCGAGCAGCACCTAGCCCTCGGGGATTCCTCCCGTGCCGTTGTCATGGTGCCATTGCGCGATCCAGCGACAGTCTGCCTGCTTGAGAGCTTCCGCAAAGCAGTCCAGGACCTCGAAACGCCATTGTTTTGCGTCCAAGAGGACGAGCTGGCGGGGCAGGATGACTGGACCGGTGATGCAGATGGCGGCCGGGTACGGTGCTGGCTGGGCATCTTTTCGAGGGCCCAACCACCGAGCACTTGAATTAGTTTTCACCTTGGCTCGAATCTCGACCGGCATGGGTCGAGGGACGGGAACCAGGCTGCGTCGAGGCCTGACAGAGGTTTCCAAAGTATCGCCGACTACCTCGTCCGTCATGGATCGAATCTTGGCAACGCTATCCGTGCTTGAAGGAACGAGCAATGCCTACCTACGTCGGATAGTGGGTATGCGACGGGAAGAAGCCAATGCCCAGAAACAACTCTCGTGGGAAGTCTCCGGACAAGGATCCAGCGTGCGATTGTGTGCATCACATCCATGTTCATTCCCAACGGGAACCCCAGTCTCAACAGCATGAACCGCCAGAATCGTTCCATTGGCACAGTGTGGCGAGTCACCGGAGATATGAGTGCCAGAGGTGATGCACGCCCACGGCCCCTGCAAATCGGCCTCCGCCTGCCACCGCCGCGGGGATGAGAAGTGATGCACGGCAGCTACCCGACATCGGACGAAGATGCCTGCGTCACCGAGACTATCGGCTGCGTAACCTGCTGTCCTCTCTCTCGGCCAGTTTTCCCCTCCTGTGTCGCCGCTGTTGAGGCAACCTGCTGCGAGTGGGAGCGGCCTCTTGGATACGGAAGCACCCCTGAGAAGCATGAGAGCCTCACCTTTTCCATGGAATTTTTTGTTTCGTTGTACGCCTGGAACCAATGGATGGCGACAAGTGCTGGAGTTGTATCCGTACGAGATCACAGTGCGATACCGCAAACAACCGAGTAACCGGCAATGGGCCATGTCATCGTTGGTCATTGCCGAAACCCACCCTCAACCTCGTTTCTCAATCCCATGCGCAACCGATGTCTATATCTGTCAACCCGTCTCCTTTTGTGCTGCCCCGCTCCACGCTTACCCTTCGCAAAGACGATATCTACTATGATAATATGTAGCCTTCGTTTCAAGGTGCCACCCGCTATTGCAGATCCTTGTCTTTTCCGCCGCAAGAGTACGAAAGGTCCAAAGTCTTCATCTACCCATCCCAATTTTACGAATCTCTCGAGGCCAATTTGGAAACGTCTCCTTGGATATCTACGGCCTGGTTCCTCTCATTAGACAACGATTCCTCGTTCTGTATTCAGGTCTGTTTTGACTCCAGAGAGAGTTGCCAGTTCGGCACTCGGAATCACGACACGAGGAGTATGTTCATTCCTTCACCTCGCCCCCCCCCCCGTTGTGCTCCTTGCGTTCATTTCCCATACAACTACAAGTCTTTCAGATCAATGATTACTTATTTTTCAATGAAACGTCCTAAGAGAGCCTAAATCCCCACCATTCTCCTTTTGTGAGATCCCTACCTTCAAATGCACCCGATCCCCGTCCTTGCTCATGGACATTTCCTCTGCCTTGTGATCCGCATTCAACACGCCACCGCTTGCAATTTTTGTTTCTGAAGTAACTGAGCTGTCCAGTCAGTCTCGAAACAACAATGGTTGGGGCCCCGACTTACACAGACCAAGAGATTTCCTTTGTGCTCGAGAAGGTGCTCGGCAAGGCGACCAACCTGGCCATCCGGAACGGCTTTGAGAGGCGGTTTGGTCGTCCCCTCTCCGCAAGCCAATTGCGATACCTGAAGGGCAAGTACGGCAAGGACCCGCGCTTCAAGTACGACTACTCCGCCCTGACACCGTTCGAATGCGAATCACCGCCATTCCACGCTGCGGCACGAGGCCGACTTCGCTAACCCGATGAACTTGCAGCAGCCCCCTTGTCAACAACGCGGCAGGGTCCTCGTCCGCCATATCCGCCGTCGCTCCGGTCTTTTCGACTTCCTTAACCCCCAGGAGGCAGTCCCATGTCCCCGAATTCAACGTAGCGTCGACGGCTACCCCTCCGACCATTCCTCCGTTGTTGCAATCTAGAAGAGAGCCGATCGGATGCGAAGTGCCCCTGAAGGCGGAGAGAGCCGCCAAGCGTCGACGCGACCATGAAGATGTACCACTTCTACCCGATGAGAGGCAGCCGACGTCGAAGCGTCGACTAGAAGACGATGAAGCGAGGGCCTCAATGTGCCAACCTGACGAAGTAGTCGCTCTGCTGGAGGAGACGGAAAGGGCCACCAAACGCCGACGAGGCATTCGAGAAGGTTGGCCTTTGGACGACGAAAGGGTTATCAAACGGCATCGAATCGTTGACGAAACCGAGTACCGGCTACCTGCCTCGACACTTGGGCAAAGACAGCCGGGGCCAGGTGCTGCCTCAGATGCCTCCTTTGTCAGCCATATCGACGTGGCTTCTCCTCTGTCCTCGACCGAATCCCCAGACAGGCCTTCCTCCACTACCGGGCTGGACCAGTTCTTCAGCGTCACCCACCGTCTACATCTGCCCACCTCTGCGCCCTTCCAGGCCAGCTCGTCGAACTGCGAACTTAGACAGACCACTACGAGAAACTGCGAGCATCTCGTCGAGCCCAGTCCCTCCATCTTCACCGCCGAAGAAACCGCTCGATCCCAAGCGACGCAAACGTCGCCGGATGTTGAGCTGGGTGTTGGTCAGGCTCACGCGACATTTCAATCTTCTTCTGGCGCCACTTGGCAGAACCAGCATGGCATTTCAGTCGATGAGTTCTCTGGTACTGACTCCCTTTTTGGAGACACACCCGAGCATCCGTCCTCTCGCGATGCGCTATCCTAAAAGACTAGCACAGGCGCGGCCAACTTCAACTTCATGGCCAATGCAAGCAAAGGTGACTTGACGCGGCCTGAGACGATGTGAAAGTCATGGCATGGCATCGAACCGAAATTTGACAGCCGTAACGGCGCAAAATCATGATATAGGATAGTCGTATACTCGTCGTACATAAAATCGTAGAATTGAGAGACCGCAACAATGGGCTGGCTGTGAAAATGTAATCAACCAATCGACGACGCACCGCCCTCTCTATTCCTGGACTGCCAAACCGCTGCACCGCTCCATCATCAATTTTCATCTCCGGGTGTTCAATCGTTAGAGTAAAGGGTATTCAGTGCATCATATGATGTGCGGAGTAGCCCACGGCCGCTTGCTCTTGCACCGCTTTTTGTCCCACCGTTTTCACATTGTCCAATGGCCTACATCCCCCGGATGGCGAACCTGCTTGAAGCCTTGCCGAAAGTAAAGGCCATGTTCAAGGTATCAAGCTGCGATCACCGTTTGCTTTCATCGCGTTTTCATCGCGTCAGCGACCTCGAAAGCAATACATGTATCGCTTCCAGAGGCGGACGGGGGAACTAAATCGCCCGTCAGACGACGATGCTGACGTTGCCTCGGGACTCAACCTCATCAAGGGGAAACTTGAAAACAAAATGGAACAGCTCGCGTAGGTAGGCGTATCGTGACGAGCTATTGCTCATAGCGTGAACGCTCTGTGCCATGTCGCGAGCCGAGACGCGCTTGCCTCGGGTGGGAGTCGGGTGGTTGCGGGGGATGAAGGCATCCGTGAGAACCGAGCTCTTGTACTGCTGCAGAAGGGCTGCATGGCTGGGAAGTGTGCCGAAGGATGACGCAGGCAGTGCTTGGACAAACGTTTGCAGGGATGCGGCACCTGCCTTTGGATCCGTCATGGCGTCCCGGTCGAAGCCCAGGTTCATGGCCGCTCGGAGAACAAGAAGCCTGCTTCTGGATACGTTGGGGTCTTCGCTGGCGGCGGTCGTGGTAGCGGTGCTGGAGGTGCGGTTGGTGCTGCGAGAATAGCTCGACATGTTGGATGCGTTGCTCGACCACCTCCCACCACGGCCACTGTCGCCCAGAACCATGATGTTGGGTGCCTGGGGGGAGCGGCTTTCGGGAGAAATGGGGGTGTCCTCAAACTCCGTCACGGGCGTCTCCGGGACGGGCGCAGGATTTGGCTGTCGTTCGTCGTGGCTGCTCTTCACACTCTCGCGTTTCGAATGCATGGACGAACGGCTGGATTGCTGGCTCTCGCGTCCAGTCAGATCCGTCGGCTGTTGGGAGAAGAAGCTCGCCTGGCTTGGTCGTGGCGTGTTCCTGTCCGGTCGGATTTGAGTCCAGCCGTCGCGGAAAATATCGCACAGGTCCCAGCACGCCTGAACGGCGGAACCGAGAAGCTCGTGGTCGGGTGAGCGGTCATCCCGCTTGCGTTGACGGAGGCTAAACAGCATCTCCGCCAAGGTCCAGCATGCGCTCAAGAGCTGGTCCGTTTCCTCCGCCAGCTCGTTGCGCTGCTTCATGAGGCGGTGGCAAAGAGTAATGTAAAAGTCTAGGGTCCTCTCCCTGAAAGCCTCCGGGAGGTTGCGCCTGTCCTGCGCGCTGTACAGGCTGGAGACGGCGTGAGCGGATGGTGTTGCGGCGAGCAGGGCGAAGGACGGCCGACTCACTGGTTGTTGAGCTCGAAGCTGACCCGCAAGACGGAGTCGTCCGTCTCGTGCTTTCTCTGTCGGATATCGAACAGAGCTTGACAAAAGTCCCGGCAGAGGTCGAGATTGACCCGTACTTGCAATGATCCGGCGTCGTCGTCCTGGTTGTTGTAAAGGCGCTGGCAGAGCTGCCAGCACGTTTTCCACGCTTTCTCGTGCGCATCCGGAGTTCCCGAACTGTTGAACACTCGAGTGCGGTGGATGGAGCTCAGGTTGGCCAAGGTGTTGCACAGCGTCCAACACTCATGGAGGGCAGTGCGCAGGGCCGTGATCTCGTCGTGGGCCTGAGCTTGTCTCAACCCGGCCATGGCCGAATACTCGTTCTCGTCCTCATCGTCTTCACCCTCTGCCTCGGTCTGCTCGTCGATCTCTGCGCAAGATGTCACTCAGTGCCTTGTCGAATGGAAAGCAAGGGCGTTGGGAGGGTAGACACGTACTCTCGAGACCACTCGCACTTACACTCCTCGACCGCGGCCGGCCCTCATCGCCGGTTAACATGTCTTGCACGTCTTGGGCTCGAGGGGTGGCACTGTCGACGCTGTATCGCACTGGGTTGACATCCGTCGAAATTGGTGGGACCGTCGTGTATGATGTTGACTGGAGATGAGACTGGGTGAGTCCTTCCTTGCACGACGAGATGATGGAGGCCAAGGAATGCGTTGGGCAGACATACCTGGCTGCGGCTGCCATTTATTGGTGCATGGCCACCAGACGTTGGGGATGAACGTTCTGTCGGTTCGCTGGGACGAGCTGTTCGTTCCGTCGAGGCCTGCGTAGACTACCTGTGAGCGGACGCAGCACCCGAGATGGGACTGACCAGCTGGGTCCCTACCCAACTCGCAAAACTCTCGGGCGCGTGTATGACGGAGACTGCCTCTTCACTGCTCGAGCGGCACGCATTCTCGGAGATGGTGGTTGTGAGCATGAGAAGCTGGCGCTGTTAGCACCACATCCTCACCACCGTTCGACTGGCTCTACCAACTTCGGAGCGACGAGTGACAACGGCATCGGCCGTGTGGGCGAGGTGCACCTCGTCCGACACATCGTCCTCGATCTCGGTGGTTTCGGTGCCGTTGGATGTCACGGGCGAAGGGCCGACGATATCGCTGGGGCTCAAGAGACCCAAAGCCACGGGGTGGGATGAAAGGCGGTGGCCACTGTGAGGCCTCAGCGACATGGAATCTGTCGTCGCGGGCGGAGAGGACCTGGCGGGACAAGGTGGGTGAGCAGAGGTCGGATGGTTAGTCAGACATGAGACGTCAGACATCAGACATCACACTCACTCGAGGCTGCCGAAGGGTGACGAGAGGCCATCGGGTCCTGATATTGACGCCATGTCCTGTGGATTGGTGAATGGGGACGGCAGGTGTCCCGCAGATGACGGCATCGGACCCTCCAACGACATGGTGGAACGGGATCCAACCTACGGAGCCGGCTCCGTTTTCAAGCCCAGCAATGGTCGGGGCTTTGTACCAATCTCTGTCCGTCCGCGAGACCTGCTCCAGGACAGCCTCTGGGCGCTACAATAATGCGTGGTAGGTACTCTGGGTCTGGGTATAGGTCGGTCTAGATGGTGGCGATGAACAGGACGAGTCTATTTAATGGCGGATGGATCCGTTGGCGGTACCAGTACGGCGGATAGCGGAAGCGGAAAGTCGACGACAAGGACAAGGACGAGGGGCCCCCAGAGTCCAACGAACAAGCCAAAGCAAGTGGCGGAATCGGAACTCAGCAGGCGGAAGGACCGAAGTCTGGTCGCAGCCAGGCAGTTGGCTCTTGAGCGAGTTGAAGAGGATGAAGTCAGTTCAGGCCACCGGGTCCGGATTGTAACGTCTCCGTGCATGTGTTGCAGTATTGTCCAGTACCTGCATGCATGTCTATCTATCTTGGCTTGCGAGTCGCAAAGACCCCTGTGGGCAGAGATCCCTGTGGACGTTGTGGTGACGGGAAGACCGCAACAAGGTCTGGGAGGTTTGTTCCGATGGCGACCCAACCGGAAGCGTTGGTGACTTGCGGGGCGACCTCAGCATGTATACTTGCGCGAATGCAGCTCCCAGCAGGAATAGGGACAGAGGACCGTTGGAGCGTAGGCCAATAAGGAGTCCAATGAAGGGAAGAGGGAAGATGGATGAGTATCGTATCTGCACGACAAGATGGGCAGCAGGGCGCTTGACAGATTTCCGCCTACTGGTGGGTGAGGGGTTAAGCTGCTGTACGTGTACGGCCTGCACGGCCTGTCAAAAATGTAGATGGGTTGGCCACCTTTCGCGGCCAGGTTGTGTTGTACTGTGGTACGGAGCCGTAGCCAGTCTAGACGCAAAGAGCCATCTCCGGGAGCGCGCGAGGCTGCCTCGAGGGAAAATATGGAAGGGTTGGCCACCTTTTGCGGCCGGGTTGTGTTGTATGGTGGCACAGGGTTGCGGCCAGTCTACATGTAGACACAAGCCGTCAGAGCCATGCCGGGGGAGGGGGTGAGGCTGCCTTGCCGTCAGCGGGCGGGCTGTCTCGTGCGACAAACGAAAGGAAGTTGGATGCGTCTCGTCATCTGCCCATGGATGGTGGAGACTTGAAACTCGAGGATTCGGTCGAGCTCGTTTACGCACACGATGGTTTCTTTGTCGAGTTGGTGCGACATTCGCGATAGCGAGATCTTCCTGCATACCTGCCCATTCCCCAGTGGCAGGTGAACAAGGCTGTCGGTCGGGGGAAGATGTCGAGATATGTCGGCAACCTGCTTGCGTACCGTATGTGTATCCGTAGACTCTGGACCTATCTCTTCGTCACGGACAGATAGTCAACCGCATTCGGTGAACGCAGACGGGACGATGCATCATGAAAGGAAGGGCGGTCACAACCTGCTCCAGCCGAGGACGACAGGATAGAGGAATCAGTACAGTACTCCGTAAACAACACTCTGTTCACTGCGTGCGGGCGTCGGCGTGGCCCTCGACTCTCGACTCGTCTCTCGTCACCCGTCTCCCCTCCTGTCTCGTTTCCACGACGCCTCAAGGGCCTATGGAGGGTAGCCGGTCGAATGACTGGTTGCTGCTTCCGCGCCGTCGTGCTGCGCTGCATGTGAGACGACGGGCGACAGGGCTCGGCGCTTAGCTGCTCCTTTCTCGACCACTTTACTGGCGAACAACGACTGCATGGAGGTGGACCAGGGTGGACCAAAGTGGAACTGGACGAGGACCCGTCCGTACCTGGATGCCGACGATGTGCATATCCGCAGACATGTACGAGTGTAGAAGGTGGGTGGATGGATTGGTGGTGACGGTAAATGTCGTCCAACGGGTCTTGATAGGATCAATAGGACCAAATCCTTGTTGCAGGAGAACAGTTCGCTCGTTCATCCTTCAACTCCATCTGGCTCGGGGCAACGCGTGGCTGGGCCTTAGGCGCCCAGGACCGCCTATTACGTGGCGCCTGCCTCCTTGACGGCATCGTGCCTGCTGTCGTTGGGTGATTGCATGAAAGGTACTTGCATCTGCACACAATTCTGTACGCATTTGCATGTTATGGACATGTACATGTACAGTACACTACATGTATATGCAGCAGATGACAGCTGAGGCGACACAAGGAATGATGAGGAAGGAGGCTCAAAACTCAACAGGTCTCTACCGCCCACATGAACTTGCGTCTACGAAACGAGGATGCATGAAAATTTGGCATCAAAAAGGGATCCCATTGCCCACTTCATGCTCGTTGCGGTCTTGTTTCCTGGCCCTGCCCTGAACAATCGCGCTGTCAAGCTTGCCCGCATCCAACAAATTCTTCGATTTCAGAGAGTTGATATGCCGGCAGTGGACGACTGGCCCGAGAACTCGAGAGCACGCACAGAAAACCTCGTCGCTCGATTCGTTCATGATCCCCGCACGACCCTGGCGAAGCAGAGTCCCCTCCCCGCGTTGGACGCTAATTCTGGACACTGCAACGCTGAGACTCAGGTCCACGTTCCCATCCACCTCCGCATCCATGCCTCACCGGCTCACCCACCGCCATAGATGCAAATGTTTCCCGACCCTCCCGGGAGTCTGGTTGGGTGGAGCCGCTGCAGACGCATGTTGCCGCTTCAACATACATGTAAGTATGTTCATGGTTGTTAAGTGCAAACCAACTTCCTAGCCTATGTGGAAGACATATCAAAAGGTGTTGACCTATTATGGATTCGGAAGCACGCCCAAAGGCAAGCCACGGCGCGAGTACATGTAAAACGAAGTTGAATTCTACCCCCGCACCAGAAGAGCCTGTATCGTGCGGAAGAGAGTCCTCGATGCTCGTCACGACCGCTCGGCTGTTCGCTATCGTTGTTGCATTTGAGTCCCTTCTCTTGCTGTGTGTGTTGAATGTGCCGAATCTATCTCGACGCTTGCGCTGCTGGTCCTCGTGCTTCTTCCATGTCGGTGGGCGATTAACTTCGCGTCGCGATCGTCCTTTGTCCAGTTCGAGTCAAGAGCATTGGACGTCGCAAACGCACAGCCAGACAACTGCTTCGCATCTGTGATAGCCGGCGGGCCCGTCGCGATGTCCTTCCTTTTGCATGACTGATGTTTGCAACTCGTGGCAGGCGCAGGCACATCGAGAGGCGTCCGTCCAAGAGTAACAGCTTGAAACGTATCAAGCGATGCACCGATGATGCATCCACACGTGATCTCCAAAGTCATCCCAGAATCGCACCCCGCACTGCTGCCATGCAGTGCGCCAATTCACCATAACGCCTGATCACACCAACCTCGGCTTCGTCGACCCATCATCCGCCGCACTATGCAAGCTCGTTCAACCGTTGCTTCTTCTCGTTTCGGCCGTCAGGAGTGTACCTGCAAACCATGTAAGTAATTATGCCAAGGGGTTGGAAGGCCCTCGGCTTTGCCGTCTCTCCAGGTTGCATACTTTAGCAGTTTCTCGATAAGGTCGACGTGTGTCATGATCATCCGGCGGCAGCAGTAGCGCTTGAGCCCCAACTCGTCCATGGCATCGCTGCAACAATGTTAGCTCATGACGTCCGGTCGAACTTGTCTCCTCGGCATACCCATCCGTCTTTCTGGGGTCTGCAATAAGCTGAAGATATCGCTCCCAGAGGTCGCCCGTCACCTGTTCCCGTCAGTGATGAACGTCGGCTGTCATGAGTGAAAATTGCGGTAGCCTCTTACCTTTCCGCACGAGAAGCAACGGATGGGTATAATCATCTTGGATGATTTTGCGGTCGCAAAGTTCAACGGTTGCTAGAAGATACCCAGATACCCAGGATGTTGGATGATCGAGATGGGATGGCTTGTCGCAAAATTCTTGATTCTTGCACTGCACATACTGTACGTACTAACCTGTAGGTGTACATGTACTTACTTATTATTAATACTATAAGTACTCACTGGCTCTACTTACTTACCTACCAACAGTCGCAAATAGGCGCTAGTCGCATCTCCTGCCTGCCGAAGCTTTCCCGCCATTCCTTATCTTATCGGCTCGAAATTGTTAACTGCGGATCCGAAATTTTTGTCGATTCCTACCTACCATTTTACTACGGCTGGCAAGCCTTGATTCCGACAATTGGCAACCACTCGTTTTGTCAATCGCCTCGTCGTCTGTCCCGCACGCCTTCCTCGCAAATGGCTGACCACAAACGGCCCAATGTCAAGGATGACAAGGCCAAAAAGCGCAAGAGAGAAGGTGGCGAGCGTGGGACGAAGTCGAAACGATGCCGCCAACATGACGAAGACAACGGAACTGGAAACGGTGAAGCCTCAGAGTGCTGCGATAAGCTCATCCAGCTCGATTCACTGCCCGTTGCCACCCAGAGCGACGATGGGGATGCAGGCTGGAGGATTTCGAAACCCATGGGCGGGAGAATGCTAGACATTGATCCGATTCTGACCACAGACGAGAAGTGAGTTGCCGCTCGCTTCCTCGTACCTCGTTCCCATTTCGGTTCCTGACTCGACGCAGACATCTCATACTGGCCTACAATACTTCCATTCAAATATTTACAGCTACCGACTCGCTGCTGGTCAGAAGAATACCCATAACCACACTCGATGCATCGGCGCCTCGTGCTTCGCACCCACCTGTCACCGTCGTTGCGACACGGCTGTCGGTCGAAAACCCCGAATTCGTTTGGGTCGCATGCTCCGACGGCCAGATATACCATGTCCAGTGGACGCAGAGTAGTGAGGCGTCGCCAAGCTTTCGAACAATCTCTCGGACGGCCAAGGCCATGGTTGTGGTGCCATCTCGACTCCAAGGCAACGACGGAGAGATCCTGTTGGTGACCGAGTCTGAGAAATCAAACCGCACAGAGGTCGTCGCATACCGGAGCAAGCCAGCCTCAACACCCAAGCTCAAGAGTCTGTTGGTTCTGAAAAAGCCGGGTTCCGGCCTGCACCTTCTTGCGACGAGCGCCGACGGCCAAGTGCTGGCCGGCGCCTGTCACGATCGCTTGTTCCTCGGAGTGGCCTCTCCGGTGGTTGGAGACAAACCCGAGCTGCCGCAGTACGAATTTTTCTCCTTCGACGCGCCTGACCTCATAACGAGTCTCGATATGAGGATTTACAAGAGGCCGCACTCGGCGAACCGCAACGGCAAGGCACAGTCAGGTAGCTTTGCTGGATCGGATACAGTCGTCGACATTATTGTTGGCGGCGCGCGCGGAAGCATCTACGTGTACCGCGATGCACTCTTGCGCGCGCAATCTATCGGAAAGCCACAGATCGCAAACGATGGCATTCAGACGCAAAAATTCCACTGGCATCGCAAAGCTGTCCACGCGGTTAAATGGTCACTGGATGGTATGTATGATCGCAGTCCGTTTGGTTGTTGAGCAGATGCTAACTAGCTGCCAGGTAATTACTTCATCTCCGGAGGCTCCGAAAACGTTATTGTCTTGTGGCAGGTTGACACCGGAAAGAGAGACTATCTGCCGCATTTATCTGGCAGCGTCGAGAACATCGTGGTCTCGGCTACGGGCGCCTCATATGTCGTCCACCTGGACGACAACTCGTGCATGATTCTGTCCACCGCCGAGATGGAACCCACAACCTATGTCTCTGGCATACAGTCTGCCGTCGTCAATGTCGCAACTCCCAAGGATCAGCTGGTGAAGCGTGTCTGGGCCACGGCGGATCAAGTCAGACGGCCGATCCCGGCGGCCATCAACCCTTCGGACTCGTCGAAACTTCACGTTTGCGTGGGCAACGGCCGGCAGGCTACCATGACGGGCCATTTTTCGGCCCCATTGCTGCAATCCTTCGACCTGGAGTCATTCACAAGCGTGTCGAAGCAGGCTCTCGCGCGAACGCAGCCAACCGAAGTCAACTTGACGAACAAGGGGTTCGCTATCGATGAACCCTTGGTCAGTCACATTGCATTCTCCGGCGACGGTGCATGGCTAGCAAGCGTGGATGAATGGAAGCCTTCGGCGAGGGACGTGGAGAACGTTAGCAACGATCTCAGGGACCAATTCATCCGCGAGAGGCGCGAGATATACCTCAAATTCTGGGAGGTTCGCCCCGGTGACGGGTCGATGGCGTTGGTGTCGAGGATCAACACGCCCCACGCCACGACTCACCCCGAATCTCTGCTCGATCTTGCCTCTGACCCGATGTCGACGTGCTTCGCGACGATCGGGGCAGACGGCATCGTGCGCCTGTGGCGGCCCAGAGCGCGGAGCCAAAATGGAATTGCCGTCAAGGGAGCAGAAGGCCAAGACACGGTCACCTGGGCTTGCTCGAAGGTCATTGCGATAGGAAATCACATGGCCCACGAGACCAGCGCAGAGGTGGCAACGGACACGGATGCCGCCACGGTGCAGGGGAGCATCACGTTTTCGGATGATGGATCGACCATTTTTGCGGCGTATGGAGCCGCCGATGCCGGTGTCGTCTACGTCATTGACGCTGCAACCGGCCAAATTGTCAAGACGATCGAAGGCCTATGGGCCGGTCAGCTGCGGTCGATCCGGGCGCTGTCGTTCTTCATCATCTGCCTCTCGGACGACTTGCACGTGTACGATGTTGTCAACGAGGAGCTGTGTTATGGCATCGTCATCCCCAAGGCGGCAGGTGCCGGCGAGCTTCTTCAGCTAGCCGTCGACCACGCCTCCGGTCGCTTCGCACTGACGCTGCCGATTGGGGGTTGCTCCAGCATCGGTGTGTTCGACCCCGAGGAGGCAGAGCCGGTCCTGGTGCGAAACACGCCGCAAAGGATCGTGAGCCTCGTTTCCGCCCCTACCGCGAGCGGATTCGTCGCCCTCGACGATGCGGCTCAGATCTGGATTGTGGCGGAGGGATCGGATCCGTCGGCGCTGGCGACGGTGCAGCCGCTGCAAGACCTGCGGCTCGACGGCGCTGCATCGGCGGCGGAGGAGGACCAGCAGCAAGTCATGCTCGACGACGTGGAGGGTGCCGAGGATGCGGACATGGCGAGCGACGACGAGATGCGCGACGATGAGCCTGGGGAGGAGGAAGACGTGGATATGGGCGACGACGTATTCCATCCGACCGTCCTCTCGCAGCAATGCCTCGCCGACATATTCGACGCCGCCCCTGCCTTTGCGGCGCCGTCGGTGGAGGACATGTTTTACAAGGTGACGGGACTCCTTGCGACGAAGTCTCTCTCAACATGACGCGCCTCTCGGCGTCGTGATGAATCTTGGACACGCGCATCACACGTGCGCAATGCGGCGTCTACACTACTTGTTTTGATGGGCATGGGCAAGCGAGATTTGGTGGTGAATAGCATACGTCAATCAATGTACATTCTGCACCAGCCGCGGCCGTCCTCTGCTAGTACCGGGAGGCGCCCAAGCGAGCACGGGACTGGACGACGCCGTGGTCGGTGGTATCTGGCCGGTGTCGGTGGGGCGGCGCGGAGAGGATGACCGGATGCTCGGCGATAAAGTGGCTGCGCTGCGATTGCGCCATCCATCATCCGTCGTTGACGCTGCCATCGGCATTTCATGCCGCTTTATTTCTCGTCAGCTGTCGCCTTGCTAACTCCTCCTCTTTTCCTTTCCCTCTTCCTTTCTCCTTTCTCCTTCCCTCTCTAATGGCTCTGGCCTTGACCGTGCTGCCATTTCAACATCGAATATCATTGCTCTCCAGTCGACTGACTGCCTTGCCCTGTCTCCTCCTCCCACGTTGACCCGGTTCGTGTGCAAGCAGGGCCCATTATGTCGTTCACGTCGGTGCCGATCCTCGACCTGGACATGGCCCGCAACCCGGCAACGAAGGCAGAGTTCCTAAACCAGCTCCGTCATGCGCTTCTGGAGGTCGGCTTCTTGTATCTCGAGAATGTCGGCATCCCGTCCCAGCTTTTTCAGGAGGTCATCGATAAGGGTAAAGCCTTCTTTGACGCCCCTCTCGAGGACAAGTGTGTTGATCGTACCTTGCCGTCTCTCGGCTTCGCTCACGCGTCGCAGGTTGAGGATTGAGATGAAGCGGGCGCCGTCCTTCCTCGGCTACTCTAGGCTCGCAGCCGAAATCACGGCCGGCGAGGTGGACCACCGCGAGCAGATCGACCTGTCGACGGAGCATGCCCTGCCAGGGCCCGGCTTGCCCGAGTACCACAACCTGCTCGCGCCGAACCAGTGGCCGTCCGAGGAGTCGTGGCCGGGGTTTCGTGCCACGTACACGGACTACATGCGGCGGATGGGGTCCATCTCCATCTATTTCACCTCGCTCATTGCCGAGGCCATCCAGCTACCGGCCGACGCGTTCGAAAAGTACTTTGACGCCGATCAGCAGCACAAGCTCAAGATCATCAAGTATCCAGACCTCGGCGAGCTCGGCCGCGACGGAGAGGTCCAGGGCCAGGGCGTCGGTCCGCACAAGGACAGCATGCTGACGTCGTACCTGCTCCAGGCGACGGCCCATCGCGGACTCCAAGTGCAGAATGTGCAGGGCGAGTGGATCGATTGCCCGCCCATCGATGGGACGCTCGTCGTCGCCATCGGGCAGGGAATGGAGGCGCTGACGCAGGGCGTGTGCGTGTCGACGACGCACCGCGTGCTGTCACCCGCCGCCGGCTCGGGCGCGCGCTTCTCCATCCCCTTCTTCCAAGGGGTCAAGTACGACACGACGTTTGACGACCTGGAGACGGTCGGCGTCGGTGCCGTGCCAGACGAGGTGAGGGAACAGCGGAGGAGGGTGGTGGAGAGGACGGGTGCGAGGGTCGACGATGTCGAGTTTACCTTTCGGAAGGGATCGGTCGCGAAGACGTTGGGCGAGGCGACGTTGCGGAACCGAGTCAAGAGCCACCCGGACGTTGGAGAGCGTTGGTACCCGCACATCCTCCGCTCTCTTCGCGAGGAGCAGTCACGTTCGCAGGCTTCGAGCAGCAAGACGATGAAGCGTGGCGAGGGGCCACCATCGTCCGTCCATGTGCCCGGGGCGGCTATCGAGACGCACTAAGCAGGACTCTTCTCCGTACGCCAGGCGAGCGTCTGGTGACGGCACACGGGGGCAGCCCGGTCGGTGCACGAGGTGCTTACATCCTATTTATGTACGGAATTCTCGACAGACTTATCGTATCACCAAGTGACTGCTTGACACGCTCTGCCCTGACGCATGCATCAAAGTAACCTCATCACTCCTCGTCCGACGCATCGAGTACCTGTGCAACATAAATTACATGCCGGACCAGCCAAACTCCCGAACCATGCCAGTTCATGTAAGTGGTGTAGGAAAAAAACAGGCGTTGCCTTCGGCCGCTATTGGGATACGCCAGGGAAGCAATCGGCAAGGCCCTTGCTGTGCTTATTTGATGCGTGCTCCAAGAGACTATGTTGCAGAGGAGCATCAGTTTCGGGATTCAACAAGCCAGCTCACGCAGGGGTGAAGGAGATACGTACGCTGGCACCTTTGTCGTCTGAAGGAATGTTGCCCTGCAAACCTGGCACTGAATGCTCATGGCTTGCTGGTTCTTTTTGGCAGGAACAAGATTGTCAGAAACAAAACAGTGACTGGGTGGAAACGAATGGCTGACATACCACCTTGAGTTGCGACTTGGCCACTTTGGTGTCCTTTGCGTTGCGGTCACGCTTCTGCTGTGCTTTGGCTCCCTAGAACGACACCGGCATGTCAGCCGGCTTCACCTCGAGCAAGACCCAGACGATGGAGAGAAAGGATCCATAGGGAAGGTCCTCGCCATCTTACGTTTCCCATTGTTGCAGAGTATAGAAAAGTATCAATCCGGACGGGGACGGAGGAAAGGACGAGACTTGTCCAACGACGGAGGCGGGTACGAGCTCAGGAGCGTAGGCGGAGAAAGCGGATGGTCTGCGCGGGCAGTGTCGATGGCGCACTGGAATGTCAATGATACGGGAAAGGGGAGGATCGCAGGATAGTCGGCTGGTTGTTGGAACGAAATGAACGCAGGATGGTTGTGCAGGAAAAGACAAAATATAATCAGGCAAGCCGGACAGCGACGAGACAATGACGGTAGAAAATTTGCCCCGCCTCCGTGGCCGGCGAATGAGTTCCCCACTTGGAGTGTTCAGCGAGTAATAAAAGTACTCCGTACTCCGTACTGTACTGTAATTAAGTACTTTTAAGTTCAGTACTTGTACAAGTACTTCCTGTAGTTAGCATAAAGTAGGTACCATGATAGCATCAAGTACGGTAATTACGGAGTAGATGTATTACTGACATTGTACTCCGTACTTACATCTACTTACAGTGCTCCGTACTTACTCCGTACAGTGCGGGTGATATTTCACCATCGCGCCCTGTTTGTCGTGAGTTAGTTGTACGCAACATCAACACCCTTTGGAGTGCTTATGGTCAAGATTCGCCGCCTCTGTTTCACTGAGCGCAAATGACCAGGGTGTCGCATACATTCTGTGCAAAACAGGAACAGGATTGTTATTAGAGTCTCCGGGCCGTTACCCGTTCCAGGTGCCGAATCCAGCACAAGCAACAGAAAGAGCAACAGGCAGCGCTCCGTGCTGCTCGTACATGCCTTGCACTATGCTTGTTATGCTTGCACCTGGCTTCGAGCAGATTATTCTGTTACCCGCTGGGAATGTCTGGCGATGACGACTCAACGGTTGAAGGAAGCACCTTGTCTAGTCTCTGCTTGAACCCTTGATCCGAATGCTGCCTGTCTGGCTTGGGGGGACCCTCGCTCTGTCCATATTTCACCGACGACAGTTCTGCTCCTCTGTCCAATTCAGGATGATGGAGTTTCTCCTGGTGATGCGAGTGAGAGCCGAAAATAGTACTGGAGGAACAAAACAGGTCGGACCAGATCTGTTGGCCCTGAAAATAAGTATAGATAGTTGCATGTAGGTGCATGTGAGTCGAGCTCTGCTGATGATGGGGCCCAGCCATGACCTTGGATCTTTATCGCCGCCGCCTGCCGTCATGGCTCTCTGCCACGACCAATGCCGTTTTCTTCCCGACTGTATTCGAATTCCTGATTCTGAGCGTCAAATCCTGCCGAGGTAGCCAAACCTAGAAGCATATTATGCAGCTGTACCCGATCCAGCCCGTTGCTTGGCAGCTGGCCTCCCTCCATCCCGTCTACACCTGCATCGATGGCAAGTGGCGGCCAATTTGAGGGCGACCACACGAACGCCGGAATCGCAGTTGCCAAAGTGCGAGCGAAGGCGGGCGACGGGGCACCATCGGAGGGTGTTGCCACGGCGGACCACCTCGCGGTCGCACCGGTCACAGATGATGATGTTGAAGAACTCCTGGCACATTGTTCATATCCATGAAACGTCCTCCCCACACGCTCACTGCCCAGCCGACGATTACCCCCGTCAAAGGTGCGCTTCCTTGAGGGAGTAGGCTCGAGAAACGAGGGGTGATGAGTTGCCCCCCAAGAGACGGAGATGTAGGCAGGGCCCGTTCACAGCTGGTGCATGCGACGGCGGCGAGTTGCTGGTGAGGGCAAGGTCTCGACGCCAAGAGGGCCTCGCATGTCGTTGTGTCTCGGATTGGAGACGATGCTACGGGCATCACCAGGTGCATCGGGTCGAGGCCATTTGATTGCGGGGCAAGATGGCATGTGCAAAAGCTCATGTGTTGTCAGCCCTACTTTCTGATCCCCGTCAGCCTCCTCCCGAGTCCCGTCATCCCATGGGGTGACCTTGCCACTGTTGTCATGCCCAAGGCTGTCGCGGAGAATTTCCTCTTATTCTCGAGCCGAAGCTCGGGGTTGGTGGTTGGGGGGTCGGGAGAACGATCGGACGCTCTGCGCGAGCATGACGGTGGATGCCAAGTCATGGCTCGCTGGCATCTGCCTGAGGAAGCAGCAGCACCTCTGCCGGAAGCCTTCCTATTCACTTCCAGAACCTTGATTGGAGTCGTGCGGGAGGCTGCTGACTTTCCTTCTTTGCCTGTGCTTTGACCCTTCTTTGATCGTCTCCGACCAAAGTCCCTGGTTGTTCGGATCAAGCCAGCGGAAAGTCGAGCAGGAAGCAAGCACTTGATACCGAGATGGAAACAAGTGCATGGTCTTCGTATTGTGTACTTTTGCGTACGTGCTGGCATCGCCGCTTGACATTCGAACATGGTGGTGGTGCCAAAGTCCATCTGACATGACGGTGCTGTGCCTTGTGGCGGTTGGCCTGTGGCTGGCGTGAAAGCGCCGTGGGTTCCTCCTCGCGATACGTCGCGTCTTCCCAGCGAGCGACGCATTTCCGCCGCCATCACACGACCATCCTGCCGCCTTGGTCTCCACGAAAATGGTAATCAGCATCATGCACCGACCCGAAGAAATCTCAGAAAGCGAGTTTGCACGCTTGCTCGCCCAGTATCCAGCCGTTGTGCGAACAGTATCCGACTCCAAGCCTGGTGCGTACTCAGCAGCGTCTTGGCATCTGGTGATCATTTTCCCAACCTTTGTTCTGCTGCTGACATCGGGGCTCTCCCTGACTGCCGTGCTTGTAGCCAAGCCAGGTCAGAAGTCGCTGCAGCTTCTCGATCAGTTCCGCTACGTCGATGCCCCCGACAGCTTTGGCCGTGTCGAGCCCCAGCATGAGATGACCCTCGACGAGGTCGAGCGACTGGTCGAGTGGAAGCTGTCAGTCGGAACTCATATGCCCTCGCGGTATCCCCGCCCGCTAATGACGCGCAGTCGTCATGGAAAATTTCGTCCAACTCTCATGTCCCTCGTCTCGTCGAACGCGCCGTCACTCGTCCAATCCACCATCGCCGAGGCCATCGACGCCTACCGCAGCTCCTCCTCCCCCTCCCCCTCCTCCCCTCCTTCCAGCGGCGCCATTGCCAAAGCCATCACCACCCTCGCCAAGCTCAGGGGCATCGGCCCGGCGACCGCCTCCCTACTACTCAGCGTGCACGACCCCGAGCGCGTCATCTTCTTCTCCGACGAGGCTTTTTATTGGCTATGCAGCGACGGAAGCAAGGCCTCCATCAAGTACAATGCTCATGAGTACAGCGCTCTGTGCGACCGCGCTGCCACCCTGGTGCGGCGCCTGCGTGTTTCCGCCATGGACATCGAGCGGGTGGCGTACGTCATCATGAGGCAACCTGTCGACGATGGCAAGGTTGTCAAGGAACAAAAAGCCCGAACCACGCTGCCGAAGCAGCAGGCCACGTCGGCGAAGCGCAAGACAATGTCAACCTCGGCCCAGGCCACACGAGCCATCGATACGCCTGGTGTACGGCGGTCGAAGCGGCTAAAATCCTGAGCGCGTCGCCCTCCCGCAGTGCACAGGCAAAGACGCCGAATTTTCCTCATCCTGGCACTTAATTTCTCCGCCTATCAAGACTGTTGAAAACACAGGGCACTTGAGCCCACGTATGCGTCATG
Source organism: Drechmeria coniospora (assembly GCF_001625195.1). Lineage (NCBI taxonomy): Eukaryota > Fungi > Ascomycota > Sordariomycetes > Hypocreales > Ophiocordycipitaceae > Drechmeria > Drechmeria coniospora. The sequence continues at coordinate 2,919,120 of NC_054391.1, read as the reverse complement.
TCGTATGCGTCATGCGCCAGTCCCTCTCCGCCTCCTTCACGCCACCTCCTTCACGTAGCCCAACCTATGGCTATCGTTGTACGAATGTAGATCAGCCAGTCTCGGGCCCGAGGGCGTAAACACCGCCGGCAGCTTCCTCGAGGATTCCGCAGGATTCATCAGTCAGTCCGCAGCCAACAGGTCCCCAACCGACAGGCGAGCGTACTACTTCGACTTCCTGGACTCGTCTTCCTTCAGCAGTGCGGTGTACTTGTCGCTGAGCTCGCCGTAGCTCTTGTGCAGCTGCTCGCTCTGCTTCTTCAGCGTCTGCAGATCGAGGTCCTTCTTCTCCAGCTTCTCTTGGAGCGCAGAAGTGGCGTCGACAGGCTTGCCAGAACCGCTCCCCTTGGCGTCCTTCTTGGTGCCCTCGTACACGCGGAGACGGTCCTCGAGGCGCATCACCTCGAGGATCATGACGTAGGTACGGTTGAGGATGAGCGAGAGGAAGAGGGTGAAGCCGCAAAGGTACATGTTGCGCTGCGAGTAGAACTTGCGCGCTTGAACTTCGAGTCGTTCGTGACCTAGGACGGTGGCGCTGCCCAGGGTAGGCCTGTCAACGAATGTGCTAGGCTGTGATGGAAGGGGGGGGTGTGGAGGGGTTTGCGTCACGTACGCTCCCTTAGAAGTCTGCTCCGTCGCAGCCAAAAGCTCCAACTGGACGCGGTAGACGCGGTTGACGCTGTCGACGAAGAGGATGAGGATGAAGACGAACGTGATCTTCATCCAGTACTGTATCTTGGCCACGATGGGGTTTTCGGAGATGAAGCTAAAAGTGCACGAGTGTGAGCGAACAATCATCGATCTACGTCGGTCGGTGGGAAAAGGGGACGGCAACGCACGTAAAGATCTTTCGCTTGATGGTGAAGGGCATTGGCAGGATGAGGAGCATGAACATGGCCATCTCCATCATGAGGAGGAAAAACACCTGCATCCGTCAGCATCCATCAGCACCCGTCTGTCCGATCGACCCTTTGTCGACGCGGGCACTGCGAGGAACTCACGAGCGTGTAGTAGAGCGTCATGGCGAATGCGGGGAGCCGTAAACAACAGCTGGCTGAATCGAATTGACCACTGGTTTCTTCGCGAGGCGGTGCGAGGCGAGGAGCCGGTGACAGGGAGCGAAACGGTGCAGGAAGAGTGCGCCGAAGGGAGGTAAGAGAAGCGTTGATGATTCTCGTCACTGATTTTTGGCTGCACTCGGTGAATTGAACGAGGTTGGAAAAGGAAGAAAGAGAGAAAGAAAGAAAGAGAAGTTGGCTGGCTGGCGAGGGGCTCTGACGCTTACCGTTAGCTAGCTACGTACCCAATTACGTTGCCTGCCTGGCGGTCGAAAGCACGACGTCATTGCCTGCCAACGAGACCCACAGGAGCTTTCTGGTCACGACTTGAATCGACCAATGCGGATCAACGGCTGAATATCAGTTTCAATGCGACGACACAACCGTCATGTAGGGGCGCTTTTGCGTGGCGCCTGCATTTAGGCGGCAATGAATACCTTCAGTATGTGTTGTCTCACGAAGGCAACGACGCAGCAGCACCGTTGTGACAAAGGCCTTCTCCCCGTATTCTAGATCATATTTGCGCATACCATGGTGCCACACCGCTATTCGGCAGGGCGACAGGTTGATGCGCGTCCAAGGCCAGAGCTTGCCTCATCAGACAAGGGACAAATCAGGCTGCCTAGGGCCATCGTCTCAGCTCCATATCGTGTCGTCTTCCCTGAACTTTGCCGGAGGCCGCCGCGACCGAACGTTCCGTTCGTCCCTCTTCCGTATGACCACGTCCTGGTCCTCGTCTTCCTCCTCCGCTGGTTCCTGTCCGCCGCCGCCGCCCACCTCGTGAGGCGTAGGGATTTGGCGGGGGTCCCACGATGGTGCATCGTCGCTGTCTGCAACCTCCATCACGTCGTCGAATCTTGTCCCATCCGCACCGAGCGTCTTCCTCCCCAGCAGCGTGGCCGCTTCTGCCGTCGCCGGTTCGGCAACCTCCTGCGGGGCGACCTCCGGAACCTGGGCGGGTTTGGGGACAGGGCGGGGATGCTTCCTAGGTCGTCCGCTGCCAGGTCGTGCCCCGCCCCGTTTGCCCTTCTTCGGCTTCACCATGGCCTTTGTCGGTGACTCGGCGTCGGGTCCATCGACGACGGAGAGCCCCCGGGCTCGTTGGCGCAGGCGAGTGAGGGAACCCGCATCAGGATGCCGACGCTCGAGCGCGGAATCGGTGGCGGGCGTTGGCACGGGCGCGGGCATCCCATGGCCCTCCTCGGCCCGGCCCGTCGGCGCCTGTCGCTTCCGTTTGCGCGATTTGTTCGGCGCCTCGACCGAGTCGAAATTCGGCCCGACCTCGTCCGCTTTCCGCACCCTAGGCCTTCCGGGCCCCCTCCTCTTTTCCTGCTTGGGCGCCTTTCTGGCCACTTGATCCCCGGGCTCCATGCCTCGGGAACGCACGCCCTTGACCTTGGCCACCCTGGCGTGGGTGCCCGCCTTGTGATCGAGCAGCTTCTTGGTCAGGTTGGGGAAGTTCTCTCCGTAGTTGAAGAAGAGCTCCTCGCCGGCTCGGATATCCCTCATGGCGGTGAATTTGATCCTGTACTCCCCGTTGACGTGGAGAATGCGCGGCGTGATGTTGCATCCCCACCTGTCATTCTCCGACGCGTGGTTGATGTAGCGGCTGAGGTTGCCGTAGATGGCCGCGTCGACCCAGATGCCCTCGTTCTCGAGCAGGGTGAAGACGTACGAAATGTTGGATTGCTCGTCAAACACGTCGCCGCGCCGCGCCTCTCGACGGACGCCTTCGTCGTGCGTGATCAGCTCCCCGACGTACTCGATGATGAAGTCGTCCTGGGCAATGTCTTCGGCCGTGAACAGGCCGTAGCCGCAGCCTTCGAGCTGGCTCTGGCCGAGGACGAGCGACTTGCCGGCGCCTCGCTGCAGGTCGCAATTCTGGCACCCCGTCGCGTGAAGCGGCTCGTCGGTCGCGTGGACCGGATCGGCCCGCTCGAGGGCTCCGCAGGAGCCGCAGAGCTGAGGATCGCACTCGCGGTTCAGCTGGACGCAGATGCAGGGCTTGTCCTTCTGCCTCGGCTGGCAGGTCTTGCCCGAGGCATGGCACGCGCAGCCGGTAAACTTGTACTCGCAATCGTCGACGGTGCAGCTGCAGAACTTCTCGCACAGAAGCCCGGCATCGACGCAAGAGCAGGCACGGGGGCGACAGGGCCCCTCGTGGGAGCAGGGCTCGAGCGTTTCGCGCCGCTGGTGTTGGTGACTGACGGTGTGATCCTGCCAGTCGCCGATGAGCACCTTCTTCCGGCGGTCGTACCACGACAGGCTCTTCTTCGCTCGCGCAGGCTCCGCCGACGTGGGCTCCGAAGAGTCGACGACAATCTGCAGTGACAGAGCCTCCCGCAGCACGTGGTGACAGCAGCGATCGAGAAAGTCGGCCGCGAGACAGATGGGGTCGCGGTGCACGGCCGTCGCGTGCATGCATCGGAGGAGGACCCTCTCGTCCTCGGACCAGTCGCGGTTGCGCGTACAGGTGCACGGTGCGCCGCCAAGGCGGTGGCAGTGGCGTTGGCAGGCGGCGAGCGATGCCTGGGCGTCGCGATGATCGGGACCGAGGCGACGGCGACGTCGTCTCAGCGCGTCGGAGAGGTGAGAGCACGACGAGATGGAAAAGGTGCGCTTCAGGTTCTTGTTGTCGTACTCGCCGTGGTCGCACGAGTGGCTGAAGCATATGAGGCATCCGAGGATGCAATAGGTGGCGAGGTTGGACTCGGCGAGCTCGTACTCGTTCATGGCGGCATCGTCGACGTCGGTCTGCGTGGCGGCGCCATCCTTGGCCGTGGGCTTGGAGTCCATGATGCCGTCGACCGACTCGTCGAGGAGAAGGACCTTGCGCAGGTCCACCTGTTTCTCGACCGGCAAACGGTCCGTGAAGACGAGCCGAAAGGCGTTTGTAAACAGCTGGGCTGCCCGGTTGGTTTCCGGCGTGGCGTTGTCGCTCGTGTGGTGGGATCGCAGGATCGACGTCTTCTGCTGCGGCGTGATGGTGTCGTCCGGCTCGCAGCTGGCCATGTAGCTGATGAGGGCCGACTTGTTGCAGGCCGGAATGGCGAGGGCGCGGAGCCAAGCGTCGAGGTAGAGAGACATGGTCGCCGCGCGCTCGAGGTGGTAGGTGAGGGCCTGCTTTGCCTCCCGGTTCATGGGCTTGAAGCCGGACTTGAGATCGATGTCCTCGAGCTCCTCGAGCCATATGTTGTACTTGCTCTCCTCCGAGGTCTCGAGGTCTCGCAGATGAGGGACGAATGTGAGCATCGTGTTGGGCGTCAGGATGTTCTTCTTGATGGCGACTTGGTGGAAGCGGTATCGAGGGACGCGGTCCTTGTTCGTTTTGGTGCACACAATGTCGTAGTGCTCTTCCTTGCTGTCCTTTCTCGCTCTCAAGTGTTGCTACGGTGCCGGATGGTCAATGGACGAATCTTGAAAACTGGTGTTTTGGGGGACTCGAACCTTGGACTTGATCCTCATCGTCTCGCCCTTGGTCGGAGACGCCGGCTCCAGCTTGAGGCCGGCAAAGAGGTCCTTGCCACGATGGACGCGGCGGTCCACCACCGTCACCGACTCCAGGATGCATGTTGTCAATTCGGCGTGGCCGTCCTTGACATCCTGGGCAAAGCCGCTCAGGCGCGCGGCAACGCTGTCGAGGGTCCAATCCGGACTCCCGTCGCTCTGGCTCGTCATCGGGGGGGTGCACTGGCTGGCCATCGGGCGGTCCAGGTGTCTGTGGACCGCCGACGGCGTGGCTGGAAAGGTATGGTTTGGGAAGAAGACCGGTCCGACGGTAGAGTCGACGGCATCCGAGCCGGGCGAGCCGCCGGCTTGGAACGATGGGCGGCCAAGGCTGGCAAAGGCCCCTTCGACGGTCGGCAGAGGCGGCGAGGAGGCAACGGGACCCTTGATGGCGGCTGGTCCTCGGCTGGCCAAAGTTTCGAGGGGCGAGGCTACGCTGTAGGATTCGTGCCCGTACGTGCACTCGACTTTCGGCACATGGTCGCTGCTGGCGTCGTCGTCGTGCACGTCCGTACCGGATTCGAGAGCCGCCATGACAGAGCGACAATGGGCGACTGGATATGGATGGATGACTAAGGCGATCGAGGGCTACGGCCGCTGGCGTCCACCCTTTGTTCTTCCTCTCCTCCAGACAAAGCAGGCGCCGAGTTAAAGCACGGCCGCAGCCGCGTCAAGGGGAAAGGAGAGAGCCTCGTCCTGCTTCGAATCTGAGGCGTATGCGCTGCAGTGGGGTTGCGGTTGCGAAACAAACGAATGAATCCTGCTGCTGCTAATGACGCACCAACCAACAAGGCCGACTGGATCGGGACGACGCCGCCATGGGCAAATCGGAGCGCCTGCCTTTATACGAGTTCGTCCCCTTCACGGGAAACGGTAACGGAGGCTCGGGAGGAAAGGGGGTCGGGGCATCAGCGCCAGCGTGAATGGCGTCCTCTGGAGACGGTGGCTCCGACTTGCCAACCCGTGCCGACAAAGGCGAGAATCTTTTTTCCTCCTGACACGCGCGCGATAACGAGGACGCGGTCGCAGGGGTGGGGAAGGGTTGGCGATCGGCGATCACCCACCTCTCCTACTAACTAGGTAGTATGCGGTACAAGTGGTGCTCGTATTTAATATTATTGCCTACGGATAGGAACGGAGTACATAGCAGTTACCATTACCACAAGGAGAGGCCTAGCAGGAAGTCAGTCAATTGCCACTTTTCTTCCCTGCTGCCGAGACCCTGTGGGCCCTGCTGTCAAGGATGATGTCGGCTGCAACGCCGACTGGGTGTTTCGTATGCGGTTCTTGAGAGGAGACGGTAACGCCGGAACGGTCAATGAAGTTGCACTATTCAGGGAGACCGCCGCGTGTGCTGGCACCACAATGATGCTGGTTGGTCTTTGCAAGAAACTGAGTTGGTACCTGATATTCTTACTGTGTTGCTTGTACTAAGGAACCCGTACGGAGTACATGGCACCTAATAGCTGGTGGGCGCCAACGGAGTACTTGCAGCACTTACGATCCTGCATTGATGTACGGAGTATTGTGTGTTGCAAAAAAAGAGTGGGTCGGAACTTTTGTCCCCCCACTGCAGAACTGTACTGTAGTACCGCTTGGTGCCTACAGGCACCGTACCTTGGCAGCTGATACCTACAAGTACAAGTACCGACAGTACTTACTTACTATAACTACAGTACCTACCTTACCCCCAGTGGTCTCTGTTGCCCCCGGTGCCCTCTATTACCCCAGTGGTCTCTGTTACCCCTGGTGCCTTCTGACGCCCTCTGGTGCCTTCTGGTGCCCCCGGGTGCCCTCTATTACCCCCAGTGGTCTCTGGGGCCTTCTGGCGCCCTCTGGTGCCTTCGGGTGCCCCCGGTGCCCTCTGTTACCCCCGGTGCCTTCTGTTACCCCCAGTGGTCTCTGGGGCCTTCTGGCGCCCTCTGGTGCCTTCGGGTGCCCCCGGTGCCCTCTGTTACCCCCGGTGCCTTCTGTTACCCCCAGTGGTAGGTACTGTAGTTGGCAGGCACTCTGGTAGCAGTTGTAAATACTCGTACATGCACACGCCAGACATGGCACTTGTACAAAATCAATACAACAAGCACTGAGGCAAACAGTCTTCAACCCGTGCTGGATTGGGACACACAGGTGCTGCTTGACCAGACGCTATTCCTACGCACCAAACGTTCCCTCGGTGACTCCATGACTGAATGGATGCTGCGGGCATCTACAGGTGATCGATCGATGAATGATTCGTCAACCGTGACGGTTCAGAAGTCATGCCAGATCTGGTCTGCGCGCGACATGTTGGCGGAATGTCGCTTTCGAGCTTTGGATACGTCATTGATTGCCATCAGGTACTGTCTACCTACTCTCCATGTGCCTCTACAGTACTTGGTGTATGCACAGCAGCAGTAGCAGATGTCGATCCGAGAACTACTGTACAGTAGGTTCGACGAGGTAATGAATACAACGTGCCTCTTGGCCACCTGCTTGCTGCAGACTCGGCATGCAGGCCAACAAGGGGACGCTGCAACAATCCGCATCGCTGGCCAACCGTTGGCCAGGGCGCCCCTGCTACAAGTACATGCAAGTGTACGGATACGGAGTACACAAAAAGAAATCAATACACAATGGCTATTGTTGGAAAGAATACGGACAACAAGGCCAGCGGCCAGCGATGCACCCCGATACCCAGTCTCCTCGTACCACCTGTTCCGGGAGATGCCAGCGGAAGCCGAACTGGCCGGAGAAAAGGCACCAGCTGGGCGAGTTCTGAAAGCGCTAGACCAACAAGCACCTGTGAAATTTACCGCCCACATCGTCATTCACCATCGTAGGCTGACACTAGTGTGAGGTGGCTCGAAACCAGACCTGTCGTCAACCCGCATCCGGCATGGTAGGGGCTGCTCAAGACAAGGAACTCCAAGTCGGCCAGGCTGATTGAGACCCCCCCTCCCCCCCCTGCCAAAAATGGCTGCCAAATCTTGCATCCGGTCAGGAGCGTAACGGAAAAGTACATGCAATTGTCTGTTCATGTATTTACTCCGTAAAACTCCTGTGGACGTAATCATCACTTGGGCGTGGAGGAGGAGCGTCGCACCCTGGCTTTACGACCCTTTCTTACAAGCCGCTCTGGCAGTTGCTGGCGGGCACCAATACGCTGTCGGTACTTGTCACCGTTGCACTGACTGCAGGCGGCAAGCAAATGTACAGTAGGTGGACGTACTTGTACAACTACCTACAGTACTGTAAGTACACGTAAGTCATGTACTTACTTAATACTGTAAGTATCAAGTGCAAGTACATGGACGGTACGGGGCGCAGTTGACGAATCGGGCGATGACGTCGCCAAGCAAGCTCCCCGCCCCTCCTCCAAACGGCGAAATAGGTGTGACGATACTCCACTCACTCCTCGAAACACCATCGCCGCACGCCAGTCTCGCACGAAAGCATCCCATAATAACTCGCCACCACCCCCGCTTGCCCATTTCGACGCCGCCTTTGTTGTTGCGGACATCCTTTGTTTCATCCCATCCGCCCTTTCCCGTCACCTCTGTCCCTGCTCGAAACCTCTCGTCAACCCTCCCGGAACCACTGACTGGCAGGCGTGCAAGCAGCTCGATCAACCTTCACCCAACTGCCATCCCCCCGGCAAGCAGTATTGATTACTCTAGGCACAAACTCGAGCGGGACGCACGAGTACAAAATAGCGATCCAGCATGCATCGTACCTATTCTATGCGCGCCACGCGGGCGCCCACTGCATCCCAGCTGCAGGTAAGAAAACCAACCCCCGCTGCTGCGACGACGACGTACTGTACCCGTTCTTCGGCGGTCGTGGCAGCAGCTGAGGGAGATGGACCACGCTCACACGGACAATGCAGAGCCCCCCACCGCCTCCCTCATCCACTAAGGGCGGTCGTCTCTTTGGCAAGGGTAGCATCGGTGAGTTTGGCGGCACCTCCTGCCCGCCGAGCGTGAGAAACCGATGGAAGCTCGCTCACACTCGCTCTCCCGCGCAGGCCACGCCATTCGCCGGAATGCCGGCGGTGCCTTCGGCCCCGACCTGGCCAAGAAGCTCTCCCAGCTCGTCAAGATGGAGAAGAACGTGATGAGAAGCCTGGAGCAGGTCGCCAAGGAGCGAATGGAGGTTGCCGTGCGTACCCGCTCGCACTGTGCCGATTACCCTTCGGTGGCTGACCATGGCGCGATTGCAGCAACAACTGTCCATTTGGGGCGAGGCCGGTGACGAGGACGTTTCTGACGTGACCGACAAGCTCGGCGTCCTACTGTACGAAATCGGCGAGCTGGAGGACCAGTACGTCGATCGATACGACCAATACCGCATCACGATGAAGAGCATCCGCAACATCGAGGCTTCGGTCCAACCCAGCCGAGACCGTGCGTCCTCCCCGCTCCTTCCCGCACGGCAGAGCAGAGATGACCATGGATGCTGAACCCGTCGTAGGCAAGCAGAAAATCACAGACCAAATCGCCCAGCTCAAGTACAAGGAGCCCAACTCGCCCAAGATTGTCGTCCTGGAGCAGGAGCTCGTTCGCGCCGAGGCCGAATCGCTCGTGGCCGAGGCCCAGCTATCCAACATCACGCGCGAAAAAGTCAAGGCTGCCTACACCTACCAGTTCGACGCCCTCCGCGAGCACTGCGAGAAGGTGGCCATCATCGCCGGCTACGGCAAGCACCTCCTCGAGCTCATCGACGACACCCCCGTGACCCCCGGCGAGACCCGACAGGCGTATGACGGCTACGAAGCTAGCAAGGCCATCATCCAGGACTGCGAGGACGCTCTCACCAACTGGGTCACGGCCCACGCCGCCGTTTCCTCCAAGCTCTCTACGCGCTCGCGCAACCTGTCGCAACGGCGCCGGAACAACATTCGCGCCAGGAACGAAGGTCACGACTTGTCCGGCCAGGACGCGCCACTTAACGATAGCAGCTCGTGGGTCGCTCATCAACAAATGGAGAGCGATGGAGAGGAGGAGTTGGAGGAGGAGGAGGAGGAGGAGGAAGAGGAGGATGACGAGGAGGAGAACCGTCTCGGCAACGACGAGAGCCGCGGCCGGACGCAAGAGGCCATCAGCGCCTAGGTTTTCGAGGCGCACGTGTGCTCGTCGGAGGACAGGGACGCTCTCGGAAAACAAGACAGAGAAGGTTCGCTACGGAAGGATAATTAATGGTGCGAATCCGCATTGGTCGGGCCGGTTGGGCTGACTGGACGGAGCTGGACGGAGTTTGGATCGGATTGTTTGAATAGATGGGCCAGGTCAGTGCTGGCCGATTCCTTAGCCTTAGCTGGGTATCCTTTTTGGTGTATCCTTTGCATTAATACCACGTCATCTTTCCATCGTTGTCGACTTTCCACTCCAACAAGTCTACCGCGCCTCCAAGTCTACTGCGCCTCTACTCTTGCCTTGGGGCCTGAAAGGGTATCGTTCGGCCGTACCGTTGAGCTGCTCCAACCGCCACAGGGAGATTCGAGTCATCGAGGACGGTCCCTGGTCGCAACTTGGCTTGCAAATTGTTCAAGCTCCATCTTGACAATGTGATGGCCCGGCACTACCACCAGGCCGAGGTATCGCGATGACATGGCGGCCGGAATCATACTCCCGCCGGCCTCCCCGGCTAGTTGACGAAGGGCATCGGCCGAGGGCTGTCGGTATTCGTACGTGTGCGCCAGCACGACGTTGCTATCCTGGTCGAGGCAGCAAGTTAGCAGGAAGCAGAGTGGAGGGCTGGTTCGTTGGCCGCGCGGAAGCAGGGTGATGCGAACCGGATCAGTGCACTTGAGCGAGCCCCAGAAGAGGCGGCCATCCGTGGTGAAGACTCGCAAGTTTTTATTCAGCAGGGATCGCAGGTATTCCTGTGCTTCCTCTGTATCCATGGAGAAACGGAGGTGGGGGGAGGACGCGGAGTTTGGGTTTGAATGTTGGAATTTCCGTCTGATAAATCGTGATGCAGCGGCCCCCGTGGAGGCACTTGGGGGAGCATGTACTTGCAGTAAGTACTGGCAATAAGTGGGTAATACCTAGTAGGAATGCACCTAATGAACACCCTACAAGTATGAAGCGCCGAGTACGGAGTATCAGGTAATGCTACAACAATGCTCCTCACGATTTGCGTTTCGTTTGTTCTTGGTAGGAGGTGGCATAGGATAGTCCTGGACAGAGAGAACATAGAGGTTGAATCGAATCCCAAAATGATGAGCCTGGTCCTGCCCAGCCGCTCAACGTAAGTTCTTAAGCCATGCAGGACCAAGCGTGGAGTGTGTACGGAGGGAGTACTGTACGTAAGTACAGTATTGAGTACTTACTTAATTAAGCACTGGTGCTGCATCATTGCAGAGTGGGCAGTGTTTCCACACGAATTCACAAGACTCTGTACCCGTACTCCGTACTGATATTTACGTGTAAATTGGTAGTTGGGCATTTCATTGGCGTAATGAATCTAATCGGAACAAGAAATACTCTACATGTACTCCGTATTTCTGTATGCGTGTAGAGATCATGAATAGGTTGGTGTTGTATTCGAAGGGGAAAACCCTTCAAGAACTGGGCAGGCAACGTCTATTGTACATCCAGTAAGAACTTTGTAATTACAGTGTACTTACGAGTACTACTGTACTAGTTGTAATATATTACTGCCTACCTAGATACCTACCAAAGTACTGTAGTAGTTGTATGTACTGTAAGTACGGAGTACGGAGTTCAAGTACATGTGCTCCGTACAAGACGGACCCCCTCATGGATCTCACAACCCCAGGCCTTAACTCGGTATCCTTGCCGACGTATCAGGCTGGACCTTGCCTGGCGTGCACGTCAGTTAGCCTCGTCACCAACCTCGACTCGACCGTGCATGCACGACTGCCGGCTTGTCCGGCATTTGCACCTCATGCTCGCATCAAACTTCGCCGAGTGTACATCCTGCCTCTAAATTCCCTCGCTGAATGCCTCTCTTTCCTCCATCTCTGCCGGTCCGCTGGCCGTCGTCATCAACGTCCAGCAACAGCCATGGGCGTCAACGGCCTCTGGACCATCGTTCAGCCGTGCGCACGCCCGACAAATCTCGCCACGCTCAACCGCAAGCGCCTCGCCGTCGACGCATCAATTTGGATATACCAGTTTCTCAAGGCCGTTCGCGACAAGGACGGGAATGCGTTGCGAAACTCGCACATTGTCGGCTTCTTCCGTCGCATCTGTAAGCTGTTGTGGTTCGGCATTCTTCCCGTCTTCGTCTTCGACGGCGGCGCCCCGGCTCTCAAGCGTGCCACGATACAAAAGCGGCAGCGCAGACGTGAAGGAAGGCGAGAGGATGCTGTCAGGACGGCGGGAAAGCTGCTGGCCCTCCAGATACAGCGCGCCGCCGTCGAGGAGGAGGAAAGGCGGAAGCGTGGACCCGACGGTGACATCTCGGTCCGCGAGGCGTTGCTGCAGGAGGAAGACGTGCCGACGACGAGCGAGGTCGTGTACATGGATGAGATTGGCATGTCGCAGCGGGAACAGACCGAGTCCAGGCGGTTTCAAAAGCAAGACGCCTATCACCTGCCCGACCTGGATGGAAGCGTGGGGAGCATGGGCAGGCCCGACGACCCGCGCATCATGAGCGTGGACGAGCTCGAAGAGTATGCGCGACAGTTCCACAACGGAGAAGACATCAACCTGTACGACTTTAGCAACATTGATTTCGACGGCGACTTCTTCAAAAGCTTGCCGGCGCCGGACCGGTACAACATTCTCAACGCAGCGAGACTGCGAAGTCGCCTTCGAATGGGTCTCAGCAAGGACCAGCTCGACGACATGTTTCCCGATCGCATGGCATTCTCGAGATTTCAGATAGAAAGAGTCAAGGAACGGAACCATCTAACCCAGCGGCTCATGCTCGAGGTTGGAATGCAGGGCACAGACCTCACCCTTGCCGTCAACGCTCGCATCGCCGGAGAAAAGGGCCGCGAGTACATCTTGGTCAAGAACGAAGGCGTCGAAGGTGGCTGGGCTTTGGGGGTCGTGAGCAAGGAAAAGGACGTGGGCGAGGCCCACAAGCCCATCGACGTGGACGCCATCCAGGTTCAGTATCAGTCGAAAGACGACGACGAGGACGGCGACGACGACGAAATGTTCGAGGACGTCCCGCTCGAAGGTGTCAACAGGCTACCAAAACCGAAAACTGCCACCGGTGCTAGTGATTCGTCCGGCCAGTTCATGGCCGCACCGCGACAGCAGTACCACAACGATCGAGCCGGTCGGCCGATGGAGAGTGCGGACCAAGGGGAGGGGTCTCTCTTTGTAGACGACAACCCGGGAGAAATAGCGCGCACACCACCGAATCATGCTCTACACCCCGAAGAGGAGGATGACGTCGCCCGGGCAATAGCTCTGTCGCTCATGAACCAACACGAGCTTGACCAAGACTTGGCCGGTGAAGAAGTCTCCGAGGATAGGCCTGCGGCAGCACCAGAGTGGGAGCAGAAGCCGGTGGAAAAGTCAAAGCCAATCTTGGGGAGCAGCGGTTCGATTATCGCTCACGTCGTGAACAACCGTGCAAACGCCGCCGTGCCGAGGCGGAAAGAGGTACTAGGCTCGGCCGACAGCGACAGCGAAGATGATCTGCAGGCCATTTTGGCACGATCGAGGAAACAACAACCGAAGACGGTTCCATCAAAGATGGCGTTGGAGGACAAGAACACTTTTGGTGGACCGTTGCCCTTTCCAAAGCTTGACTGGGGCAAGTCACTTTTCGCAGGACAGACTACGGCGGACAAGGAGACAAAGATTTCGGAGCCTGCCGATTCAACGACAACGGTCCTGCCTGAGGATCATCTGGCTGGTGGGTTCGAGGTTGAACCTCAGGACCAGGATGCGCCGGAGCCCTTGCCTCCTTGGATGGTGGATGAAACGGATATCAGAGAGTCGTTGAAGAAGCAGCAGGATGCGGAGAGGGAGATGAACGCAGCGGACAGGCAAAAGGCCGAAGAGGAGGAAGAACGAAGACGAAGGGAGTTGCGAGATCAAATGATTGAGATTGGCTCCGACTCGGAGGATGGAAGCGACCTTGAAGTAACCGAGGTTGCTCCCTTTCTGCAGCCTCAGGTTGCTAAACCCACCATGGCCGTCGATGCCGATGTCGAAAAGGACAACCGGTTGGAGAGTACAGGGGCAGAGGACTCGGGCCAGGAGCCAGAGCAAAGGCTAGGAAATGTCGAGATGGCTGAAACTGCGCCGATGGAGCGAGCGGAAAGCGCTTCATCTCCGGAGCCCGAGTTCGAGGACCTGCCGCTCTCGGCGGCCCCGCTCTCGTCCAGTGCCGAGTCGCCCCTGTTCATGGATGCTCCCGCGGCGCAGGCGCAAGCTCGACAGCAGGTCTCCGTCCAAGAGGACGACACATTTGCGGAGGTGGAGTATGAAGACTTCAGCGACGCCGAAGACGAAGGGCTCATGCTGCAGATGGCCGAGGAGGCAGAAGAACATGCTCGCTTCGCCAGCGAGCTGAACCAGAAGTCGGCGGCGGAGAACAAGGAAGAGTACGAAAAGGAGCTGCGGGCGTTGCGAAGCCAGCAGAGCAAGGATCGGCGTGACGCAGACGAAGTCACGCAAGTGATGGTGACGGAGTGCCAGGCCCTTCTTCGCCTCTTTGGAATTCCGTACATCACGGCGCCGATGGAGGCCGAGGCGCAATGTGCAGAGCTCGTCAAGCTCGGCATCGTCGACGGCATCGTCACGGACGACTCGGACACCTTCCTCTTTGGCGGAACGCGCGTGTACAAGAACATGTTCAACAGCAACAAGTTTGTGGAATGCTACTTGGGGGACGATCTTGAGCAGGAACTCTCGCTCTCGAGGCAGCAGCTCATCTCGTTGGCCCAGCTGCTCGGATCGGATTACGCCGAGGGCTTGGCCGGCGTCGGACCCGTCACGGCCGTCGAGATTCTCGCCGAGTTTCCGGGCAAGGACGGCCTCGGCGCCTTTCGCGAATGGTGGACGGCGGTGCAGTCCCAGCAGCGTCCGAAGGAAGCCGACGTGTCGTCGCCCTTTCGCAGAAAGTTCCGGAAGTCGCAGGCGACCAAGCTCTTCCTCCCACCAGGGTTCCCCGACGCCGTCGTCGACGATGCCTATCTGCACCCCGAAGTCGACGACAGCGCCGAGCCGTTCCAATGGGGCGTGCCGAACCTCGAGGGGCTGCGACAGTTTCTCATGTCGACGATCGGGTGGAGCAAGGAGCGGACCGACGAGGTGCTCGTGCCCGTCATTCGGGACATGAACCGAAGGGGCGTCGAGGGTACCCAGAGCAACATTACGAGGTACTTTGGCGGCGGCGTCGGGGTGGGTGCCAAGGAAGCCTTTGCGCCGAGGCAGAAGGCGAAAGGGAGCAAGAGAATGGCACAAGCCGTCGACAAGCTGAGGGGCCGTGCTGCTGATGCGGATGCCGACGAGCCATTGAGGGAATCGACGAAACGGAGGCGAACAAAGGCCGGGTCGCGATCTTGACCATGGCGACCACAAGGATACGTGCATGGATGGGTGATTCCGATGCCTTGTATCTATCAAGCACTGCGTCGGGGATCGCCATCTTTGATTGCCGATGTTTTGGGTGATTGAATGAGCCAGCGGGCTGTATTGCCCTGGATTGACACCGAGCCACCACTGTGCCTCGAGCTCTGCGGTCCATTTTCACAGCTATGGTTTCACCCTCACCACACGACTTTACGTAATCTTCCACATCTTTGAGCTGATCATTAAGCTGAAAAGAGTATACAGGTGGGAGTAGAGTGGTCCTCATTGTACGAGAAATTTGTTAAGCGGTGCAAATACAGTACGGAATGTTCGCTGCCACTACGGCGCTGTAGGTGAGCTTATAGTCGCTGTTGGGTAATTACCTTATAGGCTCAGATACAGGCTGTGTGTCTGGAGGTGGCAGTCGCGGCGACCCTGAAGCATGCCGGTTAAATGCCGGCCATAGGTACCCACTTGTCATGTGAAACTCAATCGTTGCGCGACGGCATTCCAACCCAACCCAACCCCAACCCATCGATCGCCACTGGTCGAAGCAGCCAGCCAGTCCTTTAATTTTTCATCCCGGTGCGCCATTTCGTCGCCATGGACCAACGCGAGCTCGAGTCGCGCGTCAAGGCGCTGAACAAGACAGTCGCGGCAAACGAGCCACCGGAGAACGCGATCCAGCTGCTCGACACGCTCAAGAAAGATGCTGCTCCTACCGAAGAGATGCTACGGGTACGTCGTCGTCTGGTCCCTCACCCACTCTCTTGCCGCCCTCTGCAGCCCTCCCTCTCGCTTGCTCGACCACCCACCAGCCCGCTCGCCGACGAATCTCATTTCGTCACGTGGAATGAAGATGGTGATGATGATGAAGAAGATGATGATGAAGAAGAAGATGATGAAGAAGAAGATGATGATGATGATGACGACGATGGTGCTCGAGGATGCTCGCTGTCCTCGATGCTCCCCATGGCGCCTTTCGCTGCATTCAGTCTGGGCCACGTCCGCTGACATGCCGATGCCCAACCGCAGGCTACCCGTGCCGGCGTCTACGTCGGGAAGCTGCGCTCGAACCCCAACAAGGAGATTGCCCGCGCCGCGTCGGAGCTCGTCATGAAGTGGAAGAAGCTCGTCGAGCAGGAGAAGAACTCGAAGTTTCGGGGTGCCAAAGGCTCGCCCGCGCCGACACCCACCGCCGGCTCGGTGCCCGCCTCGTCGCCCTCCGCAGCCACGTCGGCAAGCGCTCGAAAGGCCTTCACCGGCGACGCCGAGAAGCGCAGGTTCGAGAGCGACGGCGTCGACATTCAACGCACCGACTCCAACGTTCGCAACCAGTGCATCGGCCTCATCTACAACGGTCTCGCCTACCGGTCCACCGAGCCCGTCGTCGACGTCATCGCCAAGGCCGTCGCCGTCGAGCAGGCCACCTTCGACGCCTACAAAGGCGAGACGGTCGACTACAAGAAGAAGATCCGATCCCTCTTCTCGAACCTCAAAACCAAGTCGAACAAGGAGCTCGGCCCACGCGTCATGTCCGGAGCCATCACGCCTCAAGACTTTGCCGTCATGACGGACGACCAGCTAAAGAGCGAGGACCAACGCAAGAAGGAGATGGAGCTCGAGAAGGAAAACATGAAGAAGGCACAGGTTCCGATGGCGGAGAAGAGCATCAGCGACAGCCTCGAGTGCAGCCGTTGTAAGAAAAAGAAGGTCAGCTACACGCAGGCACAGACGAGGAGTGCAGACGAGCCTATGACGACATTTTGCGAATGCATGAACTGCGGCAATCGGTGGAAGGCAAGTCCAGATCGAGACCCTTTCTCGTCCGACGGGAACGGAACGTTGACCAACCCACAGTTTTCTTGAGCCGGCGCGTTGACGCAAAAGGACGACACTTTCATTACTTTGCCTTGCTTTCCCTTGATTCCCTTTTCTTATCCCCTTTACGCAACGGGAGAAAACATAGCATTGACGTGCGTTGCTCACCACGTCCAACGATTTGGAGCAGACGGGGAGCTGGCGCGATCGAGCGGCCTTGATATCGTTTGGCGTACGTTCTGTCGCCAGTACCTTAACACACATGCATACCTGGGTTGAAACGTCGGCACCCCTATTCTACTTTGGGAATACCACTCCTACATCCCTCGTCTACATTGAGAACACGACCCCTACATGAAAGCGCTTCTCAAGCCGTCCTCCCGTGCCGGAACCCATCTTTGCTACGATCGTCTAGACATCATCGGCTGGCCGTCTGCCGGGAATACGCCGCCATGGGCCCGAGTTCCGGTATGCGCATTCACCTGCGGCGCACGGCGCCCTGCAACCGCCGTATTTGATATCAGCTGCCCACACCCTTGCGTGCTGCTTCGTCACCCAGGAAAACCCTGCTTGCGTGGGTGGGTGTGCGTGCGGGTGTGTGTGGATGTGGGGGGTGTGTGGATGCGGTGCGTCGGTTGACATGTTTACTATTGCGACCTCTGTATGCCAAGCTCCTGAAACAGGTCCGTGGCCTCCGTCTCTTCGAGCCCCATCTCCTTGATGCGCTTCCAGAACTTGCTAAGGTGTCTCGTGCCCGAGTCGCACAGCATCGTGGCGACGCGACTGCCCTCGGGGAGCGTCATGGCGGCGGCGACGGCGGCGACGCAGTTCACGGCGCTGCTGCTGCCGACGAAGAGTCCGTCGTTCTCGACGAGCCAGCGGGCCATGCGGCAAGCCTGCTCATCCGTCACCTTGATGGCGTCGTCGATGAGGTCCCGGCCGGCCTCGAGGTTCTCAGTGACGCGGTTGACGCCGATGCCCTCGACGATGGAGTCGACCTGCTGGCGGCGGCGGGTGCCCTCCCGCTCGGTGGACGAATACATGACGCCGTGCTTGATTTTGTTGTAAAGTCCGCTGCCCTGCGGGTCGGCGAGGACGACGCGGAGGCTCGCCATCTTGGCCTCGAGCTTCAGGTGGCGGGCGACGCCCGAGATGGTGCCTCCCGTGCCGGCGCCGGCGACAAACGCATCGAGCTCGCCTTGGGTCTGGCTGAATATCTCGGGACCCGTCGTGGAGAGGTGGGCGTGCCAGTTCGCGCTGGACTCGAACTGATCGGCAAAGAAGCCCTTGCTACCGTCGGCGGCCAGACGTGCGTGCTCGGCCGCCCTTCTTCGGGCGAGGTTGACGTAGTGGTCGGGGCTCGTGATGGGCGCGACCGCGACCCGTTCCACCGTGGCGCCCAGATGATGCAGCAGCTCCGACTTTTCAAGCGCCTGGTCGTCGGGCATGCAGATGTGCGCCTTGTAGCCCTTGGCGCGGGCGAGCGTGGCGAGCGAGATGCCCGTGCTGCCGACGGTGCCCTCGTAGATGGTGTCACCCTGGTGGGGGGTCAACAGTCCCTGCTTCTCGGCCTCGGTGATGATGGACAAGGCGACGCGGTCCTTTGGACTGTTGCCGGCGCCGTTGAGGAATTCGGCCTTTGCGAGGATTGTCCGGCCCGTCGCTTCGGAGAGAGAATGGATTCGGATGAGCGGCGTGTTGCCGATGGACGACTCGACGCCATCGGATACCGTCGCGCCACAGGTCGGAGGCGCAGGCTGCGGGTCGTAGTCTTCGAGCTTGACGGGGTCGCCCCAGAAGAAGCTGCTCCGCCGACGGACGGAACGTCCTTCTCGTCGCTGAAAGCGGCGCTCGAGATCGGGATACAGGTCCTTGAAGCCGAGGGTGACGAGGACGCCGGTGGCGAAAGCGACGACGAGCGCGGCCGTGCCGTAGGCCTTGGGGTGATCGCTCAGAGACATGATCAGCGGCAAAGGTTCATGCTAGCCATGACGGCTGATGATGGGCTGGCAGTGCTGCACGCCCTCGGGCGGGGTGGAGGGTGTCCAAGGTGGTCGAGCGTGGGTGTTGATGCTGATGTTTGGCACACTTTCTGCATATCGAGTTTAGATACACTTAAAGCAGTATCCGTACTTAAGAGGCAGTACTCCGTAAGCAAGTATTTAATATTACTGTAGTTTTAATCTACTCCGTACCGGGACTAAGTATGTGGTACCTGCATTACTTGTGCCCACAAAGTGGCAGGCGCTTGTACTCTGTACTTGGCGGACGGAAGTTCTGCTAGCCAGCCTGGTGGGGGGGGGGGGGGGGAGCGGCAGCAATTTTTGGGCAGGTACGGAATACAGCACTCCGTTAATCCGTCGTGCGTACAATGTTGAAAGCTGCTTGGTTTGCAGCTACCGTCGCTCCATCGTCAGGCCAGCTTCCGGCCACCACCCAACAGGCGCCATGGACTCTCCCATTGTTGCCCAGCTCTTCCGGAAGCTCTTCCTCCATCGCCCTCGGGGCTGTCAGGGTCGGCCCCTAAGCCGCATGTCGGCCCTCCATCGGCTCGGCCGTCATGATCCTCGTCCGTACTCGACGAGGGCTTCCCGCGACCGTGGGATGAAGACCAACGAGAGTCGCTGGCAGCAGAGGACGCACATCATGCCGGAGGATCGGAGGAGCGAGTTTGCCGACTACCCTTACGTCTCCGTCCACGACTTGAAGACACGGACCCAGCGCCCGCGCAAGGTCAAGATGCTGCTGCGCGACTTCATAGACGGTACCGAGCCTACCCCCGGGCTGTCGTGGTCCAAGCCGGCTGACATGCATTCGCAGACAGCCTCTACAACCCTTCGTACGGCTACTTCTCCAAGCAAGCCGTCATCTTCAGTCCCGGAGAGCCCTTCGACTTCCCCTCGATGCGCGACGAGCTCGAGTTCCACGCCCAGCTCGGCCGCCGCTACACCGAGTTCGAGGACGAGCTCGACGACGGCGAGGGCGAGAACCCGACCCGCCAGCTCTGGCACACGCCCACCGAGCTCTTCCGCCCCTACTACGGCGAGGCCATTGCTCGCTACCTCGTCTCCAACTACCGTCTCACCACCTACCCCTACGACGACCTTCTCATCTTCGAGATGGGTGCCGGCCGCGGAACGCTCATGCTCAACATTCTTGATTACATCCGTGAGGTCGACCCGCAGGTCTACGCCCGCACCAAGTTCAACATCATCGAAATCTCCCCCTCGCTCGCCCACTTGCAGAACCGCCACCTGCTCTCGACGGCCGAGTCGCGCGGTCACGCGGACAAGGTTGACATCATCAACAAGAGCATTTTTGAGTGGGACAGATACGTCCCCTCGCCCTGCTTCTTTCTCGCTATGGAGGTCTTCGACAACTTTGCCCACGACGGCATCCGCTACGACGTGTCCAACGAGGAACCCTTGCAGGGTCATGTCCTCATCGACGGCGACGGCGACTTTTACGAGTTTTACGTCCACGAGCTCGATCCTGTCGCCGCACGCTTCTTCCGCGTCCGCCATGCTGCCACCGCCGGCCACTATCCGAAGCCGTATCCGTCCAACGCGGCGCTGCGGTACCTGTCGACGAGGATGCCATTTGCCGCCAACCTCTCCGATCCGGAGTTTATACCCACTCGTCTGATGCAGTTCTTCGACGTTCTCGAAAAGTACTTTCCCGCCCACCGCCTCGTCACCTCCGACTTCCACTCCCTCCCGCAGGCAGTCAGGGGCCTGAACGCCCCCGTCGTGCAGACCCGCTATCAGAGGAGGATGGTGCCCGTGACGACTCCCCTCGTACGTGGGCCCCGGAACGCCCCCCGCCGAGTGCTTCTCCATTTTTGCTGACGACAGTCCTCAGGTCCACCAGGGCTACTTTGACATTCTCTTTCCTACAGACTTTCGCATCACCGAGGCCATCTACCGAGCCATCACCGGCAAGCTTACCCGCGTCATGTCCCACGGCGACTTCCTTCGACGATGGGCGTACGTCGAGGACACGCAGACGCGTAGCGGCGAAAACCCCTTGCTATCGCACTACAAGAATGCCAGCGTCATGGTAACGGTGTGAAACCCGACTCCATACTCATCCAGGCTACGGAGTGCCGACACTGGGACTTGCCGAGCCTGTATGGGCTTGTTGCTCGGGCGATGGTCGTCGATATCCTCTTGTGGGCGAGGTGAAGAACGGGCGCAGGGACGTAGCGTTAGAATCCAACCATCACTGCCTTCCTTGTACTTATATATACCCTGCACTACCGCACTGGATAGACATCGTAGACATTGCTGTACACTAGAGAGTGGGCCATCGTTTCACGCACGGCAAGATCGAAGCCGGAAAAGGGCTTGCGCTCTCCTGCCCGTCCCATTGCAAGAGCCCACCTGCTCGCAGCTCGACGGCATGCCCGGGTTCGGGCGGATGAAAGCGAACGAGGGTATCCGTCCTCACAGCTTCAACTTCTCTTCCAGCCACTTGACAGCCACCTCTACGCCATCGTCAATCCTCTCCGGGTTCGTACCCTGGCCCTGGCGCAAAGGCTCCTTTCCGCCGGAGCGGCCGCCGACGACGCCGGAGACGGAGCCTGCCCACTGCTCAGCGGTGACGCCTTGAGACGACAGGTGCTACGAGACGCAAGCGTTAGCAAGTCGGACACGACAGCACCGGCACTGGAATGAGAACGACATCGCTTACCGATCCGACAAAGACGCCGTGCACGACCGTTCCCTCCGCTTCGTTGCCGCCGAACAGGTACACCGACTTCTCCTTCTCCTTGCCCTGGAAATGCTTGAAGACCTCGGCGAGGGCCTTGGCGTTGCCGCCGATGGGCAGCCTGCCGACGAACCATTTTGAGTCCTCGTTCTTTTCAAAGTGCTTGAGCACCGTGTCGAGCGCCGTCTTGGCCTCGGCCTTCTGCCGCTTCTTCTGCTCGTTGACGACGGCCGTCGAAATCTTCTGGAACCGCTGGTTCAACTTGTCCTTGGTGAGTGTCGAGATGACCAGCTGGCTGAGCGCGACCGAGACGGCCTTGAGCTGCGCCTCCTTCTCGGGGCCGAAAGGCAGCGCGTCGAGGGCATCCAGCTGCTTGGAGAACTCGACAGCCTCGCGCTGGACCTGGTGCGCCGCCTCGCCGGTGTAGGCGATGATGCGACGGATGCCCTTGGCGATGCCGCTCTCCTCGACGATGACGAGGTCCTTGATGAGACCCGTGTGGTCGACGTGGGTGCCACCGCAGAACTCGACGCTGTACTGGCGCCACTCCTCCTTCTTCGGGTCCTTGAGCATGGTGTCGATGTCCATGCCGATCGACACGACACGCACGGGGTTGGGATACGTCTCGCCGAAGACGGCACGGACACCCTCAATCTCGCGGGCAAGATCCAGGTCGACGTCCTTGGCGTACACCTTGGAGCCCCTGCGGATGTAGGCATTCGAAGAGTCCTCGATCTTCTGCAGCTCATCGAGCTTGACCTGCGTCTTGTGGGAAAAGTCGAAGCGCAGCTTCTCGCTGTCGACGAGGGAGCCTTTCTGGTTGATGTCCTCGCCGAGGACTTCCCTCAGAGCGTGGTTGAGAACGTGGGTGCCGGTGTGGTTGTTGCGGATGGGCGACCGTCGAAGCTCGTCGTACTCGCAGATGACCTCGTCGCCGGCCGAGAGCACGCCGTACTCGACGTAACCGCTGTGCAGGATGTAGCCGCCAAAGTTCTGCACGTCCATGACCTTGAATTCGACAACGTCGTCGATGACGACTCGACCCGTGTCGGCGACCTGGCCACCCGACTCGGCGTAAAAGTTGGTGCTGTCGAGGAGGATGCCAATCGCCGTGGCGGGCGGGAGGTCCTTGGTCGACCTGTGGAAGGTCTTGCCGTCGAAGACGAGCTGCACCTTGGCCTTGCTGTCTCCCTTGGAGAACTTGGCGTCGTCGTTTGTGCGAGCAACGTTGAGCTGCTGCTCGAGCTCGGCGATCTGATGGACGTTGAGCTTGGAGAAGGTATCGGCGGAGCCCTTGACCGCCTTGCTCGCCTCCCTCGCCTTTTCCTTGGCGGCGTTCACCTCGGCCTCGTCGATGTCGAGACCGCGCTCCTCGGCCATCAGCTTCGTCAAGTCGACGGGGAAGCCAAAAGTATCGTACAGGCGCCAGACGACGCCGCCATCGAGCTTGGTGACATTCTTCTTGGCCGCCTCGGCCGCGTACTTTTCAAACTGGGCCTCGCCACGGTCGAGGGTTCGCGCGAAAGCCTCCTCCTCCTCGTCAAGAATCTCCTCGATGTCCTGCCTCTTCTTGACGAGCTCCGGGAACTGGGTGCCCATGTGGTCGACCAAGGCGGGGAGGATCTTGGAGAAGAAGGAGCCGATCTCGGCGTTGAGATACTTTCGTGCGTAGCGAACGCCTCGGCGGAGAATCCGTCGGATGACGTAGCCGCGGCCGTCGTTGTTGGGCACGGCGCCGTCGGAGATGGCAAAGGAGAGCGTTCGGATGTGGTCGGCGACGACTCGGTAGGCGGTATCGATGCCGTCGGCGTCGTCCTTGCCGTACTTGTCGGTGTAGGGCCTGACGCCTGTGACGGTCTGGATCTGGTTGAAGATGGGGGTGAAGCAGTCGGTCGCGTAGTTGGACTCGGTGTCCTGGAGGGCCGAGACCAAACGCTCGTAGCCCATGCCGGTGTCGATGTGCTTCGCGGGGAGGGGCTTCAGGCTCCTGTCCTTTTGACGGTCATACTGCATGAAGACGATGTTCCAGATCTCGACGACCATGGGTTCGTCCTTGTTGACAATGTGCGCGGCGTTGCGGCCGCCGCCGACCTTGTCGTAGTGCACCTCGCTGCAGGGTCCGCAGGGGCCCTGGTCGCCCATCTCCCAGAAGTTGTCCTTCATGTCTCCCGGGAGGATCTGGTCCTCGGGGACGCCGACGGCCTTCCACAGCTCCTTGGCCTCGAGGTCGGGCTCGAGGTTGAGAGAGGGGTTGCCCTCAAAGTAGGTGACGTAGAGGCGCCGGGGGTCAAGACCGTAGACCTTGGTCAGGAGCTCCCAGGACATGGCGATGGCCTCCTTCTTGAAGTAGTCGCCAAAGGACCAGTTGCCAAGCATCTCGAAGAAGGTGTGGTGATAGCTGTCCTTGCCAACGTCGTCGAGATCGTTGTGCTTGCCACCGGCACGGATGACCTTTTGGGAGTCGGCGGCGCGCTTCAGAGAAAACATGGGGTCGGTTTTGCCGACGGTGCCGAGGAAGATGGGCTTGAACTGGTTCATGCCCGCGTTGGTGAAGAGCAGGGTAGGGTCATTGTGAGGGACGACGGAGCCGGAAGGGACTGCAGGAAGAAATGAGCATTAGCCGCTTTGTTGGCCGTCGGAGGATGATTATATCAGTCGGGTATGTCAGTCGTGTGTACACACACACACGCACACGCATGTTGAAATGCCCGTGTGCATGCATGTACGCAGGTGTGCAATCGTCGCTGAAGAGAGAAGAACGAGACGGCGACCTCGGAACTGCCCTGTCGTTGTTCTTCGGTCTCATGGCGGGTGGCGGGAGGGTAGGTCGGGGGGGCAACATACCGATCGAGTGACCCCGCTGCTCGAAGAAATCGAAGAAGGTCTGGCGCACCTTTTGCGCTGGCCATTTGCCTTCACTCATGCTTGCCGCAACCGAAAAAGGGTATCGCCGACAGCAAGTAGCCAATATGCTCTGTCGTATCGGCCGCGCCGTGGGAAGGGTGTGAAGGAAACGTGGGCGGCACTGCCGTTGCTGCCTGGGATGATGAAGATGGTGGTGGTTGTTGTGGTGGCGGGGTTGAATGTCGTGGTAGCGTTGCTGGTGCTGCTGGTGGGTTTCGTAGAAGTTTCTACAAGCGTCGGTCCAGCAGGATGGTAGGGATACAAGAGAGCGTGCGGCTGCCCCTCCAGCGCCGACGGCACTCAATCCTCTCCGCATATGCCCGCTAACTCTCCGTCAACCGGCTCGTGACTCAGCGTCGGCGACGCGGCGCAGGCTTTGCGTCGATCCAATCGGCCGCGATCAATTAAATGACTCCCTGATCCGAGCTGCCACCGACGCGCTCTCCCTGCCGTTTGCCGCTTGCTGTTGTTGGGGGAAAGGGGACGCAGGTCGAGTCGGTGGTGATGATGGTGCAGAGAGATGGCGCGCAGCAGCAGCAGCAGGTCTCCGCCAGCGCTGCCTTGTACCCCTCTGGACCTGGAGCTCTGCCTCAGACAGCAACGACGCTATCAGGCCACAAGAGGAAGGCATCGACACAAGACAACGAACGGCTCTCCAAACGGCTCAGTCTTTTGAATCTCGGTATGTACACTGTGGCACCGCCTCTCAGGAACGAAATGTTTATTGCCGTTCGCCGTTCTTCGTGCTGATGATGGAGTGACTTGCAGAGCGCGGCGGCGGCCCCAAGCTATTCGCCTCGGTCGAGCCGTGGTCCGCCCGCGAGGCAGACGCAACGACGGATCAACAAAGGCACACTCTTCCTCTCGCACCAGCACCAGATGATTTGATGCAAGTCGACGACTCCAAGCACAAGGTCTACATTTACGACATCGACAAAGAGCTCTCGGCCGACGGCGAGAATGACGCGGGCCAGGTTGTCCTCCTCGCAGACATCAAGAAGCACCTTCAGCAGAACTGCATACCGCCTCAGGTTCTTGCCAACCGCAACGATGAGCTTGCGGACATGCAGATGGTCCTGTACAGCGACCCCAAGTCCCTGACGGTGCCGGAGGAACGAGACGGTGTGCGCAAGGCCGTCATCGAGGCTCGCCGCCGTGTTCGAGAGAGGCAGAGGCAAGAGAGGGGGGGCGTCGCCTCGCTCGGCGGAATCGCCACGGCCCAAGTCGTCGAGGCCCGAGACGAGGATGGAGATGTCGATGCGATGGACATGGACTAGACGGCCACGGCCGCTGCGCGTCTGATATACCCGGGAAGCACTTGGCGTTCTGCGTGTTGGTAACATGGTATGGTCAAAGCAATGTAATCGATGATAAAACGCCGAGGCTCAGTAAAATCAGTGAAACTGTACATGCCATCGCTTCTCCCTAGCGCACGGCACGGCAATCGTCGTGGACTCGCGCACACCAAGCACCAAAACGAGGTACAACAAAGAGGTGGCTACACCCCCATCGGCCCGTCCGAGAAAACCAGGGGACCAACCGACGACGGACCACTTCCCGGTCAGCTCGACGCCCCGAGGGTTCCTTCTACCTCGCGCTTCCGGGTGGAGGATTTCCGGCCGACGGCGTGTAATCGGGGGCCGGATTCGCTACCGCCGGTCGGTTCGTCGGCTGCGACCCCCACTGCGACGGGTCAACCTTGGTGGCTCCCTCGGGCGGTGCCGTGTACATGGGCGGGCGGCTTGGGTCGTAGGTGGGCGGCGCGCCCATGTCGTTCATGTAATAACCGTTGGCCGGCTGGTTCATGTTCTGGTTGTTGGTCGGCCAGCCGTTTTGGTGCTGTGGTTGCCTCGTGCGACGGCGGACGAGACACTGCGACGGCGGGTCAGCGCAACCGCCATAGACTCATGCGCCGACAGAACAGGGCAGGAGGGGCTTACTTTGTGGTACGCCAGCGGAGGAAGTCCCTTCTTGATCCTCCTCTTGGCGTGCCAGTATCCGCCCACGACGTAGCCGATGATGAGCAGGGAAAAGACGAGGAAGATGACCCATCGAACGATGATGCCCGGCTGCGCAAGTTAGCGTCTCTCGATCCCAGCCCTCGATCCCAGCCCTCGCCTTGTTTGCGGGGAGCAGAACTCACCGTGCTGTGCCACCAAGGAACAATCCAGTCACCCTCCCGGACCCAGCCAGGAGGGAGATCATCTCGAGGCGCGATGCCGGCCGGCATGGCGAGTGGCACGATGGCTGATTGTTGTTGCCGCTGAACGACGGGAGGGCTTGATGAAGACAGGGCGCGTTCGGCTTTGCGGATGCCCGATGACTCAACTGTTGGTCTTGGTCGAAAGCTTCGATGTTACTGCCAGGCGAAGGGGAATAAGAGAAGAGGAGATTGATAGGGAAACTCTGAAAGTTGGAGAGGAGTGAAGGAGGTAGCGGGTCGTGGGCTCGGGCCAATCAGTACATTTATCTACCAGTGTACGGAGTATTAGGTGTAATTACTCGTACTGTGCTCCGTAGAGTTCCTACGTGTACTTTCTTACTTGTAGTGTAAGTACGCAGCACGGAGTACGGAGTAATTACGGAGTACGGAGTACAGCAGAAGATATACTGCAAGTAAGTGTAAGTAAGTACTTGCACAAGACATGACACACCTACGTACTGTATGTATAGTACCATATGCCATACACGCGGCCAACAGCACAGTATTCGCACGCCAAGTATTTTGCACAGGATCCCCATATTGCGGCTTGCGGGGCTGCCGACCAGTGGCGCAGCAGGGGGGCTCAATCACTGGCGACATGGACCGTCACAAGTTCAACTTACGCCCGGCGTTTCGCTTCCCCCGGTGGGTCGACGATACGAAGAGCACCAGTTTACTTACGCCTTGCCATTCGCAGGAACGGATACCAAACGTGAAGCTCACTTGTGATGTAGCAGCAGAAAAAGCACGGCCCGCTCCCCGGAGCTTCGTCCTGCTTTCCGTATCAGTTTCAAAAGAAACGGAAAAGGGAGCTGGCGCTCTGTACATGTACCTATCTGCCATCTGACACCCGGGCGGTTTGTTACGGAAAGTGATGGAACCGAGGTACTAGAACGGATTGTGAATTGTCAATGTCTCGGTACCGGTAACGTACCAAGCACCAGCAAGGGGTTATTGTCCACGGAGGTACAATTAAGTACAACTACGGTACTTCTACGTAAGTACTTGGGGGCATTCCTGGTAACGGAGTATCCTAGTTGTAAGTACTTAAGTAAGTGCGTAAGTACTTACGTGTACTCCGTACAAGTACAAGTACAAGTAAGTAGGTACGGAGTACGGAGTACCTGCGTCACTCATTAGGGTGCCTGTCAGCCCCACTGCTGCAGGGTCCCTGGGCTGGCATACTTGTACTTAAGTACATGTACGGAAGCACAGTGCGCTAAGGTGTGTATACTTCATTACATGTACTTGTATGTAAGTACTTACGTAAGCTCTGTAATACATCATACATGTAACTGTACCAGGTGTACTCCGTACTTGTAGGATTCATTCAATGAATTATTAGGTATTACTCCGTACTTGTAATGTACGGAGTAATTGTGCAGGTATACTAACATACTTAATTGCTTAAGTAATAATACAGAATCCGGAGAATCCGTACATGGACGTCTATTGTTCGGAGTGCATGTACCCTCTTATTGTCCTGGCGAACTCCTAGCTGCTGCCTCGGCGACGCATCGGAGAGAAGCAACTGATAGCAATAAAGGATCTACATGCAAAGGCTCCGTCGTACTTGGCCGCGCAGACATCACACTCCTCTCCACCACCAAAGCAGGCTGCGTGTGCCATTTCCATCGGCGACTCTGCGGTTAGGCGGCCCCGTCATTGGCATATCAAATCACTAGCCGTGACCCTATATATGTGCAACATCCCTCCTGCGGTGCTAGGATTGCCAGCCGAACCGGGCCGCCACTCGCCAAAACACAGGCGCCGAGATCCTTGCCGCGAGTAACGCCAGCCCAAGCACTCTTATAAACATAGCCGTACTGACGTGCGCGGCCCCTTACAGCCCCAGACCTCCCGCCGCCCACGCTCGAAAGTCCGCTCCTCCGTCCCCCCGGTTGCCCTGAGCCGGATGCGGTTGCCCCTGGTTCCATCTCCGGCCTTCCTCGGCCTGGGCCTGGGCTTGCTGCATCCTCTGCCGCCACCAGAGAAGAAATACGAGGGCCATGGTGATGCCGATGATGAGAAAGCTCTCGAGCAAGCCGCCGTCGTCGTCGAAACCTTCCTCGCCGTCGCCGATGGTCGAGTCGAATGATTTCTCCTGGTACTCCTCGTCATCGTAGTATAGGTTGTCGTTGTCGAGGAAGTTGGCGATCCACTCTGCCAAGGACCAGTCTTTGCTTGTTCCTATCGTCTGGTCAGCATCGCCGTAGTCAAGCAAGGAAATCCATCGAATGGCCGGCTCATCATACGTGGCTCGTCTTGAATCGAATGGACAGGGCCGTGCGTGATCGTGTTCCAAGCGCTCCGAATCCGAAGCTTCAGCAAGCTCAGCGTCACCGGGAGGTACGCTTCCTCGTTCACCTCGAGCGCGTGGTCGTAATAGCGCTTGGCGAGGTGAAAGTCCTGCGTCAGTCCGATGCCGTTCTCGTGCATCCACCCGAGATTGAAGAGAGCCTGGGCGCTCTGCGAAAAGTCGGACGCTCCGGTGTAGCACTGGACCGCCTTGCCGACATCCCGCCCGGCGCCGATGCCGTAGTAGTAGTAGTCTCCCATCTTGACCATGGAATCGATATTCGACTGCCTCGACGACCGAGTCCAGTAGATGAGCGCGAGCCCGGGATTGTCCATGAGACTGCTCTTGCCCTTGCGAAACCACTTCAGGATGGACGGCAGCTTGGATTGTGCCGTGTCGAGCATGAAGGCGACGTTGGTCTGCGCCCTCTCGTAACCCTGCTCGGCGGCCATCAGGTACTGGAGTAGGGCGAGCTCGTGATCCTCCGACTCGTACGCATCGTTGGCGTCGGCCCAGGACGACACCAACGGCTCCGCCTTCTCGGCAACGGTCTTGTAGTAGCTCAGCGCCACGCCGCAGAGCTTTTCCCTGCCGACGCCGTGGTGGACCATCTCGGCCAGGTAGTAGTTCGCCTCGATGTTGCCGTGCCTCGCGGCAAGCTCGAACTGGTTGTTGGCGATTCGCACGTCCTCCGCCTCGCCCTGATCCAGGTAGAGCTTGCCCATCTGCACCTGGGCGGGCGCGTAGTCCTGGTTCGCGGCGGCGGCAAAGTATTCCATGGCGAGCTTGACGTTGCCCTTGCCGCCGTAGCCGCTCAGCAGCATCAGGCCACGGCCGTACTGCGACTGCGCATCGCCGCGCGAGATGCCACGCTCGAACCAGATCTTGGCACGTTCAAAGTTCTGGACCATGCCGTCGCCTCTCAGGTACATGCGGCCGATGTAGCCGGCCGCCTTGGCCGCCATCTTCTCGACCTCCTTCGTGTACGTCTCGGCAATGCGGTTGTCCTTTTTCCAGAATCTCGACGCGACGAGGAAAAAATACTTCCTCGCCAGGTCGAAATCCTTATCGAGACCCCGCTGTCCTTCGTAGTAGATCCTTCCGAGGTTGTACGACGCCTTCGAGTCGCCCTTTTGCGAGACGAGGTCTAGGTACTCGATGACGTCGCCGATGGCGGCATGTGCGTCCGAGTGGGGGACCGTCTTTCGAGAGTTGATGCCGGAGCTCGAGGCGCTGGCGCCCTCGCCGTAGATGCCGCCGTCGTCGTCGGCGATGCGCCACCCTTGATGGACCCACGACATGCCTCCTGGAGGTCCGGATCGGTACCAGCGGATGGCCTTGTCGGCAACTCGCTTGTAGTATTTCACGGCCGATTCGCAGCTCTTGCTCGCTCCGATGCCGTTGTGGTGCCGGAAAGCGGTTGCCATCTCGGCCTTGGTGTTGCCTCGGACGGCCGCAAAGGTGTAGTAGACGAGCGCCAAGGCCTGGTTCCGGGGAACAACACCGCCGATGCCGGTGGAATGATACAGGCCCAGCATGTACTGCGCCGTCGTGTTGCCGTGGATGGTGGCCAGTTGTTGGTAGTATTTGAAGGCCGCCTCGAGGTTGCGCGGGTGGTTGAAGTTGGCGAAGAAATTCAACTCGGCCAGGAGGGAGAGGGCGTCGGAGTTGTTCACGTAAGCTGCCATGTCCAGAAGCTGCACCGCGTTCAGAAGAGGGCCGCTGATCTTGGAAGACTTGCTCGAGGACGGAGCGCCGCCGGGGCCGGTCGGCATGACTTTGGAAATGTACCGAAGCGCGGATCCTATGACGCTGGCTGGCCGGCGTTTTCGCTGGTAGGACGGCCGAGGGATCTTACGCAACTCCGCGAGGGCGAGCTCGACATGATGAGCACCTAGACGCCCTTAGCTTTGGCCGCATGCACTGGCAGGTGCCGGAGGAGGCGAACCTGGCTGCTCAACCACCGGCTGGCTCGGTTCGTGGACAACGTCCGCTTTCGGGCCAAGGGCATGATCCTTGTGACCACGAGCATTTCTTTCACCTCCATGCGTCTCGTGATAATACTGTGCGTTGGTGCCGAGTACAGTAGCGGCCCGCGCGAGCACTGCAACGGTTCAGCATGGGCAAGTCAAGGCCTGCGGTGGACGAGGCTGCATCAAGGCACTTACGGATCAGCCAGACGGTCGGAACCCTCATGTTGGGCAATCGCTATATGCCAGAGTATGGTGCAAGCGCCCAGAGCATGGCTGGTTCGCGGTAACCGTATGCTCGGGAGTCGATGGTTGGGAGCGGCCAGAGAGCACCTGCGGCGTTGGACTTGCGAGTACGGAGTACGTTTGAACAACTTTGAGGTTGTACGTCGAATAATACAGGCTGTCCCTTCCGACCCCAGTTGCCCAGATAAGTTAGAAAGGTACGGAGTACTTACGGAGCACTCGGTACCTACTAGGTATGGGAAGCGGATGACTAAGTAAGTGCTGTGGGATGCTGCCTAGTCACGGGACAGGAGCGTATCGAAGCAAGAATTAATAATAATACAATCCCATCTTCCGTCGAGAAATGACGCTCCAGCAACCTGTACAGTATTGTATTCTTCCATTCATCTCGTCCACGCAGCTCCCTTGATATGCCACCCTTGGCTTAGAATTCGTCGTTTGGTCGGTACTCACCAACGAGGCGTTCTTTGAGGTGTCGCTCGAATCACCAAACAAGTACGGACGGAGTACGCAGTAATACCGAGCACAGGGTGCAAGTACACTGTGCGGATACCTGGCCCGCGGAGCGAAGGCCTTGCTCCCCGGAAAATCAGGAATCCAACACTCTGCCCAGATGTCCGGCAGATTTGGAATCAAACGTCAACGCTGCAAGGCTTGACGTGTGCCTGTGACTTTTTTTTTTTTTTTTTTTTTTTGAAAAGGAGGCCCTTGGTACTCTGCACCTACGGAATGTTGGCAGACGGAACATGGCAGTTCCATCAGCAGCTCGGCAACTTGTCGGCACATGTACTGTACATCGGTGGAGTGCTGTAAGTTCGTACAGTGGCTTCGTACTTGTACAGTGGGTAATATTAATATAGCGGTGACCGATTAGGTCTCCATGGCACGCTAGCAGCCAAGCAGAGCACCGTTGAGACAGGTCGACCACTGACACGCTAACTCGCGGCGGCCCGCAAGTTCGCGTTAATGGCTGGAGCTGTTCCGCGTCCGCTCAGACCTGCCGTCCTCTGGTCGTCACGAACAATTTCCTCCAACAGAGCGGCGTACCCGTCCCCTGCCAAGGCCATACATTCTCATCTTGTCCTTCCCATTCACGAGCTCGCGTTCCTCATCAGACGCAACACTCCCCTCAAGATTCGGACGCTTGCCACGTTCCCCAGAGCATCACGTCAAGCTCGTGGACGCCCCGTCTTCGGCTCGATCCTGCCATCCCTCGCCCTCCGACA
The DNA here is from genome assembly GCF_001625195.1 of Drechmeria coniospora. Lineage (NCBI taxonomy): Eukaryota > Fungi > Ascomycota > Sordariomycetes > Hypocreales > Ophiocordycipitaceae > Drechmeria > Drechmeria coniospora. Next base: position 2,886,653 of record NC_054391.1, on the reverse strand, counting down.
GCCATCAACGATGTCGGCGGTCAAGAGAAAGGGAAGCTCATTGGCGACCGAGACGGAAGCCAAGAAGCCCAAGGCTAATGGCAACATTGCCTCATTCTTCGGCGCCGCGCCGAAGCCAAAGTCAAACGGCGTCTCGTCGCCGGCGCCTGCGGTCAAGTTCGACAAGAAGAAGTGGGTGGATGGCCTCACGTCGGAGCAAAAGGAACTCCTGAAACTGGAAATCGAGACTCTGGATGATAGTTGGCTGGCTCATCTCAAGGACGAGGTCTCCTCCAAGGAATTCCTCGAGCTCAAAAGGTTTCTCGGCAGGGAAACTGCGGCTGGGAAAAAGTGGTTTCCTCCGCAGGAGGACGTTTACTCTTGGTACGTCGGTCGATGGTCCCAAGCTGCCAGTTCCAGGCCAGTTCCGTTCCGTTCCGATCTAACCCTGCCTTCATGTAGGTCTCGCCACACCCCTTTCCACAATGTCAAGGTCGTCATCATCGGCCAAGACCCCTACCACAACGTGAACCAAGCCCATGGCATGGCCTTTTCCGTCCGGCCTCCGACGCCCGCACCGCCTTCACTCAAGAACATGTACATCGCACTGAAGAAGGACTATCCCAATTTCGTGTCTCCGCCGAAGAATGGGGGTCTGCTCATTCCCTGGGCCGATCGTGGCGTTCTCATGCTCAACACCTGTCTGACGGTTCGCGCGCACGATCCCGCCTCGCACTCCAACCGCGGCTGGGAGCGTTTCACGCAAAAGGTCATCGACCTGGTCGCCCAGAAACGATCGCGGGGAGTCGTCTTCGTGGCCTGGGGCACGCCGGCCGGCAAGCGGGTGCAGAGGGTGGACAGACAGAAGCACCTGGTTCTGCAGAGCGTTCACCCGAGTCCGCTCAGCGCATCGAGGGGGAATTTCTTCGACTGCGGCCACTTCAGGAAGGCCAACGACTGGCTCATCTCGAGGTACGGTGACGACGGCGAGATTGACTGGGCCCTCACCCCGAACACGTCCACCAAGAAGGCCGGCACGCCACATGCGGACGACAAGGCCGACGCAAAGCCGGCCGCAAGGGTGGCCGTGCCCGCCGAAAAGCCACTCGATGGAGGGGAGGACGACATCGGCTCCGACGACGAGGAAGCTCTCGAGGAAGCTCTCAAGCTAGCGGAAGCGGAGAAACAGAACAAACAGGACGGGCAAGGTACGGCTTGACGGCGTCGTCAGGACACCAATGAGAGCAGCGGCACAGGTCCACGACGCTCTCGTGGCCGTGCCGTGTGTCTGCATGTACTTTTGCATGTATTCGTCAGCTCACGAGTGGATGGGAGATTTTTCATGGTCATGGCTCGAGGATAGGTTAGGATATAGGGACTGGGATACGGTCAAATGCTCATGGGAGCGTTATGCCATGAACGGGGTGCTCTAGGCTAATGTCAATGCGGGCGTGTTTACGTCGGCGAATACGTCGGTGTCGGTGCGGGAAGGCCGGCTGGTTCGTAAAACGTCGCGATGCATGACGGCCGGTGACAATAGGACGGCAGTTCTCGCTACTGATACTCTCCCGGACTGCGCTGCCAATGCATTGAACCGACTTCTGGATGCATGATTCGGGCCCACTACGGAGTAGGGGGTTTGGAATTGCCCAAGCACCACACCACGGCTGACAGCTGATCGTGCGATTGATTGGCTGCTACGCTGCAATGGTATATTGGCCCGCATCCACCATGCACGAAAGTACGTACTTGCTGTGCAGCACCGTTCAAAGAGTACTTGAAGGTGTAGAACGAAGTGCTTGCACCGTGCTTGTACATGATCGATGAGCATAATAGCGACGAAAACTTTCGACTTTGTGCATTGTCCGACTGACGCCCAGATATGAAAGTGAGAAGAGCAAGAGTCTTGACATTTCCTAGGGAATTTCGTCGCACAACGCTGCAGAGGGCGGATCGCCAAGACTGGGAGTGTCATCTTGAACGCACTACTGTACATGATCAGCCAAGTACTGTACTGTATGGGTGGCGAGTGGGTGTACGGGTACCGAGGGTACCGAGTATTAATACCTTATTGTACTCCGTACAATAAGTAAGTGTAATTAACAGAGGGAAGCAAGGAGTGTCGTAAGTACATAATTATAGTAGCCGCCACCTGCGGGTGGTACCCTCCGTAACGCTAGCACGCTACATTGTGTCTCAGACCTCCGGCGCCACGTCAGCCCAGCCAGCGGAACCATGATTGAACTGAGCATCATCATTCACGAAATCTTTCTTGCGGGCTATTTCCTCCTGCTACTCGGTACTACGTGCTCGTATATGGTTCGGATTCGTTTTCTTTTTATAATCTGGAACAGGCAGACGCTAAAATTGGCCCCTTCTGCTCCGTATCTTGCTATCATTTCTTGGGAGCCCCGATGACAGATGAGGCTTGATGAGTCTCAGCGCGGTGATCAGACGGTTACCTGATCGTCGTACACAGCATAGTCACCGAGACACGATCCAATCAATCCGCAAACGGGTACCACGCCCCTGACAGCTCGGTGCGAGAGACGAGAGGGGTTGAAACGTTGACCAGGAGTTTGGATTGAAGGTGATGTGATGTGATGTGAAGTTTGGGCGCATGCGAGCTCACTGTCCACGTGGGCTGGCAGACCTGGCAGATGCTGGCAGATGCTGACTGACCATTCAGTTCGGATACAAGTGCTGCAACAACCCACCTTCGTACAGTGAGCATGTACGCTGTATTCAGTAGCCGACACCCCTGACGAGAGGATTCATGTGAAAGAAGATGGAAATTGCGACTAGTTTGTTTATGCATGGTAATAAAACTTTGCCATCGAGGCATTATTTTTTCCCCTTAGCTGGGCAACCAGGTTTGTCGCCTTGCAGCAGGAACAAGAGCACGAACAAGTCCAGTAAAGCAAGTACTCGTACGTAAGTAATAATACTTGGTTGCAAGTAAGTATTACCGCAGGTTGTCCCTGCACTCGGACCCCTCTTCCTCCAGATAAGTAACAAGTACGGAGTACGGCGGCGTGCAACAGCACATGTACAGGTACTTGCGTGCAATCGGCAGGCGCTAGACAGGTACTAGTTACCCAGAACTCGTACTGCTAGCATCAATGAGGTAATGAAATACTGAGGTGAAATTGAAGCAAAGTCCCCCAAATGGTCCGCCCATGGGCATGTGCTGTGCGGAGTGCAGCGTATTACACTGACTCTACTTTCGCTGGGCCATGCATGTTAGCAGTGCCTACGGCGTATGCTACGTCTGCTAGTACTAACTGCCTTTACATTGCCCCCCCGCAACCTGGTACCTGACTTTTCTTAGCGCAACGGCACAATCACTCCGAGTACCTGAAGTAACATGTGCTTAGCGCGGCGGCCGTACTATACCAATGCAGTTCATTGCAGGTACATGTATAGACTAGTACCCGTCGTCCCAAGAACCAGCGCTAAATCAGTGTGGAACCTGAAGAACCGCCCCTCCCCGTCCTTGTTGCGCGACACACCGACCCCTGACGGCCAAGCCCAGCCGCGTCCCTCTCCCACACTCTCGCATTGGATCACCATCGTTTTTTCCATCCTCCCCTACGTCTCCGTCATTCTCCCAGCGTCTCACCCGTCCTTTGCACCCATAGACTGGATGCTTCCCTTTTCCTCCTTTGATGCCTTACATCCTAACGAACCCGACCTCTTGTCGATCCTTCCTTTCCATCGACCTACCTACTTCCAACCCCCCTCCTCACTTACACCAGACGAGCCATCGAATCCTTTCGACCTGAAGACCAGGCTCGCCCTCGCCCGCCTCCAACCTACGACCAGCTTCATCATATGCGACGAACCCGTTCCTTGCTGTTCTCTTCACCCGTCAACGCACCGATCCGACGGCGTTGGTGACCACACATCCCGTCCCGCCTACCGTCCATCGACCAACTCCTACGTTGAATGCAACAGCCCCGACATCAAGCATCCTCTTCAATTTCACCTGCTCTGCTGGGGTCCCCAACGGATGAACCACGGCCTTTGCAGTGAATAATTCTTCCCGTGGCAGCATCATCACTACTAGACGCCTCGTCGATATGCCCGGTCTTTTCGCCCGCTTGAGGGGCCGAGATGGCCACAGATCGAAAAAGAAGTCCGCCAACGATGACGCCGTCGACTCGTTGCCACGACAGTCAAAATGGAGCGAGGCCTACACGCGTACCACGGTCGAGCCAGAGGAAGTGCACGAGCTGCTGCACTGCTGCACCGAGGAGCTGAAGGCTCGAGGTTCGTCCCGACCTCGATGGCCCTCCCCGCCATTTCCCTCGGATCCCGTCATGTCATGACGACCTGGGCTAACGTGTGCCATGTCCTTTAGGCCTTGATCTTCCCTTTCTCCTGCTGCCATTTCGACCGACATCCGACCCGAGCGCCGTGCGCTCCTTCATCCGCCATTTCTTCGAACGTGGCTACACCCTCGAGGGTGATGCGCTGTTGCAAGAAGTCCGCATGGCGGAACCCATGGTAAGCCGCGCGCTGAATTCGATCTCGTCGAGGGCCATTCTCATTTTCTTCTGCTCCAGGTCATCGCAGATGTTGCAAAATGGTGCTGGGGTCGCCTCCAGGGCGGTGTTGTTGGTTGGGACGCCTACGAGTTGTTCAAAGTTGGTGAACTTGGTACGTTCACCCCCTTCCGCCCAGATGGACTTGTGGCCCCGATGGCACAGCGCTGACGTGATGCTAGACTCCAACAGGGCCCGAGATTCCTTCAGAACCTTCATCCCGATCAGCGTGGAGAATGTCGCGAGGCAGCGTATCTTATTCGATTTCTTCGATCTAATTGCAGCCGTGGCCGCCCACGGAAAATCCAACGGCTTCGGCGGCCTTCAGCTTTCGAGGATGGCTGGCTGGTGGGCTTTTGAGCAAAAGGACACGGGCAGCGGCTTCGACGGCGGCTATAAAGCATGGTTGATGTATGCAATCATCCCCGAGCGCCACCCGCTGCAGTACCACTCGAGACTGACGTTCGTCACAGGGCTGCCGATGCAACCAGTCACCTGTTCTTCGCCTACCTCCGCTCGCTCTCCCCGGAGCATAGTCCCACCGGAATCTCTCTACTGCCTAGATCTCTTGAGAAGCTCCTCAAGGAGACCAAGTACCCCCCGTCACGTTACCATGGCACGGCATCGAGCACCAACAAGCTGGTCATGATGGTCGATGCGGTTTCTCCCACACCATTCGCTCTCCTCCGTCGCGCGGGCCACTTTCAGTACCGAGACTCGGACCGCGGTCTCCAGATGTTCTCCAACTTCGAGGATCCCGTACAGACCCTGACCGATGAATGTCGTCGTGTCCTCAATGCTATTTCTGCAGCAAATCAATCGTCGGCGTCAAGCATCGCGCATTCTACCAGTCTTCGCGATGCGTCCTGGTCACGATTCGAGGACATGGGTTTTGGCATCGCCGCCGAGGACGATGAAGAAACTAGAAACATGCCCTCGATGCCGCCGCCTCGGGGCATCAGGAGCTCCCCCGTCTCCAGGAATCAGTTTGCGAGGCCTACAACGCCTTCCTGGGCCGACTTTCTGTCTTCCGGCTTCGTCGACGAGACCGCCGGTCGGACTGGCTTGATTCTTCCACCCGATCAAGTCCTACCGCCAATCGAGACGCAGATCAGACAGCACATCAACCAATCCCAACTCGCGCAGCTAGAGTCGGATCACGGTCTCGAGCCCGGCGAGCTGGCCAGCATCACGCTGATAGAGCTGGACGATTCCTTCTGGTGGGTGTGGATGAGCAGTCTTGCCCCTGAAGAGACGGTCACCAGAAAGTCTGCGTTTGGGAGGTGTGCTGTGATCGAGACGAGGATCCCTGGCGCTCGGTGGATCGTGGTGGAAGAGTTGATTGCCGGAGCGGCACCCGAGCCGGAAGAGGGCGCTTACATCGCGGAGAAGAAAAGCTTCTTTAGCTGGACGAAGCGGAGCAGGGCGAACGGGCGCAACAAGCCGGAAAGCAGGCAAGGACAGGGTCAAGGAGGTGACGGCAACGGCAACGGCAACGGTTTTGGGGACAGCAAGACGAGCATAGGGTCCCAGACGCACGCCAAGATCCAAGCCAAGGCCGCTCAGCTTCGTGCGACGAAATATCAAGAGGAGCAGGCTGCCGCCGTAGGCACGCCGCGCCGGGGTCGTCATGACGCAGAGCTTCTGGCCGAGAAGACCAACAGCGTCTTCAGCATACAAACGCACATTGTTGGCGCGGCTTCACCTGCGATGAAATGGGTCAAGAAGTACGACAAGGTTGCAACGAAAGATGCTTACTTGGCCAACAGCAATGCTGGCCGCGGCGCTTCCGTCTCTCCTGCCTATTCAGCTCGTACATTTGGCAGCAGTTCGCTCTCATCCCGAACGACGAACGGCGGATCATACCTCGAACACACCCCTCCTACGGTTCCTTTGAAGGAATTCTCCGAGTCCGGCACAGCCTTCTTCGGATCCCCGCGGCAACCTCACCGATCATCGCCTAAGCTCGGGTCCCAACCAAGGGATTCCCAATCGCCCGTGACGGACAAATCCGTGGAATCCAAGTATCAAAAGCATCCGAGCCCGCCTCCTGCTACTGGAGTGAACGATGTTTACGACTTCTCAGACATGACGGCCGACGAACAAGCCGAAGCTGGTCTCGGGCTGTCCCATGCGCAACAGGGTCAATTCCAGGCAAACAAGGAAAAATCAGGTCTGCGAAGGCTACTCACTTCACGCAAGAACCGCGATTCGACACTTCCGGACGAACCTGCGGCCGACATTAACGAATTTCTTCGCTCCGATCCGCAATCTCCTGAGTACGGTGCGCAGCAGGCCCTGACCTCGTCACCCTCTGCTGGTGACAGTCCGGTTCCGTCTTTGACGCAGAAGCCATCGAAGCTCGCGAGAAGGCCGGTGAGCTCTGCGAAACCACCCAAGCCCTCCAAGCGTCCTGAGTCAACGGTGCACACTTCTGCCCGTGGGGGAGATATCTCTCCCATTGATACTCAGGATGCCGCAGACGCTGCTCGAGAATTCTCCCAATTTGATCAAGGACCACTGCGAGATCAGCCTGCTTTTGCCCCCGAGGACGATGACTTCGAGAGCACTACTCCGACACGGATTCCTCGCCGCACGAACCGCCAGACGGCCGCATCTGCATCCGCAAAGTCCAAGGAGCAGTTGAACCAGGCGGCGGGGCCTGGAGTGCAGGACCGATGGGCACAGATCCGCAAAAATGCCGCTGCGAGGGCGTCGACTCGGGGGGAGCACGACACCCCCACGCGGAGCGCGTTGGGCAAGGCCGGTCATGCTCATGATGGTAACAGCGGGGAGGAGAGTAAGTTTGACCCGTCATGTTCGGAAGCCAGTGATAGCTAACAAGTTCTGCAGCGATTGAGACACGTGTTGCTCGCATAAAGGCCCGCGTTGCCGAGCTCACTGTCAACATGGAGGACAGCACCGGTCCTCAGTTGGTGGCTCCGACGCGTCGGTAGGGCCGCTCGTTACGGTGAAACTCCTAAAATCATGAATTCTGAAAATAATGTTGGCAGTCGCCCGGATCTAATTTCAGCAGTATTCTCGGCTGGTTCGCAAAAGGGCGATTCCCTAAACGATTAGACCAAAATATTTATACATAATGCTTGTCACTACTCATGTCGGCACATTTTCTTCCTCAGTCTGCTTGTGTTTTCCAAAAGCATGTCAATACCAAGGCCCGACATCATGCCGAGATGGGATTCAGAGCTACGGCCTCAACGCTGATTTTGTGGCCCAGCTCAGCAATAATTCTTTTGTTCAGACAGGCCTGTGACAATGAGGGTTTGAGGGAAGGACAGGGCGGCAAGAACTCCATACCCTCAGTTTCGAGCCTTCTTCTTGTCTGATAGTCCCACTACTTTCTATGGTCGCCTTTTCCTTTTTGTTTCTCTCGTCGTATATACTCGGCCCAAAGGCTCGCGGAGTCTTCCGCGGCGAATTGAGTTAATGAGATTCAACATGACCACCTGCTTTCGTGCCGACTACCCTACATATGGACCTTACGTGTGCAGGTATCTTGAAGAGCTTGGGGTGAAAACAAGGTTGAGACCGACTCGGGTCTGTACTTTCATAAGACTACATGTACACTGCATTATTTAGGTATTCACGCTCTCGTGCTCGATGTCCAACACTAGTCACCAGAATTATCCACCATCGTTATGCCCCTGTACTCACCTGCTTCAAAGTCATCCGAGTCATATGAGTCATCCGAGTCCGGTGTCAGTTGCCTTGGTCTCTGCTTCCATAAACGATCGGGGTTTTTGACCAGCGGAGGATTGTCACTTCCGTATTCGCCTGACCCTGTAGTCCTATCCAAAGGGGCAGTTGCATGCTCGGTGCGAGCGAAATTCGCAGGCTGAACAGGTTTCGCTGCAACTTCTGGGGTGGTCTCGATAGATCGCTTGAGGAATTGTGGGTTCAGTTCTGCAAAGGTAGAAGAGCGAACTTGTGGCGAGATGTTCAGCCCATGAAGTTCGGCGACCGTCTCACTCGGCTTCTGCGTTGTCGTCTTTGCTGTCTCATTCCCCGACCCGCCAAAGTCTATCAGCTTTCCCCTGGCATGGTAGTCCTTCATGCGAATGACGTCGTCCATTTCGATCTCGCTTCCGGAACGTACGCCGACGAAGCCGCACCTCTTGAGGATCTCGCCCGTCAGCTCCGGATAACGCAGATGTCCACTCACACTACCACTGAGGTTGATGTTCTCGACACCCTGGACGTCGGGGATGGCCTGGAGACCGGCGACACCGAATTTTAGGCTGTGCATGCGGTACACGAATCCCAGGATCATGTCATTCTCGGAGTACACGTTGAAGACGTTGCCCGACACGACGGTGCGGAGAGTGCGCCAGTGTGCGGCGTCAGACGGCGCCGGCGTTCCGATGAGGACGACTTCAGCTATGAGGCCAAAAGCCTGCCGCTCGGCGAGGGATTGGAGGCACGCATGGATAGCGGCGGCGCCGAGGGAATAGCCCACCAGCGTCACCGGTCTCTCGCCCTGTACCCTGTTGATGAGCGCATCGGCGAGAAGCTGGCCGGCCTTTCGAGATCGATTTCTCGCCCGGCTGAAAGGATTGTCGATGCTAGATGCGGCAGAGAGGACTTGGATCGGCCATAGAGCAGCCCATAATGTGACCAGGACGGTGCGTTTAATGATCTCGGACTTGAAGGCGACCCAGGCAAACGACTGGACGAGATCCTGCAGGGCGGAGCCAAGCGCGAGCAACGTCTTCATCTCGAAGCGTAATGCAAAGACTTCGGAGTCGGTGTTGAGGACGCGCCAGGGCTTCTTGATGTCTTCTTCGGAGTTGAGCCAACCGTTGATGCCGATGGTGACGCGCAGACGGCGCTGGGATTGCCACTGCTCCGGAGAGGGCGAAGAATCGTCTTCGTCCAGAGGGATGAAGCAAAAGTCGTCGACTTCCTTGGCATAGCTGTCCACTATTTTACCCTGCCGCCTGTGAGCCGTGGCAGTTCGAGGGAGGTGGTCGTCAACTTACGGTCATCTTGGCGCCGTAGGCACCAAAGAGAGCACCCACCAGGGCACCGTTCATCCAGAAGATGCCGAGGAAACTCGCGACGCCGCCGAGTCCGACGCCGCCCATGATGCCACCGATGGCTCCGGCAACGAGTGGGGCTGCGAGACCACCAGTGACGCCGATGATGGTAGCTCCAGCGACGGAGGCCAGGCCGACTTTCCACAGGCGACTCGCCCTGTTCTGCTGGCGACGCTTGGCGGCCTCGGCCTCGGCGGACATGGTTTCCTTTTGCTGCTCCTTCGCCGCCGTGTTTTGGATGAGCGAACGGGCGATTTCCGCCTCTTCCTGGTTGACAAAGACCTGGGGAAGCTCCAGTGCCGAGGCGAGGTAGAGGACCAAGGCCCGCGAGTGGGCTGAATACCTTCCGGTCGATAGAAGAAGGAGGAGGAGACAGCTGAGCGCCTCTCGCCTGTCCTGGGAGGGGCACGTCGCCAAGGTAGTCGGTACGGGGTGGTACAGCTTCTGGAGCGATGACACGTCTTCCGACTTGCTGACCTGAAAGCCGCCAAAGCTAATAAGGTCCTCGCCATCCTCCGGCGTGTTCAGCCGATTCTTGGCCAGCCGATCACGTCTTGCCTTCCTCTCCGCTCTGATCTCGTCACTGTCTTCCACCTGGACGACTTCACCCAGCTTCTTCAGCAGCTCGGCTTCCCATTCAGACATGTATCGTACGGCAGCCCTCTGAATTCGCTCTGGCTGACTATTACCGGCCGACGGCTGCCATTGCGGCGACTCCGTTCTTTCGGGGGCCGCGACGTGTTGGCAAACCTTGTACGAATGGTCGAAATCTGGAGACACAAAACCCAGCTCGCTCGGGGCGGCTTCCAGTTGAGATTTCATGTAGGCCGTGATATTGCTGACGAGCTGGAGCAGAGCCTGTCGTCGTGCCGGCTCAAGGGCGATGACGACCTGCCTCGGGTCCGTGCAGAGGGGTGCCATGGTTTTCTTAAACTAGATGTCTTGTTCGTTCGGTTTCGGGTACCAGGTGAGGCACGATGAATTATATCTATGGCTGCGAGCTGACGAGTTTTCTGATGATGAAGTGTCACCGTATCTACGATAACACTGAATGCCAGCTTAGGGCTATCGCAACGCTGGGTAGCGGCCCAGAATCGTGCCGCCGACTGTCTGTCGGCAACCAACTCGAGACGTGACTAGAAATTGTGAGTAGAAACCAGATATAATCCTAATAGCATGAAACAAGAAACAAAACAAAAATGGTAGATGGGATAATAGGGATAGATATGGCACGGTTGAGCCACACCCGCACGTGAAGTTCAACGATGACAGACTGGACTCTCCAACCCGAGGTACATTACACTACCTCTCGAGGTAGCTTTACATGGGTACATCGCTAGCAAATCCTGGTTACGGTAGGACGGTATTTGGTACGTTCACAGATAGATAAGTACCTACTTCTTGATACTTGGCCAAGTACTCCGTACCTGAAATAGTAAGTTCGCCGGAGGTTGGTACGTACTTGATGGTCTGTTCAGAGAGTTAATAGTCAGCCTACAAGGCTGAACGAGTTCAACAAGAACCACAGTACCCAGAACACAGTGTACTGGTACATATCCAGTACAGCACGCTGTACGGAGTACAGGTACACCTAAGTGCAAGTAGTTGTACTGCACAACTTCGGAGTACATGTACTGTAGGTGTATTACTCCGTACAAGCACTACTAACTGTACTTACGTACTTGTAGGCGATCGTGATGCCCCACATGAATGTTCGGGCCCAAAAATTAGTACAACGCCACCGCAACAAATAATTCTTTTCAAGTTGCAACCGCAGCAAATGGAGGGAAGCCAGAGTCGCGGTTCGCCAAAGACTTCACTCACCATCGCCTTTCACAACCGTATGGAGGCTGGCATCAAACACGGAAATCCTTGACGTCCCGCCGCACCGGCGCGTGGGTCTCCGATGGATTCCCACGCTCTCCTTACATCGCAGGGTTGGAGGGGAACGGGACACTCCCTCCACAAGACTGACGACGCAGTCGGCCTCTCCAAGCCTCTCCTGCTCTCGAGAAAAGACGACACCAAAGGGCTCGGGACGAAACAGCACTTTACGAGCGATCAGTGGTGGATGAATGCTTTCGACGAACAACTTCAAGGCCTCGACACATCGAAACCTGGCACCGTGACGCAAAAAGTGACGACGGGGAAGCTCAATTCGATAGACAAGGGGTCCCTCGGCAAGTGGTACTTGTATCAATCGTTCGTTCGAGGGGGGCTCTTGGAAGGATCGCTGGGCATGGCAGAAAAGGATACGTCGTCCACCGACTCCGACAGCGCCACTCCAACAACATCCGACGGTACCGAGAACAAAAGGGAGACGAAGGAAGAGCGAAAGGCGAGAAAGGAGATGAAACGTCGGCGAAAAGAGGAGCGAGAAAAGACTAGGGCGGCCCGGCGCGAGCGCAAGGCAGCAAAAGCCCGGTGCAAGGCCGAATTGAGCGCCGATGCGGACGACGAAAAAAAGCTGCGTCGCGCAAGAAAAGAAGAGAAACGACGTAAGCGAAAAGAGAAGGAATCGAAAGGGGTGGGATCCAAGGGTGTCAGTAGCTGACAAGCGTTTGAAACGAGCATTTGCATGGGCACGGTGCCGGCCGGAGTATTCGTTCTCTTTGATACCCAACTGAAGAATAGATAGCCATTTACGTTTCTTTTGGAACCTTGCCCGGTTTTCCCGACAGAATCCACGGCCTCCTGTTCCAGAAATCGTCCTTGATGATGTCCAGGTGTTCCACCACGACTCTTGCTTTGGTCCTACGCTTGCGTTCTTTGTCGGCTCGACTTTTAGACCCTTCGATCGGCATAGCCAGATCCTCCATCTCTTGGGCGACATTGTGGCCGTCCGGCTCGGCAAGCTCAAACTTGAACCGGTTAGCAGAGGTCTCGAATTATTGCCGTTGGCCACATACGTCTCGAAAGATGACGCTTCCCTTTCTAAACATCTCCGGTTCATTGTTGTAGTTGGTGCCGAATCGAGAGAACAATATCTCGTTCTTGTCGGCCGCAAGAGTTCCCTGTTACCGTTAGCCTGGATCGAGGGTGACACCGTGCAGGTCGTACAGCGAGTGATTTCTCGGCCTCTTTGTTGTCGAGCCCACCGAGCTGGATGAGAGCCCAGAACGTGGTGTTGTAGAGATTGTTGATGTGGCCTGGTAGTATCATGTCAGTGCGTGCGGCAGTAAGCTCAAGACATTTCGCCCCTACAGTCAGCTTGGCGCCAGCTCAGGTAGTCTCTCAGGTTCTGAACGCTCGGGTAACACACCGCCCGGCCGTCAAAGGTGGGCAGCGGGAAACTGAGGGGGGTATCGGGAAAGGCAGTTGGCCAGGAATAGACGTAGTTTGCCGTGAAGGTGGAGACGATGGTGCTGACGAGCTTGCTGGAGGACGGCATGAGGAGAAGATTGTCCTGATCGGCGCGGGAAGACGAACCTTGCCCTCCGTTCGAACAGGGCACACGACTTGTGGAATACAAAACTGAGAAGGTTAGACCTGAGATCGATACCGAGCCATTCTTTGGAATCACCTGTATTCGTCACTGACGCCATACGCAATCATGATCTCGGGCAGATCCGCTACTACTGCCTTGGCCGCGATGTTCATGAGATCGAGGGCCCTTTGATCGTTTGGCTTCTCGAACTCATACTTGGCACACATTCTGTCACATTGTTAGATAAATGCAACTTCCATCGAGTCGAAAGACGAGACGATTACTTGGTGAATGCCCGGCCATCTATACGAACGACGATCCATGTATTTGGCAGCAATGCATCCGTCTGCTCAAAATCGCGGACATATTCGAACCTTCCAACACATCAGCCGTTTGGTCAATCCAAATGTCCAAGTAGCCTTAGCCTCACTTTGAGTTTGCCATGATGAAAAATTCAGCAGCAAGGGCTGGTTCTGATGGGCGTGGTGTCGTTGTGCCTGGATGAACTTTACACGTACTTTTAACGTCATGTAGAGGAAATGAACGGTTGGAGAAGTCGAGTTGAATGAGGATAGGCAGGTAGATCTTCAAATGTGCCCAAGCCTAGAAATTGGTGCAGGGTAGGTTTGTGGATGCACTTTTAGGTGTACAAGTGCTGTACGGAGTACGGAGTAATACGCCTACAGTTCTTGCGGAACGGTACCTACTGTACCGTAGTAAGCAGGGCCGTACTTACTTACAGTAGGTACTTACGGGGATGTAGGGAGGACCAATAGTGTGTATCCGTACGGAGTACTCCGTACTGACTGTGCTGTATTAATATCACCTACTACTGTACTCCGTAGGTACCTAAGTATTGCTCCGTTCTCCGTACAGTATTAAGTATACTTACAGTACTTACTGGGTACCCCGTACTTGCTGTATTTTACGCCATGCGGCCATTGGCATTAATTACGTACTCCGCTGCGTTTGTCTACATGTCCCATATATTACATAATGTAAGTACTTTAGTTGTAAGTAAGTACACAACCAGCTGGTCGACCGGGAATTCAGCGAGGTGCCCCCACATCAGGCTTGTCCCTGGTCCGATTGCTTCATTAATACCTTTTAAAAGTCCGACGCGCCAGGTAGGAATACCTCTTCCTTCGAGTGCCGTTCCCTCCGTCCTCCAACGTCTGGCCGAGCTCTTCGAATTCGAAGAGCTCGACATTCGCGTCTCGCCATCATGAACCTTCTGCTTTCAGACGACTACCTGCTGCAGGATTATCCTGAAAGCATCACAAACACCATCCGCTCTGGTCACGCAACGATGCTACGGTTCAACCGTAACGGCGACTACCTTGCCTCTGGTCGTGTCGACGGCACGGTATCCATCTGGGACCTCGAGACCATGGGAGTCGCGCGAAAGTTGAGAGGGCACAACAAGAGCATAACGTTCCTGAGCTGGTCGCGATGCGGCCGATACCTCCTCTCTACCTGCCAGGGTTGGAAGGCGACGCTCTGGGATCTCCAAGACGGGAAGAGGTTGCGGGAGGTGCGCTTCCGGGCACCGGCATACATGGCCGAGCTGCACCCCTGGAATCAGTACGTGAAGCTGTCCCTCGCCGCGTCTGGATGCCGGCTCACCCCTCTAGCTTGCAGTTCGTCGCCTCGCTCTTCGAGGAGCAGCCCGTCCTGGTCGACATGACGGACCCCGTCGACGTCAAGCATATTCTCCCATCGGCGCCGAAACGAGTTGATACGGAGGGTGACGCGGCCCAGAAAGAAAAGCAGGCAAAGGAGGACGCAAAGCAAATGACGACGTCGGCCATCTGGACCTCCACCGGAGACCACATCATCGCGGGCACGAGCAAAGGCAAGCTCAACATCATCGACGCTAGAACGCTCGAGATCATTTACTCGGAAAAGATATGCGGCGGCGTGATAACTACGATGCGGATAACTGGGTCCGGCCGGGAGTTGCTGGTCAACTCCCAAGACCGCATCATCCGCACATTTAGGATACCGAACCTGTCGGTGGACCGTCTCGATCTCGACACAATACAAGTTCCGTTGGAGCACAAGTTTCAGGATGTCGTCAACAAGCTGTCCTGGAACCACGTGACTTTCAGCGCAACGGGCGAGTACGTCGCTGCGTCGACATACAACAACCATGAGCTCTACGTGTGGGAACAGAACCACGGTAGTCTTGTGTGTATGCTCAAAGACCCGAAGGAGGAACAAGGAGTCATAGAGTGGCATCCAACTCGAGCCCTGCTCGCTGCATGCGGCCTCGAGACGGGACAAATATACATCTGGTCGGTGGTGAGCCCTCAGAAGTGGTCGGCGCTTGCGCCAGACTTTGCAGAGGTGGAAGAGAATGTCGAGTACATCGAACGAGAAGACGAGTTCGATATATACGCGCAAGAGGAGATCCATCGACGGCGGCTGGACGCAGAGGACGAGGATGTAGACGTCCTGACCCAGGATCCGCTCAAGTTTGACGACTATGTCGACAGCTTTCGCATGCCGATATTGTTCAACGTCGGCGAGAGCGACAGTGAGGATGAGTTTGTCGCCGTCTCCACCGGCACCATGCGCCGGAAGAGTCCTGGCCAAGGGCAGAGCGATGCGGACGCCGTGGCTGAAACAGCAAAGAAAGGTTCTGCTGGCAAGGGAGGGAGAAGCAAGAAAAAGTTGTTATCCTAATGAACGCATGAGCGATCTTTGTCCATCATCCATCATCCATCATCACAGGACAAATGATGTGACGGCAGCGATCGAAGACGAATGTACTTGCGTAGGAACGACGGTGTACGTTCTATCCGCAATCTGCGAGCGATTATGTATGTTGTAGCGTAGACTTGCCATGTGCGGCTGAGCAATTTGTCCATGTGCCGTAGACGCGAGACATTATTCTGGAGTTAGCACCGCTAGCAAGTGATTTGAGGGCATTCAGAAAAACCCGATGCATTTCTTCGAGAGGACAGGCGGAACATGAGACTGCAAATCACCAAAATAAGCCGCCTCTTGTCCCGCCGCGTCAAAAGAGAACGCTCATTGAAAGGCGAACAAACAAAGTTGGTTAGTGCTGCTGCTGTTATGCTCGAGACAACCTGATTTTCTTTTTTTTTATCAAAGCCAATCAACCCGTCCATTCAGAATCAGGCTGCTTGTTAGCATGAAGTCTTGTTGCCTGAGGCGCCAAAAGGCGGTCCAGGAGAGTTTCGTGCCCAGAATAGGACTAGCGCTGGAGGCAGCTACCTAAACTCCAGGCTCTTCCTCGCCGCCAGCCTGGACAACCTCACGCCTCACCCTCGACAAAACTTTGCCTCACGACCCCAGCTGCATCACCACGCGCGCTGTGCATCTTGCGCAACGCCCCGAAGCGCAGCAGGCAGTGCTCTGCGACTTGTTTATCCGTGGCTGACGACATCGACGACCTCCGAGACGCTGGCGACGGGGGACAAGAGCCTGAGGTTCTCCTGGGCCGCCGGCCAGGACGGGGCGCTGTTCAGTCGAGCGCCATCCGCCATCGGCGCTTGGCTGCCATTTTCCTTCAGCAAAGTCTTCCCAGGGAGTCATAATCGTCTCCTCTCGACCCTTTTGACGTGTTTTGCCACCTTCGACGGCGCGTTTCGATCTCGGCGACTGCGACTCCCTACCGTGCCCCCTAGGCGACAACAGGAACACGCGCGAAAATGGCAAACCTCTATTTCACGCACTCGAGCGCGCCGCTCAAGACGGTGGAGGAGATTCAGTTCGGCCTCATGTCGCCCGAGGAGATCAAGAACATGAGCGTCGCTCACATCCTCTACCCTGAAACGATGGAGGAAGGGGGGACAAAACCACGCGATGGAGGGCTCAACGATCCACTGCTCGGTTCGATAGACCGACAGTTCAAGTGTAAGACTTGCACGCAGGCCATGGGCGAGTGCCCTGGCCACTTTGGTCACATCGAGCTTGCCAAGCCAGTCTACCATCCCGGGTTCATCAAGAAGGTCAAGAAGATCCTGGAGATTGTCTGCCATAACTGCAGCAAGGTGTTGTCCGATACTGTTAGTATTTGCCACAACCACAGGGTATTTTGGTAACCTTCGTGGATGGCTAACCTTGGGCCGAACAGAGCGACCCAGAGTTCCAAGCTGCCATCAACACCCGGGACCCCAAGCTTAGATTTAATCGTGTCTGGGCCGTGTGCAAGAAGAAGCGGAGGTGCGAGAACGAAGACCGCCAGAACAAGGAAAAGGACGAAGACTTCTTGCCCGCGATGAAAGGTCAGGCGATGAATCATGGTGGATGTGGCAACGTCCAACCGGCCGTCCGGCAAGCCGCTCTTCAGCTCAAGGCTGCCTTCGACGTCGCGCAGGAGGATGGCCCCAAAAGACGGGAGACGGTGCCGATCACGCCAGAGATGGCCCATAGCATCTTGCGCCGGATCTCGGAGGAGGACCTTCGACACATTGGCCTGAACTCCGACTACGCTCGGCCCGAGTGGATGATTCTCACCGTTCTGCCTGTTCCGCCACCGCCTGTCCGTCCCAGCATCTCCATGGACGGTACTGGCACCGGCATGCGAAACGAAGACGACTTGACCTACAAGCTCGGCGACATCATCCGTGCCAACGGCAACGTGAAGCAGGCGATCCGTGAAGGGTCGCCTCTGCACATTGCTCGAGACTTCGAGGAGCTTTTGCAGTACCATGTAGCCACGTACATGGACAACGACATAGCCGGCCAGCCGCGAGCTTTGCAAAAAAGTGGACGACCCGTCAAGGCCATCCGAGCGCGCTTGAAGGGCAAGGAAGGTCGTCTCCGTGGCAACTTGATGGGTAAGCGTGTCGACTTCTCGGCTCGTACTGTCATCACTGGTGATGCCAACCTCTCCCTTCACGAGGTCGGCGTTCCTCGCAGCATCGCCAGGACCCTGACCTATCCGGAGACCGTTACCCCGTACAACATTGGCAAGCTGCACCAGCTCGTCGAGAACGGGCCGAACGAGCACCCTGGCGCCAAATACGTCATCAGGTCCGATGGCACCCGCATCGATCTGCGGCATCACAGACGCGCGGCTCAGATCTCGCTCGAGTACGGATGGAAGGTCGAGCGGCATCTCATGGATGGTGACTACATCATCTTCAACCGTCAGCCTTCGCTGCACAAGGAGTCCATGATGGGTCATCGCGTTCGCGTCATGCCGTACTCGACCTTTCGGCTGAATCTGTCCGTGACCTCGCCGTACAACGCTGATTTTGACGGCGACGAGATGAATCTTCACGTTCCTCAGAGCGAAGAGACGCGAGCCGAGGTCAAGGAGCTGTGCCTTGTACCCAACAACATCGTCTCTCCCCAGAAGAATGGTCCCTTGATGGGTATTGTCCAGGACTCCCTTGCCGGGGTGTACAAGCTGTGCCGCCGGGACACCTTCATCGACAAGGAGATGGTCATGAACCTGATGCTCTGGGTTCCCAACTGGGACGGTGTCATCCCCCCACCGGCAATTCTGAAACCCCGGCCGCGATGGACCGGAAAGCAGATCATCTCCATGGTTATTCCTCCCGAAATCAGCCTGCACAACCCCGAAGGGTCCGATTTCCCACTGACGGATAACGGCGTTCTCATCCAAAGCGGTGAGCTCATTTTCGGGCTCCTCAGGAAGAAGAACGTGGGCGCGGCCGCCGGTGGCATTGTTCACCTCTGCTACAATGAACTTGGCCCCAGCGGAGCCATGGCCTTCCTGAACGGCGTGCAGCAGGTCGTGACGTACTGGCTCCTGCACAATGGACACAGCATCGGCATCGGTGACACTGTTCCTGACAAGGAAACGATTGAGAAGGTCCAGGTGCACATCGACACGCAAAAGGCCGAGGTTGCTCGGCTGACGGCCATGGCCACGGCCAACGAGCTCGAGGCCCTTCCTGGCATGAATGTTCGAGCGACATTCGAGAACAAGGTATCGAAGGCCCTCAACCAGGCCCGTGACCAGGCCGGTACGACGACGCAGTCGAGTTTGAAGGATTCCAACAACGCCGTCACCATGGCCGACTCTGGTTCGAAGGGATCGTCCATCAATATTTCTCAGATGACTGCGCTCGTCGGCCAGCAGATCGTGGAAGGCAAGCGAATTCCGTTCGGTTTCAAGTACAGAACGCTTCCCCATTTCACCAAGGATGACTACTCGCCCGAAGCCCGTGGTTTCGTCGAGAACTCGTACCTGCGCGGTCTGACACCGTCGGAATTCTTCTTCCACGCCATGGCTGGTCGAGAAGGTCTCATCGACACGGCGGTCAAGACGGCCGAGACGGGCTACATCCAGCGACGGCTTGTGAAGGCACTCGAGGATCTCAGCGCTCGCTATGATGGGACAGTGCGCAACTCCCTGGGCGACATCATTCAGTTCTTGTATGGCGAGGACGGCCTGGATGCCATGTGCATCGAGAAGCAGAAACTAGGCACACTGAAGATGTCCGACGCTGCGTTCGAGAAGAAGTACCGGCTGGATCTTGCCAATCCACCCGATTGGTTCAAGACGGATTACGAGTACGGCAACGAGTTGACGGGAGACAAAGCCTCGATGTCCTTGCTGGATGAGGAGTGGGATGCACTCGTGGCTAACCGCCGCGAGGTGCGCTCCATCAATCGTTCAAAGTTGGGAGATGAGATGATGCAGCTGCCGCTCAACCTCGGTCGCATGATCGAGTCGGCCAAGCGGGTGTTCAACGTCAAGGCCACGGACCGAAGCAACCTTCGACCGTCGGACGTCATACCTGCCGTGCAGAACATGCTCAGCAAGATGAAGATCGTTCGTGGGTCAGACCCTATCTCGGCGGAAGCCGACTCGAGCGCCACCATCCTGTTCAAGGCTCTCGTTCGATCGCGCCTGGCCTTCAAGGAAATCGTCAAGGTTCACCGGCTGAACAAGCTCGCCTTTGATCACGTGTTGGGCGAGCTTCAGAACCGTTGGGACCGGTCGTTTGTCAGCCCCGGTGAGATGGTTGGTGTTCTCGCGGCGCAGTCCATCGGCGAGCCCGCGACGCAGATGACGCTCAACACCTTCCATTTCGCCGGTGTGTCGTCGAAGAACGTCACGCTCGGCGTGCCCCGGCTGAAAGAAATCCTGAACCTTGCCAAGGACATCAAGACCCCTAGCATGGCTGTCTACTTGAGCACGTTCTTGGCCAAGCAGGAGGAGGCGAAGACGCTGCGTAGCATGGTGGAGTACACCAACCTGCGCTCCGTGACGTCGGTGACGGAGATCTACTACGACCCCAACGTCCGGACCACGACGATTGCCGAGGATCTGGACATGGTTGACTCGTACTTTTTGATCCCGGAAGATGACGAAAACACCCTCGACATGCAGTCGAGGTGGCTCTTGCGCATCACCCTGGATCGGCAGAAGCTGCTCGACAAGGAGATCAAGATCGACGAGGTTGCCCAGCGCATCAAGGAGGAGTACTCGGCCGACATGGCCATCATATTCAGCGACAACAACGCAGACGAGCAGGTGATTCGACTTCGGAGCATCAAGCGGGGCGATGGCAAGGGGGGCGAAGACGAAATGGAGGACGACGTGATGCTGAAGCGTCTGGAGTCTCACCTCCTCGACACCCTCACGCTGCGCGGCGTTCCCGGCATCGATCGTGCCTTCTTGACCAAGGGCACGCGACTTGTCGAGGACGAAGACGGATCGGAGCTTGCCATCAAGGACGACCCGCGATGCACACAGTGGTACCTGGACACTAGTGGTTCCGCGCTACGTGAGGTGCTCGCCGTCGACGGTGTGGATGCGTCACGGACCTACACCAACGATCTGTGGCAGATTGTGGAGGTGTTCGGCATCGAGGCCGCGCGCTCGGCCCTGGTCAAGGAGCTGACGAACGTTTTGGCGTTTGACGGTTCGTACGTCAACCATCGGCACATCGCCCTTCTGGTCGACGTCATGACGTACAGGGGCACCATATCGGCCGTCACCCGACACGGCATCAACCGCGCCGACACGGGCGCGCTGATGCGTTGTTCCTTCGAAGAGACGGTCGAGATTCTCCTCGAGGCGGCGGCGACGGGTGAGCTGGACGACTGCCGCGGCATTTCCGAAAACGTCATGCTGGGGCAGATGGCACCCATGGGAACGGGCAACTTTGACGTTTTCCTCGACCCCAAGATGCTGGAGACGGTCATCTCCGACAACTCTCGGATGGGTCTGATGCCCGGCATGCCCGTCAAGGACGGCGAGGCGGAGGGGGCAGCGACGCCGTACGACACGGGCTCGCCCATGGGCGACTCGGGCTACATGAGCATGAGCTCGCCGGCGGCGGGCAACTTCTCGCCGATCCAGGGTGCCGGGTCGGAGACACCCGCCGGATTCGGCACCGAGTACGGCGGCGGCGGCTTCGGAGGCATCGGGTCCATGAGCCCCTATTCGATGCGCGGAGCGACGAGCCCGTTCAGCACGTCGCCGACGTCGCCCTTCAGCTCGGGCATGGGCGGCTACTCGCCGTCGTCGCCCAACGCCGGGTACTCGCCGACGTCGCCGCTCATCGACGGCGGAGGCGCCGGCCGCTACGCCATGTCGCCGTCGTTCAGCCCGTCGTCGCCGTCGTTCTCGCCGACGTCGCCGATGCTGCGGCCGACGAGCCCGGCGAGCCCAAACTACAGCCCGACGTCGCCGAGCTACTCGCCAGCGTCGCCGTCGTCGCCCCGGCATTACTCGCCGACTTCGCCTGCACAGTTCAACTCCCCCACCTCCCCCAGCTACTCGCCGGCCAGCCCCAACTACAGTCCCGCATCCCCCAACCTGCACGGTGCCGGCGCAACTTCCCCTTCCTACTCCCCTGCCTCGCCCTCCTGGTCCCCGACCTCGCCCGAGGCTTACTCGCCGACGAGCCCAAGTTTCCAAAGGAGCCCGGGAAACCAGCAGTCGCCGACGAGCCCAAGCTACTCGCCGACTTCTCCTTCGTTTTCTCCTCGGACCCCTGGGCCCGGCACGTCGGGAAATCAATAGTGAGTTTTTGTCCGTCGACGGCACGAGCGACTTCGCTGGCGTGCGGCAGCAGACACTGATGATTTGCGCAGTTCTCCGAGCTCGCCGGCGAACGATTGATTCTGTAACTGAATAATGCATATGAGGCACAGGCTGTCATCTTTCCCCCTTCACATGATCCTCCTTTTCATCCCCGCGTGGTTGGAGGGGCGTGCGACAGAATTCAGACCAAAGGCGTGTGAGATATTACAGGGAGTTCTGGAAGTCGCAAAACCAAAGACAAAAAAAAGAAAAGGCAATACAGCAGTACACAGGGAAGAAATCAAGCTAGCTATGCCTTGGCAGATGGGGGCATGGAGCACTGTAAGCAGGAGTACGGTGACCTTCAGCCGCGTGTAATTTGTTCGAAGCGTGCGGGAATAGGCAAGGAGAAGGGAGGGAGATCCAGCTGCTCTACGTGTATCCTCCACGAAGCACGTAGGCTGAAGGGAGCTAGTACTATGGGTACGAATAATAAATGCTGCACATACTTTGGGGACAGGGACGATGCTGCGTGCCACGATCACGGCTGATCCGGAAGGCTGAACTGGGAGGAGTGACGAGTCACGCCGAGACACGGATGGCTCCTGGATTCCGCCCAGGACTCGTACCTGTCGGAATGATGGCAGAGCACCTCAGCTGGCGGCGAAGCAACTACAACACAGGTTGCGGCTGATTGACTGATTGGTGCATGGCGAAGCATGTCGATGAAGGGATGAGTTTGTGGAAATTGGCCCGACGTCGGTCAATCCGTTCCCGGTACTTGATTCTCATGCTGAGGATGGGAAGGAGAATGAAAAGCTGCATTAAGGCAGCAGAGATAAATATGGCTTGCCTCCATCCCTGGCGGTTGACGGTTGATCGAGTTCGCATCACCAGTGGCACCTACCCACGAGCTCGTTTGGGACGCACTCGCGTTCCATGGTGGACGAACCGAGCCTGCCGTGCTGACTATGCAGACAGTCAGTGTAGGCCCTCGTAGGCACGGTTGGTGGTTCCATTGGGACGTGCTGAGGCGTATTGAGGATGATGACTGGTGTGGGCTGCTCGGTGGAAGCTGACGAGCGCGGAAGGCGGACGGAGGTCGTCAGGTCGAGCGGCAGGGGTGGAGCCGTTGGCGGTACAGGGCCTGGCGTTTTGGGGGCCAAGGGCAACGTGGCCCAGGCCGGGGGCTTGTACGGATTTGCATGCTGGGTCAGCCTGAAGGGACTAGCGCACACACACCTGCAAGGCAACCATCGGTGGCGGCTGTGGCGGCTAAAAACCGCGCCCCGAGACTCTGGAACCAGCGGGGCCAGTGGTTCGCAGTTGGTTCATCCATGTAATTCAACGATGTATTCCTTGTGCAGAATGTGCATACCCACCAAGTTCGAGGTGCTCATGCTCGTACGGGATGGGGATGGTGAATGTCGAGTGAAACGAACGATCATGTGCACACGCCTCGTGTCTAGACCAAGAGTCCAATATGTTAGCATGGAGTGGGAAGGTTACCACAACTGTCCTTCTCTTGGCTGCACCAGGAACGGGCGGAGCGGTGAAAGTTGGCATGCCAGCGGTGATGCCGTGAAGCCTAGCACGCGGACATGGATCGGTCGTGACTTCGGTGGAGAGCCCGTATGGCCAGCTGCCGAGCGTCCGTGGTGGCGTCGTTTCGCTCGTTTCTGCTTGCGAGATTTTCTCCGTCAATGGATGCAAGGCAAATGACGAGTTAAGCCATGTTTGCTGTCGCTCCGCGGCGTCCGAGATGGGCGACAGGCAGGAGAAGCAAGGGCGGAAGGGATCGTGAGACTCCAGCGTAGCCGTGGAAGGTGATTCTGCTTGTTATACCTTCACCGGGCGTGCGAGGCTGCAGGGGCAGTGTGGCGGCCGTTGCGCGTTCGTTTGAGCACGAGGGCGAGGGGGAAAAGAGCTCGCATGGGAAAGGGTGCCGGCGCCATATGGGCCGAGATTTGAGTGATATCATGATTCGGGACGACCATTAAGCGGATCTTGTTCGGCAACGTTCCTTTCCTGGAGCGGCTGATGCTGAGCAAGCTGTGATCGACGTGGTAGGCAGAAAGCATGGCTGCCCCGTTGATGCAAACACACGCCGATTGCCGACAGCACCGTCCGTGGCTGTGCAGATCTGCTCGAGGTCCCTTGCTGATGGAATGTTCCACGACTGTTCCATAACCCAATCAATCCAAATGTGTCGGTAGCAGAGGAGACCGGGCCGCCCAAATGGGGACGATACGGTCCCGAAACTGCGAGGAGGAGGAGTGGGAGGGAGGTGACGGATGTATCCGGTCAGGCATGTCGTTGTAGTTGTTCTGCTCATCGTCATCATCATCATCGGCGTGGTGCCTGGTTTCTTGCTTCGTGTTGAAAATACGCACACTTGCCAGCTGTCGTCCAGCGAAACGCCAGACGGCAAGTTTTGGTAGGTTGGAGGCAGATGCCCATTATTATTGTGTGCATTGGTCGAATCACATGACTCCGTCCCAATGTAGCTGTGCTGTGAGCGCACATGTTCGGATCGGGAACGAGAAGGCAGTAGGACTAGCACAACGGCATTTTCTATACCGGCAGTGGTACAGCCCATCACATGGTGCTATCAGCGTCCTGTTTCCTGGTGGTGAGGAGGCAAAGAGGCAACACGCAAGCAAGAAGGCGAGCGGGTGAGGATACTGGCAGGTAGCTTGGGCCATTTCAATATGTTCGTGTACCGCACGACACGCATCGCCCCTATCGTCGATTCGACGTACAAAAGTGCTTCTAGTCCTTCCACCTGCTGTAGTGACTATTGCAAGTATATATATGTAAGCAAGTAAGTAATTACAGTACATGTTAGTGTACTCCGTAGGTGTACATCTACTCCGTAATTGAAGGTGTGTTTTTACTTGGTACTAAAGTTGAGTACGCTTCGGGATGCTTATAATACATGACTTAGGTTGCTCCATGCTCCGCAGGGTATTAACGATAGGTGTACGGAGTCCGTAAATTTACTTACATGCATGCACTCTGTGCTTTTGGGAATTATTAGGTGCCGCCACTGATTTGCGGGCGACAGCAGGCATAGACCACCTGTCCAGTGGGGGCCTGGCTGGACGTCAGTACTAACCCAAGATTCCAGCGCAATGATGCGCGGTGCGGTGGGTATACTCCAAGTACGGAGCGCAAAGTACGTCGCACTACAGACTACATTCGTACCTGGTGCTCGCTGTGCTTGGTTGTTCTTGCAGCAGGTCAACCGTGTGCAGTGCGCAAGGGGACGGAACGGAGATGCTCTTGCGTGCCAACCAACAACGAGAACCAGCCGTTGCTGGCGCTGTCCTACATCAACAACCTCACCAATCCTTCCCCACCCACCCATCCATCATTCCCCGCCACGAACGCATGGCAAGACAACGGCAGCAAACGTCGGGCATGCCGAAATTCATCACACGCACGCGAAGCCTGCGCCTGGGCGATTCCCCGCCCGTTCGAGCCCCCCCCCCTCTCTTCTTTGCTTCACCTTCCGGCTGCCGATTTCCCTCGTTGAAGTTTCTTTCGTCACCTTCAGCTCAGATCGGTTGCTTCAAGCGGGGGCAGCGCTCGTGGCAGCAGCCCGAGCTTCCCGCCCCTCTTCCCGCCCCCTTTTCAACGACAGCCACCGGAGCTCAAGGTAGCCGCAAGCCCGTCGGATAGGCAGAATGTGTACACCTGGGCACTCGCAGAATCAATCTTGCCAGCCACTGTCTAGGTGTGGTGTGCACCCGCTACCCTTCCGTCATACCTACCAAGGCACCCGCGCCTTTGCTCCGTCGCTGTGGCGGCCGGCTTTTCAGGCTTGGGCGCACAGCGTAGCCGCAGAATGGGCCTCCTTGTGGCCCTTTCTTCATGTCGCGGCGGGCCACCAGACCACGACTGCCGCCATGTCCACGCACGTTGGGAAGCGGAAAGCGACATGCGGATCATGGTGATGAATGGTTGGCAATGTGCATGTTCACCTCATCACCTGGCATGAAACGGGATCTGTTCTTGCTTGTCGGCTACTTCTCGTTACCAACCACTCCCTTCTGGGCCGTGTTCCGGCCGTGGATGTTCGCTCCTGCAGCTGCAATGCTCCGAGAGCCTGCCATCTTGCTCACGACTCCTCTTGCAGCATGCACGGACGTTCCAAGTCGAGGTGGGACGACGAAGTGACATGGTGTTATCGAATGGTGTACACATGCATGTATTGATCTATCAGTTGCCCCCGAGCTGGCATTATCCTATGAATGACACGTCGATCGACCTCTCCCGTGCCCAACGCAGCTGTCAAGGCGAGCAAGGAATGAAAAGAAGAATAATGGTAATAGATTTCTGATCGGATGAAAGTCCATCGGAGCGGATGCTGGTCGGCCATCGTGTTATCGGAAGCCAACCCGCCCCCAAGTCCGAACGACGCAGCTGCCGACGACTGTTTGATGCAGGCATCTCATCATGCGCAGCCGCTGCTCGGGCCCGCTAAGAGTCGGCGTCGTCAGTGACAGGAAGGGCGGGAAGAGAGAAATTGGGCACGGGTGTCGTACAGGCGCTACTTTGGCTTGGGGCACTGCGGGCGAGAGCAGTAACCATGCCAGGTCTGGGTGCCCATGTTGACGACGGCAGAGCAGCTGCAGCCCGGCTTTCTTGTGCTCTCCTGGAAGGTGCAGCCACAGCCCGTGTAAGTCTGGTTGGTAACCCAGATGCACATCGTTGCTGTTCGAGTCCTTCTTCCCGTTTTGGTGCGATGGATTTTTTGCCAAGGAAAGACTGCTTGTCCGGCTCGGGCCTGCTCCTCGTCAGTCAAGGGGATGCAGGTGCAACATGCTCCTCAGGGGGGTCACACAGCTTGTCTTGCGATGGGCTGGCCAGACGAGGGCCGAATGTGCGTCGTGGGAGGGCGACGGGATGAGATGGGATGTATCCGACGAAGAGGGGGGGAGGGGGGCTCGAGAGAGTCAAGTAGCTTGCGAATCCGCCGTCGAGCCTTTCGAGGTCGAGTGCTGCCGCGTAGGAACTGGAGGGCTTGCGATCTTGATGGGAGAGATTCCGACGAGGCAGAACCTGCATGCCTTTATATACCTTTCCGCGGCATAGGTCTAGCAAAGGCTTGCCACAGCAGCGAATCTAAGCATGTTTGCTTGCTTCGGGCAGAGAAAAGGTTGATTCTGACGCACAAGCATGCATTTGGATCGGACGAGTCAGATTGTCCACTTTCCCGAACTTCATTCGCCTTCGTCGCTGGTTGTTTGCTCCTTTACTTTCGGCCTCTGAATTCGGGCGTTTGGCGTAATTAGGCGTGGGAAGGATATAAACAACGAGGGAGGGGTTCACGGCAAGGAAGGGGCAATGAAGAGGCAAGCGCGGCGGTACTTGAGGAGGGAAGACAGGCAGGCCAACTTGTTGGTTGGCTCGCCACCGTTTTGCCTGGGAAACAGGGAGGGGGCAACAAGTCCATCATGTCCAAATTTCGTCGAGCTGGCCTGTGCATCCGGGTGGGCGTTCAGTCCAAGTGCGTGGACCTGCCTGCCTGCCTACCTGCCTGCCTACCTACATGCATGGGCGACACCGGGCACCCAAGAAAGTGGGAACAAAAGGCGTGAGCCATGCGAGCCCTGAGGCTAGGCACGCGCATCGTCAGGGTAGAAGCTTTCGTGACACGCGTGGGTGTCGAAGTGGACTGAGGCAGTGAGACGAGGCGAGGCGAGGCGACAAGCAATTGACAGGACGGAGGAAGTGAAAGTAAGTGACGCGACCTTGGACCATGTCACCCGCTCAAAGTCAAGGCCACACAGAGGGAGGAAAAGTAAAAACATGGCGAGAGACTACTGCAGAAGCAGCGGCGCCGGCAGCGGCAGCTCCTACGTCGGTAGAAACAGTCGTCTTCACCCCGAGCACCACGGATGCGGGAACGTCGAATGTCGGACCGGTGTGGCACGACGACGACGAGGAGAATTGGGTGTGCATTCGGTGCAGCCGAGATGGACGGACAGCCGATGGCGATGCTCCCTCACCAGCCCGGGCGCCCGCCCGCCTCGCTGGTGACCGACTGGCTGGCTTACCGTGAGAGCGAGAGCGAGAGCGAGAGTGAGCGTGGGACGGCATTGGCCTACATACTCACACGTACAAGTCGCAGCAAGGGCCAAGAGCTAGGCTGCAACGGAGTTGGATGCCGCGATGGGGGCTCGATGTACATGTGTGTTGGTGCATGTACACTTACTTACATATGTACACTGTGGTCATACCCTCCCTCCTTCCTTCATCGCGTCGTGCCGTTTGGAGTAGAAGGTGCGCTTCTGGACGAAGGAAAGTGGACACGCCGTCCCAAAGGTGCATACGATTCCCCTTCTACAGCGCCTACTGTACAAGTACTGTACATGCAAGTGCTCCGTACCTAGTACTGTACTGTACTCCGTAGCTCTGGGTGTACAAGTATGTGCATGTATCTACTCCGTACCCCTATATGCTCTCTGTACATGCATAGTAGCTATAATTCATGTTGCATATAGGTAGTAGGGAGGTGCCAAAGAGACGTGGTGAGATGCCTACTAGGTACCTACTTACTAGTACTCTCTACCTGCTCGTTGCATCTACTCGTACTCACTGGTCGGCTGGTTCACACAGAGAACTGCAGTCGTGTTTGCGAAAGGAGAATGACGAGCCGCAGGACGCCGCGACGAGGACGCCTTCCTACTAAGACAGTGAAGTGGCATCTCACTCACCACTGTTTGGTACAAAGACCAAGATCAGGCCTTGGCCATCCTCCCGTCCTCTGACTCTGTTACAGGGGGGAGGGGGTTGACCCACTTGCGCCAGTGGATCGCCAACCGCTGTCATCTGCCGCCAAACAGCCACTACCACACTTCCAATGCACAAATACAACCACACCTACAACACAACTTGGTACATGTACCTGCTCACTTGTGTGCAACTACAACTAATACTTGCACATGTAAGATTTGGGAGGTAGTGAGCCACAAGGACCCGTGCGGTGCCCAGTGTTGTCCATGCCGTTACGGCTGCACTTACAAGTACACCGTACTTGTATTACCTACCTGTAGGACGAAGAAGGCACGGATGGGAAGTAACTGTCCGGGTGGGGCTGGATCTGCAGGTTCTGGAGTGCGCCCGTTCGAGTGTACATGTATTACAAGCAAGTACTTACTCTGTACGATGCAGCGACATGAAAAAGGTACCGTGCGGATACATGGATCATGGATGTAAACCACGGGCATGAGTTAACTATTCAGCGACAGATATCGGCAGCCGAAACTCGATTGCGCTTGCTTGTTTGCGTACCATGGAAGACGAGAGGGATGCACTCATGGATGCCTAGGTAGGTTCATCAAGACGAATGCAAGCAGCCCAGTGCTGATGATTTCTGCTGCGCCTTTCCGAGGAAGCAAGTGCTTGTATACGTATATTGCCTATCCGAAAGGAAATAGTGAACGTACAAGGCCGACCAGGGTGGACGAGCTTGGGGGATTCAGAGCAAATCTCTGGCGATTGCTTCGTCAAACTATGCTCGACGTGATAGCCCCGATTACCTGACCGCTTGCATGGGCCGCAACGGGCAAATATAGACGATGGAAAATGTAGCCATGGTGACTCGAATCTTTTTCTACGTCTCGCGTGAACGGGAATATCCATGGCTGTCAGGTACAACTACAAGTACAATCAGTGCTAGTGGTAGGTACTGGGCATTGAGGCCTCGCTCCTGCTTGTTCTCGCGAGTAGTTGTAGTTGTACATGGACATTATTTGCCACCTCCTGCTTCTTTGGCTGCGGCAAGCCGCGAAGTGGTGCAACATGCCCATGAAGGTAGGCACTTCCCCCCGGGCGTGTTCGTCTCTTCCCGAAGGTGTGTACTGTAGACCTCGTATTCGCATCCTGCCATCTTCACCGGCAGACGAAGTCCTTCAGCAGCAACGACATCGGCATCAGCAGGGGCTCGCCGTCCATCGCATTCACACCTCCAGACAAACATGGGAAAACATAGGCACATCATTTACCTACGATATCGACGCATTGGCATCGGCCCATGACGAGTGTGAGGGAGAAGAATATGCATCAAGAACTTTGCGAACTTGCCAGGGGCTCCGATTGTGAGTCGGCAAATATGCTCCTGTTTTGGTGCATTGCTGCGAGTGCAGTTTCGTCCCACCGCTTCTCTCATTTCCTTCGTTTCAGGAGAGACAACTGATCATTGTATTTCTCCCCTGGGGTAAGAGTGGTCGTGAGATTGGAAGGTCAAAGGGGGGCCCGAGAAGAATCGCCGACGGAACAAAACAAGACTTGTCGTGTAGCTTTTATCATGCCTTGCAACCGACAAATCCACGTGGGGTGAAGGAAGCGACCCATCACAGGGAGGGATACAAAACGAGAGAACCAACATGTGACGTTTCGAGCCTGACAACCCGAGGACAAAACGGGGCTTCTATCGACGCTGCATCCGAATGTCGATCCCCCTGGCAGAGAGTTGCCTTCTGTGACGGAGAAATTCGAGGTCTGTTTTTCGACCTTGGTAGGGGGAGAAAGGCCAAATACGAATACGTAACTTCCGGCATGGTCCGTGACTGAGATGAAGCAGAAAACCTTGACTCGGGAAAACCAGGTGCGGCCCATATTCTGGTGCGCGTGGTATGAATACATACGCCCCTCGCCATACCGCTCCCCTCGACATCGCCCCAGGCACTGGCTCCGCACGAATCGTCATAATTTCCCCTTCCGCGTTCGGGCATTCAAGGACAACGCCTGCTGCCGAGACCTCAAGAGTCATCGCACGTCGGGCCAAATTTTAAAGACGTTCCTGCTCGCCCATACGCAAG
The DNA here is from genome assembly GCF_001625195.1 of Drechmeria coniospora. Classification (NCBI taxonomy): domain Eukaryota; kingdom Fungi; phylum Ascomycota; class Sordariomycetes; order Hypocreales; family Ophiocordycipitaceae; genus Drechmeria; species Drechmeria coniospora. The sequence goes on along the minus strand of NC_054391.1, from coordinate 2,855,829 downwards.
AGGCTGGCTAGTTGTGCACCTGGAATAAACCCGTTGGTCCTGTCCTCCGCTAGTACCTCCCGGCACGCAAGCCTCCGCTTCCGCCATCGTTGATACACGCCGTAACTTGGACGCCAGGGCTTGGACGCTGGAGTTTCGGTTCAAAGCAGGGCAATCCCAGCTCCACTTGAAACGTGTTCCTGGCCGGCGAGGTCGTGAGTTCTCGGAGTTTGACCCATTTTAGGCCTTGTCAGGACCAGACTTGGAGGCGCAGCCATGGCATCGTGAGATGTCGTATCTGCGGCCTGTTACGCGACCGCTGTTGGGGACCCCCCTCCCTCCCGTCACTCTTCCTCCCCTACTCATGGTCTCGTCCTTGCCACTGAGTGCCTGCCTATCCATGGGCTTTGGGCTCCTGTGTCCGGTTTGTACCGGTGCTGAAAAAATGGCACCGTCTCACTTGAGTCCAATGGCGTCGCGAGACGATGCCACGACGAAGTTGATATTTTCGCTTTGGCCAGGTGGAAGTCTTGTACAGAGTACACGAACGTTCTCGCAGCAGTGGACAGGGGCCAACGGCGTTTGGTCACGTTGGTCGACATAATAACGACTGTGCGGAGCAAACGTGCTAGCAGTGCATTCGGAAGCGACATGGAAAGACGCATACCGCCGTTGGCGACATCTGCAAGTGGGGAGCAAGGTCCGCCACTTGTGCCGGCGGCGCGCTTGCTTCGAGGCTAACTGGACGAAACCTCGTTACGGGATACTCGATACGATGAACAGAGATGGCGGAAATGTGTGGTCGGCAACCGAATGCGAGGCCATGAGTATGATTTTATGCCAATGTGGTTGTCGTCATCGCATCACATGCCAGCCTCGACACGACACAATGGTGCTGGCAATCCTTGACGTCGTCATCGTCGTCTTCGGCACCCCTTCAGGCGCCTCTCCAGATCTGCTTCGCTGGAAGCCATGACCACTTCTGGAATGTTGCTGGACTCTTTGCCAGCCAGGTACGAGTACCCTCGGTCACGAGACAGCTGGCTTGCGCCTCCGGCCGTCTGCATCTCGGGCACGGCAACGGCAGACAATGGCACATTCTCCACGACCATGGATTGCTTGCGTATCCCTCGTCGCGCATGTGCTCGCATCCACCCCCGGACTCTCTCACCAGCGCGTGGCGGCGTCCTCAGAATGCGGATATGCGGCGCGGGCCTCGCCTCTGATCTTGATCGAGTCTGCATTCCCCCGCACTCAGCTTTGGGGTCGGAAGCCGGCCTGACCAATGAAAGGATGGAAGACAATCAACTGTTCCGGGAAATCCCCTCGCTTGGCGGTCCATGCGGAGATGGGAAAGTTGGAAGGGCTGCACCATCCGCAGGTGAGGGCCAGCCTGCTGGCATCTGATTATTCGTAGCCCCGTGGCAAAACAAATGCCTGCCGATGGTGGACGGAGAGTCGGCGCGACCCGGGAGCGCCACACCCGTCGAACAGCGAATGTTTTGAACGTAATTGTCTCATCAACCGACATCCTCTGAGAAATGCAATCCCGCTTGGGGCTGTCTCCCAGCGCGAGGGTAGCCTCTGCAACCCTCAAGGTTGCATACTGTTTGGAAGACATGCTACAGTCATTAGTACCTTTACGCGTACATGTTCGGGGCCGGGCCCGTTCTGGAATGAGCAGTTTGAGACATGCTGTTGGCCCTTGGCCTAGCACTTGGTCAGATGACCCTGGATCTGACCGTCGACGGTAGGATCGACATGGATGCGTGCTGAAGTGAAACCCAACTTGGGGCGCTCGCGAAGTCGCCGAGTTCGTGCGACACTGCCTGTCGCTGCTGGTTGCTGCCAATTTATAAGTGCAATTGCCCTGCGATATGCGTGCTCATCTCATTCCCTTTCTCAATTCATCATTTTCATCGTTCTCCCTTTCTCAATTCATCATTTTCATCGTTCTCCAGTGGTACCGATACCGAGAAAGCAGGCAAACTCCCAACGGTGACACTACTTTTTGTACGTCGACGTATCATGTCTTCCCCCAGCGACAGCCAAAGGGCAACTCCTATGCCGACCTTTCTCTCTCTCGTCCCCGCCACGTCTGCCTCATACCCCCAGGCTCCGGTAAGCCGTGCCGGCGGCAGCAACGAAACCTCGGCGGTGCCAGCGGAGCCATCGTTGCGGCGGTCGTCCAGCAGCGCCAGCACCACAGGCTACCGGGTCTTGAAGCTCGGTCCCGTCCACTGGGGCGAGCACCTGGACGAGCACAAGGAGGACTTTTACGATACGGCAGCCACTCCGTGAACCAGCCAACCCTGGCTTCGGGGGCCTAACGGGGAAGGGAAGTAGGAAGAGTTGGGATCGGGACTTGGTTGCCAACGCCGAGGTAGCAGACTTGTCGCCAGGTTGGTGCGGCCAAACGAACAATTGTGGCAGCAGCAGAGAGACGACGTGAGTATTGATTACTGCTATGTGTTCGATATCGGAAAGGGAAAAAAAACTGGGGGTTATGCGCTATTCCCTGCCGAGAGAAGAGTAGATTACTACAGATAGGTAGTCACAATTGATGACCTTGCTTGAACCTACATCTGTCGTTGAAACGTACGAGGTTGCCATCAGGCGGATGCGGCTCCGATGGCCAATGTTGGTCTCGGGCTGTGACTATCCGGTACTCTGATCCGCAAGTGCCTTCGGTGCCTTCGCATCCAATGAACATAGTTGTTTGTCGTACAATTACCTTGCCACTCACGTCTTGCCTTCCCATGATCAACCCTCGTACTGACCAGTTGTGGAACGAGCAGTTTCATACGCAGTCAAGGTAAGACCGGGTGAAACTTGAGCAGTACCGTGGCTGGCTACGTTCGGCGAGATCATCCATGTCTCAAACAACAGGACATGCTTACATCTATGGTTAATCGACCTGCCTGGTCATAGACGGATGGAAGAATTTTCCCGACATGGACGTAGACAGACCGTCCAGCTAGCTTCACCCTCTCTTCCTGCCCTAGCATCATGGCTGCTTCATGAGGGATGTGAGACAGGTTTGCAGCAGCATGGGATCAATGACTTGTCGTCCGTTGCACTCGTATGGGCTCGATCAATCCTGCGCGTTGTATCGGGGTGAGTGAGGCAAGACTTTACCCCGGCCGTGTTATTGAGTGAGACATGTTTGTGCCTGCAGTGTGCGCGAAGCGGTGGCGACGGTCATGGCTTGGCATACCGGGGACAGGGTCAATTGTGACGATATTGCCAAGGAGAGGTGAGGCGGGTGCGATGATTGATGATATGTCAATGTCCCTAGACGGCTCGCGGTGCAGGGCGATTCTCTAAATGGAGGCATCGTCAGCATCATCAGCATCGTCACGGAAACTGGGCTATTCAAAACAAGACACTCTATATCTAGCTGCCATGAAGTGCTTCGCCATCGCCATTGATTTGCTGCCCATGAGAGAGAAAAGAGGGAGGGGAGGATGATAGCATACGAATGCTCTCCAAACCGCCCAAGGAACCTACGCATTGCGCCAATTAGACGAAACTCGCATGGACGAAACTCGCATGGCTCCATGACCTTGGGCGGCACCGGCACATTTGATCATTGGTAACTTTGGCAAGAAACCGGTGTCATATGGAATCGTGGTATAGATGTAGGAAATGCTGCTAGTCGTTGAACCTAACAACAGCAACCATCCACACACATACTGTCCACACATACAAACACACACACACACATACCCACACATACACACATACACATACACATACGTTCACGATTCCAGGCTTCTCGAGTCACATGCCGCTTGGTTCGTATTCTTCTCCAGGGTCCACGCTCCACTCACAAGCCGCTCGTCGTGCAATCATCAGCCGGCGGCTCCTCAAACTATGCGGCAGCATTCTTCATCCATCAAGCGGCTCGCCCCCCCTTCCCCTCGAGCCCATGTAGACGGCATCAACGTGAGACCCGATGAATGACGAAAATGCAGAACTTTTGTATGTGCCTCATAATCATCCTTGTTCGCATGACCACAGATCCGGAGTAAAATTAACTGTAAAGAAAAAAGACATACGCTTCGGCTGCCAGCTGAGCCTCTTCCCGTAGCCCAAGCGCATACGTCTGCCCGGCGCTTCGCAGCCCGAAGCACCACCTCCTCCCGTCCAGATGACCGTCTCCCTCGACGAACCCTCCCATTGCGCATTTATCGCGAGGACATGGCCTTGGTAACGAGGCGCTTCAGGGCGAGCTCCTGCTTCTTCAGGTCGTCGGCGGTGCTCTCGCTGAGCTCGAGGGCGGCCATGGCGTCGCTGATGGTGCTCTCGATTCTCTCCTTCTGTCCGCGCTTCAGCTTGAGGGACAGGGTGGGGTCCGAGACGATCTCCTCGACGCGACCAATGTACGACTCGAGCTGCTGCTTGGCCTCGAACTTCTTGCTGAAGGCCTCGTCGTTGTTCTTGAACTTCTCGGCGTCCGTGATCATCTTCTCGATCTCGTCGGTGGAAAGTTTGCCGACAGAGTTGGAGATGGTGATGTTGGCGCTGCGGCCAGACGTCTTCTCCGTGGCCGTGACCTTGAGGATACCGTTGACGTCCACCTCGAAGACGCACTCGAGAACGGCCTCGCCGGCGCGCATGGGGGGGATGGGAGCAAGGGTGAACTCGCCGAGGGATGTGTTGTCCTCGCAGTTGACACGCTCACCCTGGTAGACGGGGAACTGGACCGTCTGCTGGTTGTCGGCGACGGTCGTGAAGGTCCTCTTCTTCAAGCAAGGGACCGTCTGGCCACGGGTGACGACGGGGGCAAAGATGTTGCCCTCCATGGCGACACCCAGAGACAGGGGCACGACGTCGAGGAGGAGGAGGTCGGCCGTCTCGGCCGAGGTAGCCTTGCCGGAGAGGATGCCGGCCTGAACGGCGGCACCGTAGGCGACGGCCTCGTCAGGGTTGATGCTCTTCTCGAGCTTCTTGCCGTCGAAGAACTCGGACAGGAGCTTCTGGATGCGGGGGATACGAGTGGAACCACCGACGAGGACGATCTCGTCGACGGCGCTCTTCTCAATGGCGGCATCCTTGAGGACCTGGGCAACGGGCTCGAGGGTGCCGGAGAAAGCCTTGGCGTTGAGCTCCTCGAAACGGGCACGGGTGATGGTCATGGTGAAGTCCTCGCCGTCAAAGAGAGAGTCGATCTCGATGGTGGCCTGGGCACCGCTGGACAGGGTACGCTTGGCACGCTCGCAAGCGGTACGGAGCCTTCGCAGAGCGCGGGCGTCGCCGCTGAGGTCCTTCTTGGACTTGCGGGTGAACTCCTTCTTGCAGTGGTCGAGGAGGTTGGTGTCGAAGTCCTGGCCACCAAGATGGGTGTCACCGGCGGTGGCGCGGACGGTGAAGACGCCGCCCTGGATGTTCAGGAGAGAGACATCGAAGGTGCCACCACCGAGATCGTAGATAAGGACATTTCGCTCCTTCTCGGACTTGCCGGAGCCGAGGCCGTAGGCGATGGCGGCGGCCGTGGGCTCGTTGATGATACGGAGGACGTTGAGGCCAGAGATGGCACCGGCATCCTTGGTAGCCTGACGCTGGTTGTCGTTGAAGTAGGCAGGAACCGTGATGACGGCCTTCTCGACCTTCTTGCCGAGCTTGGTCTCGGCAATCTCCTTCATCTATAGGGTTCGTTCATTAGCACCGAACGACGTCCGGACAGAAAGCCACAGTTCCATCGAGGGTGGGCAATGAGAGGAAACACACCTTGAGGAGAACCATGGAGGAGATCTCCTGGGCGGAGAACTGCTTCTTCTCGCCGAGGTACTCGACCTCAATCTTAGGCTGGGTGGCATCGTCGACGACCTTGAAGGGCCAAGACTCGATGTCCTTCTTCACGGTAGGGTCGTCGAAGCGGCGGCCGATGAGACGCCTGGTGGGTCGTGGGTTAGAATCGCGGCCGCCGTGAAAGGAAATTTCGCTCTCCCGATGGCGAGAAAGCGGGTAACAGAACTCACTTGGCATCGAAGACGGTGTTGCGGGGGTTCATGGCAGCATTGTTCTTGGCGGCCTCACCGATCAGGCGCTCTTTGTCGGTGAAGGAGACGAACGAGGGAGTGGTGAAGGAACCCTGCTCGTTGGCAATGATCTCGACATTGGTACCCTCGTAGGTAGCAACACAAGAGTAGGTGGTGCCTGTGAGTGGATATTTTGGTCAGCCTTGATGGATCGAGGAAAATCAAGAGATGGTCGGGCGAGAACGTGAATGCCGGGAGCGATCGATTCTGCCGCTGCCATGTGGCCGGCATTCACCATTCTCTCTCGCACGTAAAGGTCAAAAACTTACCCAGATCGATGCCAATGGCACCATCGTACACTTCGTCCGCCATTTTGTATATGTGTGTTGGAAAGGAAGGGGATTCGTCTCTATCAACGACGACGACTGAGGATGGATGGGAGGAAGAGAAAGGTTGAGGGAATGAGGAGGGAAAGGCGGGAAAACCAAGATTATGGGGTCAATCGGTGTAGAAATTCTCCCAGACAGCCAAAAAAAAATGTGATTTTTTTCGGGGCTGTCTCTTGGGAACCTTTCACCCCCCCAACGCCAGGTGGATATTTCTGCCGCCGTAGGTGGGGTCATTGGAGGAGTAGTCCCTTATAGTATTAGACCCGATTGGATAAGCAAACCCTTCGGCCTTAGATTTCAGGTGCCACATGGTGTGCCGACTTGAGGGTGACAGAAAAAGTGACATCAGCAACCGCCATCGTTCATGCCATCGGCGGCGGTGAGAGGTTGGCGGGGAAGCATTGGTTATCGTCTTCCATGTAGACACGGATTCCTGCCTATTCGTCTGCGAGCAGCAGAGCGATGACTTAATTCTTCTTTCCTTTGGGAGACAACCCGAGATCATGTGCCTCCATCGCCACGACCTCGGCAATGGTGTCCTTCAACGAAACGCCCCGTGGCTCCCAATCAAGATGCCGCCTGGCCCTCATGGCTATGCCCTTGGAGTTTCTTCCCCACGACACTGAGCCTTCATCCATCAAGGTAACCTCCTTCTCGGAAACACGTTTCGCCTGCGACACAGGCAGATAGCCCTGCCTGGTCGCCTCGTCGGCGATCCACTGCGCAACATCGGCCCACGCATGTGATCCGTTCTCCACGAAGAAGTAGGCATGAGGGCCAAACACGTCCGCGTCATTCTTCTTGGATGGATCCTGCGTGGCCTCTACGAGCTTGACGTACAGCTCGCCGAGGTCGTCGCCGTGGACGTGGTCCCACTCGGCTTTTCCCTCGCCGATGATGGGTGCGAAACCGTGCTTGAGGGTCTCCTTCACCAGGCTGGGCACCTGCCTGCTACGCCGGTTGACCGGCCCTGTCCCGGCTCCGTAAATGGTTGGCGGGCAGAGGATGGCGACCTTGACGAGATCCGAATTGGCGGCGATGGCGATCTTGTCAACGTCGCGGTGGTGGGCGGCGTCGGGGAGCGTGACGAGGCGCTCGATGTCGTCGATGTCGTGATACTTTTCCTTGGGGAGCGGAGCGGCGCCCTCACGCTTGTGTTCGGCATCATACCACGTCAAGATGGAGGTGCCGGATGTATGGATCCAGTAGCCTGGATGCTCAGGCGAATGACCGTCCTTCAATCCCTTGGCTATGGCGAGTGCTCCCGCATAATGATCCGACGACTCGGCCGTGTCTGTGGCGGAGGCTCAGTACGGAGAGCACTTTCGAGTGATCCTTGCGTGCCATGTGACATACGAACGACGACATCAGCCTTCGCAGCTGCCTCCTCCAGGTTCACATGATCGTCAAGAGTGCCAAATACATACTTGACAGCGGGGTACTTGGCACCGATGGCCTCGGCACGGTGCTTATCGCGGACGAGAACCGTATACTCATACTCTGGGTGCGCTTGGATCAAGTGGTCGAGAGCCGTGCCTCCAATGTACCCTTCAAACAGCCATTGTCAGCCTCGGAACTGTCACGTCTTTCCCGCCCGCCGTTTGGGGGCACAAACCTGTGGCACCGGTCCTGATGTTCTGTCAACCGTGATGCGGCCAGACAACAGGAGTGAGCGGCGGAACACTTACAAGAAAACTTTGACGGCCATCTTCGTCTCAGAAACTGCACGGGGGATTGGTCAAAACCCTTCAACGATTCCCACTCGACGAGCTTGTGGAAGATGCGGGAGGAAGATGCGGGAGAGGGTTGGGTTGGAAGTTGGCTGGCTCAAGACTTGAGTTGCCGTAACTAGTGACATCAGATCTCCGCTCCAATCTCTATCGCTGTACGAGGCGGCCATGCATGAAGCTACTGTAGTGCTCCGTACTAGTGTTAATAATGTTGCAATGCACTCCGTACAGTAATTACTCCGTATTCTATACGGGTATATTAGGCACCTTCGTATGGGTTTGTTCACCCACAGGCGAGCGTGCACGTACCGTAACCGTACTGTATAAGTACTGGGTACCTACGCGTACGTACCCTTTTCCGTGACAGCCTCGTAACCGGACGTCAAGGTGTCGACAGACTGTTAGGGTAGCGATCATGAGAAGCACCTTTGTTCTGGTCAGTAATTTATAACACAGACATAGCATACATTGCTACATAACATACATTGCTACTTAATATATATAATCTCTTGACATACGTCAAGGCAGCGATTGAGGCAGCGATTGAGGCAGTGATTGAGGCACGATTAAGGCAGTAATTGAGGTACGGTTGAGGCAAGTGATTGAGGCAGATAGAGGTGCAACGAGAGTTGGAATTATTTGCAGAGCGATTATTAGGTACGACAATATATTGAGAAATAACAGCTGTTGGTTGTACAAATTACTATTAACTGCCCAAATAACGATTTATTCAAAATTGATAAAGAACCAAAAAGTACTGTTGATCTTTCACAGTCGGGTTTTTGTACAACCGGCTGGTAAGTCTACGATACAATAGTTTGCAAAGCACAGGCTGGTAGAGTTGTTTCTCGGTTCCATTGCTACAATATATCGCAAGCTACACCACAAACCAGCCTTTGACAGTACTTTGATGAGCGAATTTAGGTATAACAGCACCGAATAGCTGTAAAATGTACTAAACATTACGTCCCGTGACTGTTAAAAACAGGGGGGCTACTGGTATGCAAGTATTGTGTTGATGCGACCCGTACAGTACATGCAATGCATTAGTACTGTACGCATGTATAATAAATAAGTAGGGTCAGCGCAACGCCTGTCACCGAAATTCTACCCCTCTTTCCAACACACCACACTTGGTTTACGGAGTGATACATTTGCACAATATCATCACCTACGACTAGAACAATTGCCTCTCGACCCAGCAGCCATGCCTTACGAGTATAAGAGTTCCGGCACTAATAGTCAGGTTTGTTCCTCACGTCTCTCGTTATTCGCCACTGTAATCAATTGACACACCTCAGGGCAACCATTATTGCTCTCGTGACTACGGTTCTGGTGCCTCCAACTCAAACGCCTACCACTACTCCAACGCGTGCGAATCCAAGCATGAATACATCATTCTGAGGCTTTGCTGACCCTTTCCAGGAACGGGTCGTATTACTACTCTAACCCCAACGGTAGTAAATACTACAACGATGGACAAGGAGGCTCCACCTACACCCCTCCCAGCAGTGGCAGTGGTAGTGGAAGCGGAGGCGGCAGCGTCAGCGGCAGCGGCAGCGGCAGCAAGAAATAAGTGCTAGCTCTACTCCGTATGTCAATACCTACTTGATGGGTATTAGTCGAATGGGGAGTGAGGGGTGCATTTACGGCCTGATTTTCAAACCACAGTCTCGCTTTGAGGTCGTCTCTAGCTTGATTCGAACGATGATGGCTTGTGAAGCATAAATTGCGTGAAATAAATCATGGGCGAGGCAGTCCACCCACGTACCATTGACCCATCCGCGCCGTGTTTTTGTGTACATGTAGTTTTGTCGTGTTACGCGTCATCACTTGCGGTTATAGCGCACCTTGAGTGTGACGACTGCTTCAATATTTTGATGCTCCTACTGGGTATTGCGAAATACCGGTCGACCACCAGCTGCTTCACTGCGGACGAGAATCTCTCTCCACGGAGAACAAGAAAACGGGATTGCTGCTTCGCTTGCATCGATGCACCTAGGTAGCACCGAATCCGTTGCTATCGAGGCTTCGGTGTTGACATCCTGCAGCCACTACGGCAGCCGATTGTGGCACCTATCTGCGAGAGTGTGGTTGTCATGATATACTCATCAAAGCAAACCGACAAGGCCAAGTGTACTTGAATAGATGCATGGATTCGAAATGTCGCTACAGATAAATACAAGTTTTGTATTGACATGTCACATAGCCTTGCTGAAGCTATCTCGAGTCTAGATCATCCTGATCTCGCCGCGCCATCATCCGATCCCCGTACAGATCCGTGTGCCTGCCCACCCAAAGCCTCCAAATGCGACCTTTCTCTCGCTACAAACGATGGGAATCCCTTCCAGAAACAACCCCATACTTCCCACCACAGCGTTACCGGGGATGGGCCATTCCAACGGTGCCACTGGCCAATCCAGCCAAAGCATTCGACAATTATTAAGTGTGGCGAGTGAAATGCACTGCCAAGAAGATGACCAGGACCAGATATACAACACCCTCGGCGATCAACTGCTGCTTGAGGATGCCCCTTTGCTCTCCAGTCAGGGAGTGCGTGGCCCCGTGGGAGTACCAAGACACGACCGAGTCGAATCGACCGAACAGCGCAAGTAGTCCAATGGGGGGAAGGAGGACGGCGAGGGCGACGATGGAAAGGAACACGGCTTTGTGGCGCTCGTCTTCCGTCTGAACACGACTTTGGTAGAAAAGCATGTCCTTTCGGGCGGACTCAATAAGCTCAGTCTCTGACCGACTAAACATTTCAAAGCTCACATCGGCATGTCTCCTTCGTCCCTGCATGGTTCTCGACGAGAATCCGCTAGGACGAATAGCTCTGGAGCTCATCATTGACCTGCTGTCGTGCAATCCGAGTTCGTGCCAGAGGGCCGAAGAGCGTGGACGAGACGCATTCGGGACATGAGGCCCGATGCTCAGCGAGGCTGGTAACTGGATTCGACCTCGAGGCGTGTCAACACTCGCTGCGAGCTTGTCAGTCGCCACACTCTGTCGGCGAACGAACAGTTTGCCTTACTCTTGGCATTCTTGCGAGAGTTTCGTCCCTGATACACGGCGGCCGGTTTCACAGGAGTTGAAAACGGGAGACTGTTGCGCGGGTCGGCAGACGGCGGCGTCAACGGCGTCAGTGGACTGTTTCGCGAAGACAATGTGCTAAATGTTTCAGATCGAGTCGATCTCGCCCTGGCCGCGAATATTCCTGGAAGATCAGTGTGGTCTTCCTCCCCGCGGGCCATACGTAACTGTTGCAGCACTGCTGCATCCGGTAGACTGATCAAGGAGAATGGCAGCATCTGCACACCACTCGGGGTCCATTCCTGCGACAGGTGACCACTGTTTCCTTGCCAGAAGCCGGATGCAAACGCAGCCTTGTTCGGAATCGTCGCCGGAGTCTCGGGAACCTTTGGTGGCTCTCGTGGTGCACTCGGCTGTGACTGATGCGAGTTTCGCGCCTGCTCCAGTACTGACTCGAGGCTCTCATAGCTGTTGTTCCAATCTTGCATTTCAAAAATGGACAAGGATGGCATCGTGCTTTGGTGTCGAAACGAGGCCGAGAAACGTCGAATAGCGGCGGCGGCTCGGGCGGGCAGCGGAGGTATCTGGTGACTACCGTCTTGGTGGTTTGATCTGCTACCAGAACTTGTCCAGAGCTCAGTTCGATCAAGCATCCGTGTCGCGTTGTGCTTGGCGCTACGAGGCACCGCCGTGCTGTCCGTTCGAGGCCCTCGAAGTCTTGTCTCCGCAGAGCCGTTCCCCGCAGAGCCGGTCCCCATGCCGGCCAAATCGCCATCGCCGATGGCGAAGACATCAGAAACATCAGCGAGACTGCTACCAGCTCCCTTGACTAAGTTGATTTCAATTTCGCAAAGAGGCCGCTGACCCCGTTCTGTAGTGACGGTTTGCCAGTCCCCATCGGTGTCTGGATCTGTATGCGTACGGGTCAGGGTTAGGGTGAGAGTTTGGCCGGCAGCATCGTCTGATGAATCTGAACGACTGCTGGCTCGAGGTCGGGCGCCGGACCTGATGACGGGAACCTTGACGGCATCATCGACCTTCTAAGTCGACTGGATAGCTGCAGGGTTGTAAAAAGCCGCATCATGGACGGGCCTTGTTCCGTGTTGTTCGAAATTGCGTCTCGGCATCGGCTGATTCATGGTGACCAGCAAGTCTGGTCGACATTTTGCGTGTCGAGAGGTTTCGAGGCCCTCGAGTTTGACCCCAGAACGCAGAAAGTTTGGGTAAGCACCTTCGTCGTACCTGAAGCGGTCGACGCTCAAGCTGCTCGACGTTATCGAATTGCTCGTCGCCAGCTGGCAGGACATTCTCCTGCCCAGGCCCAATTTTTCTGGGCACCGCCGACTCCAAGTGCTCTCGATTCCATTGCCGTCGGAGCGGTCCATGGGCTTAGCCTCGACACCCTTATCTAGTTTCTCCTCATCGACGGTGACGGGAGGAAGGGCAGGAACAACAGCGGCAACAGCGTTGCTTTGCTCGCCCCGCCGTACGTCGTCTGATGGCGAACCAAAATCGGAGCGTGATCTCTGAGCAAATGACGCACGGTGAGAGGGATGGCCGCAGAAATTCTGAAGGCGGAGGGCAACGTGATTCTGAAACGTGGATGATGGTTGTGCTGCATCGTCGAATTCCTCATCGGCCGCCACCGTCTCCCACTCCGAGCCAACTTTGCCAGCGGCAGATTTATCCTCGCCAAACTCTGCAAGAGAAGCAAGGGTTTGCGAGGATTTGACACTGCCAACGGATGGAGAGTGCAGGTGTTCGGGGCGTCCGGCGATTGCCATTGGAGCTCCTACATGCCGACCATGAACTTGCTCGAGATGAAATCCTGGGTCGTCTTCGGTGACGGTGAATGGGTTGTCGTTTGCCAACGGAGCGGACATGACGATATCGGAAGAGTAGTAAGCTCCATCGCGTTTGGACGCGCCACCCCCCGTGGACAGCATAGACTATCTCTTGTCATTAAACATTCGTTCATGCAATCTCGTTTAAGGAATGAACATACGCCTTCCGGAACAGGTTGCATCATCTGGATCAAGCTCAGGGTCGAGGCACCCGGATGCTCTCTTGCCTTGAGTCGGTGAGCTTGCGGAGAAATGCCTTGGGGGCAAACGAGTGACATACTTGACGACCGAAACAAAACGGTACGTTGGAGACGTCGGCTGTTTGGGTTCTCGCAGGGTCGTGAAGCGGTCCAATCGATGGTGCGGGGGAACAAGTTGGAGGTTATGAATCACACCATTCGAAGACCCGGTGTACGCGGCTCCTACGGGTTTTGTGATGATCTCGGGCATGCAGCGGTGAATCATGTGGTGCAAGATGCCGAAGTGAAGAAAGCTCGTGATCGGGCGTTGGAAGATTGTCTGGCGTGATAAGCGAAACTCGACGGGATTGTATCGATCCTACGTTGAGAGTGTGATGGAACGGTGTGTTGTCGTACGTTTGTGGAGGCGGGGAGAGAGAAAGCCGAGCAGGGAGGAGAAGGGACCAGTGACGTGACGTGACTTTTTGACCGGTTTTGAGCATAAAAGAACGTAGTGCTTGACGAACATCGCATCCTTGCGTACCGAGTACATGCTACAGACGCGGAGTGCAGCTCCTGAACGAGGTACCCGGTTACTCCTGTCTACGAGAAGGCATGGTGTGACTTGCAATTGCGGGGAATCGCATGACAGCAGGCCTTGCCCAGCACCCGGGCAGTGCCTACTGCAATCAGTAGCATTGTATCTACCAGGTACGATGGCATTGGTATTATACGGTCTGAATCAGTACCGACTAAATGAACGATAGTGATGCCAGCAAGCCAAATAAATCGTGCCTGTGCTTGCTCGGCACTCCACTCCACTCCACGAGATGTGAACAGTCCTCCGCGTTCCCCCCAACCCCGCGTGGAGCCGAGGATCAGGACGCCATTCAAATACGACCATCCATATCTGCCCAGAAACTTCATCGAGTGCCCTAATTGTTCAAATATTGGCTACCAAGCTCGAGCTTGCCGGATGGCGATGGGGTACCTCGCGGAAGGCCGAAAGGTTTCGGCTCATCGAGCTTGAGACTGCTCCCACAGAAGAACGTTATCGTGCAGACGGAAGCAGTGTTTGAGATTGAACGGTATTCCTGGATCACGGCGAGGGTATCTCGATCCACCTCAATCTCGGTAACTGGGAAACGATGAATGTGAAGTTCAATCAGCTTCACATGTCGTTGACAGGTGTCGTCGGTACGAGAGAGCCATCGAGGTTAGGTTCCCTGGCAGGTAGGTGGGCCATGTGACTTGGCATGTACCCAGTATACTGTGCCCAGTGTACCTACTGTAGCTGTACCTCTGAATAGTTCTTTGGGACGGAGTACTCCGTAGATGTAATACAAGCCCGTTGGTGTCATTTGCCAAGGTGCGTCAAGTGCTCCGACCCCTTCCCAGAATTCGGTATCAAAATATCAAGTGCGAGAACGACCGATTCGCATTGTACCATTCGCTGTACCATTCGCGCGAGGTGCTAACGGATTCAGTACAGTGGATCGGAAGGTTGAGGCTACGACCGCCGCAAAGGAATGGGGCTCGGCGACAGTGGGTGGCGTATCGAGCTTAACGCTTCCCGTCTTGCCGTTTGTTACCGAGCATTGGTGGTACGTACCGAAAGTCCAAAGTCGAATCCCTTTACGGAAATTTTGATGTGTTAGAGATACTAAGTACGGAGTAGTAGGTACAAACTAGTAGTATTCAGCACAGAGGAGGTGCAGGCGTGTGCGTGTACAGCAGTGACCTGTAATATATGGCATCTGCTCTGTCAATGCAAACTAACTAGTAGATTGCTACTGGAACTTGTACTGTAGAGTACTAGGTACAAATAACTCCGACGGCGCCGCTACTTGATCCTCGTCCTACCACGCAACAATTTCCATACTAGGCATTCACCCATCTCCTCACCATCTCCTGCTTCGTACAGCGCTCATTCCGCGCTTCTTTCCCGGCCAGCTCTCTGCCACTATGCGTCATGGCTTCCGATAGCCATCCCAGGTGCTGGGATGCGCTTCCCGATGAGATCTTGCTCCAGATCTTGTGTTGTGGGTACCCTTGGTTCGATCGTCTCGGCTTGGAATTCGGCGGCAACGCAAAGGCCCCTCTCCGCCCCTCCATACGTCATTGAACAGAGACTTACTCTTGGAGCAACGATGCTTAGACCTCGAGCCCTGTCACATCACAAGGCTGCAGCTGGTATCGCGTAGACTCCAGAAAATATGCCTCGACGACGAGCTGTGGAAGCTCTTTTGCTTCGAGGACTCACCGTGGTATCAGTGGCTCCAACATCGGCGAAATCCCTCGGGCGGATCGGTTGGTTCCGACGTCGAATCTGACGATGCGGCCTCTCCCCTGGATCCGGACTCTCGCTGCGGCGGGGGGCTGGGACGGAAACGATGGAGGAGAAGGATGCAGGACATGGCAAACTGGGACCCTTCCTATCCCGACGAGCGAGTCTCCTGGTACGACGAGTACATGCAGCGCAATGGCCCCACCAGCATCAACTGGCTGCAGGCGCCCAAGACGCTGGGCGGGGGGGACTCCCAAGCGATGATCGAAGTCCGAGGCGTCGCGCTCTACGAGGCCTTCCACGGCGGCGGCGGCGGCGGCGGCGAGGCCACGCTGGCCGTGTCGCCGCTCGACGATGGCTCGGTGTGCCTCTGGGATGTCAGGGGTACCCGCGGGCGAAAGGGTGGCATCTTGGCGAGGAGCAAGCCCGACGTCCTTTTCATCGACGGACCAAGCAGCCAGAACTCTCGACGGAGCAAAAAGATCAACACGGGTGTTACCGAGTGCGTCAGCGTCGACAACGATGGCCATCGGGCCTTTTTCGCCGTCCAAAGCCGTACGTGCAGTCCAAGGCAGCTCCCCCCCCCCACCCCCCTCCCCACCTCCCACTATCCCAGGACTGGGCTAACGTCGGGGACATGTCAGACCTCATCGAGGTTGACCTCAATCGCTTGGACGTCGTGAGCCAGGAGTCGTTTGAGTGGTCCATCACGACTCTTTCCGCCGTGCACCAGAGCCAGCCTCTGACGGTGGGGACGACACTCGGCGTCCACCTTCACGATTTTCGTGCGAGGAGTCGGCCGTGTCGTGATGCAGTCGATCGCGTGGACGGGCAGCAGCACGAGCAGTCCAACGTCCTTCGAGCCATCTTCGATCCCACGCCGCTGGCGCCGTACGCGTCGCTGTCTCAGCCGACGCCGATAAGCATCCTTCATCTTCCTAGGCCAGGACACCAAAGCCTCGTGTCGGACGACATTTACGTATCGGGTCGGTTTTCCAACATACTCCACTACGACAGACGCAAGTTCCCGGCCATCGTTGGATCCATCTACTCGGGAGCGCTCATCTCAAGCCTCGCGACGCTTCCGCATCCCTTCTCGACCGTCGACATGGAGGTGCGACGGCGGGGCGAGTTTAGCGCCGAACGGGTCGCGCACATGAAGGCGGCGGGCTCGGGACAGACGCTGATCGCCGGCGGCAGCTACAACAACAAAGGCTCGCTGGAGATGTACGGCCTGAGCTCGGCATCGGATGCGGACGGGCAGGCGACGGTGCTGAGCTCGGTGATGAAGAATCGGCAATCGGCGGCGTCGGCGGCGATACTGTCGGTGATCAACCACGGCACGAGAATCGTCTTCTCCGACGGCTCCGGCCTTATCAAATGGTTCGAGAGGGATGGCTCGACCGAGTGCCGCCGGGTGCGGGTCGGCCACAGCGACGCCGAGGAACGGTCGACCCTCTTCGTGCCGGGGGCGGGATCGGACGACCTCGCACGCAAGATTCTGTCGACGGCGCCGACGCAGGGGCAGGGGCGAGGGCAAGATCAAGACCGGCCCGGCAGCGACAACATTTTGTTTTGGACTGGAGACAAACTGGGGATGGTGAGCTTCACGTCGGAACCACTGTTCGAGACGAATGATTTTGACGCCCCACGACCGGAGGCTCAGGACGAGGACGAAAAGAGTCGAATGTACGCCATCAGCATGCGCGAGGCGCTGGAGTGGCAGGCGGATGAAGTCAAGTTTATGGGCAACATGGGCATGAGAGGTCAGGGTGCGAGCGGATAAATGTGGAAATTTTTTGGATATGGATGATGAAGGAGCAAGTCTACCATCGCCACTGCGGCTGCCTTTTCGTTGCTCCACGACCAAGTCTTACTTTGCCTTTCACTGTCCAGTTGCCCGTAGCACACACCATGAGTCGCCGACCGCCGGTTCCGAACGGGGGGACAGCCCCAGCTCGCCGACTTGGGCTGATGGCCCGAGCAAAGCTGGAGAAGCCCTCGAAGGGAAGCCCTGGGCATGGTTCAACGTTGGTCGCCATCATTTCACGAAACGACGTTGAATGGATCCCGTCTGCTGACGCTCCCAATCGCCGACGACACGTACGATCTGGACGAAACCACGGCGGAAATATGGTGCAAGACAACGCCTACGCTGGGTAGGTACTGATGGAGAGCGAGATCACCAATCGGAGACTGACGGCAACACTGCCATGGCGAGGACGGCGAAATTATTGACGCTTTTGTCCCCCCGCCTCGACGGATACGGCGGGACGGGATCGACGCTAGTATGGTTGGAGGTGGGAGCAGGCCTCGCGGCGGGGCGCCGTTTGACAGCGGGACTCGCCAGCCGAGTGGAAGAACCAGGGCGAGTACGGGACACTTACTGTACAGTAAAAGTAAAGACCAGGTACCCAGTACCGTACACTGTGTCTGGTCCCTGTTCATGGCACGTTTCGGAAAACAGCTGGGTGCAGCACGGAGGGTTATACACGTAGTACGGAGTACAGTACCGCTCGGGGAGGTGTCGCCGCTGTTGTCGTCACACTTGCTTGCCGCAGGAGACCTAGAGAAAACAGAGCAGGGTGTTGAGCGACGATGCGGAAGAACTGCAGGTAGATAGATGTACGGAGTACTCCGTACATGCAAAGTAAATGTGCTTGCTATGGAACACCGCCGTTGCCTGCACCGCGCAATGTGCTGTCAGCCACCGCGTAATCTTTCCGGCGAGGCTGGCGGCGCTGGCGCTGCTTCGGGGCGCTCTAGCGCTGAGCGGTAGGGGGCCAACCGAACCAACGGATGTTTGCGCAGGTCAAGAGGCTTCTTGTGCAATTACAGTACACATACGTGTACGGAGTACTTGCGTGGGTACCTAGAATTGACAAACTTTCGTCCTGAAACTCCAGAGATACGCGTTGTGTTGGCGTTGGTATTGTTACCGAGTACTACCTGTCAATGGTATCGGTTTGCCAGCACAAGTAATATTCTGCAACACCATTGTACATTACACGCACTCCACTCACTCGCCTTGGTACCGTACGGTGGTGCACTACTGGATATTAGGTACTATCGTAGCGGTATGGCACATGCTTGGTACGACGGAGTGCAGTCGTATCTCAAAGTGTTAAAGTACCTGTATTACCTGTACCGCATAAGGTACTTCCACCACCTTGTCTTGACCCGCGTTCCTTGAAAGGCTGTTCACGGCATCGACCGCACCACCCGCACCACCACCAGAGGCGGACAAGGATGCATGCATGGAAAGCTCTCCTACGTCGTATCTCTCCCCCACCTTCCCCTCACCCCCCTAACTGTACTCCTCCTTCGCTTTGGCTTCCAAGTTGGTTTTGCAGGAATTGTTTGCCAGTCCATTCTCGTTTGGCGCCCTGTCCGTCCACCGGAGTACCGGGTACTTCGTGCTCGCTGTAGCGCTGCTGTCTGGGCCCCTGGTTAGGTACCGCCGCCTGGCCGAGTGATGTTTGATAAACGCTCGCTGAACAACCTGGGCCTGCCTGGTTGAGCTCCCGAGCACAAACGCCGGGTACTTGCCGGTACTGCCCACTACTAGGTGTTGCACGCTATTCTCTGGTACCTGCTAGGTAGGTACGGTAGGTGCTTGGCCGCACGACGCCGTCTTCCACGGCATCTGCATCCCGTCCCTCTTACTTCCTGTTCTTGCTTGCCTTCTGCACTCCCGCTTCCCGCTCTCCGCCTCCTGCTCTGTATTTCACATACCTGTCATCGACTTGGACGAATATATAGCTTATTCTCTCGCCAAGCAAAGCCTTTCCCTCCACTACGTTCCATTCGACCAGTCACCGCCCCCCTAAGCGTATTCGCCTCCTCGACAAGGCTGGCGGACGCAGCTGTCCATGTGCCTGCCGTCAATTGCGACGACGACGACGACGACGACGACGACGACGACGACGACGGAACCAACGAGCGTGTTCAATGGCCTTTTGGGTCCTGGCGGGGGGCAATATGCCCCATCCTCCTCCTCATCCTCTCCCGTACGTGACAGGTGACGGGAGAAGACCGGCCGACGAGGACTACTCTCTCGATCCGCATGATAATACTGAGAGACGTAGAGACGTTGACTCCTTCAGCCTGAACAGAGGTGCCGACGGCCGTGATGTCGAATCCTTGGACCAACCCTCCTGCCGAACCTCCGACGCAGTCCCCTCCCATTATTTGCCTCTTCACTCGGTGCCCGTCCAGAATCTTGCATTTCTCGTCATCCGCGAAGATGCCGTGCCGCTATCCTCGCCCTCACCCTCTCCAGAGCCGCGCCTCGTCCAGGCCGAGGCCGAGTATCGGCACGATATCGGTCCTGGTCGTGATCAGAACCAGCAGCAGGGAAACATGCGCATGGCCAACGCCACGCCTGCCGACGCCGACGCTTCCCTGGACCCCCCATGCTGCCCCGTCCCGGCTCTCGAGCACACCCAGTCGGGCCTCTCCATCTCCTCCTCGGCCTCGGCCAGCGACTCCCTCCTCCTCTACGACGCAGCCGACCCAAGCTCCCTATCGGACCTGGCCGCCGCCCGCCTCGTCCGTCAGCACCTCGCTTCCTTTCGCCGACGCTCCCCGGACTCGCAGTCCGAGCGGATTCTCCGCGCCCTCATCGCCCCCAAGTCGCGCGGTGCCGACTTTCCGCTCGACAACGATGCCCTGCGCAGCATCTTCAGCGCCGCCAACGAGCTCTTTTTCGCCTCGCGCCTCGCCTGCCGTGTCGCCTGGGACTGGAGCCATCCCGACAGCGGCCAGTACGAGAACCACATCGTCGGCACCACGGCCCTGCGTCGCTGCGTCCGCCTCGGCGGTTGGGAAACGCTCATCGTGCTTTCGTCGCCCATCCTGCGCGACAACAAGTATAACCGCCGACTTCTCATCTCCACCTTTCTGCACGAAATGATCCACAGCTACATGTTTGTCATGTGCGGCACCAAGGCGAGCAAGTCTGGCGGACACACCGACGGCTTCCGACAGATTGCCGCCATGATCGATGACTGGGCCGGCAGGGAGTATCTGCGCATGAGCGACATGGAAGCCGATCTCGAGCGCTTTCGGGACCATGACCGTTGCCTTGACGTCGAGCCGGCATGGCACGACTACGACGCGGGGGGGCGCTATCTCATGCCGCCGTTGCCACCACTCCCGCACTCCTCCCACGAGCCTTCTCACCGCAGGCAGGACGACCAGGCACAAGGCGAGTGGCGGTGGAATGGGCATGAGGACTTTGGTCCGTACCCTTCGGCCTCGTCGTACCTCTACTCGGGCCAATAAACTAAGCCGGCCAACGAGGGCGAGGCGACCTTGCTCCCTACTTTCCTTTCCCTTGCCCTTTTATTCTTGTTCTTTTTCTCCCCACTTCCCTTTCCATTCTTTCTTCCTTCCATCCTTGTCGCATTCGACTCTTTTTTGCATTAAACATGCTTGCATGGACAGGCTCGGCATGGGGTTAGGAGTTGAGGTTCGCTACCCGGACGAAACGCTGCATACACTGCGTTTGGGAATATTTTTTGTGTCCATACATGATTCTATCTTGACGGCTAGTCCATTTCATTTCCCCCCATTTATCGCACTGTACGTTGTACCATTTTTCGTGTTCAGAAGAGGAGTCAAATCGTCCGGCTCAATGTCGGACCCGTCGTCGTCGATCGCTGCCGACGCCTTAGGCGAGACGACGGCGTTGTTCCCCAATGCGCCCTGACCTGCGTCGCCACCGTCCGCCGAGGGCCCCAACCCTTCTTCCATCATGAAGGCGGGAATGGCACCAACCATGGCGACGAATCCGAGGAAGAAGTATGCCGAGACCATGTACCCGTGGTCAGCGCCCCAAGAAAAGGTAAGACCAGTCAAACCGGGCCCAAGAGCTCGTCCCATGGCACTGAAAGCAGTAGCGAACCCATTCAGCGTTCCGAGTACGCGGAGAGAGGTGCACGAGTTTGTGAGGAGTATGGTGAGAGACGGGAAGGCGATGATGATGGCAAACCCTTTGAGGATCATGACGACCAAGACGGCCGCCATGCGCCCGTTCTCCGTCGAGAGCAGGGACGTGTATGGGGTGAATACGTACACAAAAGGCAGCGCGATGCCTATTCGTACGCCCGAGGTCAATGCGAGAGTCCATCATGTCATACCGGAAAGGGTTTTGGCTCACAGCAAAGCTTGTAGCAATTCAACACTCCGTAGCGACCTACCAGCGGCGGATACAGCATGAACTGGACGAGGCCGCAGCTGACTCCGTATATCGTGAAGATGGTCCCGATCCTTCCCGACGTGAGGCCGAATCCGCCGTTGAAGTAAAATGGGAGCTTGGTGTTCTCGGGCGTGTGCGTCATGACGGGATAGTTGAGAAACACGGTAATGTTCTGGTCGTAGGCGACGGAGTGAAAGGCAAGAAAGGTGAAGGCGGCAAGATTAATCATCGTTTGCCGAGTGAACACTTCCTTCAGGCCAGGAGCTTGCTGGTCGGCATCCACCCTGTCCGCCGGCATCTCGCTCGGCACAAGCGGCGCCGTGGCCTCCCCGTCCAGAAAGGAGCTCCTACGACGAGGCATCGGCATCCGTTTCCGACCAACAAAGGCTCGGGAGACACGCTCGCCGGCGACGAGGCCCCAGTCTTTACGATGGCGCTTGGAGGCGAGAGTTTCCTTGGTCGCGTGAGCACCGGCGCGAGGACGGTGAGACCAGGTGTGACTCACCTTGAGGAAGAGGGCGGCGCTGGCGGTGGATATGAGGAAGAAAACGGCGGCCATCAAGTTTGGAAGGATGTAAGGAAATCGATGAAAAAACTCAAACTTCCCGAACACGTCCGGGAATTGCCTCGCCGGGTGGGCAAAGAAACCCCCAAAGGCGGGCCCGACGACGGAGCCGAGAGACCAAACGAGAGGCATGACGGAAAAGGCCCTGGGCTGCAGCTCCCGCTCGGGAACCATCTCGGCGACCATTGTTCTGATGATGCCCACTGATTGTGGACAGTTAGCGAATCGCTCGTGCGCAAGGATGACATTCGAGTTCGTTGCCGGCGGCACTCACCGTTCCCGTTGACCCCGCCGGAGAAGGCTCGAGCCGTGATGGCCATGGTGAGGCTTGTTGACATGCCCCATATGATGAAGCATATCATGGTGCTCACAAGACCGCAGAGCAGGATAGGTTTCCGGCCAAATCGGTCGGCCGCCTTTCCCCACGGCACGGCCGCGACAGACTGGGCGACGGAAAAGGCAGCCGACGTCAGACCAGCCCACTTGGCGACCTGATTCTGACCGACGCCAAAGTCGCGAATCATCTCGGGGAGGTAAGGAAAGACGGATGTGTAAGCCAGAGGCTCTGCGAACCGCGCAACGGCTATCGACGACGGGTCAGCAAACAGAGTCCCGTCAGCAGTCCGCACGGGACTCGGGCGGGTGACGGCATTCTTGCACACGGAGTGGGAAAGGACACTCTTGCGTCTCGCCGTCATATCTCCCATGCCTGAATTGCGTACGAAGCATGAAGGGGATGCTGCGTGCTGCGGAGAAGCCGAAGGATACGCAGTTGAACATGCGAGAGGGCAACCGCTATCGCGCCGTGTTGGAAGATGGCTTTACCTAGGATAGCCAGTTGGCTGACGGGCAATCTCGGCTTGGACACAGTCGGATTGGCCATTGGAGCGGTCGCAACCTTTGTTTGCCAGTTGACATGGATGGAGGATGTGTTGGCACCGGTATATTCCGTTCGACAAGTTGAACGTTGGCCGTCCAAAGGCAAGGCAGCAAGACGACTGGAGGGAGTTCAGAGCTCAGATGAGAGATGGCCAATTCTTGGAATATCGGCAAAGGATCGTGAGTGGCAAGAAAGGGGCAAAGTTTCAGGCCTCAAACAAGAAGCGGCACGGATTCTGTGTTGACGGAGGTCGTTGCGTCACCAAGCGTTGACCACACCACCTCCCCACGTACTGTGCCTGCCCGGACCACAACCAGGTCGGGCAGGCGATTTACAGTGCACTTAAGAATGTACATCATGTACATGTGCTGTAGGTGTACTGTACATGCACAGAACTTAAGTACCTAGTATGTAAGTACTGTAGGTGTAGAGCAGGTGTACTGCAAGTACGGAGTACATGTGCCCGGTATTACTCCGCACAATACGCCAAAGAGTACGGAGTACCAGGTGAGCAAGCGACTTGAATGGTACATGCACTCATTCTGTGCCCTACCGGCCGGTACGGTGTTGCGGAACACAGAGACATTCGGATGGAGTACATGTACGTACTGGCTCCTCCTCCCCCGCTCTCATATTTGTACAAGTACATGTTGTGTACAGCGCAGCACATGTACTTGTACTTGGATGCAAGCGTGACGAGGCGCACGCGCGGGGGGGGGGAGGCGGCGAGTCACTCAGGGACTCAGGAACTTGGGAGCAATGTCACAATGATGCAGACGGCATGACGGCTACCTATGCAAGATGGGAACCTGTCCTACCTGCAGGATTTACGAAGCACATGCACCAGTGTGTAGTCTGGTTGGTGCATTGCTCATTCGTGCCCAATGTCAATTACTGCCAGAGTACAAGGCCAGAAAAGTGAAATGTAAGTAATACTTACTTAAAGGGGCATATGGAGTAGAAAGAAGTATGTGGTACGGAGTACGGAGTACAGACTACAGTTCTCCGTACTCCGTACAGGACTGCGCATTAGCACCTATCGGTGTACTTATTTGTACTTGGTAGGTAGGTACTTGCATGTACTCCTTATTACATGTACAGGTTCGCAAGAACATGCAAAAGTACTTACGTGAGTACAAGTAATATTAATTCTCGATGTTGGACGGGACGATCCACCCCTTCCCGGTGGATTGTGACAACCCGGAGGTGCGGGGCCTTGCCACTACCAGTGCCTCCCAAGTACTGTACAGGAAGTACATGCGTTACTCCGTACGCTTACGTCCAATTGCAAGTAATAATACATGTACTTCCTAGCTTGACCAACTCGGCATCGATTCCGCAACCTCTCAACCTCTCCGCTCTTGATACCAACTTCTTACGACTTGTGTAATAGCATCGTTCGTGTACAAGCCCTTGGAGAAGCAGATCTCTTCATCCAAACACTCCACTCTGACGGCCAAGTTCTGGCAGGACCTGCCACCGCCAGGTGGTGCCCCGTCAGCGTCAGTGGTGCCGCCGCTGACGACTCAGCTTCTGCATCACGCGTTGCTTCTGCAAAGCCCAGCATCAGCATCAATCAGCCATAGGCCATAGGCCATCATTCATACTCGTTTCCTGGCATCAACTTGACGTCGGACGAGATGGTCAACGAGTCGACGCCCCTCATCCAGACGGTTCGCGTCGGGCCTCCCCGGAGGAGGTATCCGCACCAAACGTTACGCCGCTTCTGCACCATCGCTTGCACCTGCGTTCTCATCGGCGGCTTCATCTGCTTCGCCATTCAAGCATTGTTCGTGTGGCCGCCTCGCCATCGTCACAGCCATTCCAGTCACGGCGCCAAGGCCATCACCCAAGAGGCCCTGCGATCCATTCTTCTCAACACGCCCTCCGCCGAGTCCGCCAAGGAATGGAGCAGCTACTACACGTCTGGGCCGCACCTGGCCGGGAAGAATTACTCGCAGGTGTGGCATATCCCCCCCTCCTCCCCGCTTGTCCGCGCCGCGCCGCGCTGACACGATCCAAGGCCGAGTGGACGGGAGACAAGTGGCAGCACTGGGGTGTTGATGCCAGCATCGTGGCGTATGACGTTTACATCAACTATCCCGTCGATCACAAGCTTTCTTTGCTCCAGAGATCCGGCAAGGACGCTCCGTGGTCTCTCGCCTTCGAGGCTTCCCTCGCCGAGGACGTGCTGGAGCAAGACCCCACCACGGCTCTCGCCTCTCGCGTCCCAACCTTCCATGGCTACTCCGCCAGCGGAAACGTTACCGCCCCGTTTGTCTACGTCAACTATGGCACCTACCAGGATTTTGAGGACTTGGTCGGCGCCGGAATCCACCTTGAGGGCAAGATTGCCGTTGCCAGATACGGCGGCATCTTTCGCGGGCTCAAGGTGAAGCGAGCCCAGGAGCTCGGCATGGTCGGCACCATCATCTACAGCGACCCTGGTGATGACGGCGAGATGACCGAGGAGAAAGGGCACAAGAGTTATCCTGACGGCCCTGCACGAAACCCGACCAGCGTGCAGCGGGGAAGTGTCCAGTACCTTAGCATCCGGCCCGGCGACCCGTAAGTGCCTGCTCATCATCATCCACCTCGCTGCGCAGCTGACTGACCGGGCGTGCGTACGTGTGCAGCACGACCCCCGGTTACCCGTCGAAGCCTGGTGCCCCTCGCGCCCCCGCCGATGATTCGACACCTTCGATCCCGTCCATCCCCATCTCATACGCCGATGCGATCCCCATCCTCAAGGCCCTCAACGGCCACGGCCCCGATGCCGCGAGTCTGAACAAGTACTGGACGAGAAACCTCGGCCTCGGATACAAGGGAGTCGACTATCACGTTGGCCCGACACCCGACAACCTAGTCCTTAACCTGTACAACGAGCAGAGTTACACGACGACCCCCATATGGGATGTCATCGGCATCGTGAACGGCACCGTTTCCAACGAGGTCATCATCGTCGGAAACCACCGAGACGCTTGGATCGCAGGCGGAGCCGCCGACCCGAACAGCGGCTCCGCTGTGCTCAACGAGGTTGTCCGCAGTGTCGGCAAGGCGGTCGAGGCCGGCTGGAAACCCCTTCGCACCATCGTTTTCGCCAGCTGGGATGGCGAGGAGTATGGCCTCGTGGGCAGCACCGAATGGGTCGAGGAGTATCTCCCCTGGCTATCCCATGCCAACGTGGCGTACATCAACGTCGACGTCGGCACCTCGGGTCCCGACTTCTCCGCCTCCGCTGCCCCTCTGCTCAACCGGGTCCTCCGCGCTGCGACGAAACTGGTTCCATCCCCCAACCAGACTGTCATTGGCCAAACCGTTGGCGATGTGTGGCATGGCAAGATCAGCACCATGGGAAGCGGAAGCGATTTTACTGCTTTCCAAGATTTTGCGGGCATCCCCAGCATCGACATGGGTTTCAAGAGCGCCCGAGGTGGCCCTGTCTACCAGTACCACAGCAACTATGATAGCTTTCATTGGATGAACGAGTTTGGCGATCCGGGCTTCAAGTATCACGAGGCCATGGCCAAGGTCCTCGGAGTTTTGCTCGGCGAACTTTCAAACAGCATCGTCATTCCTTTCGGCGCCACAGATTACGCCGATGCATTGGATGGATACCTCGATAAGGTCCAAGATTCTCTCAACTCTCGCAAGGACACGACGGATTCGAACTCCGACGATGACGTCTTCGCCGTTCGTGCTACCGTATCGGCCAAGAACATAACCGGTAGCGCGGATGCCTTTCAGGAGAGTCTCGCGTCTATTCGCAAGTCTCTTGCGGCCCTGCATACGAAAGCTGCCAAAGTTGACGAGCGCGCTGCGTGGGCAAACCGCATGCTCGAGGAGGGCCTGCCGTGGTGGAACATCATCGGCAAGGTGAAGCTGTGGATCACCGTTGCCAACGTGAACACGCAGTACAAGTATCTGGAGCGAAACTTTTTGTTCGAGGGCGGCTTGGATAGCCGCAGCTGGTTCAAGCATGTCGTATTTGCCCCGGGTCTGTGGACTGGCTACTCTGGCGGTAAGTTTTTGGACGTTCCAACCTGCGACTCTAGCCGCATGCTGACGCGCCGACCCCTTAGCCGTGTTCCCTGGACTGATGGAGAGCATTGACGCTGGAGATTACAACAATGGGCTCAAGTGGGCGGGCATCATTGACCGCTGCGTCAGAAAGGCCATCAAGAGCCTTACTTAAACCACGTCCCACGAAGGGGAGGAATCATACGGCATGGAGGAGTGTGGTGGCATGAGCGAACGTGAGCGATTTTTTTGGACAACCTTTTGGAATGGCATATGCATGATCTCGGCCACGGGGGCCTGTGACACAGATTGTCCATTTGTAGACTTGAGCAAACGCATCCACAGACGTGCAGGGTTGCGTCGTCGGCGCCAGTACGCTCGCACGGTATGCGCTTCAAGCTGGTGGATAGAGCGGCATTCAAAGTCGTCGACGGGTGTCTGGAACAGATTCGCCCTTCACACACATAGTTGTAGCTCACTTGGATACATGCCAGCTTAGGCAGAAAAGGCCTGTTGTCGCAGGCGGGCTTGGCTGCGATGACGAGTATCAAAGGTTGTCAGTGGTGCTCTGTGTCGGTAGCTAAATCCGTGTCTATGTCATCTAGGAGTAATTTCACACTTCATTTTTCATCCACCTACCCCTTAGAACTTGTACACCTGCTCCTTCGAGTAGCCAAGATCCTTCAGGGCACCACTGAGCTCGCCTTGGTCCTTGGGGCTGACCTTGTTGCCGGAGATGGCCTTCATCAAGCCGGGAGGACCACAGACGAAAAGTTTAATGTTCTCGTTCTTGGACTCGGGAAGCACCGTCTTCAGCAGGTCCTTGGTGATGAAGCCGCTGTTGCCAGTCCAACCCTTGGGGGCTTTATCGAGCACGTAGAAGGCGCGGAAACGCTGAGGGTAGGTGTTTTCAAGCTCGGCAAGCTCCTTCTTCAGAAGGATGTCATCTTCGGTAACATTTCCAAACACCAGCGTGACTTTGGTTTTCTCCTTGGGGTTGTTGAAAATGGTTCGCAGGAGCTGGTACATGGGAGTAATGCCGGTGCCGCCGGCGATGAGGCCGATGTGTTCGTGCTTGTTCTCGGACCAGGCATACTTGGGGAGCGGTCCCTTAAAGTCCAGCCGCTGGCCGGGAACCATGTTATGGAGGTGGGTGCTCATGGGGCCGTCGGGGTACTTCTTGACCAAGAGATCAAGGAAGCCTTGCTGGCCTGGAGCGGCTTCGTCAGCATCCACTCAAACGGAGCGGCTCGGACGGGTAAAGGGGCAACGTACCCTCATCGCTGATCGGAGTGTAGGGTCGCAGTGTGGCCTTTTCATCGTTGGGACCCTTGAACTTGGTCAGGATGGCGCTGGCGATGTGCAGGCCCGACACATGGTCGCTCTCGGGAAGCTCGAAACGGAAGCGCTTAGTGTTGTGGTTGACGGTCTCGACCTCGGCCAGCTTCAGTGATACGAAGCCCTGATCACCACCAGTGAAGGCTGGTTTCACGGCAGCGCCGGCCGCCTGCGTGCCCTTGGCCACGGCCCCTTCTCCGCCGGCAAAATAGTAGTATCCTGCGCCAGCAACAGCGGCGGCGCCGGCAACGGGGAGGAGCATGCTGGAGCCACTCTTAGGTGCAGATTCGGTGGCATAGTGGCGGACGCACTGGATTGGTACCGAATTCGTCAGCATCACTCGCCCCCAGGACAAACCAGACAAGAAAGCGTCTTTGCACTGTGGCACAGGAGTTGTTTTGTAGGAGCTGGCAACCAAGACGTACCGTCCTCAACGGCTGAGCCGCGCGGAATGCAGATCTAGCAAACATCATAGGCTTATTATGTACTGGGCTGGAAAGTGGCCAAGCAAGCTTGCTGAGGGAATGGACAAGTTGTGCTGATGGGCAACAGGGATACGTTTGACGAGGTGGACGAAGACGCGCTGCGGCTTTTGTCACGCCATAGCTACCATGGAGCTCTAGCAGCTTGTCAACCACGCATCCAATGCATGACGAAATAATCACGTGACGAGAACGCCAGCTTGCCGCCCGATGGCAACATCAACCACGCAATACCAAGTATTGACAAACTTCACCAGTGGGAGGAGGCCTATCATGTGTACACACAAGTACGAATTATGTGGATGAAAGGTCGTTACCACGATGTTCACACAAACGCCCAGCTTGGTGCAGGACGGAGGCCTCACTATCATCGACAACGGCTCGAGAACACTCGCAATTCATCACGAACTGAATGCTGTATGAGCAAAGGTGTTAAACAAATACCTGGGGAAAAAACTTCATACTTTCTGCAAGGACTCAATTCGTTAAAACGATCGTTGATCGCAAGGCTGCTCGCTTTCGAAATATCCGCGAGATCCTGCGCAAATTGGCATCATATACAACTGAATAATATCCATCCGGTGCGGCTGTCGATGTACCCGACGACAAGCCAATTCGTAACATCGTCATACCTCCTTCCTTTGGGATACCTGAGTAGCTGGGAATACCACATCTATGCTGGTCTGGCAGGCCGATGGCCCCAGAAATTGAAGAGGTGGGTTATGATGGTGTAGGGGAGCCAGCGGCTTCGCACAGTCGACAGCATCGGCGTGTCCAAGCTTTGGCACAATGGCATAATGGCAATGAACATCGAAGAGCCCTTCTTTCGGTATCATCGCTTTCCACTCCAAGACTCTCTCCCCGCCACCCTCGGCAGTGCCATCGATGAGAACTGGTGTTTCCGTTCGCTTTCACTCCTCCCTGCCTCCGATATATGCTTTCCATTCGAGGCAAGTGCGGGAAGCTGCGTGGAACAAGGCGCAGGGGATTTGGCGGGTCGTTCGGTTCAACCTGTCCATTGTGCATCAATTCGTCGCACAAACCTCCTCCTCGTCGGATCGCCCTCTGTTCCAAAGCCCCCGCTTGACGCTCGAAGAATCTCGTTTCCGCCGGCGCGACACTTAAGCGTCACGTTGAGTCCACGAGCCGCAGTCAGCTTCGGTAGTAGAGATCAGCTGAAACTCCAGCCGCACCACACCATGGCATGAGCACGGAGAGCGACCAGCATGTTCCGCAGGCGAGTGGGGCCCGTGACTTGGGTCAACTCATGGCCGTCATCTGGAGGAACCTCCCTTGGAATAGGTTGTAATCGTCCTTCTGTAGATGCGGCAGGCAGCAGGCCACGGGGCCAACGCTTCACCCTCCACCTATTGCGTCGTCACCGACACGCCAGGGTGGTAGACGATAGGCATGGCCGAATTAGGCTGGCGAAATCATTCACCTGCCAACGCCCTTGCCTGCTTCAACATCGCGTTTGGGTCCTGTCGCCTTTGGACTTGACACATGCTTGACCGGGGACTTGATAGGGGATTTCACTGGGGATTCTGGATCCCCTCTCCTGCCCAGATCCTGGCTGTCGCTCCTCGTGATTTCCGGGTCGGTGTACTGCGCCATCGTGGGCGTGCTGGTCTGGCTGCCCCCCCTCTGACCGTGGTAGTGAATTACTTGAGGCGGCGTTTGGCCCGCCTGAATTCCGAGCTGCTCGGTAGGGTACGGATTAAGGTCCTTGCTGGAGGTGGAGAAGACGGACACGACCGGCTGATGATATCCATTGGTCGGATTGCTCGAGGTGTGCCGGTGGCCCTCCTGGACACCATGCTCCGCCTGCGTCGGCGTTCCAGCTTCGTTTGGAGACATGGGGCCCTCCGCTGGCTGGCTGATGAGGCTGTTCATGCCCCCTTCAATGTCCCGCAGCAGCCGGACGTATTCCTCCGGGACCAGCCCGTTCTCCTGCGTCTTGGGATCCTCCGCGACAAGCCATCCCTGGCCGTGGCGATATGAGACCCATATGATTTGCCCTTCCACCAATGGCAGCTCATTCTCGTTTTCCCTTTCAAAGTCGAACAGGGCGACTGCCTTTCCGTGAAACTCCTCATCTGGCGACGTGATGGTGAATTGATAATCTCTCGAGTAGCGAGACTCGTCCGCGTTTTCGAACTCGGTCGATGAGGGAGAGCCGGAATCCGGCAATCCGTACCCCTCGCCGCTGTTGACCGGTTCTGGGTACGGGTACGACCGTCGACGCCGCGCCTGATCTGGCGGATACGTGACGACCTCCCCGCCTGGGCCGTTTGCTTCCTCGCCTTGGTTGACGTAGTATCGCTCGGCGCCATCCCCAGACGTTCCGACGTAGTACCCTCTCTCGTCGTCGTAGTTGGACCGTCGCATGAAACTCGACCCCTGCGCATCGTCACTGCGCCCGCTCAGAGGTCTGCCGACAGTGTTGGAAGCCGAAGATGACTTGTGCCTCCGGTGGCGCGTCGCAACTACGGGGCTCTGCAGGTCCTCATCCTCGCTATACGGAGGCCCATCCCCGAACTCGATGGGCTCGATATCGTGGCCACGGTTGAATCCGTCTACCTTCCAGGAATCCCACGACGCCGGGGATTCGGGCAGTCCGCTGGTCTCGTCCGCAGGAGTGGACCTACCAGAAGGAGGACCCGACGGTTCCAGCGGAGGGCCATAGTGCAGAAGGTGCGACGTCGGATACGCAAAGTCGCGCACCTGAGCATACGGAAGGCTTGACGGATAGGCTGGGACCAGATGCGACTGCGGTCGTGACCTCGATGGCGCGGAGGTAGCGGAGTATTGTGAAAGCCTGTCCTTGGAAACATGCCGCGGCATGGGAGGCGGCAGGTAGCTCTGCACGGATGGCGTAGACGTCATCAACGGTGACAAGCCGGCGCGACTTTCCTTCGCAGTTGTGGCAGCATCGAGAGCAGGCGACGTCGCAGGCTCCGATGGGGTCTCACTCATGGCCGCAGTTGCCGTCGCCCTTTGCGACGACACGTCTCCGGATGAGGCCGGTTCTGGCTGAACCGCTTGCGACGGCCCGGCCCGTACAAAAGAGACTCCGGCCTTGGTGTACGGAGGGTTCCAATGGCACCCGCCGCGTTGAATCGCAATCCCAAGTGGACAGAACTCCGCGGAGAGAGAGGGGGGAAGGGTGGGGGTTAGTGCCGTCCGGAGTTCGTCGGGCGCATGCGAAGGCCGCCTACGTTCTAGAATGGCAAACCAGGTTTGCACACGCTATCTTGGAGACGGGTTGTCGATATTATCGTCGTGGATCGCAGTCGGGAGAGTGATTATGACGTTTCCTGGATGTGGTGGGATGGTTGCCTCGAACCCTAACCTGGGAAGGAGAGCGGTGGGGGATGCAGGCAACGAGCGTACATCAGCCGCGACAACGGGATGATGGAGGTGTCGGATAGCACTCGAGCGAAAACCGCGGAGGCGACAAGTTGACGTGACGAGAGCGGGTCGCTGGAGTGCGATCGCAAACGTGGAAAGGGTTGAGAGCAACAGAAGAGGAGGTGATGTTAAGTTGCAGACGGCGACTCTATAGTGGCATGGGTGGTGCTACCCTAGGCCGTGCACGGCACGCCGTTAAGGGAAACTTACATAATGACCAAAATTATAAAAATAGCAATTTCCGATTGCTTGAACTCAACACAAACGAAAACGGACGAGAAGATATAATTTTATAAGAAATTTAATCTGAAATAGTCCTTTTTGGACGTAATTAATTCATGTATTTATTCATGAAGTCTCAGCCTTTTACGCTGACAGTAATTTTTATTCTACGGAAAGGTGACGAATTCTTCACACATGGCGGATCGAGCGCACGTGAGAATCAAGGCGATTGTTCACTACTCATCTGTACTTGCCCTTTGCGATGATTAAAAAAAATGACGTCCATGTCAACTTAATGGCGGATAAAATGGAAAGCGATCTTGCCATAACACGCAATCCGGACGATACTGCGGATCGCACTGAACTAGTGCAGGAGACAAAGTGTATGGCCGAAGAAATACCGACCTTTACCCATTGTGGCTTAAGTACATGTACTCCTCCCCTCCACCGCACGAGAGCTTTTCTCAACCACCCAAAACATGAAACCAAGCTTAGCAGTCGAGGATGCTGCGATCGGCACTGCACGCTTTTCCCGACAACCAAACAGTTGACGCCATTGATGCGGATTATCCAGGCTGGGCCTCCCGTTGAGATAGGTACGTGCCAGCTTGCGAGTTGAATGATGCCCGCCTTCTATCCTGATGAGCTTTATTTATTGGAGCTGTCTGAACTCTCTTGTTGAGAACAATATATTATACGCTTTTTTCTGATCCATGAACTCCTTCATTTCGTCGTTTCGCCTCTACTATGGTTGCCGACTATTAACACGTCCTTGCGGTAGTCCCTTGATAGCAATTCCACATCACCAGCCAGCGTGCACCACGGATCTCCTCGGCCCATTCTCCTGGATAGGTGCTTGAACTCAAGATGGAGCACGCGAACGGAGCAGCCGTATCGCCTGCCAAAAATGGCACGGACGAGCGCCCGAGTCCATTCAAGCTCAGATTCTGCACCGTCTGTGCGAGCAACCAGAATAGGTTGGTATTTTCGTGCCCACGCGCCGGTCGTCGGCATTGACACCATTCCTCATAGGTCCATGGAAGCTCATCTACGGCTTGCTCAAGCAAACTACCCCGTCATATCCTTCGGCACAGGATCGCTTGTGCGGTTGCCTGGACCGACCATCACGCAGCCAAACGTTTACCAGTTCAACAAGACCTCCTACGATAGCATGTACAAGGAACTCGAGACCAAGGATGCCCGGTTGTACAAGAACAACGGCATCCTCAACATGTTGGATAGGAATAGGGAAGTGAAATGGGGCCCGGAAAGGTGGCAGGATTGGGCCATCGGTGTCCCCCGCCTGCAGCATTCCAAGGACCGCGGGTACGAGGGCACTGAAGGAGGCATCGTTGACGTCGTTTTCACATGCGAAGAGCGCTGTTGGGATGCCGTCATTGATGACCTTCTTAACCGGGGTTCGCCACTTAATCGACCCGTTCACGTGATCAACGTCGATATCAAGGATAACCACGAGGAGGCTCATGTCGGCGGCCAAGGCATTCTTGACCTAGCCAACTCGTTGAACGAAGCTGCGGCGGAGGAGCGGGAATCGGTGGGAGTGGCCGCATTTGATAGCGGTGGCGCCGCGAGCCGCGCCAGCTTTGATGAGAGGGTGCCCGAAATCCTCGGCGCCTGGCAGGAGCGATGGCCGAACTTGCCTTCGACATGGACACTGGCTTGGTTTTGATGTCCTTCTCGTGCGATTGAATTACAGCAAGCGTTTTGTTTGGGCGTTGAGCCAGCACGAGATGGACAGTTACGCAGCCTCTGTTGACGATTATTTTTGATGGACCCTGGAAAGCAGTCGGAACAGTTGTCCCCACAAGCAGCATGCTTTTTCTCTCGTCACTTCAGGCAAGCAAACGGAAGCATACTTAATGGAAATGGCCATTCGCGCTGTCCATGATAGGCTTAAGACGAGGTTTGTGCGAACGAACAGCGAGGGACCCAGTCAATGCGGGCTTCGCACCCTGTTGGCGTACAAGTAATACAGGAACCGTGCATTAGGTGTGCGAGTACGGAGTACTGTAATTACTAAGTTGTACAGTACGTGCTGTGCGGAGTAATGATACCCCGTAGAGTACTCCGTACAGCTACTGACAGTACTTAAGTAGGTACGGTACTGTACAAGTAAGGTGTACTGTACTTGCAGTACATCATTAGTAGCTATGTATTTGAGTCCTTGTACGCAAGTAAGTACAGTACTATTAGGTTCTGTACTGCAGTTGTAAGTAAGTACTTACAGGAGTCCAGTCTCTCAAGCAGATCCAGTCAAGACTCGGGAACCCTGTCAGGTTTTTTGAGGTGGAGCGCTTCTAAGCGAGCTCAAGATTTGGCAATTGATCAGTGCAGGGTGAATAACACGCGCCGCTGTGGGGCAGATGTATTTCCTGTACACGATCATTGACACCAGGGCGAGAGATCCATGCTCCTACAATAACGGAGTATACCTAGGTGTACTTACTTGTACGGAGTACGTAGTAGGTATACTGTACAGAGTCATACAACGTACCGTACGGAGTACATGCACTGTAATTCTCCGCACATGCTCTCCATTTGTGCAGGTGGTTATGGTACTAAGTATAGTAGGTACTAAGTACTCCGTAGTACGTAGTAGTCAGTGCTACATTGCGTGTACATGTCCGAGGACGAGAATGCTTGCGTACTGTACACCTTCGAGTACTAGGGAACTAGCACTACGCCTACTTTGTTCCTATTTAACTACCACTAGTAGTACGTTCACGATTGCAGGTTCATGCACGTGCAGGAGCACCAGTATACGGCGATTATCAGTACTTACCTGCGTATGTACTTAAATGTACTGTAGAGTATGGAGTACACCTACGCGCCTGTTGAAAGGAGGGGAGGAAAGGGGCATGTGGAGAAAACCAGAATGGGTCACCCAGGGCGGCCTGGAAATGGCGCTTGCGCCAGCACGAGTACTTACTTAATTACAGGCAAGTACTACATTCATGTGCGTGCATGAATACAAGTACTGGTACATGCGTAGGTCCGTGTACTTGTAAGCGCTCGAATGTGTACCTGTATGCGCTCGAATGTGTACTTGTATGCGCTCGAATGTGTACTTGCAAAGGAGTGTACACTGTATGCAAGTACTCCGTAGGAGTGGGCAAAAGTAATATTGATATATTCTACGTACGGGTTCTTGTACGACGATGGCAATGCCCCAAGTCTCGGTGCGTACGGTACCAGACATTTAGTAGGTGCCTAGTAAGGTGCCCAGTGGTGAGGGCGGCGGTATTTGCCAGTCGTTGTACCTAGTACCTACCTAGTAGTGAATCCTACTAAGTACAAGGACTAGAGATGTAAGCAATCCGCACCCTAGTGCGGAGTATGCATCACCAACGAGTGGCAAGTGAACAGAAGCACGAGCACTAGCATTCGGTGCTAGTAGCCTGAAAGTACCTGTACCTGTACGACGTACCTTATAAGGGCGTTGTACTTGCTGGCGGCGAAGCAAGGGCCGTGGTGTGGAAGGTACTACTCGACACTAACGCAAGGTACATCCGAGGTTAGGAACGACGGTTGCTAGGAGCGCCTCAAGCCATCCCTTTCTATCCCTGCCAGCTGCTCTTACCGCCAAAGTCAGCATACGACACGGAGTACTCGCTCGTGATTTGCATCCTCACCACACCTCGACTTTGCATTCCAGCAGTTATTCGTCCATCGATCATCCGGTTTTTTTTCTGTCTCGCGTCCCGCTCGTCCTATACCGAATACGAGCAAGGAATCTCATTCAGCGAGCGCTCCTGTTCCAGCGTCACCGTTGGCCGGTGCTTGCGAGCAGAAGCAGGCTGGCTTGGTGTTCTCTGCCCCAGCGAGCAGAGCAGGCGAAGACGCACCGCGGTCCTTTTCGGTTTCCGCTCGTACGAGAGCAGCAGTACGTTTGACCGTGTTTTGCCCCTGGAAATGGTCCACAGTTTGGCACACGACCACACAGTCCCCCCCCTTGTCTTCGCACTGTCGTTTCATGCCCACTAATTATCGCCGATCCATGGCCTACCAGCAGGCCACAGCTAACTTGGCTCCTAGAGTACTTAGTACCCAGCCAACTGGCAGACCACGAGCAGGCTACCGCTTATTAGTGCTTGCGCTCCTACTCGTGTTTTGCTCCCAAAACTCCAGCAAGCGCAACGAGCCAGACAAGGGACAGTCAAAGCAAGAAAAGTTGGCAACTGGCCTCCTCTACGGATACCATACATGTGCGCACCGGCATCAGGTGAACCCTGCCATCCAACAACGTCTCTCTGCCACGGCAACTGAGCACATCCGTCGTATCGTCGAAGATCGTCATCAACTGGCCCGCCAAGCTGCCAGGCCAAAACGGGTACGGGTGCAATTCCTCGGGGCACGCCTTGCTTCGTAACCTCCCCGGAGACGCCACCAGCCCCTCCAAGACTGGACTCTGCTCTGGGTGGGTGAGCCACAGGGGGGCAGCAGCAGCCTGTGCGACTGCAGCAACTGCGTGGCAAACAGGCACCAGGACACACCCGTCCCAACGGCTCACCAGCCGCCGTCTCACAAAACACGTATCGACGGGCGGCTGAATTCATATTTCGCCTCCCCCCCCCACCCCACTTTATCTCCCGAACATGAGCGTCGGAGGCCGCAATGCGCCGCTCTCTCCTGTCTCGATAGGCGCAAGCGAGTGGTCATCAACTTCTGTCCGGATCCATTCAAAAGGCGGTCATTACCCCCACGGTCACGGCAACCTTGTCTCCCCGCCGAACTCGGGAGGCTCCAACGGGACCATGAACATGAATGGCTTCCCCTCGGGGCCTCGAAGCAATGGAGGGCCGTCGCCGCCGGCGTCCATGTACTCCGCCCGAAGCGAAGGCAACCGCGCCAGCACCCGTGGCGACATGGACGAGTCCGTCATGAACGAGCACTATGTCACCCTCAAGGCCTTCCTCCACACGCGCGACAGCAGCAACCGACAGCAGCCCAACAAGGCGCGTGACAAGCTCCTGCGTCTCTCGACGGTGCAATTCTACGAGCTCAGCACCGACGTCTTCGACGAGTTGATGCGCCGCCAGGCCACGGCGCGGGCACCACCGAACGCGCTCAACGCTCTGCCCACCTATCTCCTACCCGAAAAATCATTCCACCCGAAGCGAAACCAGGCCAGGCAAAGGCTGTCGTCCCTCGGGCCTCCCCGATTCCGAGACCTCGCCTCGGATGTCTTCCACGAGCTCGAACGCAGGTTCCCCTACTTCGTCGCCGCCGACATTTCCAGGGACGGCAGCGCAATGTCGGGCCCCATGAGCCGGACGGGAACCCCCGCGAACGGCAACATGTTCCCGCCTCGGGGCCAAAGCCGGATACGGAGACCGTCCGATTCCAGCTCCACCCGCGGACTTTTGCCGGGGGACGGCTACGGGATCCCAGCATCGTCGACCTTTGCCGGCGGCGACCATGGGCGGCCGATGCCGAAGCAACTGAATCACAGCAACACCATCGTCCCCAACAAGAGCACCATGGTCGAGGACGACGACGACGACGACGACGACGTTGCGTTTGAGCTTGACGGCATCGCCCTGGACAGGGACGGCGGCCGCATGCAGGGAGGCGGTGCTACGTCGGAGGTGAGTGGCAGATCAGCCATCCGGTTCCCTCGGCTCCCCGGCCGGACGCGCCACCGCGCGATGGCTAACGTTCACAGGCGGACAAGAAGCTCATCGAGGACTACCAAGCTCAGCTGAAGAATCTGCGCGGGAAGCTGGACGGCATGGAAGATCACATGAAGAGGAAGGAGGACGAGATGAACGGCATGCTGGACATGGAACGAGCACGGGCCACGGCGGCAATCCTCGAAAAGAAGGAGTGGGGCAACACTCGACTGAAGCTGGAGAAGAAGCTGGCGGAGGCGCAAACGCTCAACAGGTCGATGAAGGAAGAGCTGAGCCGCGTGCGCGACGAGCACCTGCAGGAAGCGCGGCGACTTCGCGACGAAATATCGGAACTCAATCGAGCGCCCAAGGGCGGCGTGCCGGACCCGGAGCTCCAGAAGGAAAACGACGAGCTGCGCGATTCGCTACGGCGGCAGCAGCAAGTGACGGAAGAGGTTCGGCGAGAAGGCCAGGCGTTCCTGACGGAGATGAGGCAGCTGTCGGAGCAGAGCGGCTCGACGTACGAGAAGCAAGCCGAGATGGAAAGGACAATCGAGCAGCTCGAGCGCGACGTCCGCGACTGGAGAAACCGATATGCGCGCGCCAAGACGCAGCTTCGAAGCATCCGCTCGTCCTCGCTCGGGCTGACGATGGACCAAGATGTCGCCAAATGCGTCCGAGACAAAGGCTTCCTGGAGGAGAGCGGGCTCGTCGAGGACGTGCACGTGACGAAGTTCCAGATGGCCATCGACGAGCTGCTCCGCGTCGCCCGAACCGAGTCGCCGGACAAGGTGACGGAGGCCATGAAGATGGTGGTGGTCAGCGTGCGTCGCATCACCAGCGACCTCGACGACGCCGCGCCTCGGCACGAGGAGCAAGTCCAGCAGCAGACCAAGCTCAAGGCTCGGGTTTCGTCGACGGCCAACGCGCTCATCACGGCATCCAAGAACTTTGCCGCCGGCGCCGGCATCTCCCCCATCGCTCTCCTCGACGCCGCCGCGTCTCATCTATGCGCCGCCATCGTCGACCTTCTCCAGCTCGCCAAGATCCGGACGACGTCGGGGGGGGAGCTGTGGGACGACGACGAGGTGACGACGCCGGTGGAGTCGGCCGGCGCCATGTCGTCGCGTCGAACGACGCAGACGCCGACCCAGCCCGCCCTGCCTCCGCCTCCGCCGTTCCAGGGACTCGGCGGCATCCGAGCGAGCGCCGAATCGTCGGCGTACAGCCCGATCAGCTCACCCCGAGAATCGGTCGACCCGTACCCCACGAACGGATCGGCCGGTCTGGCGAACGGCAGGGGCTACTTGAGCCTTGACGGCGAAATGCTGCACAAGGACAGCCGAGCCGAGGATCTCAAGGTACGCGGAGACGACGGGTCCCCGGCGGTTCCGACGCCATCGACACGGCTGACGGTGCTGCAGATCTACCTCGACGACCAGACGGCCATGCTCGTTTCCGGGGTCCAGAGGCTCGTGAGCTGCGTCCGGGCCGGGGCTGCGATGAGGACGATCATGAACGAAGTCGAGTCGATCAGGGCAACTGTCGACAAGGTTGTCGCCGAAACAAGCGGCAACGGCTATGGCCAGCTGGTGACTCGCCTGGACGATGGCAAGAAGAAGATCCTCGAAGCCTGCGAGCGGGGACAGGACCTGGTCAACCTTGGCCAGGGCCCCGGCGACGGCGATTGGCGCAGGTGGGCGCAGACGCTGCCGCCCATCGCGTTCGGCATCGTTCGCGAGACGAAGGAGCTCGCGCAGCGCGTGGACAGCATGGCCGCGGGCGGCGCCGACGAGTTTTCGTGAAGGCGGCCCGCCGCGCGTCAAGGCGGGCGACGTGGTGCGCCATGAGAGACGGCCGGCCCCTGGCAACCGTCGCGGCCATCGGCGCAGCGCCATGGCCTGCATCATCATCATCATCACATTACCGATCTGCTTTCCTCGCTTCTCGGTCACCAGACGACGAATGTCCGCTTGATACCCCCATGTTTTCTAGACGCATTTTTACGGAACAGCACTTGCGGTGGAGTGTGCATTTCACGGCTGACGAAGGCTCGGAGGGAGCGTGGAGGAGGACTCGGTTGGAGACGGGCGGACGCTCGAATTTCTTAGCATTGCTTCTCGTAGCACCAAGAGTACCGTGCAGAAGTCGAGCCTCGGCTCCGAGGGCCGGCGAGCCGAATGCGAATTGTGTCCCGCGCCCTGTGTCGACGGGTGGTTGTGCACCCTCATCTCTCGGGGGCCGTGTACAGCACGATCGTCACAACTCGCGTCGCATTCGAGGAGCAAAATTGCACGTTTGTGAGATGCATGCATGCCATGCAGTATGGTGCTCGTACTTGGCTGAACAGTTGGGGGCTTGAGGGGGGGTTGAAAGCGGCTCCGGTGGTTTCGTCTGAACAACAGGGACGAGCGCTCTGGAATCATCGTAACCGAGGTACTTACTTGGAAAAGCAGGGTTGAAGAGAAGGAAGAGAAGCACAATGAGGAGGAAATCGAGGAACCGGCATGTGAAGATTGCGAGGTGGCTGGCGACTTGTCCCATTTTCCGGGGGCGGAAGCTGGTTCTACTGTTGTCCGAACTTGCACGGTTTGCCGCCTCCTTTGAGCATTGATTCCGGGTACAAGCACATGCACTTGCGTGCAACTAGTACTCGGTATTACTACAGCGAATGTTCTCCAACGATTGTACGGAGCACTGTACATGTAATACTCCGTACCGTACGGATACTCATCCACGTTATTGCTTGCTTGTAAGTACTGTCGTTGTACTGAAGGTACCTGTCCAGCGCACTTGTGCGGAGCCTTACGGTACTGTAGTTGTACTGGAGGTACCTGTCCAGCGCACTTGTGTGGAGCACTCTACGGTACTGTAGTTGTACTCTGCACTCTGTACAGTACAGACGCCAAGATTGCTTGGCGATATCAATGCAGGTACCCTACGGGATACTGCACAACTACTGTACTGTACTGTACATGTGCAAGTAGTTGTACTCCGTAAAGCAGGTGAGAAAGTGCTCCGTAAGTAGGTACTTTGATCGAGCCTTGCACCGGGACCAATCCACTGCCCATTCTTCCCTGGCAGTTCGGAACACGTGCCAGAAGCCACAGGCGCTACCAGGGGGGGACTAGTCACGGTCTAGCACAACCTTGTGCTTGCAGCACTTGCGCTCCAAACACTACGCGCACTAGTTAGTCCTTGTGCTAGAACATGTGCCGAATGATCCATTGGCCGCACCGCACCAGCCGCTTTGCTCCCGCTTGTGCTCGTGCTACACGCGCACAACGCTCGCAGCTCATATGGTGGTGGAACGCTCGAGGGATTAGAAATAGGGGCAAGGGTCGACAAGTCCAGCACAATGGCCGCCGCAGCATCCAAAACAGCATCTGCCCTTTGTCTGCCCTTTGTATCCGTTGATCAAGTTTCCGTTTGCAGCTAGGCAAGCACCGTGCCCTCAGGTGATGGTGACTACCTAGAACACTTGGAGCGAGGGCACTAGAGGCGATGCTAGCTCAAAGCTATATTTTCGGGTATTTTACATGTACTGTACGCACAAACGATAGTGGCCCTGCACATACGGATGGAAGCAATGTCGGGATGGCATACCGGCCATTGGTGGATGAGCAGCTTAAAACAAGAGACCGCGTGCGCATGGAAGCGCATGGGTGCAAGCGTCTGCTCGCGCACGCAGCTCATATAGGTGTGCATTGGATGATGTGTTCGTGGTTGCCGAGTACCTCTGGGAGAGCCGAGCACCGAGCACAGGAGGAGGCGAAGGGGAAGGCGGGCGAGAAGCGAATGAAGAGATGGGCACTGCGATGGAGTAACCTACGGCGAATGTACATACCGCGCTGCCTAATTGCATCCTAGCACAGCGCACATGGCGGAATATTGAAGTGTAAGGTACGGCGTATGGTGGGTGAATGCGTGCCGCCGGCGTTCGGGGTACAAGGCTTGTAAGTACAAGGCTTGTAAGTACAAGGCTTGTAATGACAAGGCTTGCAAGGACAAGGCTTGCAAGTACAAGGCTTGCAAGTACAAGGCTTGCAAGTACTTACAAGGGCGGTACTTGTCTCGGTACTGCTAGTCCAAACCCGATCCGCCCCCGCGATTCTGGTCTCGGCAGGCCTGCATGGGTCCCGATGTCGACGACAAGGGGGGGGTACCAGCTGGTCGGACACCTGTCTACTTACTTACCACCATCTATCACCACCACCCGCAGTAACATGCACATCCATCTGCGCCTAAAATATGTCTAGTCTTGGACCGACGACGACATGCCTTTCCCTTTCCATCCATCCACCCATCCATCCATCCGTCCGTCTCTTCAATTCCATTGCGCCCGCCTCACGCCATGTCTCATCGAGGACGATCCCCTCACCTCCACGACATCACAATCTGTATTCCATCTTCGCCCTTCATCTTGGCTACGAGGTAGGCGCGGAGCCATCGGCCGCATCGGTTGACTGATCGCCTCCACCGAGTAGATTTTCTCTCGATCGCCGCTCGATTGCCTCTTGGTTGCCCGGCTCGGCCTAGGACTGTCGCTTCTCACCCTGTTCTCGCCCCGTTCTGCGAACCCCCTACCTCGGCCCTAACCGTCGACCCCTGTCCGGCACCCCTGTTCCGCTTCATTTCTTCGGCGCTCTCCCCAAAGGCCTCGACGCTCTTTGTCGTCACTGCTTTGTCGGGTTCGGCGGTGATATTCCCCGTCGCCTGCTTTCGCCCCTCTGCTCACCCCTCCTCTCCTGTCTCCTGTCCCTTGTCGCTTTTTCTCCCATCATTTCCTCGTCTCTTTTTGAGTGTAATTGTACGACGAGTGTTGCGGGGACTTACGGACGGACATTGACGACTGTAGAGAAGAAACGTTGACGTTCAGGTCATTCTGTTCAAACGCAGCGGACGAGTCGGACTGAACGCGCTCGGTTGTTCGAAGCCATGGAGACGCCGTACCATGGCGACGGTGGGAACATGGTCGGCGGTGACAGGTTTCCCATCGGCAGTGATGAAGCGAACATGATACGTCATATTCCACTCCCTATCGACGACTCCAGCCTGCAGGCCGACCAGGCGTCGATTCCGATGGCCCTCGAACAAAAAATCGAGAGTTGGTCGACGTCAGAAAGAGACATCACCCCGGATGCACCCACGTACACTCTTTCACCACCTCGTCCTCTTCTTCACCGTCATCAGTCCGAACCGGTGCGTGCTTCCGCAGTTTCCCCCGAGCCGGAGTCGAGCAGCTACGCCGCATCGGAAAGGATAACCGCCGAGCTGCCCGATGTGCCGCCTCCCCCCCGCAGTGAAGCGTTCGTGGGCCCCGAGGACGCGAGACCAACCGCCGAGCCTCTCGAGCCTGCTGCTGTCGAGCCGGCTTCTGTCGAACCTCCTACTGCCGGACCTCCTGTTGCCGAATTCAACCCCGCTGCCGAGCCTCTCCTCGTCGAAACCCTTGCTATCGAGCCGGCTTCTGTCGAACCTCCTGCTGCCGACCCTCCTGCTGCCGACCCTCCTGCTGCCGACCCTCCTGCTGCCGATCCTCCTGCTGCACCGCCTTTCGCTGCCGGACTTCCTCCTGCCGAATTTCTCGCTGCC
The DNA here is from genome assembly GCF_001625195.1 of Drechmeria coniospora. Taxonomy (NCBI): domain Eukaryota; kingdom Fungi; phylum Ascomycota; class Sordariomycetes; order Hypocreales; family Ophiocordycipitaceae; genus Drechmeria; species Drechmeria coniospora. Next base: position 2,812,056 of record NC_054391.1, on the reverse strand, counting down.
GGACCTCCCGCCGCCGAGCCTCTTCCTGTTGCCGAATTTCCCGCTGCCGGAACACTCACGGTCGACCCTCCTGCTGCCGAATTTCTCGTTGCCGGACCTTCCGCAGTCGACCCTCCTGCTGCCGAATTTCTCATTGCCGGACCTCCCACCGTCGACCCTCCCACAGTCGACCCTCCTGCTGCTGAGCCTCGCGCCACCTCCTCGTTGCTGAAAGCGCCGACGTCTCTTGGCCATTCAACTGGCGGTAGATTTCAAGGCAAAGATGTCACCTTGACGCAAACGCTTCTCCCGGACCGAGGTCCACTGATGCCTGCCATCGACGAGGGCGAGCGTGTTTTCAAGGACCTGCAAGCCGAGTCGCGCAGCCGTGAGCACATTGACCACGACTACGACGACGTCCACGGCCACCGCATACTGCGACTCAAGCCAACCAAGGCTCAATGGCAAAACTTCACCACCGTGCTCGCCTACGCCAGGGAGCTCGGCGCCGACCGCGACGGCTGCTTCAAAGTCTCCATCCCCGAATGCCTGCGCGATGAGCTCCCGAGAAAAGCGGTGGTGAAAGAGGCGGCGAACGCGTACAGAATAAAGCAGATCAGGAAGACGACCTTCTGGCAGGTCAGCACCGTGCCGTCCAATGGCCAGTTTTGCTCCTCCAACCCGGATCCCGACTTCTCCACCAGCGTGGACGCGGCCATCAAGCAGCTCAGGAAGATTTTCCGGGCCAGCAAGGATAGGCAGATGAGAAGCGTCCGGTACAGGGTCGACGTCCCCGCCTGGACGGCGGAGCAGAGGCGCGCGGCCGGAATCCCGGAGAGGAGCCCGATTCATCCGCTCAAGGGAGACAAGCTCGACTGGACGAAAGCCATCATCCCGGGCATCCACACGCCCTACGTTTACGAGAGCGGCTCGCACTTTGGCGCGACCTTTCAGATTCACGCCGAGGACTTTCGACTCGCTTCCCTCAACCATCTGTACAAGGGTCGCAAGATCTGGATCGTCGTCCCCGCCACGGCCGTCGACGTCGCCGAGAAGGCCCTCGGCCGGGGACAGGGTTGTTCGCAGTTCATGCGCCACCGTGCCGAGTTCGTCTTCCCCGACAAGCTGGACAAGCTCGGGATCCCGTATCGTCTCGTCGACCAGCGGCCCGGCGAGACGGTCGTCATCCTACCGGACGCGTACCACGAGGGTTTCAGCACCGGCTACACCATCGCCGAGGCCAAGAACTACGCCGACGCCAACTGGGATGCTCATTCGTATCAGCCGTGCGACGAGAGATGCAAGCTCGTCACGGCCATCCCCGAGGCGCTGATGCGGCTCGTCGGGGAAGGCGAGGAGAGGCTGGATTTGTGTCGCGCCTACGGAACCGGAATCGAAGCCGTCGTCGTGCCAGAGCCAGCCGTCGCGAACAAACGACCTCGCGACGAACCGGGAGACGGCAGAGACGGAGCAGTGCCTTCGTCGGAGTTTGGCGCCTGCGGCGAGGAATGGGGTACGAAGCGAATGAAGCGAATGGATGAATGCTATCCGGTATGAATGAGTGTGCGAGGGACTACGGCATGAGGAGCAGGGTGCGACATTGTTGCGCCAAGACAACGCTTGCAAGAATCGTGTTTGGGGGACGACGACAGAGGTTCCAGAGTTGATCGACTGCTCGAAGACCCGTGTCCTTCCCTTTCGCTGCGGCATTCCCGATCATCAACATTCGTTCAGGACGATGCATCGCCCGGTCCATCCATCCATACCACACACACACGGTGCCTGCTCTCGGGGGAACGGGGAACATTTTGTGCAGGCCTGGGCAAGTAGAAGAGCCCCCGGTTGGCCATGTTCTGGATCGGACATTCCCTCGCGGCGAATATTAATGCACATACATTACCGGCGGCGACCTCGACTGACGGTCGGCATCGGAACCATGCTCCACCTACCCCAGGTGTTGTACTTTTACATGCACGCAAAGCTCGCGTACTTTTGTCACTCCGTCGCAGCAGCAAGTCATGGCCTGTCGCCCGGTTATCCAACATGATCCCCGTGCATGGCTCCACCGAAGATGGTCGATCGTTCTACCACGAACGACTCATTCATGACGTCTCATCCGGTCCTGGCGCGCGACTTCTTCTCGGAAGGCATTTCTTTCTTGGTCCTGGTCAAAGATGGCCCGGTCGGGGCTGCTGGCCAGGCTGCCGAGGGCGTCGCTGTCTCGTCGCGGTTGCTCGGGGAGGTCGTGATAGTCGACGGGCGGCGGGGACGAGTCGAGCGGGATGCCTTCGTCCTTGCCTTGGCGTCGGAAGAGGGACCTGTGCTTGTGACCGTTGTATCCGTGGCGCGAGCGGCTCATGATGTTGCCGAGCTGGATGCGGCGCGTCTTGCGGTGCCAGAGGAAGAGGCCGATGACGATGAGGGCGATGGCGCCGAGCACGATGGGCAGGGCGATGACGAGGGCGCCGCCAGACGGCACCTTGGTCGGGGTCGTGTGGTCGAGACCGGGGGCGGTGAGGGAGACGGGGAGGGCCACCGACTTGTTCTTCTCGACGGAGCCCATGATGGAGCTGAGGAGGGTGATGGTGACGTTGTTGACGCGCTTGCCCTTGAGGTGGTCGTTCTCGAGCTTGAAGGGCCAGAAGCCCCAGCGAGCGGGAACGCGGTCGGAGGTGTCGAGCTTGAGCATCTCGTTGGACGAGGTGTTGAGGTAGTCGAGGCGGACCGAGATCTCGACCGTCGTCGCGTTCGTCTTTCCGGCGAGGCCGGTGCGGTTGTAGTAGTCGGGGTCCCAGGTGACTGGAGAGGTGGTTCACAGCGTCGTTAGCGGTTGCGTCTCGCATGCCGTCAAGTCAATGGGACGTCGCCGCCAGGGCTCGAATGACCGTCCACCGTTCTTGGCCGTCCGCGTCACCGGAGCAGGGGGTTGCCGCAGCCGACGATTACTTACTGTAGTACGTGTTGCCCGTCAGCAGGGTCGAGTTGATGTCGGGCCGGCAAAAGGGCGCGAAGGGACCGTCGAGGTTGTAGCAGCGGGAGAAGGCACCCTCGAGCGAGCCCGCCTTGGTGGCCGTCGGGTTCGGCGGTTCGCCCGTGCTCGTCGTGATGTGGCCCCAGGTGGTCCAGGTGTAGACGGAGGCGGTGAGGTCGTGAGGGGCGCCGTTGACGGGCGTGGGCGTGCCGTCGATCGTCGTCACCGTGGGTGAGTAGGTCGTCGACGGCTGGCCCTCGTCGTCGACGGCGATCCAAGGCAGTATTGGATCGACTCGCTCCTCGTTCTCGTGGAGCTGGGCCTCGACGCCGACGCTGGCGCCGAGCACGAGGGCCGAAAGCACGGCGGACGCAAGCATGGCGGCGGTGGCGATGGCGGCGGCGGTCGTGATGCTCCTTGCTTGCTTGTTTGCTTGGCGACGACGGGGAGTGCGAGCGATACGCGTCGATGTCGACCTACAGTATTCTAATACAGTGCAGTATGCAGGAAGGGAGGGAGTGAGGTGAGAGCCAACGGCCGAAAAGCTAGGACCGAAGACCTACAGAACAGTACATGCAAGGGCAGGGTGCAGTAACAGGACACCTACAAGTACATGCATCTACTGTATTACTTCATTTACAGTACACGTACTTACTTACATGTACACCGAAGTCCAATGATGGACCTTGGTACCTGCTTTCCTACAGTAATTAATACTTGTACCCTACTAATACTTTCAAGTACTGTACTCTGTAGTTCTAGCCAGGAACAACAAAATCATTCATTCGTCCTCTTCGCGCCATGTTTCTTTTCATTTTTCTGGACCGCGTTCCACCGACCGCCCCACCCGCTGTCGATTCATGTTCGTGGGGCCGAGTACAGAGACAGAGTACATGCAATATTAATTACTGCTAGTTATTCTCCGTACTTACACTCACCTCTGTGCTCATACTGCATTGCGTTGTGCTTGTACAGTACTGTACCTGTAAGCACTGTAAGCAAGTGTTGTACTCGTACATGTACATGTGCAATGCAAAAAAATTAATGTACGTCGTCGGTACTTGGACACTCGTACTCCGTGGTTGCATGCAGGTCAAGTATACACAGCGTACAGAGCACATGCATGTGCGTCTGTGTGTGTGTGTGTGTGTGTGTGTGTGTGTGAGTGCGATGTAATTGATTACCAGCAAGTATTACGGAGTAGTTGCAGATTGCTAGAGCATGCAAGTAATTGCTCTTATATTACTGCAAAAGATGTGCGCACGAATGGGATGAGGGCAACCAGCGATTTATGCATGCCCATACGCCGACCGCTATGCATTCAATGTCGTTCAGGGAGCATGACCTCGTATCCTACAAGTACTGTATTTACAGTGCATTGTACTCCTGGTATCAGCACCTACACCCGCAGGACTCCGTACTCCGTACTGTACTTGTACTTGCATTATAAGTACCGAGTACGGAGTACTTGAAGCAGTATTAATAAGTACATGGTGCATGAACAAGGAGGTTCAATACTGTACATGTACTTTACTTGCACAACTTGCGGCCATACTTGTACACTCTCCGGAGTACTTACACTTTACAGTATACAGTATACTTAAGTACTTGCTTGCATGTACAACACACTCCATCCAAAGACCGTGCTTGTGCTCATACCTCGCCTCAACAAACACCGGCCGACCAAAGTTGGCAAGCATGAATCCGACATGTTCCAACATCTTGTCAGTGGCGACTAGTATACTGTACACACAAACCCCGTAAGCAACGCAGCGACCGCACCGTGGCCGCGACCACCAAGCACCTCGGTATCCCGACCCTGCTTCCTCGCGTCCTTTGTTGCGCGGCGGTGCGAGCCGTGTCGCGCTCGTACGTACGCCGCTGCCGCCGCGCACCTCTGCCTTCCATCATCTCAATCGCGAGCCCCCCCCTTCTTCCCCTTCTTCGCCCTCTTCCGAGACTTTTCGCCGAGCGCTTCCTCGTACACCTCGGCCGCCGTCGGCCCCGCCTTGCGCTTCTGCTTGCTCGACTTGACGCTCACGACCGGCTTGGCTTTGCCGTCTCGCGTCGCGCCCTTGATCTGCTTCTCCGCCTCCTCCCACGCCGGTGCGTCACCTTCAATCTCGAACCTGCAAACCCCCGTCAGTCCGGTCGCCGAGCAAGGTGAGGGAAAGGGGTGCGGGTGGGGGAGTGCTTACTGGTCGAGGGGCAGGGAGTCGATGAGCTCTCTCTGCTTCTGCCGCAGCGCCTCGAGCGCCGCGTCGCCACCCTCCTCCAGCTCGTCCTCGAGGGACACCTCGAGCGGCGCGAAGCGCTCGTCCACCACCTCGTCGTCGTGCGCCCCGCTCGCGTGCTCCCTCGTCACCCCGAGCCCCGACGGCTTCGGCATCTCGGCATCCATCGCGGCCGACACGAGCGAGCCAAAGTGCGACGTGAACTTGCGCAGGATCTTGATGAACATGGCCAGCAGCTGCGTCGACGGCAGCTGCAGCTCCTGCACCACCGCGTCCACGTCCTTGCGCTGCAGCCCCATGGCCAGCAGGATGCTCTGCTGGACCCCCGACAGCTGGACGGCCCCCTTGAGCCGGCCGCCAAAGTACATGGTCGCGATGGTCGGCAGCATATCGAGGATGACGTGGTAGTCCAGCATGTTGTTCGCGTACGACTCGAGCCGCTTGAGGTCGAACGGCGACAGGCTCCGGTCGAGGTCGGCCTTGCCGAGCGGCGCGACCTCGAGCGCGTCGAGCTTCGCGCCCGCGTTGGCCGACTCGTCGATGCTCAGCGCCGTGATGGCCGGAAAGTCTCGGAAGCGGTACGACAGCAGCGAGAGGAACCGCTTGTGGAAGTCCCGCGAGAAGGCGCCGAGCCAGCTCCGGTCCTCGCTGTTCTCCAGCGGCCGCAGCATCACGCACGTGTGCTCGCCCGTCAGGTCGCTGGCCGTCTGCCGCAGATACACGGGCGAGAACTGCGACCGCTTCCAGAAGCGGTGCAGCGCCGGCGTCAGCCCGAAGCTGACGCCCATGTAGTCGAGCCTCTCCGGTCGCTTCTCGCCGAGCTTCGCGAAGAGGGGCGGCATGCTCGCCTGGTCCCTGACCTTGATGACCTCGTCCAGCAGCGACGACCCCTTGGCCAGCTCGGCGTCAGTCGGCCGATCCATCCCGCCCGCCGTCGCCGGCTCGTCGTCGTCCTCCGACAGGCTCGCGAACCGGCCCTCGTAGTAGTCGACGAGCAGCTGCAGCGCCTTCGTGCCGTAGCCCATCGACGCGTACTCGGGGCTCGTCGCGATGCGCACCACGCGCGCGCCCGAGAGCGAGGCAAAGTCCTCGTCCTGGAACTGCTGGCTGACGAGCCACGGGATGAGGTCGCCGTGCGGCCGCTGGCCCCGGCTGAGGCTGTTGAGCACGCTCTGCCGGCTGATCTTGCCCTCGAGCGCCACCTGGATGACGCACAGCGGCTCCGGCAGCCTGCCGCTGCCCTCGACGTTGGGCGGCACGAGCACGAAGAGCTCGTGCGCGGGCGCGTCGCTCATGAGCTGCAGGTCGTCGGGCGAGTTCTTGTAGTGGCTCGCCACGTAGAGCGCCACCATCTGCTGCAGGAAGGCCTCAGACACGGGGTGGAAGGAGAAGAGCGTGTCGCGGTTGACGGCCACGAGCTCGCACTGCGACGGGTCCGGGCACCCGCGGATGCTCGACTTCGTCTTCGGCAGCGTCGCGTCGAGGCAGAGGAGCTTATTGAGCCACTTCTCGATGGCGTCCCCTTTGCCGTACCGGATCGGTTCCGCGAGCGTGATCTCTCGAAGCTTGCGCGCCGCCTGGAACTCCTCGCTCTTCGCCGCCCGGCCCGTCGATCGGTCGGCGAGCTCCGTCTCGCCGTCCGTCGCCGCCGACCGAGACTGTTCCCGAAGCTGCTTCACGAGCTTGAGCGACAGGGAGCGGCCCGTGCCTTCGTAGCCGTTGATGGTCGAGGCCATGAAGACGAGGTACGGGCCCAGGAGCTTTTGGACGAGCGGCAGCGGGATCGCCGCGGCCTCGTCGATGACGACGAGCTCTGCCTGGCCCAGCACGTGAGCGTCCTGCGGTCGGATGTACTGGATCGTCTGTCGGTGTTGCCTGTGGATGTTGACCCTCACGATGGCCTTGTTGAAGTCCGGGTTCGTGCTCTGGATGATGGAGTAGTCGGCGTGGTCGGCGTATCCCAGAGCGTCGAAGCCCTTGAAGATGAACTCGAAGAGGGTCTTTAGATTTTCCGGCGAAGGTGACGTGATGAAGATGTTGCTGTACCCGTACGCGACCGCGGCCGCGACCGCGACGCCCATGGCCGCAGACTTGCCGCGACCGCGAGCGGCCGTCAACGCCACCGTGCTCCTCAGCGTCTTCTCCGCAATCGTCGCCGTGAAGGTGAGGAGCGCCTTGGCCTGATCCGCCGTCTTCGCCAAGGAGATGAGCGAGCCGACCGGTTCCTGGCCCCGGTGTTCGTCCTTGATGTTGGCCAGCTCCAGCTGCTCACCCGTCTTGGACTGGTCCTGGTCCAGGTCGGGCGGAGGCAGCGCCACGACGTCCTTGCCTCCCGAGATGGGCAGCACGTTGAGCTCGTCATCTATGACCAGACACGACTCGCAGCGGCCGAGGGAGAGCAGGAAACGCTCGTTGAATCTCGCAACGACGTCGTCGTGCGCCTCGGTCCGGTACCTCGAATGCACGTCCATCGAGAGGTTGTAGAGCTGTCGCAAGCTGCTCATGCCCTTCAGCAGCATCACCACCAGGCCGCCGCCCTCGACCGTCTCGATCGTCCGGGCCAGAATGTTCGGCGTGAGGGCTTCGAAATCTTGAAGGACGCACATGCCGAACGTGTTTCCCAGGATCTTGTCCGTCTCCTTGTAGTAGGTGTAACGAATGTTGTGCAGCGAGACGAAGAGCTCGAAGGGGTCTTCCGAGTTGGCTTCCCGGATTCCTCTCTTGATCTCCTTCTTGATCTTTTGCTCGCGCTTCTTCCGGTGACTATCGCCGCACCGCCACATCACGTCAGCCGGCATCCTTTCCACTTCCCCCTCGTCGGGCCTGCCTACCTCGTAAAGCCTAGCAGCTTGTTCTTGTACGCCCACAGGACCGACTTGTTCTGCTTGATGTCCATGCTGGACATGATGTAATGCAGGTGCACAATCACATCCTTGGAACGGTCGCCCACGACGACGAAGAAGCTTCTTTTCTTCTCCTGAAGGCCATTGCGGATGAGCGTCTGGATACGCTGGTCACTGTGTTGGATGACAAAGGTGAGTTAGCCCTTGGTCTCGCCGCAACGAAAGCGCGCCGGGGAACCTACACTTGCTTGCGCGACATGTTGTAGGCGTGCACAAGGAAATGATCAAGGACGGACGAGCACTCTCCTCTCGGCGCTGATTGCCGTCATTTGGATCCGGGAGAAAGTAGGCACTCTGGAAAGTCTAGAAATTTTGGGCCGATCTCACTATTCTGCCAGGCGGTGAGACTCGATGTGCAAGCAACAAGGCTAGCATAGCAACCCCCCCCCCCCCCCCTCCCAATTGCTTGGTGGGGCATTCTCGACATGTCTTACCTGATGGGCGGTGAATAAGGCTATGAGCACTCGTGTACGGTGAGTACCGAGTGATAGGTAGCATTACAGTACAGAGTATCCATCGTCCGTATCTGAACAGAGTATCCATAGTCCGTAACTGTACAGAGTCTCTATAGTCCGTAACTGTACGGAGTACATGCACAGTATTATGTACGAAAGTACTTTTACTTCTTCATGTACTTACGGAGTACTCCGTAGGATGTACAATATTACGCCATGTGCCATAGTAAGCCGGCATAATACGTCGCATCGGCAATTGCGTGCTGCGCCATTGACGGAGAACCTCGTCTACTTGCAAGTACGCGGAATGGACCTTTCTAGCCTTGCTGTGCTCTGCAGTCGCTCATTGAAATAGACGGCGAAAAGGCTCGCATGACCCAAAGCGTCTCACAACAGCAGCGCATGGGCGAGCATCTCACTTCGTCACCATGGCATGAGACTTCCGTGATTCCAAGGCAATACTGACTGATTAGTGCATGCGCAAGTCTATATCTGAAAACCCCGGGGCAAGCATGTTCAAACAAAGCAACTCAACGAGCCAAACTTCGTGTGCCAGACACAGCTCGACAACCAGGCCCGTCCAATGCAGCGCAGCGTGACAAAGAAAAAATCAGCCAACTCGGCGAGACGCCAGGAATGCGTCGAGGCTACGTTCGGTCCAGCTTGCGACGCAGGTTGCGCGTCCGCTTCATCAGCTTCTTGTACTTCTTCTTCTTCATTCGAAGCTTCCGTTGCCTCTTGACGCTGATGGCGTGCAGGTCCCGTCGGCGCAGGGACTCGTGCAAGCGGGCCTGCCGGCGGGCCATGCGGCCGAGGAAGCTCTGGGGCTGCTCGGTGACGATGCGAGGGCTGTGGGCGACGATTCGGATCTGGCCATCGGGCTCGGTGGACTCTTCGATGGTGAACATGGCCTTGTAAACACGGTGGTGAGGCTCCTCCTCCGCCAGGGCGCCGGCGGCGTGCCCCTCGGCGTCGGCCGCCTGTGGCTGGGGAAGGGGAGGCGGACGGAAGGGCAGGAAGTCTCCAGACATGGCGTCGACCTGGAGATAGAGGCCCGACTCGCTGCCGTCCCTGTTCCGGACCTCGAGCTTGTGCATGCCGCCGCCCATGCCGCCGTCGTCGTGATGGCCACCGATGGTCATCTGAGCCATGGGGCCGTCGAGTCGGTCGATGGTGCTCGACAAGGTGGACATGGTATCCGACATCTTATTGCTCTTCGTCCGGGGCGCGAATATGGAGGCGAAATGTTCGTCCGTCACCGACATCGGCATCGTCTGCGTGATGGAAATGGGGCGGTGGAGGGAGAAGAAGCTGGAGAGACCGAGAGCTACAGGGGTCGAGGTCAGAGAGATGCGGGAGTGGGGAGTCGGAGGAGGCCGTCTTCACCTTCTTGGGACATGTGATGGGTGCTGGGGACGCTGGGCAGCTTCCCGAACGAGGCCATCTTGTCGGAGGCATCCTTGCTCTTTCGTTTCCTCTTGTCGGCCGTGGCCTTGCAACCGCCACGGGCCGAGGCCGAGGCGGGAACGGACTGTCCAGGAGACACGCCGTCGGTGCCATTACCGGAGCTTGAGGGCTTCGATGAAGAGAAGCGTCGCTGGAGGCCGCGGCTGAAAAGTTGAACGGTAACCGCCGCCGCTTTGGGTTGGGACGGGGCGAGGGTCGAGACGAGGCCGGCGTGGGGGGCGGAGGAAACCACGCGGCGAACCGACAAGGGCAGCATGGTGTAGGCTCCCCACGGGCAGAGTTTATCGAGAAGTAGAATAGAGAGATGGGGAGGGGGACGTCAGGACGTGTCCTGATGATGTCGCTTGCGTCTCGTCAGACAGCCGTCGGTCTCGTGCGTGGTTAGTTATTGTCGCAGCTGCTCTGGTACGGGGCGCTAAATTTGGTGAGTGAGCGGCCTAAGGCAGCCAGAATGAGTGGAACAGACTTTGAGGGTCGAGTCGAGGCACCACCAGCAGGGCCCCACTCCTGTCGTTTGACTCGTTTCCCACCTCCTGACCTGTTCATTGTCCATCTCTCAGGCGCTCCCTTGGCTGACACCTATCTACCTGTATTGTATAGGCAATTATTCTGTTGACGAATTTCCCTGGCACTGGCAAATGATATTCCCTCCGACTTCTTTTCTCCGCGCCGTTCACATTCAACAGTCCAGTGCGGCCTCGTGCAGACGTGCCCGTCTGCACTCGCCCTGTAGCTTGCTCCGTAACGCGCGCGTGCACGTACATGATCCCCAGGACGGCCGGTTGTCGTTTCAAGGCTGGTGCTGTACTTGATTTCACGATGACATGGGGCAGAGAAGGGGCGATGTCATTGTGTGGGTTTCGCAAAGTGATCATCTTCTCATAGTATATGACTGTATCTATTTCCAGACTCCCTCGGATGTTCCCAAAGACCCGCCGTCTATTATGTCGGGACCAAACTGGTTCAAATCAAAACAAGGCCTTCTGGTAACCCGACACCATGGCCTGATGCCACGAGAAGCACGGTGCACCCACCATCGAAGGGTGCAACCACACGGCTCACCGGCTGTTGACCCAGCTGAGGTAGCTGTTCCAGCCGATGGCGATGATGTTGGCGAACAAAAGGCGGTGGTGCAGCGGCATAAAGGTAAAGTTGATGAACTGCACAAAGGGCCAGACCATCCAGTTGGCTTTGAGGGCCGGCCACCACGCCTTGTCGAGGCGCTCCTTGGGGCTCGCCCCCTCCATCGTCGCCATGCTGCTGAGGAAGGCTCCGATCATGACGGGTGCAAAGAGGGTCTGGTCACAACCGACGCGGGCCAGAGTCTGGAGGTGCGGGTTCCCAAGCCTGACGCGCCGGGACAGGAAGCCGAACCAGGTTGTCGCAATGGGCCCGAAGACGCCTGCGAGGTCAGCAGGTGGTTCATCTTGCTAGGTATGGGCACGATCACGAGTGAAGGGATGTGGGTGGGTATGGGCATAGGTGCACCGCTCACATCCGCCGTACAGCGCCATGCGTCCGGTACGGGTCAGGTCATGGCGTTTGAGCCCCTTCTTCTCAACAAGCTGCTGGGCCGTGACGTCGCCCGTGGCAAACAAGACGGCCGTCGTCACACTCTGCGTGAGCAGGGGGCGAGCCTTGAGCTTGGCGGTATACCTATCATGGGGAGGGGTGAGGCTGTCAGATATCTCAGGTGCTCCCATTCGCTGCTGGTCGTCGAATCACGTACCAGCGAAACATTAGACAAACTGGGTTCGGCGGCCCAAGCTCAAAAGTTCAACAGCAGTGCGCCAGGAGCTCAAGAAGAGTCTGCTTCGTAGGAAAGAAAATAAGCCCGAGCAGCGCACGGGAAGTTATTTGCGATGCCTACTACGGAAAGGACTGCGATACAAGAGAAAAACTCAACATGAATCGAATCGCCAAAGGATGAAAGAAAGTTCGGGCCACTATGTGGCAAGTGGTGAAACGGAACTGCACTTGGGGTATATGTACAGTACCGCCTGCTACCAGTATACGTTGTTCGATTGGGGGGGGGCCTTGGTAATGGCCTAGTAACTTCTTGGTTGTTGGTGCCTTCTACAGCACAGTACAGACGCGATAATACCACTGGGGGTGGTACACAGGTGCCTACTGGGTACCTGCTCACTTGTACTAGGTACTTATATGCCTTCTTGCGCTAGCACCTCGTATACTTTGTTCATTACTACTCCGTACTCCGTACTGCGCGAGACATTGTATTTCGGAGTACGGAGTAATACAATAAAGAGTACATTTACGCCAAACACCCACCACTAATGAACGACAAGTACAAGCACACTAGGTACCTAGAACCTAGGGTCTGAAGTGCACAGCACTGGTTGTGTCCAGTACAAGCCTCAAGTATTGCCGAGAATGACTTTCAAACCTCTGTGAGAGTCCGAAATACTTCCATCCTAGGTACTATCTGCATAATACTTGCTCTGGTATTATCTGGTATTATATTACCACAGTGGCGGCTGCGCCTTACAATGTCCAAGAATGCAGGCTACTCGTACAATCTAGTAGGGGATGGCTGGTTGATATTCAACCACTAGGTATTATGAAGTATTAGATAGCGACCGTTTTGGTGGACGGGTAATACTGGCAGCGCTGCGTGGTAAACCGACAGATGGGCCGGTGGTGTGCACGATGGCCAAACTTGCCCATTGGACACCGCGTACTGGTACGTCTGGGTTGACGCAGCCAAGGCAACACAGGCGTGCCTACTGCCAAGGCGAGTACCTACTGGGTAATTACCTAGTATCCATGTTAGTATCGCCGAAGTGTGCAAGCTGTGAGCAAATGGGCGTACTTTAGTACTTAGGCGCAGGTGGAGGTAATACCTCACTGCTGCCAGCACCGGCTGCCGGCTGCCAGCAGAGGCCGCCACTGTTTCGCCTGCAGCAGCTCCGTTTCAGGGTCCAACTCTCCAACTCCGCGGCGTGATCGTGTGATGACGCGGAGCGGTAAAGGCGAATCTCCCAGATTGCCTTGCAGCCCTCCCTGCTTCTCTCTTCCTGCCTTTCTTTGGCGCCTCTCCATGACGCCCCTCCCCCTGCCCCCTGAGAACTGAACCTCCTCCTGTTGTGATGGGTGCGCCGAGCACGTGTGCCCTCGTCCCTGCTCGAGACTCGGCAATACTCGTCCCCTGTCCTGTCTTCCGCATCCTTGCACGGATACACCTACCGAATGGATGTGTGAAGGAAACGCATGGCCCGGCTCTTGTTCCTCGTTGGCGGTGGAAGCGCCGAGCTCACCCGAAGCGGCTTGGCGGTCGTCGCTTCCTGCCAGTGAGCACCGAGTATCAGCACCTGATCATCAGCAGTTGAGCATCGCCAGCATCGTCAGCATTGCCGGCGTATTTCTTTTCTTTTCGGCTCTCCTCGTGCGAGCACCCTTCGTCCATCCGTCCATCCACACATGCATCCTCCCATCTATCCGTCCATCTCCAGGTCGGGCGCGCCGTTCCAGTGATGACGGCCGGCAATTGACGGTCTGTTGGCTTCTGGCCCGGCTGATCTCCTTTTGCTTGACCTTTAACGCTCTGAATCTGCAGCATCCGGTGCTCGGCATGCCTAATTGACGGTCCAGCTTGCCTCCCATGATCCGACCTCCTCCGTTCGTACTCTCTTCCCTACACGCTCAAGCATGCTGTGGCCTCAAAAACGACGCCTCGCGAGACCCCTCCGAAACGCCAGTCAGTCGCACATTGCAACCTTGCTGGACCGCCCTCGTCTCGTCGCCAAAGTCTGTGGCTTCTAGAGAGTCCCTTGGATCCACTGCCAGCTGCTGCTACGTTTGATCTTCGCGTCTCCGAGTCGTCTCCGAGGAGTCTCCGAGGCGAGTCCAGCCTTGGGCTGGCAACGCCACGACACGCCCGACCGACAACTCCCGTTACCCGTCACCTGGCACCCATCACTGCCACTCACCACCAACTTTATCATCTTCGCCCTTGTCCTCGTCCTCCATTCTAGCCTCTTCAACGAAAAGGGGACGGCCAAGCTGCGGTACTCCCTCGTGGCTCGCCGTCATCTCCCGCTCCCACTTCATCCTAACCCACTTCTCACTTGTTCCTCCTTCCCTCTCCTGCCATTTCATTCCTTTCTACTCATTGCTGATACCCGCCTGGTTCGGTCACTGCCCCTTCGCGTCCAAACCTTGTTTCTCACCTGGCAGCCTCTCCTCTGCATGGTAGTATAGCATACGGCTCCCAAACCACTGGGACCACAGATTCAACCCGCCAGCCGCCATTCTCGAGATATCACGACCGCCGCTCTTCTGAGCGTTGTCCGCCGCCATCTCGCACGACCAGCATTTATACCTGACGTCGCCGGCCGACAATAGACAAGAAATACCAGGTTCCGATTGGCACGAGGAACGATGGCGGCACAAATGGGTTATCGGGAATTGATCCGCAAGCAGTTCACCCGTCAAAAGCTCGGCTTTCACTTTCTCTTCTGGTCATTTCATTTCGCCATATTTGCCTATGGATGGTACGCTGTTCCATCACCTCCCCTACCGACCCAGCAGCCCAGATGCCAAATATCCTGTCATCAATGTACATGCCCCTGAATCCACCTTGAACTGACCTCCGTCGCCTAGGTGGAAGCAAGCCTCCGACTCGCGCCTTGCGGGCCTCAACACTCTGCGATATTCGGTCTGGATCTCGCGCGGCGCCGGCCTTGTCCTCTCAGTCGATGGCATGCTCATTCTGCTCCCCGTCTGTCGTACCATCATGCGCTGGATCCGCCCCAAGGTGCGCTTCCTCCCGCTCGACGAGAACCTCTGGATGCACCGCCAGCTTGCCTACGCTCTTCTCGTCTTCACCGTCGCCCACGTGGCCGCCCACTATGTCAACTTCTACAACGTCGAAATCACCCAGATCCGCCCCGTCAGTGCCCTGCAGATTCATTACGCTCAGCCCGGCGGCATCACGGGCCACGTCATGATGCTGTGCATGCTGCTCATGTACACGACGGCCCATGCGCGCATCCGCCAGCAGTCGTTTGAGACGTTTTGGTACACGCACCACCTCTTCATCCCCTTCCTCCTTGCCCTCTACACCCATACCGTCGGCTGCTTCGTCCGCGACTCGGTCGACGCCTACTCCCCCTTTGCCGGCGACGAGTATTGGACGCACTGCATCGGATACCTCGGCTGGCGCTGGGAGCTCTGCACCGGTGCCTTGTACCTCGCCGAGCGCCTTTTTCGCGAGATCCGAGCCCGCCGCGAGACGGCCATCACCCGTGTCATCCGCCACCCCTACGATGTCGTCGAGCTGCAGTTCAGCAAGCCCTCGTTCCGGTACAAGGCCGGCCAGTGGCTCTTCCTACAGGTGCCGTCCATCTCGCGGTACCAGTGGCACCCCTTCACCATCACATCGTGCCCGTTCGATCCCTATGTTTCCGTTCATGTTCGCCAAATCGGCGACTTCACCCGCGCCCTGGGAGACGCTACGGGAGCAGGCAGCGCCCAGGCCAAGCTGTACGATGGCGTCGACCCTATGGGCATGTACGAGGTGGCGCTCCAGAACGGCCAGCAGATGCCCTCGCTGCGCATCGACGGGCCCTACGGCGCCCCGGCCGAGGACGTATTTGAGAACGAGATCGCCGTGCTCATCGGCACCGGCATCGGCGTCACCCCTTGGGCCGCCATCCTCAAGAATATCTGGCACCTGCGCAACTCTCCCAACCCGCCCACCCGCCTGCGCCGCGTCGAGTTCATCTGGGTCTGCAAGGATACGGGCTCCTTTGAGTGGTTCCAGACGCTGCTCTCTTCGCTTGAGGAACAGTCCGACGAGGCTGCTCGCCTCCCTGGCAGCTCCGGCCTCGAGTTTCTAAAGATCCACACCTACCTTACACAGAAGCTTGATATGGACACAACCCAGAATATCGTCCTCAACAGCGTCGGCGCAGACATGGATCCTCTCACCGAGCTCCGGTCGCGCACAAACTTTGGCCGCCCCGACTTCAAGCACCTCTTCACCACCATGCGCAACGGCATCCTCGACAGAACTTACCTCAATGGCCTCGAGGGCAGCATGCGCACGACGGTTGGAGTCTATTTTTGCGGCCCGACGGCGGCCGGTATGTTCCTCATCCCCTACGCCTTCCCAGCGCCAGAAATCTCGTTGCGTCAAGCTAACATGGCAAAACAGCGCGTGACATCAAGACGGCTTGCAAATCGGCCACAACGAGGGAGGTCAAATTTCGCTTCTGGAAGGAGCACTTTTAGCTACACCGTGCGCATGTTGGGCCACGCACCCGAGGAAGATACTGTGAAAGTTTTTCTTGGCCGATGCTTTGCGCGGCGTTTCAGCAATGGGCTGATCGTACACTCCTGCTATCCCTGACGAACAAACTGCAGTACAGCGCATTGTGGTACGCTTCGATTACTTCGCCTTGTCGGGGGGTTCCCAGAGTCGCCACCTCCCACTGAACGGATTGGTAACCTCCCAAGTGCGTCAAGGCCGATATTTATTGACAACGGTCCATTAAGAACCTGATACGTACTTGTCGGCCAACTATGTCGTTTAATGAAGTGCCTGCACTGCCATCCCGTTCATGTCTCATTACTCGCAATCCTTCAACCCCGCGGGGGGGGGGGTAAAACCCCCAAATTCTTGCAAAAACGAAATGGATGATCCCAGGATATCCTCACAACCCGTTCTTTCATTGTCTTCGTGTCGTCGCTGGCAAGATGAAACTTCAGATGTGCCCCTTTCCGGTCCAAAGGCAACCGCCAATGAACAAAACTATGCATTCACCTCGCATATCCGTGACTCCACGTTAAATCCCATCATTAGATACCACTGGTCGCCCTTCCCATCAGGAAATGCCAATGCGATGTGACAAGCACGCCCAGGCATGTCGCACGGGGTAAATGACTCAGGCAATTTTGTTGTCGAGGTTGCTCGTCTCGCTTTCCAGCTTAGTCATATTCTCCTCTGTCAGGGCTTCTCCGTGGCTAGGCTCATGGAGCGCATTGCTTCTCAGGTTCGGCGGCCCACCAGCCGCGTCGATCAACTTGCTCTCTTGAAGTAGGCTTGTCAGCTCCTCCTCGCCCTCTTGCCGTCGTATCTGAGGAGCGAGCTCGGTCATAACGAGGGTGCCAAGGGGCGACGGCTCGCGCCGCCCAGACGTCGAGGGCGGCTGGGAAACATCTAGGTTCAGGGGGCTGCTGTATTTTTCGCCACGTCTGTCCGACCCAGACAAAATCTCGTCCTCGAGTCCGATGTGCGGTATGTCGGCGTTGTCGCAGTGCTCGCTCATCTCCGAGCAGTCCGAGGCGACGGCATCGTAAGAGCACGGCGCTCGCCTCCGCGACAGGCTCCATCGTATGAGCATCCTCTCGAGGATGGACATCTTCACGGGCTTGGCAAGATAGTCATCCATGCCGGCCCGCGTGCACTTCTCCCGGTCCCCGTAAATGGCCGACGCCGTCATCGCCACAATCGGAACATCTTGCAGAATGGTCTTGTAGGGAAGATGGTAACGCAGCAGGTGTGTGCACTTGTAGCCGTCAACGATGGGCATCTGGACATCCATAAGAATGATGTCTGGTTTGACGTTTTGTCCTCGGGAGACGCCCATCAAGTAGTCCAACGCCTCCTTTCCGTTCCAAACGGCTGTGACCCGAAAGCCAAGTTTCAAGATCGTCTTTATGGCAATCATCTGATTAACAGGGCTGCCGAGCGTTAGCGTACGTGCAACCCTTTGCAGGTTTCGGTCAAGAGAGCTTACTTGTCCTCGACGACGAGGATATATATCCCTGCTCGCTCCGACTGAGGCAGCTCCCTTTCGACACACGGCGACGCCCGTCGGTGATGGCGCCTGCGTGTGAGTGCCGCAGAGGCTGCCGCGCCGTCCGTCCCCTTCTGCACACCAGCGATCTGGTCGTACTCCGAGCTGTTACACGACAAGCTCTGTAGCCGGTCGGACATGGCCATTACCTGCACGAGGCTCGGGTCTCGCGGCCCCTGTGGCTTGTTGAACGGAACCCAGAACGTTGCTGTCGTTCCCGTTCCGACCGTCGATTCCAGCGTGATGCGGCCGCGCATTAAATCCAGCAAGTTCTTGCAGATGGTCAAGCCAAGGCCAGTTCCGCCGAACCGACGTGCGGTCGATGCGTCTCCCTGGCTGAACGGCTGGAAAAGCCTCCTGCGTACGTCTTCCTGGATGCCGATTCCGGAGTCTTCAATTGTGAATCTGATCTCGACGGAGTCGGTCGTCTCCTTCTCCTTGACTACCGAAAACCTTACGTAGCCCTGGTTGGTGAACTTGATGCTGTTGGTCAAGAGATTCGTTATGATCTGGCGAAGGCGACCAGGGTCGCCGATGACAACCATGTCGTTCGCAATATCGCTGCCTATGTCTGATCGAAAGTCGAGGTTCTTTCGTTCGACGGCGAAGCGCAGCATCCGTCCTACCTCCTTAACGATGAGCGAGAGCGAGAACTGAACTTCTTCAAAATCCAGACGGCCAGACTCGACCTTGGAAAAATCCAGGATGTCGTTGATGACGGTCAACAAGGACGTCGCGGAGCTCTGGATGTTATCGACGTAGTCGCGTTGCTCATCGTCCAGATCCATGTCGCTCAGGAGCTCGGCCATGCCCAGGACACCGGTGATTGGCGTCCGGATCTCGTGGGACATATTGGCCAAGAACTGACTTTTGAGTCTATTGGCTTCCTTCGCGGCAGCCTCGTTCGCCATCGCTCGACGCTTCTCCCTTGATTGCTCCCGGATCGCTTCCTCTCTCTCCTTCAGCTCGGTCACATCCATGATAACGCCGGTTACGCCTTCTATACAGCTCTCGCTCGTCAACTTTCCGTCCTTGGCCTTCTTGCCATACATGGGCAGAAAGCGGGTCCGGTAGAATCGATCGTCTGGCGCGGGGGTCAGCTGCGAGATGCGTTCGACGACGGCCGGGCGTGGCGTTGGCACACGTACCGATGGCATGCTCCTTGACATCCTCGGTGGACTTGGCGTGGAGGATATCCTCGATGGGACGCAGGAACTCTGGCCGCTCGCCCTCCTGCAGCTGGTCGGTAAGGCGGTTGAAGACCTTGTACATATTTTCGCCGATGTACCATCGGCTGCCGTCGTGATTCTCTTCGTAGGTCTTGTTCCATATCAACGCGCCTTCGAGCATGGTCACCCGGAGGCCGGGGTCGACGGTGAAGATAGTGACGTGCGAGTGAGCAATGACACTCAGAAGCTGCTGCCGGGTCCGCCTGGCATTCAGCTTGGTCTGCATGCTCTCGTGGATGTCGGTACATGTTCCTACGCGGCCCAACACTGTCAGCCAGGAGCAAAGGGGAAGGCGAGGCGATCCGGCGAAGCAAGGGTCGGAGGTAATGGGGAGTGTCGGCGCGGCAGGACGTACCAAACCACTTTTCAATCTTCCCAGTGTCCTTGTTGCGGACGGCAAGGGCGCGTCCGAGGAACCATCTCCACTCGCCGTCGTTGCCACGACAGCGGTACTCCATCTGATACTGATGGCCCGTTTTCAGCGAGTGCCGCCACCGCGCAAACGCCTCGGGCTCGTCGTCCGGGTGGAATGGTATCTTCCAGTTCTCACCAAGGCACTCTTCGGGCGTCAGGCCAGTGAACGTATACCATCGCGTGTTAAAGAAATCGTGGACTCCCTCGGGCGTGGCCGTCCATACCAACTGGGGCATCGTATCGCAGATAAGCTTGAAACGTTCGTCATCGCGCTCCTTGATCAGGGTTATCTCCTCCGTTATCGTGGTGACGTCGCGTCCGGTGATGACGCCGGCGAGAAACTGGCCGGTCGTGTTGTCGCGGATTGCCTCGCCGAGGGCGTCGAAAACAACCTTGTTGCCGTCCCGGTCGTACATACCGACGCGGATGCTGGCGAAGGGACGCTCGGTCCTGAGGAGAATCGAGATGGGGTACTCGCTTACATCCAACTGGCGGGAGAAATCTTCGGTCCACAGGTGCCAATGCTTGATGAGCTCGAAGCCGTCGGTAAGGCTGTCCAGGTCTGCGTCGACCGACAGCAGTAGCTTCGCGGCCTTGTTGGGAAAGGTGACGCTGCCATCCTTCCAAACAACCAGGATGGGCATCCGCGTGTTGTCCAGGATGGCATCCTTCATCAAGATCATCTTCTGCAGGAGGGAGGGCGCGCTCGAGTGGGACGCGACGGCCGGGGGGCCCATCGGGGGGAAAGGGCTCGACGAGACGGTGACGACGCTCGGGCTGTGATAGCAAGGCGAGCTGGATTCCCGGCTCGAGGGGCCCGAGGAAGGGTTCGAGTGCGGGATGGATCGCCGGTCGACGGCCTCGAGGGTGTTTGGCCTCGCAACATACTTCCGGGCGTTGGCGGGCGGCGGCGGTGGCGAGGACTCGGTGTTTGTAAAGGTCAGGGTGAAGAATGTCTGGCGATCCTCGACCTCCCAGATGGTGATGATCATCCTAGCAAAGGCCTGGTACTCGGACTCCTTGGACTTGTACCGGCTGTCGAAGGTGGTCTTGCCGATATCCTTGCGGCTGATGACGACATCGACGACGACGTCCTGCCGGGTCCGGCCGGATGGGCCCGTCGAGCCGTCGGCGGTCAAGGGTGCCTTGGTTGGGGTGGCATCGCCGTCGTCGGAGCCGCATTCTCGCCCCTTCCACTCCCCGTGGGACGGTGGCCGAACGGCGATGTCTTGGATGAGAGAGTCGAGGAAGGCCTCCCACGATATCCAGACGGGGCGGCCGTCCTGCAGCATGTCGATGCCGACCTGCGACAGAGTCTGTCCGCGGAGGTGTTCGACGGTGGCAGTCGCATCCTGGTCGGAGTCGTCGGCGATGATGCCCAGCATTCTGCCCATGGCCTCGTTGGCGAGGACGACGGTCTTGAGGCTGTTCAGGACGACGGTCGGCATGGGCAGGTACCGCAGGGCGGAGAAGGCAAGCTGGCCGGGAGAGATGAGGGGCATGGTGAGCCGAAAGGAATTCTGGGACGGCGAGCGAGCCGAGGCGAACGGCTCCCGAAGGAAGCGACCCTTGATGACGGGGCTCGCGTTTCCATCGTGACGGCTCGACGAGGTTGCTAGGCTCGCCAGCTCGTCATCCGAACCCCGTGTCTGACTGTTTCCTGGGGGCTTCTCGGGAGAGGTCATGTCGAGACTCACGCCCATGGCATGAGGAACCGAGAGGGCGGATGCGCATCCAATCGACCGTCACGGTTGGGGAAGGCGGGAGGGGAAGAGGGTCGAGTCGACGACGACGAGAGTTCGGTGGTCAGGGCGAGCGAAACATGTCGTCCACCGCCTGGCTCGCGGAGCTGCGATGTCGGTCCCCCCGGTGAGGATTCGCCCTTTGTCGTCGACTTCGCCGGGCTGCTGATGGGCGGTACGGCGGTGAATGGGCAGCGCAAGGGACGTCGGTTCGACGGAACGGGACGGGACCGGTCGGTATGCCGTGCTGGGCAGATGCGGTGCGGGCAAGGACGAAGTGGAAGTGAGCAGAGCGAGAGGCTGGCTGGTGGCTGTTGCGTTTCGTTCTTAGCCTCGTCGTAGCTTGCCGGCGCCAGCGAACAAGAGGTGGCCTTTACGCCCGAGGCAAACTCTACCGTACGCCTGGGCTCAGCTTTGCCACTCACGCATTCGCCGACGGTGGTGGAAACACACAAAATACCCGCCCTGCCAGTCACCTGGCGCGAAATGCGAGGACGGACAGGGTGGCAGGCGAAAAAAGAGGTGCGTTGAAGCTGCAGGAAGCGTTGAGGATGGATGACGAGCCGATGGACGGGATGGATCGATGGATGGATGGACGGATGGACGGACAAGAACGACAGTAGGCGAGGTATATCCACGTACTTGCTTAGGTGTATGCACTGTGCAATGCGAGCGTAGGACAAACGGAGAAGGACCGTTCAGCACAGTATATACAAGGACTAGCAGGTACCGAACAGCACGTACCGAGAGGGACTAATCCGTCTACAGTACAGTTAGGGGGTACAATTCTCTCCATTCGATTGTCCGCATTGCTGGGTGCGTTGGCTGCTCTACTCGGTGCCCGGGAGGGCTTTGATAGCTGGCAGTATCTTGGTACCACTGATAGGTTGGGTTGGTGAGGTTATTGGTGAGTTTGGTGAGCACAGAGGAGTCGTTGGTGGCACTGCAGTTCCATTATTCGAGGATAGGAGGTACAGGTCCTCGGTGGATGAAGCGGCGCGCAAGGACTGTGCAGGTTCGGAGAAAATGTGTCATGGTCGTCTGCCTCTGCAACTCGCACTCGAACGTACTTAGGTGCACTCACTCGTATTGGCTGGTATTCATGGATTCCTCCCTACTGCCCAAGTACTTGCACGGCAAGGAAACACAAATCCGGATCAGATATCAGATAATATGACTAGTACCTTGATGGGTACGAAGTACCGAAAGCACTAGCAATGCTCCATTATTATACACGCACTTGCAGGTACAGTGGGGTGACAAAAATGTCGGTTCAATACGTAGGAGTAGCGCAACCAAAGCTGAATCGTCACTTTTGTCAAGTGACTGCACTTGCCTGTACTCGCACCCCTATGAGTATTTACAGCAATACGCCAGCAATTACGCTTACATGTAGGTGTAGTTGTGTTTGTATGAATTGTAATAATACCATGCAAGTGCTTGTGGACGGCCGGCCAGCCGCATCAGAAACTGCCGCCATGACTAGAAGGAGTTGTCCGTAACTCACACCTACTATTACTAGGAAACTTGGTTTCAAGGTCAGGGACGTCGGTACCTGCAAGCAGCAGTACGTGTACTGTGCGTGCGCGTGTGGGTGCGCATGTGCAACTACTTGCAAGTATATGTAGCTCAGCACCCACCACGCACCCACAACCGAAGCCGAGGCCTCAGCATCGACATCCTGATCACAGCCCGTACCTCCTCACGTACGAATGTGCAAAGTGGTCATCAATACGTTCCTACTTCCTCACTCTACCGGATATCAGGTTCTAGGTACCATCACCTACTGCGTCATGTGCAGCTAATCCTACCCACTCGGCCCCAGGCTGCTAGCCACAAGAACAGAGGTACCTCGTACGTAGGGGTAGTAATTAATATACGCAATTACGGAGTACAAGTTAGGTATTACCTACCTACCTAAGTACGGAGTAGTAGGTACATGGTGCCCGCCGGAAGCTGCAGGCTTCCTACTGTCGCAAAACATCACAAGCAAGCAGAGGCCACTGGTTTTCCAGCTCGATATGTACGGAATACTGCCTGCGCGTAGTAAATTCCATATCCGGCGAAGAGATGGCCGGCCATAATTACGAGTGTGTGTACAAAATATTCGTGAGATGAATGGAACACACGTTGTCATGTTGAGGAAGGCAAATGCTCAGCTTGTACTCCGTACTTGCATGCCAAAAGCACAGTGCGCGCTGTACATTCACTGTACGTGTACTGACTACATCCTGATAAATATACAGCTCTGCACCAGTAAAAGGTGCAGCCTATGATAACTGCAGTGTGAATGTGTAAACGTACCTATACATTTATGCATTTGCAAGCATGGTGTATACTTTCGCAGCAGGTGTGGACAGTGTGGACAAGAGGTAAGTAGCGAATACCAGTGAACGCATAGGTACCAAGTAATTACGTAGGGACACTACTTACGTAGGTAAGCTAACCTGCAATATAAATAGTCTAAACGGGCCTCGACGGGGCTCGATGGGGCTCGACCGACCGACGCTCGGCCCAGGCCATCTCGTACAAGTGCCCTACCATCATGTGCAGGTGTATTCCGTACCAATGCAGTGAACGTTCTCGTTTGAGCGAACAAACATGGCAAACGGCACCTCTCGTTCGGCGGACCTGGCGGCTCGGCGACGGAGGCCTTGTCAGTGCATCCAAGTGCAGCGAAATCGCATCGCAGAGTACAAGGACGGGATACAGTATGCAAGCAGGTGTAAGTGAACACCAAACGAGGATTTCCTATCCTACTAGGTATTCCTTGCAGTGGCAAGTACTCCGTGCAGGGTACAAGTATGAGTATCGCACGCACGAAACAGGGATCTGCGGTAGGATCCTGCCATTGCCTTGGCAGTCCTACCATTACCTTGTCGGGGAAATGATGGTTATTACTTACGAGGTCGTAACCAGAGTTTGAGCCCTGAAAGTCGAAGGATTGATGGTGTTGCCACCTACGGAGTACAGCTCAGTACGATCAAGGCACTGTCCTGACAGGGTAGCGGCTGTGGGAGCCGTTGAGAGCAAACCCGGGTGCTGGAATATAGGGTGGCTGCAACGCCAACTAATTACCACCTAATAATTAGAACCTACCTAGTATGCAGACACCGGGTTGCCGGCATCACCTATCTGCGACTCTTTCCTAGTACCCTAGCACTGATGGGTGCAGGACATGCCTCGGCGACAGCCAGCAAAGAGCTCGAGCAGCAGCACTATTTGGTCGTCAGCACGGCGCCAACCCAGGTGCCACAGCGAACATGCCCGGATATGAACTAATCACTACCTAGGTACCTACCCAGTACTGACGCATTGGAGTCAACCAGCATCACTCGTTCACGTACTTGCAGCCAGTGCACCGTACTTGTGCCTGGCTGCAATACAATAAATACATGCGCGTACAGTACGGAGTGCAGGTACTGTATATACATGCGTATGCTAGGGTGAGTACAATGTGCGCCAAGAAATGCCCCCTTGCATCCGTCGCGAGACCACAGCGGCTCCTTTGAAGCAGGCGATCAACGTCTGGACCGCCGTCGTTGGCCTAGAATTCTACCGCCAACCACCATCATGCTGCGCCGCGGTGATATCAAGCCCGTCGCCATGCCAGCGATCTGCCTGCTCCGCCAGATTGCCGCGCCCCATAATGCTCAAGCCAAGAGCGGATCGTGCACGCATTCATGCCATACGCTCCTGACGCTGGGGTGACTGGACAGGCCATGCCCATCCGCTCGTGTCGACCGTGCGTAGGTCTGGCTGCTCGGCAGGGCCGCCCACGAGCGAGCAAATGGCACAGCCCGCTTCCCGGGTACGCATGCGATGTAACCTTTGTCACGAGCTGTCCTTTATCCAGCCGCATTGTGCGCAGGTCCACCATCGGTGCTCCATCTCTGTCGTGCAGGCCTTGCAGGTCCACGTCGGCCGAGGGCCGCCGTGACGTGACGGACGAAATTGCTTGCCACGATCGCGCCCGGGACTTTCCGTCAGGTCGATGGTCGTCCGGGGCAGGCCGGTCGCGCCAGACTCTGGACCGGCACGCTTTCGCTTCCGAACGGTCGGTCGTTCCACAGAGCAGGCGTCACAGCAAAGATGTTCCGCCGAATTCTGAAGGGTGCATACGTGGCACTCCCACCCCGGCGCGTCGGCCTGCCGGCTTTCCCCAGCACCTGTCCCGAATGACGGCCGGGCATCTGCCGAAGCTGAGCTTCCGTTTTTGGCCTCGGCGGATACGGCAGAGCTGCTTCCGGGCTTCATGGGCGCTGCCGCAGACGCTGGGACATGATTGTCCCCGAACCATTGGCCATCCTCGTCCCGAAAAGATTCCCACATGGCTCGAGCAATGGCCGCATCGTTCGCGCCGTCCTCCTCGGCCTGCGTGCGGAACCCATTCTCCGTCGCTCTGTCGGCGATTTCCTGAATTTCCCGCCCGTTGAGTCGCTCCGCTGGGCATCCGCGAAGGATCCTGTTACGACGCTCGGCCGCGGCCCCGACAACGTGGCGGATGCTTTGGCCGACAGCAGGGGTTGCACCGCCAAGGCGACAACCGGGTCCCTTTCCAGCATGCTGCAATCGGCCACGTGCTGCCGCCGCGCGGCCGAGTCGACGGACTTCGTGGCCCGGCAGCTTGGAGCCTCCCAGGCGATGACCGTCGGACAGGAAGGATTCGCCCGTGTATCCCTTGATCATGAGACCCTCCAACTCATCGCGCACCTGATCCCAGAGCGAGTAGAAGCACTGGTTGTGAGGGCCATGGACATTGTGGCACAGTTCGTGGAGCATCGTGTCCGTCACGCTCTCCATCGGTAAGAATTGAGCATGGTCGCCGGCGTGTCGTAAGCGCAGACAGATCTTGCTTCCTCTGTTCTGGTTGACGCCTGTCCTGCGTCAGCAAACGGAGGCGGGAGAGACTCCGACCGCGTCGGTGGCAGGGTGCAACCCACCGAGCAGGCTGGCATCCTGCGGGTAGAACTCTGCAAGCTGGCCAACTCTCCACCCTCTGGCTCTCATGATGGGCTGCACCAGTGAGGCCACCTTCTTCAGCATGTGCAGCGCTTCACCCGCACGGGGCTCCTTGTCGAGGTGGACGTAGGCGCCGACCGGCTTGTCGGACATGCTGGCACTTGAAGGCATCATCAATCACCGGAGCGCCTCAGGGGCGAGCGGTAACGAAGCGGCTTCGGCGAGATTTGGATAAAAAAAAGGCCCCGTCGACGGTCATCTGGAAGGTGACGTTGGGGAATCGCAGCGTCGGATAACCGCCTCGTGGCGGCAACACACGCCAACCTTGGCGTGCTGGATGAAGCATGTCCGCCAAGTTGCAGTGGGCGAGAAGATTGTGACAAGATATAAACAAGCCCTTAACGATGCTAGCGCGCAGGTTACAGCGGCGGCTGGCGGCCGGCGTGGCCGCTAGCGTACGATTACTCATCTTGGAAATCGCTCCTCGCGATCGCGCCCCTCTCAACGCGTCCAAGCCATGACGTCCTTGTTATTTCTTTTTTGACTGCGTCATTCAATTTGTTTGGGCACGAAATGATGGCTTGGCAAAACTGCCGTGCATCCGGATGCAAGTACCTGCATGTACGGAGTACTCTGTAAGTACTCTGCAGCAGCAATGGCGATATGACTCCTGCTCCTTCTGGCAAGACGATCGTCGGATCAACCACCTGCTCGGCTCTCACGGGGGGGGGGGGGGGGCAAGCATGGATTGATACGGAAAGCTAGAATGAACCAAAGCGTGGGACGTCAGGTTCCGGGAAACTCCTGCGGCCATGAACCGTCCGTTCGCCGTGGGCAACGGCTCAGCTCCGGGCTCGAGGGCGAACTACAGATGTTGGTACCGGCCCGCTCACCGGCGACCCGTGCCTTTCAGTCGAGGTCCAGGAGCTGAAACTTGTCGTCGCCGAGGGCCTCCTCGACCCTCGCCATGAGCGTCAGCACCTTCTCCTCCTCGAGCCGTCGTCCGATGACCTGGATGCCGACCGGCAGGCCGTGCATGGCGTCGGCGTCGTAGTGCTTGTAGGCACCCTGGGCGATGCCGTTCAGCTTGCGCATGCTGAAGTCGGCCGGCAGCCTGTCCTTGACCCTATCGACGTGGGTGACGGGCATGACGGCCGCGGTGTAATCGATCTGGTCGCGTGTTAGCGTCGGCCGGGCCTCTCGCGGCGAGGAACGGATGGCGGGGCTCACGAGGTTGAACAGGAACGTGTACGCGCAGCTGCTCACGGCGTCGTGCATGCCTTGGTGCGGCACGGCGGGGGTCGCGTTCGGGGGCGCGATGATAAAGTCCAGCTTGGTCTCCTCCCACATGTCGAACCAGCCGCGCTTGTAGGCTTCCCTGCGGGCAATCAGGCCCCAGTACTCGTGCGTCGTCGTCGGGTGCCAGTGCCGCAGCAGGCCGGCCCAGAGGGGATCGCGTCGGACGTAGCGAACCCAGAGGTAGTGCACGTACTTGACGACGCGCGGGAGCCTGGCGTAGAAGCGCATCTGGGCGGCGCCGCGGTCGTTCCACTCGCCGGTGCGGAAGAAGGCCTGGACGGTTTCCAAGCCGTCGGCGCAGAGCAGGCGGGAGGCAAGTTGGAGGCCCTCGTAGCCCGAGGGCGGGTCGATCTCGACGATCTGGTGGCCCGCCCGGCGCAGGGCCGCCTCGGTCATGTCCAGGGCACGCCTGCAGGCGGGGCTGGGGTCGATGACGCCGTCGGTGCGGTAGACGCCCACGCGCAGCGTCTTCTTCTCCCGATACTCCTGGACGACGTCCTCGCGCCAGGGCATGGGGTGGCACGAATGGTCGTACCGCCAGGTGCCGCGCTGGATGACGGCGCGGGTGAAGTAGCGGAGGTCGTTGAGGGTGCGGGCCATGGGGCTGTAGACGGCCGGGACGCCATCCTGGCCGGGCATGCTCGTGCTCATGCCCAGCTTGGGCCAGCGGCCGGTGGAACACTTGAGAGAGTAGATGCCCGAGAAGTGGGCGGGGCAGCGGACGCTGCCGGCGACGTCGCTGCCGATGCCGATGCGGCCGCCGAGGGCCAGGAGGGCACCCTCGCCGCCGGTGGAGCCGCCGGGGGTGTACTTGTCGTCGTACGGGTTCGTCGACCGTCCCCAGACGTCGTTGGCGGACTCGAAGCTGAGCAGGGTGATGGGCACGTTGGTCTTGACGTAGGGGACGGCGCCGAGGTCCTTGAGCAGCCTCGCCGTCGCGCCGTCCGTCGTCTTCGGCTTGTGGACGTTGCACGTCATGCCGACGGTGCTGTCGTAGCCCTTGACGTCGATGGTGTCCTTGACGCTGACGGGAATCCCCGCGAGGGGGCCCTCGAGGTTGACGGAGCCGTCCCTGATCCACTTCTCGGCATCCTGGATGAGGACTTCGGTGACGCAGTTGGTCTTTTCGTGAGCCTTGAGGGCCACCTTGCCGTAGGTGAGGAGAAGGTCCGACGCTCTGCTGGGGTTCCTGTGCACTTGATCGACGAGATCCTCGATCGAACTGTTTACCGTCTGCCGGTCGAGGACGCTGAAGGGTGCGTGGTAGGCCTTCAAGGCCCTGATGCGTCTCAGGCGCTCATCCTGCTTGAACCGACTGGCGGACGAAGCTTCCGGTCAGCGCTCGCCGTTGGCGTCGGGCCGGAGGCGGGAAACGTACCAGTCCCGGCGGTGCTGCAAGTAGTCCAACAGCATGGTGCGATCGAAAGAGGGGGGGGTCTGGGTAGCTTTGCGAGTGTGTCACCGATTACGTGGGCGGCGGAGAAGCTATCCGTACACGGGGGAGGGGGATGGAGCTGAGTTGGGGATGGCGAAGGAAAGGTACGGCGAGGATGAGTGCGGCGAGGATGAGTGCGGCGAGGATGAGTGCGGCGAGGATGACGGCGACAATGAGAAAGGGCGGATGCGGATCGGGGAGCGGTGCACCACGAGTCGGGAAGACTTGCTGAGGAGAGCGGGAACGTCCAGGTCACGAGATGGGGGACACTCCCTGCCGACGGGACGACATGTATACGCGCAAGAACGAGCACGACACCAGGGCAGGATGTGGTGGTACTCGCTCGCTCGTCCACTGGAGGTAGGACTTGTGCAACCCACGACTGTCGCAGGGGTAATACCGTGCAGGCGGCGGTGGTGGCATGTACTTGGCACATCGACGCAAAGGTACCATATACTGGTACTTGGTGGGCAGTACTTGCATGTATCTGCATACCTACTTTGTATAGGAGCACCAGCATGATGCGGTGAGTACCAACCACGAAATACTTGGTACCTAGTACTTCGTACTCGTCGTTATACATACTTGGTACCTAGGTAGGTAGGTAGGTAGGTACGCAGTCTAGGTAGTACAGATCCTACAGGCCCTGTAAAGGGTAGAACCGCTGTTAACCGTAGATCCGTCCCCGGCCCTTGCTGCTTGGCCGCTTGGAGAGGGTATGTCGTCAGGCATGTGGGGAAGCGATACGTGGGAGGTACCTGTAGAGTAAGTGGTACAGGTCTGTTGTACTGTAGCATCATCACTGCATGTGGTACTCCGTATCGAGCAACTACAGGTACACGTCAGTACATGTACAGGTACCTAGTAGAGATAATAGAGTACGGAGGACCACTAGTAGGTACGTCTAGGCTGTGCACACGATGCAGGGTAAGAACCATTGTGTACGTTCGGAGCGGCATCCTATTCACCGATAAATACCTTGCAAATCGATTCAATGATGCCGATCCAACCCTTTCTCCATCCTTCTGCGCGTCCGCACTAGACAATATTGGGCACCAACAGCGCCCGTCACACGGTGCAGCAACACCCTAAGTAAGTAAGTACTGATAGGTACTCGCACGTCGCAACTGTACTAATGTACTAGGGGTATGCATGGAAGCACGATGCTGCACAACGGGTCCTTCCGACAGCTTCTCTGCAGCGCGCTTCTCACAAATACTGCCAGAATCGGCAAGGTCTCGATTTCCCCCACGGTCACGGCGATCTGTAGCCGATGTTGCAATTACTTGCATTACAGTACAAGTACGGAGTATTACAGTAGGTTAGTAATTCACCCACGTACTCCGTACAGAGTACAACAACAAAGCATGTACACTTACAGTACTCGTGCAATTTTCCTACCTCGATCGGAGCACCGTACGCAGAATATATCGAATACCCCCTCCACAAATGCCCAACCTCGAGCATGGTTTGTTCTGCCTATTCAGCTACATGTAACTATTCTCGTCATTTTGTCCCCTCATGTACAACACATGCTCATGATGCGAGCGCAATGTCAATGTGAGATTTCGCAATGGTGCAGCCGAGCAAACAAACATGACGTTCGCGCCTGCGCACCGCACAACTCTCGCCGTCTCCAAGAATAAACTGTTGAACAAAACAAATTTGACCCTCTACGACGTCCGCGGAACCCTCCGATATCTCTGCCACGAAGGAGTACTGCCGCCTGTTTCCAATCGAAACTGCCATATTGTTTTGGTTGTTGGCGGATCCGTTATGGTAATATATTGGTCCCCATGTGTCTACTTGGTGGGTACTAGGTACAGTACTAGGTAACACTTGCTTACAACAGGTACCGACCTAGTAGGTAGTACGGATACAGTAGGCACGGTATTATTACCTAGTACTCTGTCTTAGTATAGTATGTATGCTGTACGTAAGTTCAGTGCTCACACATTGGAGATGTATCCACAGGCGTGTGCCTCTGTGCGCAAGTACTCAAGTGCAACCAAGTACTTACAGTACACCGTCGGGGCACAGCACCTGTAGTTACAGCACTCGATACCTGTAGAGTACGGAGTAGCGTACTGACACAATGTGCATGTACCTTGGTATCTCGCGCTCCGACCCTCCGTCCGCATGCCCGTACCCACGACAACGACCTGACAAAGCAAAGACAACCCCGAAATCCCCACCATCACGAAAGAGTCTTGGTTGCGTCATACTGTGAACAACAAGCACAGCAGCGCAGCGCAGCTTCGCCATGATGACCGCCGACGACGATCAGCAAATCCTCGACGTGGTATCTACACCCCCGCTCCCCGTCCCCCTCCACTTCGCTTCCTGTAGATCCTCTGACGCGAGCGCCGCAGCTCTCGAGCATCCCCCATCACGTCCGTAAATACTCGGGCGACGTCGCCGACTTCATCGATCACGGCGTCGACCGCGCCGCCGAGGTCGTCCGCGACACTCTCGCATCCTCCAAATGGGTCCCAGACTCGATACGACCTAGCGTCCCGGCCAGGTCGCCCGTTGCCGTCGTCGCCTCGTCGCGCGTCGAGCAGCTGCAGGACTGGCTCTCTCGGCACAGGCTCCTGGTCGGCGTCGTCGTCGTCGTCTGCGGCACCGTCGCCTACAAGGGCTACCGGCAAAGCCGCTGGCTGAAAAAGACTAGAAGGGCGAAGAGGGCGAAGAACGGCGGCCGGACCGAGGTTGTCGTCATCGCCGGGTCGCCGACCCTGCCTCTGACCAAGTCCCTCTCGCTGGACATGGAGAGGCGGGGCTTCGTCGTCTACGTCGTCTGCAATGCGGCCGAGGATGAGCGCCTCGTCCACGCCTACTCGCGACCGGACATCCGCCCTCTGGCCGTCGACGTGACCAACGTACGTCTGCCCCCCCCCCCCCGCCCTACCCGTCCCGGGGCGCGCACCTTGCTGACATGACCCCCGCCGGCGACTAGCCCCCCGGCGCCGGGGCGGCCATCGAATCGTTCGCCGGCTTCCTGCAATCATCCCAGTCCCCCGGCCCTCACATGAAGCCGAACCGGTTGACTCTCGCCTCCGTCCTGCTCATTCCCAGCCTGCACTACCAGACGTCACCCATCGCCACGATTCCGCCCTCGAGCTTCGCCGACCTCTTCAACACCCACCTCCTCCAGCCCATCCTCACGATCCAGGCCTTCCTGCCACTTCTCACCTCCCGCCTGAATCCGCCCGGGGAGAGGTGGATCCCGCCCAAGGTCTTGGTCTTCACGCCGTCCATCATCTCCTCCATCAACCCGCCCTTTCACGCTCCCGAGGCGACCGTCTGCTCGGCCCTTGCCGCCTTCACCGAAGTCCTGACGGCGGAGCTCCGACCGCTCGACATTCCCGTCACGCACATGCAGCTTGGAACCTTTGACTTTGCCGGCTTCGTGCCCGCCCGGGCCGCTCTGTCGGCCTCGGGCTGCCCCCGGGACCCGCTCGTTTGGCCGGATGGCGCTCGGCACGCCTACGGCCGCAACTTTCTCGCCCAGACCAGCTCCGCCATCTCCGGCGGTCGCATCAGGGGTCTCAAGGGCAGCTCGCTCCGTCGGCTGCACAACACCGTCTTCGACGTCATCGACGGCTCCGTCGCCACCGACTCGGTCCGCATCGGCCTCGGTGCCAGCGTCTATGGTGTCGTCGGCCGCTGGGCCCCGCGCGGCCTCGTCTCGTGGATGATGGGCATCCGCCGCGTGGACGAGCTGTCGACGTGGAAGACGAGCTCGTGCGAAGGATCGTCGTGCGAGGAGAGCGACGACGGCGAGGCCATGGCGGCCACCGACTTTGTCGCCGTCCCGTCCGAGCGCAACGTCTGGAACTCGGACGCGGCAGAGAGCAACCTCTAGGTGCCACCCGCGGCCGTGCCGTGGAAGGGTGGGCGATCATGTGCCGTGGTTGCGCATGTGCCGGCGGAAGATCGCCTTTGGCTGGCTGCACATAGGGCCGACGATACATGGTCATCTGCCGTGTAGGAAATAAACATTCTTCACTCGTCGCCCTTGTCTCGGGACTCCTTCTGGGTATCTGTCGTATGCAATGCACATGAGGAACCCAATCTGCACGCGCCCGGGGCATCGGGTTCGTCGTCTTGCTCCCGCTCGCTCGGCGGTGCCCCGAGGAGGAGCGGCTTCTAATGCCCTCTTCCTCGAAACCTCCCCTTGCCGCCGCCCCGCCACTTGCCGCCGCCGCCTCCTCCGCCGCCGCCGCCTCCGGCCCCCCGGCCATGACGCCCAAACCTGCCGTCGTCGCGATCCCTCGGTCCATCCCTCATCCTGTGTTCGGCTTCCTCCTCCCCCCTGAGGGCGGCCATCTCGAGCCTGTGTTCCTCCTCCTTCTTCATCTCGTCCGACTTGAGCGTCGGCTTGTCCAGATCCTTTCGCCACTTGGGATGCGCCTGCTTGCACTTGGGCCCGTCGGGGCAGAAGCCGGCAAGGTAGAACTCGCACAGCTTCCGCCGGACGTGCTTCTTCGAGCAGAGGGGGCCGAGGGGGCAGAAGCCCATGTCGTAGTGCGGGCAGGGCGGTAGGCGCGACATGGGGTCGACGTGCAGGTAGAGGCACTCCTCGCCGTTGGAGCAGTAGCCGTTGCGCATGAAGAAGTTGCACTCAGGCATCTTTCGCAGGTTATACTCGTGCAGAAACTCGCAATGCTCGCCCTTTTTGCAGAGCCCGCGCAGCCAGTGCTTGCAGACGAGCGAGTTGAGCCCGCCCGTGGGCTGCGACGTCTTGCCGTCGGAGACGTGCCGCTCCGGGCAGCGCGTGCCGTTGGGGCATGCTCCCGACTGGTAGGCCTTGCACACGGCACGGTCGGGGGGCAGGCCGACTTGGTAGGTTTGGCGGAGGAAGGGTGAGAATCGGAAGCTGTAGCTCTGGGGCGCCGCGTGGTGGAGGATGATGGTCGTCGGGGAGCTCTTGGTTTTCGTGACCGTCGTCTCCATCGGGGCGGCGGCGGGAGGACCTCCTCTCCCGAATCCCGGCTCGACTGTGGGAAGGTGTTCTTTATGCCGCCGTGACTCTGTGACTCTGCAGGGTATGCGAGCGGGCGTATGCGGACGGCGGTACGTGGTTGATGGGACGTGTTGGTCTCGCGCGCAGATGAAGGAGTGACGGAAGCTTGAAAACCGTACAGAAGGCTGCTGACAAACCAGCTAGGTGGTGGCTCGGCTCGGTATGTAAATACAAGTACTGTACTCCGTGCTGTACAGTAAGTACTGTATGTAGATGTACTACAGTGTGCTACTCCGTACTCCGTACTGTACAGTAAGTACTGTATGTAGGTGTAATGCAGTGTGCTACTCCGTATTCCGTACTGTACAGTAAGTACTGTATGTAAATGTAATACAGTGTGCTATTCCGTACTCCGTACTGTAATTAGTTCATATTTATCATTACTACAGTATTAATACCACTAGCTTCCATACGTCGACCTCAGGTGCGCGCTATAGGGTAGGCCAGTTGCGGCTATTTCATCGGTAGCCCTTCACAACAATCACCAAAACATGAAATAAGTGTGCCGCAAGCGTCTGGTTTTTTACCTGCTGCTATTACCTGGTCGACTTCTCCTCGTTCCTGTCTCCATATCCATCTGCTGACATCGGGAATCTTTACGAACCTAGCTCATACGACAATTCAGGACATCTGCCTGGCGCTTCCTCGACCATGATTCATGGTGATGTGCTGCGTATTGCGTAGTCATCAGCCTTCGCCAATCACGGACGCACCGCTGGACGACGAAGACGTCGAAATAGCCATGACTACATATACCATAGTACAAAATATCCCTTGTAGTACCTACCCGTATGGTACGTGGTTCAATTCCTGCCGTGCCCGACTTAGTGATTGATGTGTAGTGTTACATTGCCTTGTGTTTAACCTCGCACGGTGTCTCCCTCGGAGCACCCGTCGCATCCCATGGTGTTTTCCGTTTGCACTCCGTTGATGAATGGTGAATCGCTTCGCGATAGGCTCCCCGGCCAACCTCTCCAGGGGTTGGCCAAGCCTCGATCGAGGGTGGCCCCGGACCGGAGGGCGCCCGATGCCGTATCGAACAGGTCCGCACGCCGGGCGACGGCGTTTGGATCAAAAGTAATGCCCCGACTCGGACATGTACTGCTCCTTCTTCTGGCCGTAGCAGAAGCAGCAGTTGACGTAGCGGTGGATGTTCTTGTCCTCGAGGCTCCTCCTCACGAGCCGCACGAGCTCTATCCTCTCGTAGTGGGGGATGTTCAGGGCCGCCAGGGGCTTCGCCGCCAGGGCGTCGAGGGAGTCGAGTATGATGGTCTTCATGAAGAGGCCGAGCGTCTTGAGGTGCTTGTCGCGCGGCCAGGTGCCGATGGGGACCCTCTTGACGACGCACCGGATGTTGGTGAAGCCGGCGCGGTCGAGTATGTCCTCGAGCTCCGTCGTGCGCATGGGATCGCAGCCGAAGGCGCGCAAGCCCTGGACGGCCGAGTCGTAGAATATGCGGAGCGGGTCGTCGGGAGCCATGGTGCCGTCGTCGCAGTGTATCTGGGGGATGACTTCTTGAAACTCGACCCAGCCCCCGTTCCGGACGCGCCTGCAACCGGTCAGCCACCTGCCCTGGCGAGGTCTCGCGCGCCTCCTCGACGGTAACGTACGGGTGCGTCTTCCGCAGGACGGCCGAGACGTCGCGCAGGATGCCGGCCATGCCCCGGAAGTGGACGAGGTCGTAGTTGGAGCCGTGGAGCCAGTCGGGCTCCTCGCAGTCGTCGACAAACATGCGGACGTTGACGGGAACCCACTTGGGCTGGATGGCGGACAGGTCGGTGCCGATGACGCTGGCGCTGGGGTAGACGTCGGCCACTGCGTCGCACGCCGTGAGCTAGGTCCGCGGCCGAGGGGGAGGAGGCTGCGGGGAGGGGCATTTACCGTCGATGGCCCAGCTTCCTGCGCGCGGAGGTCGTCAGCGTCGGGGAGGCACGCCGGGGAGGGGGAGGGGGTGAGGGACGACGTGAGGGGACGACGTACCGGTGCCGGTTCCGATGTCGATTATCTTTTGCGGGTGCTGGCCGACGTCGGCGTAGAAGAGGTGGCCGCCCTGCGCAGCACGTCAGCCCGCCGTCTCCTTCGCTCGTGGCCGTCGACGGCCGGGGTTCGGGGACGCACGGTAAGCTCCAGCATCATCGCGTGGTTCGTCTCCTCCCGCTGCTGCTCCTGCCGGTCGTTGGGCAGCGGGTACCGGCCCTTTCGGTACCCGTGATAGCGGCGGCCGTAGGCCACCTCGTCCTCGTAGACGCTCGGCGGCACCGACGTCGACTGGCCGCACGACATCTGCGAGCGGCGGTCGTCGGCCTGGGCGTCCACCTCCATGGGGAACAGGTCGAACTCGTCCGTCTCATGGCTCGCGACGGTCGGCGTGAAGACGGCCTCGACGTCGGGCGCCGTCGAGACGACGGAGAAGGAGCCGTCGTCGTCGTCGACATCCCAACTCCTGTCGTCGTCGTTGATGTAGGCGGCCGCGCATCTTCGTGGTTGGTGAGACATTGCAGCAGGTGCCAACGTCATGGCACCGAAGTCATGCGAGTGGTGGGCAGGGTGAGGGGATGGAAGGAAAAGCAGAGCCGGCGGCGGTACATGCCTACATGTACCTCGTCGTCGTCAAAGAGTGTACGGGCGGGCAGCTGAGGTAGGTATATGTACGCGCAAAGGCCGGCCGAGGCAGGGTATGGTAT
Organism: Drechmeria coniospora; assembly: GCF_001625195.1. Taxonomy (NCBI): domain Eukaryota; kingdom Fungi; phylum Ascomycota; class Sordariomycetes; order Hypocreales; family Ophiocordycipitaceae; genus Drechmeria; species Drechmeria coniospora. The sequence goes on along the minus strand of NC_054391.1, from coordinate 2,775,433 downwards.
GCAAGCAAGCAGGCAGGCAGGCAGGCAGGCAGGCAGGCAGGCAAGTACTGTAAAACTGTAAGTAAGTACTCGTCGGCGAGTGCGTCGAGCGCTCCGTACCTACGAGTACGGATAATGCTCCGTATGAAGAGCCGAAATCCTCGTAATCGAACGTACTCGGCCAAGCTGGGTTTTTGTTCGCAAACCTTACCTCCTAGGTTAGGGCGTCTTTAATTAGCACCACCCATTCGTGCAAGCACCCAACCTACCTTGCAAGTCAAGTGGAACCTTGGCCACGCCACCTGCATGGGATCCGTGCGAGCTAACCGCCGTGCTCGTACGGAGTACCCGTTTCCGTTCCCCTTCTCGCGTAGCGTTCTTCCCTCTCAGCTGAGAGGCAGATGGGAGCGACGAAAGGCTCGTGAGGACGGCCGAGCGACGGGTGAGAATTCTTGCCGGTGGCTTTCGTCGCCCTGCCCTTGTCCTCGTGCCCGGACGAGTTCGTGCAAGGCAAGTACCATGCACGTACCTACCTACCAAGGTACAGAGGTGGTGTGCGTGCAAGTACTTACTGTACTGTACATGCAAGCAAGTACTTGCTTGCAAGCAAACAAGTACGCTGCGAGCAAGGTACCGGAGAATTTACTGCCATGTACTCGTACGTACCGTGCAAGTACATGGAGCACTCCGTACACCCGCCCAAGTACAAACCGGAGAGCCCGTGGATACTTTAACGGTACCTATACCACCGCCTGAGAGACCTTACTCGTTCCATTATGCGAGCAAGTAAGTACTCTGTACAGTACTTGCAGAGTACTTGTGCTCAAGAATATACTGTACAGTGCTTGCAACTACTGTACTTGCAACTACAGTACACGTACCGCCCAGGACGGTCCGCCACACTTGCTGGAAACACCCGTCCCGCCACGTAGCAGTGCAATCGCAATCAATGCTGCGTACCGCTTGGAGCATGTTCTCGCAAGTTGGGACGAGCACATGCAATCGTGCGGAGGTATGCGGTGTCGTGGCTAGGAACAGGAAGATGGTACGACGGCCGTATGCCTATAGGCCTTGGTGGCTACCTAAGTACAAGTTCCCCGTAGGTACTTGGCATACTGCACTCCGTACTTACTGTACACATTTATTACCTCCTAGTACCTGAGAACGGAGCAGACCCTGCGCTGCAACCAAGTACTATGCAAGTACTGTCGTTGTACTGCCCAGACTTACTCAAGTACAAGGTACTAGTACACAGTACTTATATGTACATGCAACATGTACATTCATAGGAGTACTTGCTTTACTTACTTAAGTACTTACTTACTTACTGCAAGTACTAACTAAGTACCTAAGTACATAGACGTTCGAATCAGAGGCCTTGCCCCATACTTACTGCCGCTCATATCATGTATCGTATCTACCTGCCAAAGTACCGTCCGGACAGAGTCATACGCGCATGCGCTCCCTCTCCTTTGAAGCGGATGCATTACTCGTTCCCCTTCCCAATCCACAATCCGCCTTCTCAATTGGCCAGGCGAGTTCGCCCGCGGGTCCATGTGCCACGCGTGCGCCGGGCTAGGAACTGCGCATCATGTATTTGCAAGTACTTACTTACTGTACTTGCTGTCCTTACGGAGCACGGATACTCCGTACACCTGCCGTGGTTGTGCTTGCGTGCACTCCGCCGCCGGCCTGTACCGCCGCCTGCCTGCGGTTCGCATCGTACGCATCAAGCGGCCGCCTCCCCAGGTGCGACAGCAGCTCGTGGCGGCTTGCGGCACGTGAAATCGAACTTCGTGCAGGGGACAACCGACGGAGAACGCCTTCCGACGATTGCGTGGGCATGCCTTCCGAAAGCCACCAACGGGCAAGCCGCTCGCCACCAATGCAGGTCGCGGCAGCTTACGGAGTATGGCTGCTGGCTGGCCTCCACTCGGCCGCTTGTTGCAGAACCGTCGTGGCCTGGTGGACTGCACCGTGTCTCGACTCGTCCGCCACCCCATCATCTCGCGTCCACAATGCCGTCGAGCAGCCAGGTTTCCCCTCCCCCCCACCTCCCTCTCCTCCCCCCCCGGCTCCCCGTTTTTTTTGCCTTTGAACTTCGCCTTGGTTGGATGGAAGTTGCTGTCGTCGCCGACCAACCTAACCTGTCACGCCTCCAACTCGCAATCTTCCTCCGCCGGCCGCTCGTCACCATTCGTCACCAGCGTCACCAGACCAGGCCTCGCCCTGCTGATCCAGGCCACGCCATCCTTGCCGACCCCCCGCATCCCTCCCCCCCGCCCGGGGGAGGCTAGCCAGCTATTGCCAACCCTCGGCAGCACCGAGGCCAGAGCCAAACGGGAGGGTCTCTCGACGGCGGGCGAGGGCGAGCCTCTCTGCTTGCAGGAGCCTGCCCGCCTGCCCGCGGCAGCAGCCAAGCTTGCCACCTTGGAGCACCGGCCGTACTTACTTACAGTACCTTGCAGGTAAGTACTGTACTTGTGGGCGCCTGCTGCCGCGCGCAAAGCACCCTATGGCGGGGTCGCAGTGCCTGTCTCGACGGCGCCGGCCCGGTACTAACCTGCCCACCCAAGGTTTCCGCTACCCACCAGCCCGCGCTGTCGCCCACGGTGCTAGGCACCCGTCTGCCGCGAGCAGGCCCTGCCTGGCCCGAAGGTGCTCGGAAGAAGGGCCTCTGCAGGTGCTGCTACGGCGCTGGTCATCATCGACAACCCCCTCCGTCCCGCGGCTCCCTTCCAGCACCTCGTAGGGACCGGCCCGGCTGAGGTGGCGGATTGTAGCGTGCTGAGCCGCCGCCTGTAATCCTCGGGCTCCATTGGCCTACCGCAAATGGGTGAAACCCATCCTGATCCGTACTCGTCATCCACTGCCTCTCACTGCACCACCCGTCCTTGGATTGGTGGTGTCATCTCTACCCTTGTCTAGCAAGCGTAGCCGAGCAAGAAGCATCATGTCATGAGTCCGTCTCTGCTTGGCTGCATCCCTAGCTCGATGCGTTGGGGACGATGTGTCCTGCTTGACCATGAACGCCAAAGCCTGTCGGCTGTCGCGGTGCTGAACGCTCGACTGACATGCCAGCACATCACGCCGCCATGGCCGGGGTAAAGTTGAGATGGAAGAGGAATAGAGATGGAAAGATGACACGCGGTCGACTATTTTCCCCTTTCCTATCGCTCCGAGTCCAACTACTCCGTACGGCTGGCTGTCCGCAATGGACACGAGCGAGTCGGTTCATACGCCTGCTTAGCACCCCAGCACTCCAAGGGCACCACCTGCCAATAGTTGCGCGGCAACAGTGGCAGTGAGTGCTGTAGTTGTAGGTACCCGTTACGCCGTAACAGTGCTGCTGGTAGCTGGTGGCACCGCCGGCTGAGCGGTCAGTCGTACATGCACGTACAGCTTCCACCCAAAACCCCCTAGGAGCTCTCGAGGTGGTGGTTTTCTATTTGCAGCGACGGCAATGCGATGGACAGGGTCACGATAATTTGGCAGCTTGCGCACACGGGCCACAACTCCAGGAGTGTGAATACTTGTGTTCTGACAACGACCGGCTGCACTATTCAGACGCAGTTCAACGGCGGGCGTCGGTTGGTCTTTTGATCAGCGCGTATCGCGTATCGATAAGATAACGCGCCGAACCTCTCATCCACCCCTCCTCGTCCTCTCAAACACTCCACTAATGGTGCAACGTGCATGTACAGTATTTCTTACTGTGCTTGTACCTACCTGCATGGTCGGGACGGACGACGGCATCGCCATCACTTTAATCACGCGAGTAGACGAGCTTCACAATCGTCCTTGTCCGCCATCCAGCAAAACATGCTCACCGTACGGGCCAGGTACTGCCTCTAGACTGAACTCTTCACCCCTGCGGCGAATTTCCCTCGGCTCTCCCTCGGCTCTACCTACCTCGCCGCCTCGCCTGATCAAGGCCGTCATCCATCCACCTCCTGCATCCGTCACCCGCCAGACTCATCGCCATGTCGGACAGAGAGCAGCAGCCAGAGTCGGCACCGTCTCCGTCGGTGACGGATGCCGCCGAAGCGTTGGCGCCGCCGCTTCAAGACGGCCGTGACTATCCCGACGAATCCAGCTCGGCGCTGCCGCGGGACCCTCCGCCGTTCGAGCCGCTTTTCACCCTCTTGACCAACGTGACGACCAACGCGACTGTCCATCCGCGCGTGCAATACCTCTTCTCCGACGATGACACCTCTGTCCTGTCAAATGCACCTCCGGCCGGGCAGCGAGCCGTCGTTGTCGATCTCGCCCCTTCGGCCGACAACGCCCGCTGGGCCGTCTCCTCCACGTCGAGCCTGACGTCGGACTTTGCCATCACGGGCTCCCGCATTTCCGGCCCGTCGGCCGACGGAGGTGATGCGCCCGACTCGGGTGCGTCGGCGGCGACCCTGCGCGTCGAAGGTGTGGAGAGGGAACCCGTGGATCCGCGATCGGATGGTTCGCCTGGCGGCAGCGCTGGCACCGTCGCGGCTGGGAGGGAGGACATGGTAGCCCTCTCCGACGACTTTCGCCGGAGAATGGACGTGTTGAGAAGTGTTGTCGGCGAGGGAGAGAAACGCAGAGAAGCTTCTGCGAACCAACAGATGTCCCTGCGAGAAACTCGGGGTCCGTAACGGGGAGGCTTTGTGCCTTCTCCGGCCTCCACCGTGACGGTCGCGGTGCTTTGTTGGCAATCCGTCACCAATCAGCAGAGCCTACTTGTACATATTTTCTTCTTCCACGGCAATGATACCCCCATTTTTCCACGGCCAAGCACAAACGTCGTAGACGTACAGGCCGCAGGCGATTGAACCGTTCACTCCCACATGGTCTTCCCCATCAGGCTGAACAGGTCCCGCATCAATTTGGCTTTCTGCGCCGTGGCACGACGGGGACAGCACGGCGGGGGAAGCGCGGCAGGTCCTGCCTGCGGGACCTCGATCGTCTCCTGGAATGAAGCGAATCGAGATCGACACGTCGGCAAGGTTTCATGCACTGGTATGTCGGGTCCATGGAGCAAAATCCGGCGCGAGAAAAGAAAACAAAAAAGTGTAATTAAAACTTTATACTAAACGCCCCCTATGCCAAACTCTAATATTCGGGACCACAAGCCAGCCAAGCCCACCTACCCGCCCCCAGGCAGGGTTCAGGCGCATGCCGCGAGGGATATGAAATAAAATCCGAAGGAAGATCCAACGCGGCTTCGCATCTGGAAGCAGCAGCAGGCCGTACATTAACTTTCCCGGGCCGAATCACCCTCGAGTTTTACGACGGCGATGCTTCGCCTCATTCCGCGACGGGTGACGGTCCAACGTCGTCCCTCCAGAGAAAAGGCCCCCAAATGACGCACAGGACTGATATACTTTGACGGCCACTTTATACAATGCTGCGAGAGAGAAAAATAGAGATCCGTTTCCGCTAGGCTGTTCCGCGTCCGTCCGTGTTTTGTTGCCGGGGGCGAATTGATTTTGTGCGTTGCTGTGACCGGAACGGGACCGAATCGATCATTGTATTTGCGGAATATGAAGACGCTGGTGGACCAGGGCCATCTGGTCCGAGGCGATTGTGTCAGCACCTTCTCGCACATGGTCCGCGAGGGCGTCGGCAACCGGTATGGCGATATTCTCGATGACGTCTCGCTTGGCTTTGTTTCCTCCGGTCGTGCCGCGGATGACAAAGATGTAGATGAGGACGATGATGATGACAACGATGATGATGGCCACTGCCAAGGTCAGCCACGATTCCAATGTTGGCACCAAGCCGAGCAGGGGGGGCGAGGCATACCGCTGATTCCCAGGCAGATCCACTTCTTCTTTCTCGTCTTGCGAGCCGTGTTGACGGCGACTCCCATCTCCTCGTTGCCCTTGTCCAGGTTGTCGACGACCTCCTCACCTTTTTGCTCAATCTGCATGACGGCAGCCTCCTGCTGGACGACGAGCGTGTCCATGTCCTGGAACAGCTGAGACAGCTCAACCATCTGCTGCTCAATCTTGACCAGCGCTTGGTGGCGATCCTGAACGGCAGAGAGGGCTGCGCGCGCGCGTCCCTGCCTGTCGCTCTGCATCAAGGCCTGGGAGAAGACCTGGCCGTTGCTGGTGTCCTCGACCGCCGCGCGAACCTCGTCCTCGGAAGCGTCGGGGCGCACGATGCGGTACTGGCGGGCCATCTGGTCCTGGGTGCGCTTTCGGAACTGGGACTCGACTTGCTGGTACTGCTGAATGGCGGCCTTTAGCCGGCGGTCGACTCGGCCGACCTGGGGGTTGTTCTTGGGAGTGCGCGAATCGGGGTTCGACTTGACGCTCCGGACACGCTCCGTCAGGCTGCGGTAGAGGGCCATCGTTTCCGAGGAGAGGGCGTCGAGATGACGGTTGTTGGCGCTCGATGCCGAACTGTCGGCGTCGTCCAGGGTCCGCGTCTGGATCATGCGGAGCTGGTCAAGGTTGCGGTCAATCTCGTCAATGCCACGATCAATGTCCCTGCACTCGTTGAGGATGCCGTTGGGGTCGCTGCCGGCCATGGAGCCAGCATTCTGGGCCAGGGGAGCCATCTCGACGGTGCCGCCTGGACGTTCTGTCAGGGTCGTCATCGAAGTGTGCTGCTGCAGTTGGTTGTATCTACCTCCATAGCCACCGTGCGCGGGCGCGTTCTGATCATAGCCATGGCCACCGTACGAGGGGCCTTGGCCGTAGTGAGGCTGCTGCTGGGCGGGAGCGCCATACTGGGGGCCGTTGTCCCGCTGATCGTAGGGGTTCGCCGGACCGCCGTATCTATCCCGTCGCCGTCAGTCAAGACGAATTCGCAGGCGGCCGGCATTCGCATCGAGAATCGGCAAGGCGGCGAGGCATGCGACGAGGGGTGAAGGATACTAACCCGTACTGATGCGCCATGGTCGGTTAGCAAATGCACCTCAGCAAAGTCAAGACGGAGAGGTGAGCCGAAGCGAGAGCGAGAGCGAGAGGCAGGAGAGAGGCAGGAGAAAGGCAGGAGAGATGCAAGGAGAAGAGGAATTCGGAGAGGAAGCGGGTGTGCAGAGGGCAGGAGGGCGAGGATAATGTGTTGAAGAAAAGACGAGAGAGTCCCAAGTTCAAGTCGCCAGGCAGTGCATGAGCAGAGCTCTGTCGAGGCACAGCCGACCTGGGACCCGCCCGCGGCACATGATTGAAACGCGAACAGTAGGGAGACCAGAGGTGAAACACGAACACTCATGATGAAATGGGGAGCGCGATGGCTCGCGCTGCCGTCGGTCGGTCGAGCGGTGATGTATGCGAGTCGGTTCGGCTCGAAGGCTGGAGGGAAAGGGACGTTTTCGACGACGGTCGATGCTTCCGCGTGGTCGACGGTTGGTGATCCGAGGATTGCGGGAGTGGGAGGTTGGTTAGGTGGTAGAATGATGTTGATGATTGTGACGACTGGCCATCGAATGAAAAAGGGGGGGTTTGGGCTGGCCGCAGCGAAAAAGTACCACTGTTATGATTGGCCTGGCTCAGGCGCCAGCATTTTCCACGGCGATGGCAGTGCTTGTACCGGACACCTACGCCTTGGTACCTGCGTATCTGGGCAGCACCCTCCCTAGGTACCAACCAGCATAAGTCGATGCTCATTGCACCATGACCAGCACGGTCCCCCAGGCTCCAGGTACATACCCTCGTCCGGACGGTGATAGGGCGTTACCTGCAAGCTCATACCTAGGTACAACCTAGCGCTGCCACTCAGTGCACCTACACAGTACGAGCACACCAAAACAGAGGCATGTAGGTACTAGCCTAGCAGTAGCTTAGCCTGCAGACATGGGTGTTCCAAACAAGGAGCGCTCAACCTGCAACGACGATGCAGCCGTGCCGGATGCTGCTGTTTCACGGGAAGAAGCGGCGACGAAACTCGAGCTCGTTTCTGGAAAATAGGGCCTCCCAGTCTTCTCAAGAAGGGAGCATTCGAGAGCGCGCAGTACCACGTGTGCCTGTACCTACCGAGAGCAACAGTTGAATCCGTTCACTCGGCTGCCCATGCTGCTGCGCCATAGCTGGATGTTTGGTGGCGTCATGTTTCCTCAACGGCTGTTTCTGTAACCCTTGCTGCTATTAGTAGTTCCCATCTTGTAAGTTCACCTGCCTGCAAACAGATAGCAACAGCAACGATTGGGCCCTGGGTGCTGACCAATGACCAAGCTGGAGCAGAACAATTGGGTTCACTTGCACGGAGTAGGGCATCTCCGTAAACACTGTTGATACTGTTTCGGCCGCTCATGTCGGCTCTGTCCGCGGGATGATGATACACCACACTGCACGGAGCGCAACCCTCCTCACACGAACGCAGTCCTCGCGCATCGATCGATTTAGGAACCGCCCATCGGTACAGGCGATTGCAATCGACAAGCCCTCTTTTCTGGACGTGCCATGATGAGCAACCATGGATGAACAAAAATTCACCCGCAACGGACTACCGGTTGAACCGTTCCGGCCATGCACGGCTCCCATTCGATGAAGCAATCGTCTCATGGCCAACCGAGCCATCGAGCGGAGGACCCCTCTCGGCCATGTCCCCGTCACAGCACGGCATACGCGGAGACATAGCTGACGCTAAAGTCGTTTGGTCGTTGCACCAGGTTGCTGCGGTCGTAGAGCACGACTTTGAAGCGGTGCCTCGACTCGTCGTCGGATTCTCCCGCGAGATGCTCCAGCGCGGCCATGGCAACTCCGATCGGGTGTCTGCCGCAGACGGTGTTCTTGGTCTCCTTGATGTTCTCGGCAAAGGCGTCATACTTGCCGCTCACGACGGCTTCCATGGTAGCCTCGTCGAGCAATCGAATCGTCTCGTGGATGGGGGGTCCCGTCGGGGAAGCCTCCGCCCTGCTGAGCCTCCTCAGCTTGCCGATGTCGTTGCCGGCGCAGTACGGCATGTAGGAGAAGCGCTGGCCCCAGTGGCAGAAATCCGAGCTGATGATGAAGACGTTCGCCGGGTCTTTGAGGTGGGGGGCGAGGATCCTGCCAAAAGCCTTCTCCTCGGCCTGGTCGTTGTCCCCCACCAGGATGGGCACGATGGTCGGGAAGGCGTCGGGGGAGGAAAAGGTGCTACCGCAGCGTCTGTGGAGGTACGGCAGGTGCATTTCGAGGGAGTGCTCGTCCCGGTCCGACGACGGGGGGATGTCTGCCATCTCGCCCGCCTCCTTGACCTGCCGGATCGTGCTCCTGTCCACGGTAAAATCGCCATACGGAGTGGCATACTTTGCGTACGTCGTGACGGCGCACCCCTCCAGGTAGTATGTGTGCGAGGGCCCGAGGAGGAAGACACGCTTCGCGTTGCTGAGGTCGAGGCAGGCGTAGGCCCAGGCCGCGCATTTTCCCGAGTAGTCGTAGCCGGCGTGGCTGGGTGTGCCCTGTCAGATTGGGGGGGGGGGGGGGGGTTCATGGCAGGGCAGGACCATCGTGGTCGATACTTACGGGGCGATGATGATCCTGGCCCCGGGGATCGGCAGGGAGCTGCCGTTGACCGTCTGGGGGACGGCGGCGAGATATCCGTCGAGCTGGCCGTCGAGCTCGGGGAGCGCTCGGGGATACCATGTGCCGGCCTTTCCTGCCGGTCGAGTAGCCATGCTTGCGTCGAAGCAAGGCTGAAGGTGGCCGAGAGGAGAGGCTTGGGAATTACGCTGGTCGATCACGCTGGTCGAAGTACGAGTAAGATCGGTTGATCGATGGGAGGAGATGGACTCGTTGGGCTCGCATGCGGGGTTGGATGAATGAATTACCTAAGTTGGCAGGACTGGCAGGTGGGTAGGGTGGTGCGGTGAGGCAGACGGGGGTTGCCTCTCGGAATAGGCAGACACACACACTACCTCACAATACCACTACAATACAGTACACCTGCCACGTGTGTGGTATCAAACAAGTACCGCATTCACGGCGTGCCCGTACGTGTACGTGCAGGTATGACATGTTTACGCTGGGTAAGCCTCGACGGATCTACCCGTGGCTAGGAGGAGACGTGCACGGCTGATCAGTGCACCACTTAATTCTCGACGTGTTTCGATTCTTCGTCCCAAGTAACTGCGCCGGCACTGTGACCGAGAAGCAAAAGGCCGGGTTAATCTAGACACAGGCACTTTTATTTACATGTTCATTCATGCATGCATGCATGCACACGTGAACCTTTATCGCCGTAGCCGTTGCCAGGCATGTGTGTACTTGTAGCCGGAGGATGGTGAAATAACCATGACCTGGGGCGACATAATACCATTAATACAGGGTAGGGTCGGTGCCAAGTGAGTGGTGTGTGACCATCGTCGGTGGCAACTTAATAATAGCGTACGGAGTATGCGGAGGAATTGGCGGGAAAAAAGGACCAACTACAGTACGGAGCAATGCTATTACAAGTACTTCATACTGCGCATGTCCACCTATTGCTTGCTTGTACCCACCCAAGTGTACTCGTACGGAGGGCTTTGTGCTCCGCCGTGCAGTGAATCTTGGGTGGTCGACGCGGCGACGCCCTGCTAGTTCCATTCTGGAAAAGTACGGAGTTCATGCAGTCAGATCCGTACCCCGTAATTACTGCGCCGCCTGTACTCCGTACTCAGGTGTACATAAGCAAGTGCACTTGCATATATTCCAGACGCACTACTCAGATCTAGGTACGTACCCGCCCAAACATGCACGTCAAGCCTCTCGGAGGTACCCGCCGTCATATCTGCGCCGCCGCAGCGGGCAGCGCACGCCGGTTAGTGCAAATGTACTCGTGGCGCCAGGCATGCTGCCTCCTAGTATGTTCGATGTGAACGAGTCGTGCGTGTCACCATATGCGGGTACAAGCAAGTACAAGGGGGAGCGTACTAGTAAGTACTTACAGTACTCCTGTCAGGATCACATAAGTAGTTTGTTTGTTTGTTATATAATCTTCTCCCCAGCTGCTCCGTCCGATGACTGCTCCCCCCTCCGAGACTTTTGCACAGCATCATCCAGGCACCGACCAACGCAACCACCTCCATCGCCCTCCCCTCGGCGCTCTCGTCCGGGCAAGTCCCGTCGTCGTCGCCGCCGAATCTCATCCCCGACAGCACCCCGGCAATCCGTCGCCATGGCTAACCCAACCTCCAAATGGGCGTGGTCCAAAAGCACTCGCATAAAGATCATGCTCGTCATCGACACTCTTTTCTTTCTCCTCGAGCTCATCGTCGGCTTCCTCGCCCACTCCCTCGCCCTGACGGCCGATGCCTTCCACATGGTTCGTCCGCTCCGTCCGTCGCACGCGGGTTTGATGCATTGTCGCTAACTAGCAACGCCAGCTCAACGACATCATTTCGCTCGCCATCGGCCTGTGGGCCGTCGTGGTGGCTCAGAAAGCAACGACGGACGAGTTTACATTTGGCGTATGTGTCGAGCTCCTCCGCCGAACGCCCGGCACCCCAAGCTAATGCGTGATTCCGCCGCAGTGGGTTCGCGCCGAGATACTGGGTGCCTTCTTCAACGCCGTCTTCCTCATCGCCCTCTGCGTCTCCATCATCCTCGAGGCTCTCACCCGATTCGTCGAGCCGCCGGAGATCAAGCAGCCGCAGCTGATCCTCATCGTCGGCTGCGCCGGTCTCTTCTCCAACCTCCTGGGCTTCGTCGTCCTCGGCGGTCACGGCCACTCGCACGGCGACGAAGAGGACCACGACCACGACCACGCACACGGACATGGCCACGCACACGGACATGACCACGCACACGACCACTCACACGACCACGCGCACGACCACGCGCACGACCACGCACACGACCACCATGACCACGATGTTGAGCAGGGACACTCGACGAGGGATATCCGCATCGAGCTTGCCGACGAGGACGGCGCCGTCAACGACGTTCTCCCCGAGGTTGTCGCCCAGAGGGCGATGACGGACGGCGCCGACTCGACGCGCCGCATTCGATTCGGAGAGAACACGGTGGGCCGGGACGAACCCAGCTCGCCGGCGGGCCGGCTGTCCAGCCAGCTGAGAGGACGGGCCCGACGTCGGTCCAGCAAGGGTGGCCACTCACGCTTCGCCAGCATCGATGACATGAGCATCCACCCTGCCAGTTTCCGGCAAGACATCATCAACGCGAGCCTCGCCGTCTCCGTCAACTCGCCCATCGAGGTGGCCGAGAGCGACACGAGCGAGGAGGCGCCCTCGGGCAACGCGGGCTTGGCCTCGGGCGAGAACTCGCCCCTCCTCGCCGAGGGCGGCCACGGCAACCACGGGACGATGGACCCCAAGTTTGCCGCCGCGTGCTACTCGCCGGGCATCATGAAGCGCAGGCCGCGCCGCGACTCGAGCGTCCACGTCGGCCACAACCACACCCTGCCCCGCAAGCCCGGCTCCAAGGCAAGCGGCCACAACCACGCGGACATGGGCATGAACGCCATGATGCTCCACGTGCTCGGCGACGCGCTCGGAAACGTCGGCGTCATCATCACCGCCCTCATCATCTGGCTCACGGACTGGCCGGGAAAGATCTACGCCGACCCGACCGTGTCGCTGCTCATCACGGCCATCATCCTCAAGACGTCGATCCCCCTCACGCTGGCGACGGCCCGAGTGCTCCTGCAGGCGACGCCGGAGAACATCAGCATCCAGGAGATTCGTCAGGACATCGAGGGGCTCCCCGGCGTCGTCAGCTGCCACCACGTCCACGTCTGGCAGCTGTCCGACACCAAGGTGGTGGCCAGCCTGCACCTCCAGGTCTCCTTCCCCATCAACACGCACAGCGGCGAGAAGTACATGCAGCTGGCCAAGCGGGCCAGGAAATGCCTCCACGCCTACGGCATCCACAGCGCGACGATCCAGCCCGAGTTTTGTCTCGACGCGAAGCCCCAGCGCGACGGGGACGACGCGACGCTCCGAATGGACGGCAGCGTCAACGACGCCGCCGACAACGGTTGCTTGCTGGCGTGCGTCGACGACTGCGAGGCCCAAGGCTGCTGCAACGGCCAGGACGCATCCTCGAGGGCGTCGTCGACGCGCCGCTGCAGCGATTCGTCGCAAGGCGGCGCCGCCGGACCCCAGTAGCCATGGGGACGACGACGGCTGCCTCGGACACGGAGCCGATTCGGTCGGATCGATGTGCCACGGTGAGAGGGCGAGGCGTCGCCCTCTGCCATCCGCATTACACCTCGAGGCAGGGGAGGAGGCACGACTCGTGGAAGGACTTTGGGTCGTTAATGTGGTTGACTTGGACACCGTTACAGATACAGGACATTCATTGTACCATTTTTCCTTGACTATGCGCCGGGCACCCATTCGGGGGGCTGGAGAACCCGGCGGCCTGGCCCTCAAGTCACGTCAAACGGCTAGGTCACGCTTGCCGCGAAAAGGAGCGGCGGCTCGACGGACTGCGAACCTCTCCATCACGCTCGATGGATGTTGCGACAGTCCGTCGGCGGCGGACAGCCGAGGACGGACTTAGGTGGTTTGACGGCTTGGCGGCTACACGTAAAAATCCAAAATTTCCTTTTTCTTTCGCTCAATTCGTCGAGGACTTTTGACAAGTGATGCTCAACCAGGCTACCTGCTCGTGAGAAGCCGGTCGATGAATTGGCAAGGCGGATGGTCGTGGTGACATGTTTGTTGCGTCCATCTCGTGATCGATCGTGATCGAGTCGTACAAGGCATCCATCCACAGGTGGAAAGCGTCGGGATCCCCGTAGGGGTCCTGCTCCCTCCCTCGTTCGTCATGGCCGTGGCCGAGGGCGAAATTCTGCACGGCGCCCTGGCGATGATGTTTCGGACAATGCCATGCGTCGTGTCCCAGCCGCGCATGACGGCAGGCGAGCGCGATGGACGCCCGCGAGATGGATGCCCGCGAGATGGATGCCCGCGAGATGGATGCCCGCGAGATGGATGCCCGCGAGATGGATGCCCACGAGATGGACGCGTAGCCTCTGCGAGCGAGGCTGATACGAGGACGAGTCCTTGGTGGTGGCGATTGCGGCCGCGGTACCTCGTGCGATGTCTGTCGAGGAAGAGCAGATGGCGAGACGGGATGGGTCAATGATGCGGATGCCGGTTCGCGAAGAGGCGGTGAGTGCAAAAGGAGTTGAAGGTGGCTTGAGAAAGGGCTGGGTCGATTCGATGTGAGCAAATTACAACGAGGAACATGACTTCAACCAACCAACTCTGTTTCCGTACGACGAGAGCTGACTGGGATGAAGGGTGCGATGCCGGACTTTCCCGCCGCCTCGACCTCGTGCCTTTTTTCTCGGCCTCTTTCGAGCGCTCTCTGCTCGCATGGCACGACCGGTATCGGACGAGTATGCTCGCGTACGATTGCATGCCATGATGGCAACGAGACGAGTGCATTGACTTGGTCATCGTTGAACTGTATTATCCTGGCCTGAGCTTATTTGCTGCCAAGGAATGGAGCATCTCAACGGCTTCATCTGCCGACCATGGCCCGTAGGTATATCGCCAAGTCAAGGGCGACGAGGCTCGGTGGGTGGCTTGCCGCACGTGTGATGAAGGTTACTTACCGACACGCAGCCGCACGTGTGATGGCGCGTCATACGACGACGAGAGTTTCACGGCGATGCGCACCGTCCATGGTCTGCACAAAACTGACCAACCCATGCGAGATTACCGGCTATTTCGTCCGAGCTACATGTACGGAGTACAATTAGCACATCCTTGCAGTGAATATGCTTGCATCAAGGAGTGCTTTGCACTCACCACATGGTACTCGTACACCTTTGATTGATGGCCCGTACATGGGTTCATCCGCCGTCCGCATCGTACATGCATGCATGTAGTCTGCCGTACAAGTACGGAGAAGGCCGTTCCAACCTTGGCACGCAAGTAAGCAAGGAATACTGCGCACATCGTACGAGTGCCAAAACCTACAGCACATCGCGGGCACTAGTGCTGGGTAGCATCAAGGAGCGACACAAACGCGTGCTTGCGGTCGACCATGCTTGCACGTCCACGACACGAGCGTCGTGCTGCGAACATTAGTGCTCCGTACCACTACTGTGCCGTACCGCAGCTGCACATACCGTCGGTGTTGAATACGTACTCCGTACGCCGTGATGCCTACGCCGCACCGTTATTATTGCGGCCGGCCGTCCCTTGAGAGCGTGGTCAGCCATGGAGCGGAACGAGCTGGCAGGGACCAAGACCCAACGCGACGACCCGTCGCGCTTCGCGATGCGACCAACGACGGCCGGCCTCGAACCGGGCTTGCGCCTGGCAGGATGCGCACGTCGGCGACGCGTGCATTGTCCCACGAGCGTCCCACGAGCGTCCCACGAGAGGGCTTGACGAGGGAGCTCCCCCCTTGACGGGCGAGCAGACAAGGTGTCTTGTTTGTTTTTGCCCATTCTGCATGTACGGAGTCCCTCCTTCCACGATGCAATGCACTTCTCGTGCCTTCCCAGGGTAACGAACGGCACACAAGCACTTACTTGGGCGGACTTGTACTTGTACACTGCACTGCACATGTACGGAGTATACGCCGTACCGCATGTACGAATCCTCGTACTTACTCGCACACAGGTACTTGCGGATGTGCTTCGACAGCATGTGCTTGTACTACCTGTACGGTAAGTAAGTAGTTGTACATGTGCAGCACTCCGTGCAGCAGAAGAAGGAAGGCGGGATGCAAGCGGACGCAGGCAGGTTGCAACCAGGGAAGGAAAGGTCCTGGCTGCAGGGTACCCAAAAAGGCGCCATGTTTCACGATGGCTGGCTTTTTCTCATACTTTTCGATGGCGAGAGAGTGAGTGAGTGGGTGACGGCGAGCGCGCGTGTATGAACTCTGCGACCTGATATGGCCGATCGGTGATGCTGCTCGTTCGAGGTGCGTTTCTGCGTTTGCTTTTGATGCTGAGGGCGACCGCCTAGGCAAGTGCCCCCCCCCCCCCCCTTCCTTCCATAAACAGCCACGTTGGGACACGGTGCCTTGCTGGGTGTTTCCTTCCCCACGCATCCGCAACGTACTGTACTTACATCTACTACAGAACGTGTACAACCAAGTATTACTGCAGTGTTAGTAGTAGCGGCACATGTGGGTGAAGATGCACGCATTTGCTCGTCAGTACATTGCTGTACGTTGAGGTGGACGAGTACTTGAACACCCAAGCACACTCATTTGTACCGCTACCACTCGCATTCAGGCACACTGCCGAGAGAGCTGCAAGTACTCGTGGAATCAAGTGTATTACTTGTACTGCATCCGTATCCCTAGCGACGCGAGTGCACTGCACTATGCCAAGGCCGACAATAGGGTAACGTTTACGGAGCACATGAGGAACAGGTATATGCCAACGTACATATCGTAGTACTACTGCATCTGCATCGTGTCTGCAATGGTAGTGCATGGTTTATTTGCACGGCGAGCAGCGCAGGTACTGTTAGGTGCACAGTTTCGTCCCCGTATTCCCCGTATTCCCCATGAGCGTCTTTCTGATTCAAAATCCGGTAAGCTGCGGTTGGCGAATACTTGCAATTGCCATTTGAACAGGCGGCCAACTCCGCAGGCTCGGGCCGGTCGTACGCTCGTACAATCAGCAGAGACTACAGCAGGTGTACTTGCTGTACATGTACTGTAAATGTCCTATACAAGAGACGTGGTGTGCTGCAGGTGTAGGTGTACAAGTAGGTGTGCTGCACGGAGTACTGCAGGCGTACTCTGTAGGTGTAGTTGTAATTACTTGATTGTACTGTACTCCCTTGGTTGTAAGTAGATGCGAGTTGCCAAGATGCCCCAGTGACAGGGGGTGAGAGCCGGAGGTGTTGCATGCTCGTACGAGTACGGAGCGCTCTCGTCGAGCCTTTGCCTTGCAACCCCGTTCCGGAGGGGAGAAAGAGGGGAGAATTGGCCTGTTTGTTGACCGCCTGGACGAAAGACGGGTCATTCCCATTGCGCTTACGTTTCGGGGAGGCTGGTAGGTTCGGGGTACGCAGTACTTTCAACATGCAAGTACCAAAGCAGGTACATGTACTCCGGACCCTGCCGTATTGGTATTCTACTGTACTATAGACCAAGGTAATACTCGCACGGGCAATGCAGTATCCTACCGAATCTGCATTGTAAAATTACTGTACTTTGTACTCCGTACTTGCTGTAGCTGTAGCTGTACATGTAGGTGTGCAAATACTGCATGCGCGGCGTAGGTGTAAATCTAGAATAGCGAGTAAGTAAGTAAGTGAACGGAGTACATCCTACCACGAATGATGGCCTGTAGAACGCAAAGGGTACGATTACAATTACAATTACAAGTACTGTGCGGAGTACTGTACAGTACATGTACTCCGTACTGTAGTTGTAGATCCCAACCCTGCAGAGTCGTTTGGAAGAACATGTTATTTGCCTCAGCGAGGCTGGGTGGATTGCTGGCAAAGTCGGAAACAACCCCTGTACAAGCAACCGCAACGTAATAATGGCATTCCGTGTGCACTCGCACAATTAATAATTACCTGCTCGCACATGCAGGTACAGGCGAGCGTGCGTCAGTCTCGTCCCATATTACCTACTTGTAAGCGTAGCAGACAGGTGCATGCATGCACAAGTACTTGCTGCGAATACAGTATACATGCCAGTACTTGTACCGTAAGTACTCCGTAATGCTGTACATTATGTGCTGTAGCTCTTGCGTACTTTGTCTTGTGCTGCAAGTACGTACTGTACTTGCAAGTACTCTCACTCCCTGGAGAATGGCCGAAAGGAGGAAATTTTTCAAGGTTGTCGTCCAATCAAATGCCACTCATCACCCGGAGCCCCGGCGATACCCGGTTCAACTCTTCCGTACTTGGCACTCCATACACCGACTTGTATTACTGTGTACAGTACGGAGTGGTATGAGAAAGCACGTGCAGTTGTACTTTATGCAAGTAAGTACATTGTTCGTACGGAGGACTCCGTACTTGCTGAGGGAATGTGCTTGTATTGTTATGTACTGTAGGTGTTCACGTACTCAAATGTGCGCGTAGTGTGGTCCGTACTGTCTTGTACTTTTGCTCATGCACGCGCTTAAACTGGTGCCGATTCACGCGGGACCTAGATGGATGGCACTGTGATTCCTGGTGGAGAGAAACTGCGGAAGCATGCACTTGATACTGTCTTGGTACCTACCGACTTGGTAGTACGCAAGCCTCAAGGTAAGTCGTAGATGCAAGCACTCTATGGTCGTGGA
This sequence comes from Drechmeria coniospora, assembly GCF_001625195.1. Lineage (NCBI taxonomy): Eukaryota > Fungi > Ascomycota > Sordariomycetes > Hypocreales > Ophiocordycipitaceae > Drechmeria > Drechmeria coniospora. Next base: position 2,757,319 of record NC_054391.1, on the reverse strand, counting down.
CTCGAGCACTTGAGGTGTGCACCGTACTTGAGTATATGTACACCTACATATCCATGTACCGTACTTAAGCACATGTACAGCTACGGAGAACATACCCATGTACATCTGCATGTACTTGTCAGTGTGCATACTGTACGGAGTACTTTATAATACAGCGTAAAGTACAGAGTACTCCCTACGGCTTAGGCATCCCTCCCGCCCCACCGGTGTCGTCACTAGCCGTCCTGGGAAAGCTTCCAGAATTTTGCCTGCCGCAGGTACTTACTTACTGTACTTGCATGTACTTGCAGAACTTACTTTACATACAAGTACAGCCAAGTACAGGACCCTGAGGCGTATTACACCTACAGTACATGTATATAGTTGTACTTGCAAGCACATGTGCACCGTTCATGTCGTCCTTGTCGTTGCAGTGCACCATGCCATGTGCTTGTACAGCAAGTTCAGTGTTCATGCAGCAGCTGGGTTTCTTAAGGGGTATAAAGGAGTCGGTCCGTACGCCACTACGGGGCATTTGTACCTTGGTATTCATCGCAAGTGTGCAGCGCTGTTGTCCCATCTCCGTACACTGTACTCCGTACATGTGCATTAACTGTACCCTCTCTACCATTCATACTAATAATACAACTAGATAACTACTTGCAGACTTGTAGTGCGTAAGATACGGAGTAATACTCCGTACGTACATGTACATACAGGACGGACACATCTCAAGTACGTACTTGCACGAATACCGAATACTTGTACATGTACTGTCGTACTTGTCCATGCGTACCATGATTGCGGGACGCCTGCCCGGCCTTGGGGTGGCGGAGTAGCTGTGCCTCTCACAAGTACATTTATGCAACGCAACGCCTTTACTTCCACGACCTGCTCCTGTCGCCCCGGCAATGCATCATCATGCTTTCAGCGCATGACCACCGTCGTCATCGCGGGCGGCACGCGATTGAATAAAATACCATGCAGCCAGCTGGTCGGCGGACAAGCTATTAGGCCGTGCGGTTTGCTGCCGCATTTCGCAGTTACCGAATCCCCTTCCTCCCATTCGTACTGCCCGCTTCCGCCGGTACGAGTACGCACATCTGCGAGTGCATACCTGGTACTTGTTACATATTCTGTACAGTATTAAGTGCTCGCACACGTACAGTACTGTAGCAGTAATTAAGTACAAGCAAGTAAGTAATACCACACAAGTGTACTTGTACATGTGCCTACTCTACTGTACATGCGCTTGAACGGGTAGGAATATCCTTGTACCGAATACTGTACTTTGTAGTGGTAAGTATGCTGTAATTACTTACAACAGCACAGTACAGTACTCCATACTAGGGAAGTATTGCTTTATTCCGTATCAGTACGGAGTACTCCGTACCTAGTAGGAACCTAGTAATATTACAGTACTTGTACTCGGTACTTGGAGACCAAATCAGCATGCACTTGTACTTAGAGTACTGTACACCTATGAACATGCGTGTACAGTAGTACACTTCCTTACTGACACCTATTGCATGTGGGTGCAAGCACTTACACCTACAGTACGAGCCTGTACTCCGTATTACTTACGCATGCAACTGCAAGTACTTACTTACGCTTACAGGTGTACTCCGTAAGTGCTGATTAATTACTCGGTATTACGGTGCTGTACTGTAGTTGTACGTGGCATGCGAGAACTTGGGAGCTACGTCACACATATAGTGGGGTGCTTGTGCTCCGTACGTACGAGCCCAAGGTAATTTTTGCAGCATTGCACGCACAGTACAAGCAAGTACGAGCCCGCGGGTGCGAATGGATACTGGCTCGTAAAATTTCATCCTGTCTCAAGCCCCATGAACGTGCGCCGACAAGGTCAGGCGCCGGGGATTCGACGATGGACGTCCCACCATCTATCCGGCCCCATTGGCGCACACTGGCTGGTAATTAATTATTCTTGTACCGAGGTGCTTGACGTGGCAGCAACCCTGTGGGACCTTGGGCAAGCGATTCGAGGACCCTGGAATGGTACTTGGTCGTTTTCTCATACTAACATGCAGTAAAAGTAATACTTACCCCCCTGCTATTGCTGTGCTGCAGTAAGTACAGTACTCCGTACTTGCTTGTTGATGCGTAATTGACGAATTGCACACCGTGCTCACGCTACTTGTACCTGCTCCATGGTCGCAGGTTGAAACGTGAGCCGTACCTGTGCAAGTAACGCGGAGCACCGAACGAGAATACTAGCATCGGTACGGGCAGGTGTAAAGGGGTCTCATTTCGCTCACCCTCCCTCTCACCACCGACGGGTGTTATTACGCGGAGAATATGCATTATTACGAGCACACTCAAGTGCAGCACTGCACGTAGCGTGTATACTTGGAGTGAGTACTTACGTGCACATGTACCTGTGCGATATTCCGTATTATAACATCCGCACATGCACCTGGGTCCCCCAACAAACGTGAACGGGTACGGAGTACATACTTAGGTAGGTATATGAGCGAGTACTTATAGGCACTAACTGTATGGAGTACTTAATTACAACCAGTTGTTCAGCACAGTGTACAGTATATGTACTCCGACATGAACTTGCACCTCAAAGTAAGTACTCGAGCACGGAGTACATGCAAGTACAGATGCTCAGTAATAAGGGTACTTTAGTACCTAGTAGGTACCTAGTAATTATTTACGGTACTGTACTTGCTCCGTACAGGAAGGGGATTTCGGGTACCATTCTACAGTACAACTACATGCACACCAAGTGTATACAAGTGCTTGTAGGGTACGTACAGTACAGTAATGCCATTGCTCCGTACGGTGCCCTGTACACGTAGACCTACTTGCAAGTACAGAACTGTACAGTAACACTACTCACTTGCAGCTACTGCGGAGTACTTCAAGGCATCAGTTGCGTGCATTCATGCTCGCCATGACCGCAGCCGAAGAGACGTGGCGTCGTTTGTTTGCTCGCGCTGACCCGGCAGATGCCGTTGGATTTGCTTCGTGCTCGCTCGTGCCATTTCGAGCACAAGTTTCTACGAGATGCTTGACGCTTGGGCGCAGTGAATAAATTGTCATCGCGTCATGCCACCGCCATGGTACGGAGTTCGGAGTACTTTTTACTTAATATAGCGATGCACCGAGGGAGCTAGTGGTAGCCGCAATTGCCCAGGGGGCCAGGGCGACTGAATTCAGCTCGGGACACATACGAGCAGGCAGTGCGAGCATCATTTTACCTCGGGTTTTCATTGCTTGGTCCTCTCTTGCGTACAAAGGCACTCTTGCCGCAATGCGAACACGACTCAAACGTACGAGCAAAGCGGCGAAACTACTTGTTCATGTATTCCTTTTCGCCTGCCGCACGCCTGGTCGTGTCTTGCAGGTTGTTGGTTTGCTCCCCACAGCGCAACGCCACCGGCCAGCGCCCGCATCGTTGCCTGCGTCGTTGCTAGGGGGAAGAATGAATGAATGTAAAATTTGCGCCTCCCAGGAATCGGGTTCATCACCCAAGTACGAGCCGGTGTATTACTGCAATTATTACTTGTGCAGCAAGCAAGTACTTGCATGTACGGCGGCAATGCAGTGAAGGTACGTCGCCACACATCCTGCCTGCCATTCCATGTACTTTCATGCACGCGCAGTGCAGTGAGCAGGCACAAGTATTAGTACTCCGTATTCCGTACTGTACTTGCAGCACTTGTAGTACTGTACAGCAAGTGCTTGCAAGCAGGTGCAAGTACTTACTTACTGTACGTGCAGGTGTACAGTACTTGTACTTGCAGTGCATGTACAGTGCAAGTTCAAGTACTGTACACCTGCACCGACGAACTGATTGAATTGTTCACGGCATGCAGCCAAGGTATACTGGACGAATTATATGGTACAAGTAGGTGTACCGGGGTGAACGGTTCCGTGGCACCGGCTGATGTGTAGATGTACCTACCAACATGCGAGTCCAACTGCACCGCGCATGTACCATTACAAGCACCTGGAGTGCGGCCAGTGGGGCCGGCCCCGTCGTCGACCGGGTTGACGTTTCGTTTCCCCGCTAATACCAACATGAACGCCTGCAGGTATTAGTGCGTACTAGGCTAGGCACTCGCAGGTGGTACCGACTACGGATTACGGCCTATAATACGTAATGCTCAACGCAGTACCGGCAGGTCCACAGGTACAACTACGAGCACTGGACTCCGTACTCTGTACAACGAAGTGTACTGAACTCTGTGCATGTCAGTACTGCTTCCGAATACAGGACATGTACGGAGCACAGTACTTGATTACCTACAGTACTGTGGTAAAAATACTTACAGTATATACAGTACTGTACAGTACGTGTAAGTACTAATACAGGTACAACCTATTGTACAAGCAAGTGCGGAGTACTGTACACCGTGCAGTTTGCAGGTAATACGATGCAATACCTGCTCGTACTCTGCACTGTACTTGCATCCATCCGCCTTGCTACCTGGAGGCCATTTGCCGACTCGCCGTCAGTCTCATGACGGAGCCTCGAACGGAGTACTCCGTACAGAGTACAGTACTGCAGTACACATTTCTCGATATGAATACGTGTACCACAGTTCAAGCAAGTACTTGCTGTACATGCACTCCGTGCATCCCTACGAGTACGGAGTACTTACTGCATGCACAGTCCCCCGCAGCCCCCTGTGGGCGGGCACGTCCTCGCCATGGTGGTGTGTGGAACAAGTTCGGCACTCACGAAGCTACAAAAAGGTAGGACGTGCGTGCATGCCACATGCACCCGTCATATACCGGTGACGTTGCGTTTCAAGTTCCAGGATTGAGTTTCACGCCGTAAACCTTGGCCTTGACCCTTCTGGCCGCTCAGGTCCGAGCAGCGGCCGGCCATGGGCCGCTGTCCCGTCGACGACCCGTCGTTGGCTGGCCGTTGCTGGCTCCTGTCGCGAGAAAGGCGTCCCTTGGCGTCCACTTCTGTTCTCGGACCGGCATGTGAGCAAAGAAACTGCCCTGCTTGCCCTTGTGCACGCATGCTCGCAAACTCGGGCTCGTCGTGCTTGCGCGATGACGACGGAAAAGGGGGACGCGGGGAGGGGTGAGCGACCAAGCTCGAGCTTCCTCCAACGTGGTCGGTCCGACATCGGGCCCAAGCCAGGCCGGCCGGAGGAGCAGAAGCAGGCTGCAAGTCTGTCGCTTCCGCCACGTTCCCGAGCTTGTCGTGACGGAGACGAGTGCGTTGTATTGTTGTTGGGCAACGGTGCTTCCGCCGAACGGCCCCGTGTGTTCCGGTCGTCTCCGAACTCGCACACCTAGGCACCGCACGTAGGTGTGCTGATGCGCACACGAGCGCTCGGCACCTGCATGCGTCGTATATGGTTGCTGCATATTTGCATGCATGTGCAGATTGTTGTCGTTTGATCGCATGTGCAAGTGCACACGCTGTAGGCAAGATTGGGTTGGATTCATGTGCGTCCAAGTAAGTACGGAGTGCAGAGCTAAGTACTTGCTTTGGTGCTCACATGTGCTTGGAAAAAAAGTACCCGATGCCACACGGTGGATTTCGTGAAATTTCAAATACAAGCCATACAAGTTCATCGTGCTGCATGTGCGAAAAAGAACCTTGTTACTAGTCCGCGCAGGACACTTGTGCAAGTGCTGTATTTAATGGCAGGTGTGCTCGTATGAACGTGGACGGTGCTCGTGGATCAGGCGGTTTCAGTGCGTCCAGCCACCACGAGGCGGTCAAGTTGGCGGCTGGATGCTGACCTAACATGGCGTTAGATGGTGCGTCCGTGGCGCGTTCCCTGGACGCAAGCCGGACGCGACGGCCACACGCGTTAAGTGGGTGCTTTCGGGAATGACCTCAAGTCAAGGTCTCAAGAAGGCGTGATGCCTCTGCTCGTGCCAAGGAATTGCGAGCCGCACAAACAAATGGCCGCATGGGCCCCGAGGGAAGACGATCGTCATCCTCGACTTCACCCTGCCGGTGGGGCGCGATTCCGTCCGTCCGTCCGTCCATCTGTTGATGCTAGCGCGTACGGCTGCGCTGCGTCGTGCTGGCGCTGCGGGGTATGACGTGGGTTTGTTCAGCGCAGGTTGGCGCCGAGGAGCGACTGAAGGCACCTCGCATCCGTACGCGCATGCGCATGTAAACACCTGCAGTGCAGCATCTCGCCACGGTGCGTGCCTCACTGCCCCCCCAGCGCAGGTGACGCTGGTGGCGGTGGGTGAACTTGGCACCGCAGACGCCCAGGGACACTGGCACCTGCTGTGCGCACACATGCCTGCGGCGCCGCAAGTGATGCAAGTTAGCAAGCCAGTGAGTGAGTGGGTGCACTTGCCATCGCCTCGACCTGGACGCGCACTCGGACTCGGGTGCGGACTCGTACCGGGTGGCCGTGTTCATTCATCCTCAGGCTCGTGCTCGTGCGTTTCGTCTGCGTACCCGCATGGGTGTGATTCCGGGCTGCCGCCTTGTCGTCATTGTTTGTTTGTTTTCATTATTCCCAACCATTGTCATCCGTCACCGACGACCAACCGAACCAAGTATTCCGACGGCATCTCGGCCGGCCCGGCGGGGAGGTGACGTGCGATGTCGAACCACCAGTGATGGGTACGGTGCAGGTGCTGCACAGTCCGTCCTACAGGACATGCTGGCCTCCCAGGAAGCAAGTGCCTGCTCTTCATTACCACTTGCTGCATGCGTACCGATGCTCCGCAAGTACGCCGTCGTGGACGTTGGACTCGACAGCACGCCCGCGACACAAGCAGCCAACCCAACATGGTCGCATCAGCCAATGCGCAATCGCAGTGGTGCTGGCGACGCCAACCGACGACGGGTTGCCGTGGCCAACCGTGCTTCTGTCAGAAGTCCCGTTGATCGGCCACGCCATTCGCACATGCTTTTTCCCCGGTAGCTCTTGGGTGTATGTATGTATCGTGGTGCGAGGCCAGCCAGGCGCCGCACGAAGGTGCACAGAGGAACATGCACTGTATTTCCAAGCGTGCATGTGCACGTTCAGGCACCTGTATCTACTAGGTACCTAGTACCTTAGTACCTACATGCCCCGCTGCGATGCATGGCACGGCGCTCCGTACAGCAGCATCCGTACGCAGTTGAATTAGTACTTGGGGTAATAGTAGGTTAGTATTTTCGGAGGCGTGTGAAATGCGTATAAAATGGTATTGCACACGCACTCCGCGTACGCCGTACACACGCACGAGATGCAGCACCATTTATCCGCCCCGACCGGCAGCGCCCGACACGCACGCAAGTGCTTGCAGGTACGCGCACGCGCACGCGCAGGGCGTCGCAGCCCCGTCGGACGGCTCCCTGCCTGCCCGATGCAGCGGCGGCCACCTGGGCACGCGAATTGATTCAATCAGCAAACGGCAAATTGCTTCCATGCACGGCACGTCTCGCAAGACAATCCGGTGCCGTCCTGACCGTGCAAATACTAGGCTCCCTCTGGCATCCTGCGTGCCTGCCTGCTTGCTGACCGGACCCTTCGCGAGCGACAGGGTCCCCTGACATGACATGCAGCAAAGGCGTGCGTGGGTGCGCTCGCCGACGCATCCTCGCTAGCACCAACAGCTTGCCCGTTCGGGGCAGCAAACAAGTCGCAGCTGTCGCCCGTCACTGGTCAGGCCAAGGCTCTCAGCCCACGCACCAGCTCGAGACACGGGACGAGGGCCAATGGTTGGCTCGTGGGTCCGTTGGCACAAACTCGCACCCTCAGTCCCCTTACCTTGGCTCGCCCGGCTTGAAGAAGAGGGCCAGATTGCACATCGCGCATGGGTGAGCTGATGGCGTGATTGGCCGCAGCGACGCCGCCGGCGTCCGTTTCCATCATTGCGAATCCTGATTCTCGCTGGCTTCGGCCTGCGAGGACAAAAAAGTAAGCTGCCGAATTGAATGTCGCAGCGCCATGCCCGTGCTCGTCGGCGCAGCCACAGGCCGTCCCCGGGTCCCTCCATGGATGGCCCTGCGAGGGTAAGGAGGGGTCCTGCAGAGCGCATCCAGCGAGAATCGACAGGCTCGAACACGGACCTCGGGGAATGGAACGACGAACCCATGCATGCGTCCATTCAGCGGTACAGTATCTACTCCGTACTACACCCAAGTACACGGAGAACGGAGTACTTGCATGCACGCAAACTCCGTACCCGTACTTGCGTATGCACCTAGGTTTGTGCTTGGTTGCTTGTACTTGGTTGTCCGACATCCACAGCTACTGCAATGCTGTAAAGTAAGTAATGGCATGCATGTTCGTACTTGCACGGAGCAGAGTGTTAACTAAAGTACTTAAGTGCATGTTCACGTACCTACTAGGTACCTAGTCCTAGTAGATGCCGACTATTACAAGTAATTGCTTGGTCGGCGTTCCGTATTGTACCTACTAGGTACTATTATAGGCACTAATAGCCAGAGGCTGAAGATGACGGGCGCTCCGACGGGACGACATGTTCCGCCATTCGATCGTGCCGTCGAGCAGGACAACGGCGGCTGCGATTTGTCGTTTCATCGCCTCTCGTCGCACCTTTCAGCTCGCGTTGCCATTCCCAATTGTCTGCCGCGTACGGAGGACGGAGTGCTTCGTAGGGCATCGTACGGGTATACTGCCTCGGTACCATGGGAAGCAGTGCTAGTACATTACTGTACTGCAAGTACGTACGTATTTGTTCGCAGAGATGCATACCACACATACTTGAGTACATGCAAGTACTTACTGTACACCTATTAAGCGTTCAGAGTTAGGAGTACAATCTGCTTTCATTGGCACATGTACCGAGTACTCCGTACAGGTTCGCCCAACAACCAACCAACGGGAGTACTGTACTCTACTCCGTCCTGTGCACCGGCACAAATACTTGCATGCATCGCTTGCTACGACGCACACACAAATACGTTATACGGGCCGCCGCACACAAAGTCATACATGCAAACGTAGGATAATATGACCAGGTCCGTTCCTGCCTTGCCCCTTGGCAGTGCATTAGCCTCGGGTCGATCATATCGTAGAGTTTGAGCGCCACGCACCCTCACTCACGGCCAGCCGTCCTATTCGTCCATGGAATGGTCGTCGGAGAAGGGAACATTGCATCGGTGCTGTGCAATACCTGCCCGCTGCAACGGTACTTGGACGTGTACAGTGCGGTGCTCCGTTCCGTCCTCGGCCCTGCTGCATGTAATACTGTAGAAGCAAGCAAGTACATGTACGGAGTACAGTACTGTAGGTGTAAAGTACATGCAAGTGTACCGAATACTAAGTACCTAGCATTGATACAGCATGTACGGAGTACATACCGCTTGTACTGTAGGTAGTATGTACCTGCTGTATCGCCGGGTGGGCATCATATACTTGTTGCACGACGACGGAGCGTCTACAGAGTGCGAATTGTCCAGTTGGCCCCGGTCGAATCGTGGCTTGAATGAGCATCTGCACTTGCAAATGTTGGTACATATTCCCACACCTCCCAACCCGCAACTTTGTCTTTGCATCCGACTACGATTAGTATTCATCCGTCGTACAACTACCTCAAAGTTATCCTGTTGATTGTTGATGCCAAGCCAAGTGTGGGGGGAAGGGGTACCCACTTGCCACTGTCGGGAGGCTCGCCTGGTGGCGCGACAGTGGCGATGGGAGGGACGTCGCAGGGGCTTGCCTCGTTGGCTTGTTAGCGTGGTGGTGCGCGTTACCTAATGCCGTGAGCATAGCGCATCAGGTTTCTGCATCAGATTGAACGAGTACAATAGGTACGGAGCGCATGTGCTCCGTACTTGTGCATTGATACGATACGGAGTACGGAGCACATTGAACGGAGTACTCCGTACTGTACGTGAAGACTCCTGCAAGTACGGAGTACAACTACACCTACTCCGTACAGTAAGTACAGTACTCCGTACGTGCCGCATACACACCCAGTCCAAGTACATGTATGTAAGTACAGTAGTTGCAGAGTACAGGTACTCGTGTGCACCAGTCCTCGCCGAGACGCCCAGTTTGTGCACGTAGGAATATGCAAGTACTGTACAACTACTTCCATGCGAATGCCGTCTCCTGTGTTCTCGGCCGGGACTCTGGCAATTTGTTGCTGCTGGACACGAGCACAGCTGTGGTCGGGGCATTGATTGAGCACTGATTGAGGTCCAAGTACTCCGAACAAGTACTTCGTACTCCGTACATGTACAGTGACGCGAATGCACATCATGTCACTTCAGTGCATCTGCGCCAATAGCAGGTCCTGTATTGGACGTAATGGATACGTGCCAAAGTCCCTGTGCCATTCGAAGCAAACTTTCCACCACACCCACCCGGCGGCCTGAGGCGACGACCCGACGGCCGCCTCCCCGCTCGCTCGAGGCACACGGGCAAGCCATATTCAGGCACACGCCCGACACGACTTGTGCACTACGGATGACCTCCTTGCACAGTACAACATGCACAGGCGGCCCGCCATCGCAGCACAAGCACCACCTCCTTGCCGTCGCCTGAGAGTTCGAAGACGAGATCGCCAACGAGAGGCGCAGTTGACGCTGGAAATGCGTCGTCTACCACTTCGTGCGCGTACTTGCTTGCATGCATGGTCCGAGTAGTAAGTAAAGCTCAATTGTCCACTCGTACACTACCCACATGTAGTTGTGCTGTGCTGTCCCGTACGCTACATGTCCTTGCTCTCCGTGGCGGAGCAACGAGCACCACAAAATTATTCACGATGCATGAAACGCGGCTGATATCAAGTCATTGTGCTCCGTACGGAGCTCGCCTACGCATCATCATGGCATCTGCAATTATCCCATTCCCCAGAGTGGTCAAGTTCGTACGAGACGCGATGCCCCTCTCCCCGCCGACCCCTGCCGCCTCGAAATTTCCCAACCAAAGCAAAAAGTGAATGATTGATCGGTCGCGGGAAAAGGAAAGAGCGCGCATTCGGCAATATTACCACCTGGCCCGCTGTCTCTCATCCGTCGCGAACACGGCTGCCCTGCAGGAGCAGCACGCTGCACAACTCAGCTGCGGAGTACGGAGCGCAGCAAGTCGTGCACGCCTACGGCGCGGGCGGAGGACGTGCGTGCTCGAAAACAGCACCCGTCGACGACCGCCGCCCTTCTGCCGGCGTGCTTTGTCGTCGCCGTCGCTCTTTTTCAATTTTCTTGCCATGCCTGCCTGCCTGCCTGCCTGCCTGCCTGCCTGCCTGTCTGCTTGCCGGCTCGCCTGATTTGCATCCGATTCAATCCAAACTCCTTCGTCCATGCACAAACTCGAGCGCTGTACGAGCACACGTACTAGTGCTGGTCCCATGAGCACGTCGAGTACGAGGACCGCAGGTACCATGAGTAAGTACCGCGAGTATCACGTACGTACTAGTCCCCGTTCGAGTGTCTACTCGTGGCCCTCAACGCGGTCGGCTTTATTCACGCCCCTCCCCGACCCAGCAGGCCTACCTCTCTTTGGCCGCTCGCCTGAACTGCCAACCCGCCGTCCTTCCACCACCCCCCCCCTCCCCGACCCTCCCTCCCTAGTCCGTGGGCGGGCTGACCCCAGCTGGTAGCGCAGCCCACAGAGGCGACGCGGTACGGCTGCGCAAGTCACTGCCTGGTCGGTCCTGCATGGCAAGGTACAATGCCCAATGCCCAATGCCCAGACCGCAGGGCTCCTCTTCCTCCGCCCACAGAGACCTGACGGGGGCCAGCCAGCGACCAGAAAGCAGCCGGGAAGGGGCCTGGTGCTCCGTACAGACTGGCCCGGTACCTCGCCGCCCCGTACCTCGTCTCCTCTGCTGCTCGATACTACTTGTACTGTACCGACTGCTCGCTTCTCGTACTTGTACTCGTGCCTCGCCTCCCAGTCCTTTTCCCTCCGCATCTTCCTCCTACTTTTTATCCCTCCGCCTTCCTCCTCCTCCCCTCCTCCTCCCCTCTCCTCCTCTCTCCCTCTTTTCCCCTCCATCCATTCCCTCAGCCATTCCATCTCAGCCTGACCCGTTCGAGCAGCAGGTCGGAATCGAGCCTGGCAGCTGGACTGAGGAGAATCCCACCGTCAACGCCCCGTTTCGACGCCTCCCGGCCCGAACCCCCCCCCCCCCCCCCCTCCATCGTCGGCTTGTACGTCGAGGACGGCACCGGAGGAAGACGAACCCGTTCGGGAGAAAGAGTGAATCAGAAACACCTTGGCTGGTATTTCTCGCTGGTCCCTTTATCGACGAACCGTTTTCCCTCTGCCGTCACCTCGAACTATCCCGTGCACAAGGCTCCCCCTCAGAATTCCACGGGGCGGAACCGAGGAATTTTCGACGTCTGCCCAGCCAATCCGCTTTCTCGCTCCCTTCGTTGCCCGTCGACGTTGCGAAACAATCGACCAACGCCTTCCCGAGACTGGCTCACTTGGGGACGCCGCCTCTTGTCGAAGCTGTCAAGCTGCACGCACGTCACCACCACCTGGGTCCCAGCTTCGTCGTCGGATCTAGCCCAAGCGGCCAAGTCGTCCCCGTCCCTCGACGACTCGACCTCTCGGACCAGACACGCTCGCCACTCTGCCCCGTCCCGTTTGGCCCGAGCAGCTGTCTTCCAGGTCCATCGACCGAAAAGCCGTGGCGGCCTTTTTCGTCGTCGCGCCACGCCCTTGCCTGCGCTTGCAACGAGTGATTGATCACCCAACCGACCTGTTGGCTCTGAACTGCTCGCACGAGGTATGTTGCCTGCGCCGAACCCATCTCGACTGTCGGTTCGGGTGGCCTAATTTTTTTGGGCTTGCCCCCTTATACAGCTGCATGCCGTGCTGCGTCTGCATATCTCAGCAATCTCCACAGTCGCGTTATACTCGAACCTTGTGCATTGCTCTGTCGGAGACGTTAACTCGTTCATCCGACCAATCACAGGACGTGTCCTTTCCCTTCGTCGCCAGTGGTATGTCGTTCCTTCGACTCCCCTTCCCCTCGTGCCAATCGACCGCATTCCCCGTGCCAAAGCGAAGCCCCTACTGTCCAAGGGAGCCGAGGCAGGCGGCGCACCAGGGGGATGGACCCGCCACTTGGCTCCTTCTGGCCCTGTCTTGCCGCCACAAAGATGCGATTCTTCAGCGGTTCCGTACTAATGCTGTCGATATTGCAGGCTTTCATAGTCGACATCGTCTCTTAAACAGCCCCTTGTCCGACCCTTCACTCCTCGACCTTTGCGAATCTCGAGTCCATGGTCCTGGCTCCGTTCCCAGCCACTGTCACTCTTTTCCATTAGCTTTCCCCCCACGCTCATTAATATCTTAATACGCCTAATCATCACTCGGCCTGCTGTTCACTCTTTTCGATACACGCCCGAGCTCATTCATTACCCGACCCGGCTCCGACTTCAACCTCGAGAGATTCCCGGCGGCACTCCCATCTTCAGTCGCTCATTTACCCTGGACGCAGCACCCGACGACCCGTCCGTCTCGACCACCGCTCGCCCGACCCGGCCCGCCGCCCTCGTTCGCTCGCCATGGAGTTCGCCCACGCCGACGAGACGTTCTTCGTCGAGTCCGACGACCAGCCGCGCCAGCTGCGCCTCGACACCCGAACGGCAGCCAAAATGATTGCCCGCCAAAGGCAGGACGTCATCGCCGGCGAGCTGTCACGCCTGGCCGCCGACGAGTACCTCGAGGACATACTGAAGCACATGCAGACGATGGAGGCATGTCCCCCTCCCCCTTCCCCCGGCCGGCCAGCCGCCCGCCTCCGTTGCCGCGTGCCCCCTTGCTGACCTTCGCCGTAGGACGAGACCGTTCCGGATGCCGGCCTCATCGACATGCAGCGGGAGATCCAGTGGTACATGCGTCCGTACCTCATCGACTTCCTCGTCGAGGCTCACGCCGCCTTTGTCCTCCTCCCCGAAACGCTCTTCCTCACCGTCAACCTCCTCGACCGGTACTGTTCCCGGAGGGTCGTCTACAAGCATCACTACCAGCTCGTCGGCTGCGCCGCCTTGCTGATCGCCGCCAAGTACGGCGACAAGAAGGATCGGGTCCCGCAAATATCGGAGCTGAGCAACATGTGCTGCGGCCTCTACGATGCCGGCATGTTCACCCAGATGGAGATGCACGTCCTCAACACGCTCGACTGGGCCATCGGCCACCCGACGGTCGATTTCTACTCGCAGCTGCTCGTGGCGTACGAGCACGACAACAAGGAGGTGAACTGCATGGCCTCGTACCTGTGCGAGATTGCCCTCTACCACCGCGACTTCGTGTCCGTCAAGCCGTCGACGATGGCCCGCGCCTCCCTCGCCGTCGCTCGGGCCATCCTGGGCCGACCCGAGGTGGCCGACCGGGAGCTGGATCTGGAGGAGAGCGGCGTCGCCGAGCTCATGTCGCACCACCTGGAGCAGCCTTCGCCCACGCTGGCCCGCAAGTATTCGTCGCCGAGCACCTACCGAGTCTCCCACAGGCTGGCCGACTTCGTCGCCACGCGAGCAGCCGCCATCGCCGAGGCGCAGCGCAACGCCAACCCCCCGTCGCCGCCCGCCGACGTCCTGGACAAGCAGGGTGACATCTACAGCACCCCCCAGAAGGGCCACGTCGCCACCAACGTCTACGAAGGGTACCTCACCCCTCCCATCACGCCCGACGGCGTCCACTTTGGCGGCGGCAACCTGCCCAAGGACTCGTACCCCTTGCCCCCCCGGTGTCCGATGACGCCGACGCCGCAGCACAACGTCGCCGGCTACGCCCAGCACGCTCGCCATGTGGCATTGGCGAACCAGCAGGGACTTCACCAACACTAGGGTAGTTGGTGGATGTGTCCTTACCTGTCGGCATTCACATGGTGGCCGCCTAACTTGCTGCCCGCCTCCAACACAATCACGCTCTGGGGTTGGGCACGCCGCCCCACGTGGACACCACTGAACGATGCCATTCCGGACATCCGCCTTGTGGACGTGGCCCGTCAAAACACAGCACATACGCTCGATGTCCTGCGTGCCATTGGCAGCGTGCAGAATGATTTCATTTCTCGTCAACGTCTTGGCATTTAGCGATTGTTTTACCGTTCTCTGCGGACCCAATGTTCCCAGAGCAAGTCTTTCAGCATAAAAAAAATTGCACACCGGATCATACCCCTCCACCGAACCTTTCTTTCTCCTTTCTCTTTTCCTTCACCTTTTCTTCTTTTTTTTCTTCCTTTTCCAAAATGGGTTTGCACGCAGGCCTTGTATAGAAGTCCCCCTCATTGGCACATACGCGAGGGGGGAAAGGGGGCGGCGCGCCCCATTGCAGGGGGTTGTGGACCTGGCGAGAAACCAGCTTGTATGGGTCGAAGCTTACCTGGCCGGCCTTGAGAAGCAAGGCATATACCAAGATTGCAAAGCGGCCGAAGGTTTTTGCAGCTGTGCCTCCGCACCCGAAGGGCCTTTTCTCATTCAATCCTTCGGATGTGGCCCTAGGGTGGAAACTATCACGACAAGTGCTAGGGGGCGCAGGCATGTGGAGAACCGAGGAGGAGTAGCGGGCTAGCGTCCGTGGATAGATGACAAGCTGCCAAGCACACTTGGGCGACCAGCCCTGTGAGCCAATGGTGACTTCAAAAAACCAGAATGAGAGACGTTGAACAACGCTGGCCAAGTTCTTGTGCCGTAGTTGGATACCTAAGAGAACTTGGGCTGACTCGAGTTTACGTCTTGTCCACGTACGCCATTCGCACTCCTGAAATCCGTCGAGTATTTCATTCTTCCATGCATGCATGATTGAGACAAGGCATGGGTTCGCTGTACTTTGATCGATTTTTTTGAGTGCTATTGGCCTAATGGGGCTTCTTTGGGATCAATTCAATGCCCCCTCCTCCTACGGGTGTAGGGGTATTAGTGGCAAATGTGCTAGAATCGTCGCGCATTGATGATCCTGAACAAGTATAGACCCATGTTGGTGCCTCTCCTGGGAAGCAGGGAAGGTATCTATCCCCTTTTTGCATTGTCAAATATCGTGGCCATCAGATCGCACTATTCCCCCGGCATTGTTCCCGAGCCGGGCCATTCCTTTGTTCCATTGTTGGCGAATGGCTTTTTGATGATTGACACGCGGGCATGCATCCTTGGGCCGGGGGTGCATCCGTTTCTAACGATACGATCGATAGTGGCTGCCGGAAATCGATGGCGGAAGAGCGAGAGAGTGAAAGAGATGAGAGGTAGGGGGCTGTGGACAAGGCGGGAACAAGGCATCATGTAACAAAGGAAGAGCCAAAAGGACGTGCTGACAGCCGGCGACATATCGAACGTCAAGTTATGGCGGAGAAGCTAAATATCGGAAGGGGATGATGGATCGAAGTCGCCATCTCTTTCTGGCATGCGCATGTTGACCTAAGCTGTTGGGCAAAGGCAGTCAGCAGGCTAGATGTGAACGACGTCCAATTTCCGAATAACTCGGCAGTCCAAACATTGCCCGGCACGCCCAGGACGATACGACAAGATGGCACAGTTTTCCACCCTTGGGCATCGGACCCCTTCGGCCAGCGACCAACCTGGGTGGTCACGCTCTGAGATGGTGGCCAGAGGTGTGGAACACTTGCGTACGTTATGGGCAGAGCTCAGCATCTCAACCACCCACAAGTCGAGGATGAAAGTCGGCCCGCTAATAACTTCACAGGCGACGTAGGAAGTTCCCTCCGCCTTCATGCTGACGACCTGCCGATCGAGGTACGGCGAAATAGGCACATCGGCGGCTCGTTTCTGCTTCGCGCCCTCAACATCTACCTGCACCACCGCCTCTTGGACAGCTTCCTGTCAAAACACCGGTCGTGCCGCAGCCATGTTTGCTTCATCTTCGGAAGTCGATACCCGTACCTACAGGCAGAGGAGTTCGACGTCCGCGTTGAGCACGGCAACAGCGGCGAGGCGGCCCCTCTGCCGACGAGTCAGACCGAAGCTCACGGAGAATGGACTTGGGTCCCTGATGTCGAGGCCGTAGTCGTCGAATCGTCATCGCAGTCCAGGTTGCTGAAGATGGCCGTAGATGCGTTCAACGGCTTCGAGCCAGCCGCACGACATTGCAAGTCTCGACGCCCCGCCGGGACCAAGTGGCTGACGGCAGACGAGCTCCATACGCTGGAGGGCGAGCTGTACGAGAAAGACATGAACGGGACTGCGACGCTTTCCTCGACGGAGCTGAAGCTACATCTCAAGACAGCGACAGCCATGCATTCGATGGATGACACGGATGAGCCGGCGACGGCAGACTTCTCCGTCCCAGAAGGAGCTGCCGGTGTTTCGATGATGGACCAACACTGGGATCTGTCTCTCCCGGGCAACGACTGCGATGCGAAGCACGCGAAACGTCAGCTCAAGATAGCACAAGACTTCCTCTCCCTTGACGACATCGACCGCACGCCGGGGTGGCGACGCAAGTTTGACGAGCTGGCAGACTACGTCTGCCGCTTGAAGAGCCGCTGCCGCTCCAAAGACTTGGATTCCGACCTTGCGCAGGTCGTCCTCATGATGCGTACACACCGACTCTTCGACGAGGACCTCTGCAGCTGGCCAGAGACCCTTCCTGATGTCAGCGACCAGCAGAGGCCGAAGCACCCCAAGATTCCGGAGACCACTACAGGATCGAGCGCGGCTGTTGAAGCATTTCCCGAGTCAGGAATATTGGCGGATGTTCGCGTCAAGTGCGTGGATGATGGATGCAATAGGAGACCGGTCTCCATGCTTGTTGAACATTATCTCAGCCGGTACCGCAAAGATGCAAGGGTTTTTTGGGCCGAGAAACCGACAGGAGAAACGCTGAATGCCGAGAAAGACGTCCAGGTCAACATGGTTCAGCACGAGTCGGAGGCTTATGAAATATGCATGGATCAAGGGGTCGTCTACACAGCAGAGCGGATGGCAGCAGTGACCAAGTCCAACACGGCTATTGAACGAGACGGGGGCCAGCAGACATCGCACGAGGAACAGCTCCGGTCGTTTGCGACGCTCCGCGGCACGAAGCGAGCTGCCCTTCAGCAGCTTCTCGGCCTTCTAGGTACCTCCGAAAGCCAGCCGGCCACGACGACGAACCAAGGCCGTTCAGTCGGCCCAGCGGATGGAGTGGCGGGCCTGGGCGAGCTAAGCATTCCGCGAACGGCTGTGAGCAGCGCTGAAAAACGAGGTCAAACACGTAAGTTGCCGCTCCTAGATGTCGAATTACTAACGGCTGACCGGCAGACCTGGGGCTGGAACCGAGAAAGAGAGCGCGTACGCGGCCATCTTCGTCAGGATGCATCATCGGTGGAACCGATTGGCAGCCGGAGGAGCGGGGGAAGACCGAGGCGAGCATCGAGACGAGAATGGAGTCGCACCCTTCGAGGGTGTCGCATGAGGAGATGAAAACGAGTCCCCCGGAGCCGTCGTCCAGCCAAGGCGCTTCCACCAGCGCCGAGTTTCCTCCCGCCACGATGATGGCCTTGGCGGGTCAAGATGAGAAGGGGAGGGGCTCCGAAGGTAGGAATAGGCACTTGCCAACCCCTTCGCCCGATGTAGACGACTCATCGACTTGCTCGACGGGCGGCAGAGAAAAGCCCAGGGCGGCGAATCCCCTCCAGGACTTCCCCAGCCCGGCCACGTCGCATGGGGCCAAGCCACCGTCTCCAGTCGACGATAATACCCAGAGCCCACATCCCCCGTTCCGCAAAGACGATGCCAAGCCAGACGAGTATGATCTTGCCGCGTCATCCCTCAGCTCCGCAGCACAATCAGGACCGCGGCGCACAGGCTCATCCAAGATGCTGGCGTGGCTGAGGTTGCGGACTACGCCCATGGTACCGGAACCGCTGCTCTTGCGGGTTGTGGACCCGGCAGACAAGGAATCCATCCTCGGTTGAAAGGGGGGGGGGGGGGGGGGGAGAGGTGAACATACAACTACTTATGCAGACGAAGGCAACAATAGCCCTGCCCAGTGCTTAAGTCGGTCAGTCTAGGCGGGTGGGCAGTCCTTCATCTGCAACAACTAGGGAACACACGACGCAGGAGGTAATCAAAGAAATCCGGAAAGTTTAAAAAATCTTTTGGACTGTGACCATTATACTTCGTGGCCCCAAGTCATGCCAACCGGCAACCATGCAATGAAATACCATGGATAGTGACTCCGCACACCGCATTTCCAGTCGTTTCGCTCTCCCTCTAGTACCGCTTGCCGTCCCGCAGGGTGTCCGCAAACTCCTCCAAGGGGCTCCGAATCAACTTGGTCTCCTTCCACAGATTGGGGGTCAGGAAGCCGTAGGTATTGGACACGGCAACGAAGGTAGCCTTGAGCGTGTTCTCGAGAGTCTTGGTGGAACCGGCAGACGATGTGTAGGCGTCGTCAACACCAGCGAGCTGAAGAAATCGCTTGACAGCGGGCGAGGCAACGAGGCCAGTACCACGGGGAGCAGGGATAAGCTGAGAGCGCCCAGTTAGCACGGTCGTCGTCTCAGGAGAAAAAAAAAGAACGTTGGGCTGTGAAGACGTACTCGGACGGTAACGGAACCGCACTTGCCGCTTTGCTTGCAGGGCAGAGAGTGAGGCTGACCGAGGTTGGAACCCCAGTAGCCTCGTCGGACGGGGATGACGGAGAGCTTCGCAATAATGATGGCGGCGCGGATGGCGGTAGCGACTTCCTTGGAGGTCTTGATACCGAGACCGACGTGGCCCTCGGAGTCACCAATGATGACGACGGCCTTGAATCGCGTGCGCTGACCGGCACGGGTCTGCTTCTGGACGGGCTTGATCTATACGTCGTAGAAAATGTCGAGTCAGCCAACCACGGTTCATGTATCGGATCTTCGTCTTCAAGAAATAGCATCTGCTCTCCATTGTCGATACGGCTTCCGTAGTCTTCGGACCACCGTTTTTGTATGGCTCAAGTCGATGCGTGCAAGGGTGGTGTCGGGATGGGGTTCGTCCGCACCTTCATGACCTCATCCTTGAGCTTGGGCAGAAAGTTGTCGACAATCTGGAACTCCTTGATGGGCAGGGAGTGCAGGTAGATCTCCTCCATGCTGTTGATCTTGCCGGCCTTTACCAGGCGACCGAGCTTGGTGACGGGCTGCCACTCCTTCTCCTCGCCCTTGCCACCGCGACGGCCGCGTCCACGACCACGTCCACGGCCACGGTCACCACCACGACCGCGGTCACCGCCTCGAGCTCCAAAACCACCGCCACGTGCTCCGCGGTCAGCCATGATTGATGATTTCTGGTGTCGTCGTCGAAGGGGAAATCGGCCGGCGCTGAGGTTAGATGTGCGTGGAGGGAGATCCGGTAGTTGTGATGGCTGACTTTTGGCTGCGGGGCGGCTGACACGACCGACCTGGATTTTTTTTTGGGTGCGCTTGGGTTAGGCCCTAATACTTTCACTTTGTGGCTGGAGGGCTGTGGGTGCCTCAATTGTAAGGCGCACACGTTTTGTGGGTCAACCGGTGATTTCCGATACTTTGCTAATTAATTACTCCAGACTCCGTACTCCGTATAAGTATGCATGTCATTCATTGATCCTCAAGCTGTGCTGTGAGCAACTACGGATAGCAAACGCATGGCCACGCATCCAGCGAAACCAAGGTATCATCTTGCGCAGTTTACATTTCACATGGCTCTACGAAGCGCGCATGAACCTCGTGTTCCTTGGCGCAAAGAAGCCGCATGGGCTGTGGACGGAGAATCTGGCTCCAAGTACTACCAAGGCAAGCCAGAGATTGGCAGAGCGAACATGGCACTGTAGCCTGCCCCAAGGTACTGGCAAATGATAAAATTAGCACTTCAACTGTGAAAATGGCACGCAAATTTGACTCGATAGGTTGATAGTTAGCCAGCTGGTTATTGCGAATGGTTGACGAAGCGTCTAACTGGGTGGTGAATGGCTAATAATACTTGAAGCCAGCCATGGACTGGCAGCGACATAGAATGGGAGACACTGAAACGAACGCCCAGGGATGATTCCAACAAGAAGAAGAGGAAGAGGGTCAGCAAACATGAACTTGCCTGTTTCGACCCGACACGAACAGACTGCCGCCACCTTGTCGGCCTTCAGGATTGCGTCTTCCGTATCAAGTTGTCTGACGGCTGCACTCGCTGTGCCCATTCTCTGCCCAAAATGTCAGCAAGATCAGGGTTACGCACATCGCTGACATGCTTTGACTCACGTCCAACTTCCGTCATAGACCTTCCGCTTCTCCGGAACAAATCCACCCGAAACATCGAGGCCTGTCTCGATCACGCATGCAGTGACGCCGGTGCCGCAGCTAGAGATGATGGGTTTCTCAGCGTTCACGCCCTTCGCCTTGAAAACTTCTCTAAGCTTCTCTGGGGGCAGAAAGGCCTTCGTGTCGGGATCGAGGAGCATGCTGAAGGGAATGCTAATGGATCCTGGTATGTGTCCTGACGACAAACCTTCCCGCGGCTCAGGATCGCTACCTAGGAACCGGCCATGGGATCGTGCATCCAGAATTTGAACACCCTCGGCACCTTCCTTGTTGTAGTCCTGCGCAACCTCCTTGACCTCCTCGAAACTGGCCACACTGCTAGGATCAAACTCGGGGATGGGGTAGGGGCAGCAATCGACACTGTACAGTTCCCCAGATTCGGTGGGCAATCCGTCGTCCACCCACAGCCTGAAGTTGTTCAAAACGTGCACGTTCCGGTGGCCAAACACTTTGAGCGTCCAACCGACGCGAGGCGCGCTGAAGATGCCCAGTTCCTTCGTGTCGTATACAACAACCGTGTCGTCCTTCCTGATGCCCAACTCGCTCATTGCTGCAGCGAAGCGCCTCGCGTCTGGCAACATGTGAGGATACGGGCTGCGTTCGTCAACGATCTTGTCCAAGTCGAAGAAACGGGCTTTAGGGATGCGCAGCTCCCGGAACGACTGGATGCCGGTGCGTCCATCAGTGGGTAAGAACCAAGCCGCGCAGAGAGGTATCACTCGCGGGTCCGGGCTGACGGGAGAGGGCGAGTTCTTCTTGAGGGCCTCATGTAATTCCTTGGGAGTGACGAGATAGGACGATAGGCTTCTTCGTGGGGTCGTGAAGGAATCGATGGTTCTTGCCACCACCTTCCTATGAGACAGCCCGAATCGCGTAAAGCGGCCGCCGACAGCAAGCAATGCCATGGCAGCGTAGGAGTCGTTGCGCCTCAGCCAACGGTCCTTTCAGCCGACGGTCCTGAGGGGAACGGCCGAGGGGAGCGGAATGTACTATAGAGTAGGGACGACGGTATTTTCGCCGCAATATTATCAACTCCCAAGGTGCTCGAGATGCGGGGTAAGTTGAACTGGATCGAGCTAGGCCCGCCAGGATCTGGAAGCGATGAGTAGGGTGTAGGGGTCTTGGTGCCTTTGACGCAATCGAACCATCGGCAGGGCGGCTGCGGTGGACGTTTCGAGAGACGATCAGTTTGGTTCTCACACTGGCAGCGCTGGCCTTCAAAGTTGGTGGCCTTCAAAGTTGGTGTACTTGCACTGTTGGAAACACCGAGCTCGGAGCTTGCACGAGCAAGTAAGTAGTACGTAAGACCTGTCGATTATTGGATTCTGCTAGTAAATGATAATGTATTTCCTACAGTAATAATACATGTACTCCTTTCTTGTGCCGTACATGTACTTGAGTACTTGCACAACTAAGTGCTCTGTACTCCGTACTGTACGACAAGTACGGAGTACGGAGGACAGAGTACCTACAGTACTTGTAAAAGTACAATATGTACTATTACACAAGTTTTACAAGCAAGTAATAGTTGTACAGTAGTTGTACAACTACGGATTGCGGAGTACTGTGCAAGTAAGTACTATCTATACTTACTTGCATGTACAGTAATACCCTGTATCCGTACGGAGTACTCCGTACAGTGAACTATAATGCTCAGACCAATCAACAGTCAGGTGGCCGGCCATACAAGGTGCATGTACTGTAAGTACAACTACAGGTACTTGTACTGTTTTGATACACTCGTACTCTCGACTGGAGAGAGTCGAAATTTCCGTTCAGTGTACTCATCTGTCCAGCTTGCCTTGTCTGACAACAACCCAGACCCGAGGGAAACCTTGTCGTTTCTTATCGTCGGCACGGTCGATGCCCACATGCCCATCCCGCCCGAAAGCTATCAGCCTTGAAGGGGAATACTTGGAAGGGAAGCAGCAAAGCGAGGCCGACTCTCAACAACAACCAGCATGAAGGTCACCATCAAGGAGTGGAATTCTGTCGCGACTTGGCGATGGAACATCCCCGAAGACGACGTCTGCGGCATCTGCCAGGTTCACTTTGACGGAACCTGTCCAACGTGCAAATATCCCGGCGACGACTGCAGCCTGCGTGAGCCCTCCCTCTCTCCCTTTGACCGACCGGTTGACCCCTCCGTGGGCCGTCCTTTATTCTTATCTACTAACTGTTGACTTTCAGTATCTGGTAAATGCGGGCACAATTTCCACATGGTAGGCATTGCGCTCCTTGAAAATAGACGCGCACCCTGCTGAGAATACCTCGCTCTAGCATTGTATCATGGAATGGATCAAGCAAGACTCAGCACGGGGTCAATGTCCAATGTGCCGCCAGCGTAAGACCAGTCGCCTTGAACGTTTTTGTGAGTCTCAAGGCTAGCCGCTGACCATGTACAGCGTTTGAGTGGGTTGACCAAGTCAATGAGACGGCCACCTCTGGAGCAGAATGAACCACATCGTCAGTGGCGGACTGATCGGCCGGTCCCCTACCCACAAAAGCCGGTACCACCACCGTCTGGTTCACGGGCGTCAAAGCACACCTGTGCCCCGTGGACAAATGAAGCGCTGCCATGTTGCTAGCCTAGGCGTGTAACCGGCGCTCAGCTCAGAACATGACGGACACGAGACGTTTCGGACAATTGTGCATGGTCAAGTGGCACTTTCCCTCGGGGATGCCATTGCCATTGTCATTGATGCATTTCATCACTCATCGTCATGTCATGATACCTACGGTTGCACTCCGCTCATACAGGTTCCCGCTTCGTGATGGCGCTCCTGTTCTCCTTTTGCGATCAAGCATGGTCCCGGCGGCTTCTAGGAATCGGGAACATACACGCCATCCTTGCAAAGGACGACCATCTTCTTGAAGAAGCGTCGCCACTCGAGCGGATCTCCCTTGATCTTGACGAACCGAACATCGAGAACCTCAGTACCGTCCGGCAACGGCTGCTTGTCAACTTTAATCTCGCCGTGCAGGCTCTGCTGCCGGCCGTCGAGAGCCTTGACCTTGATGTTGGCGATCGGGCTGCCGTACAAGTTGGGTGCGACGGTGCCCAGCGGCACGTTGAGCTGGTGCAGGGCACCGGTAAGCATCTGCACAAGGTGGGCTGGCGGTACGTGGGAGAAGAAGCGAGTGAGGGACTCGGGGGGGCAAATGTCGCGAAATCGACGAGCTTGCTGGGTGAGGGTCATGGAGGGACCGGGCGTATGGGAGAACTGCGACATGGAAGGCTCGTCTGCCAGAGTGCCGAGGGCGACACGGCCAGCGTCGGCGGCGCGCGAGGGCAACGACGAGGCTGGGATGGCCATGGAACGGAGCACGGGCTCCTCCCAATCCCAATCCTCGTCGACGATGGGTGCTTCTGGCTGCGTCGACGAGAAGCGACCAGCGTTGAGGCCCATGTCAACATCGGTGCCGTCCGCGGCGGCGGCCTGTCGCTGGGACGCCGAGGGCGGCTGGTGGTGAAGGTCGATGCGCAAGTTCTCCAGCATCTGGGTCGCGAGATTGATGGGGTCGGAAACCTTGCCGTCCGAGGTGAGGAGACCGTTGTGACGGGTGTACCAGGGATGCTGCCGGATCTGCGGAAAGTTGAATCGTTTCGCGGGATCGACAGACATGATGCCTCGCAAAAGGGAGAGAGCCTCGGGCGGTACCCTGTCCCAGAGGGCGTCTGTGCTGTGGCCGAAGGTGCGGACGAACTCGTTGAATTCCCAGCTGCCCGGCGACGGCTCATCCCAGGGCGTGTTGCCGACGAGGAGGACGAAGAGGATGACGCCGCAAGACCAGAGGTCGGCCAGCTCGGGCGCGTACTTGCTCTTGTCCGCCTTGCCGCAGGCGAGAATCTCCGGTGCAATGTACGGGGGGCTTCCGCAGAGCGTCGAGCTCGTCTTCTTTTGGCCCTTGTACTCGAACATGGTGGCCATGCCGAAGTCGGCCAGCTTCAGGCTGCCGTCGGAGGAGAGCAGGATGTTCTCGGGCTTGAGATCGCGGTGGGCGACGCCCTTGGAGTGCATGAAGCTGACGCCGCTCACGAGCTGCACGAAGTAGAGCTGGGCGATGTCCTGGCGGACGCCGACGTCGGCCTCGATCTTGTCGAAGAGGTCGCCGCCCTCGGCGAACTCCATGGCGATCCAGCGCCAGACCGGGTCCTCGCCCGAGGCGAACCACTCGATGACGTTGGGGTGCTGGCCGATGTGAGAGTGCAGCGAGACCTCCATGGCGATCTGCTTGGCCGAGACTCGTCCATGCCTGGTGGCGTAGCCCTTGTGGATGAGCTTGACGGCGAAGACGGGTGTCTGGGAGTCGAGGGGGACCGCCTTCTTGATGCTGGTGGACGAGCGTGTTAGCCCTGGCAGCGGCACCCAAGCGTTGGAGGGGAGGGGTGGCGTGACATACGAGGCGTAGGCACCGCGGCCCACCGTCTTGGAGACGATGCGAAAGGGAAGCTCCTTGGGCAACGGGTCGAGCTGGGACTGCATCGGGAAGCGTCAGTACATGTTGCCCTTGTGTGTTTGTGCAAGTCCGCAACATCGCGGCCACTCGGTCATGCCATGGTCATGGATGGCTCTGCATCCCTGGGCGGCCGGCACAGCAGCTTAACAGTCGCTTCTCGACAATGCGAGAGCCTCGCTCGCACTCACCATCTTGTGCTTACTTGGGCCCTCGCCCGAAGTACGAATTGCCAGGTGAGAAGGAGGGCAATTATAGGGGGGCAAGGAGGAGGAGGAGGAGGAGGAGGAGGAGGAGGCAACGCAGTCAGCCTCTGCCCCTTCTCCCGCCGAGCATGAGGGGGGACCAAGGGGGAACAGGCGAGAACAGGCGGGAACCGGGGAGCAAGATGAGAAGACAATTTGTCGCGATTATTCTTCCTCGTTGGCCACCAGTGTCATATCAGATGCTGTTCGTTCATGATGGTCGCGTATCGTCGCGTGGGAGGTTTATTGTCGCACGAGTGCCAGGTTGTTTGGTTGGTTCGATGTCAACAGATGCCCCCACCCTCCCCCCAAATTGAAGCACCCAGGCGACTGGGCGGCCTGATGGATGGATGCCAAGGACCCGATATTCCAGGTGTACTTAGACCCGATATTCCAGGTGTAAACCTTCCACCGTCATCACTAAAGGCCAGCGGCTCGCTGGCGCTAATTGGCCCCGCCGGCTCCGTCCGTTGCTGCAGCAAACAACCCCCCCTCCTTCTCCACCTCAGCATCTTCTTGCTTCCTGAGATGGACTTCTCCTGCATGCCTCCTCCATGGACCTAGCAAGCTTTCAAGCCGGCGAAAACATTCCGAGCCGATGCCCTTCCCGCGAACCCCAGAGTGTACCTTTGCCATCCGAGCAAAGCACCTGATTCTACCCCTTACCTGACATTGCACCGACAACCTTCCCTGGTCCTGCCTTTCGTCAACCAGTCTCGCTCTCGCCGTACGTCTTGCCTGGGCCACGTCGTTCCTAGTTTCTCCTCCTACTGCTACCGGCCGGATTCCTTCTTGCTCGTCCCCTTTCTCTCGTCTCGACTATCGGCCCGGCCTTTGATTCTCTTAATTTGTCGTCTTTTGCAGTCACCCTTCCGCATCCCCAGCAATTCTTGACCACGTTGCTCTGCAGACCTGCCGTCACACATTGGTGCACAGGTTTCAACACTCCCCTTGGCCACCTTTTCGTCATCGTCGCCGAGGTCCTGCGCAGCGCCTACAGGCCACGCCGCGGCCAATCCGTACGTCCCGGCCATGGATTACACCATGGAAGATAACCAAAACTCGGCCCCGGGCAGCGTTGAGGCCGCCAAGCTCAGCGGCTCGCGGACCGGGCCAGACAGTCTCAGCGTCACAAAGAGGTAGCTACTTGGACTCAGACTTTGCCTGCGTGCATGGGCGGTGGGCCATTGCTAACGTGATCCGTCACCAGGCTGCAAACCGAGCTGATGCAACTCATGACCTCACCTGCACCGGGCACCTCGGCTTTCCCCTCCGCCGATGGCAACCTCCTCTCTTGGACGGCCACCATCGAGGGCCCAGATGATACCCCTTACGCTGGCCTTTCCTTCAAGCTGAGCTTCGCTTTCCCCTCCAACTACCCCTACACCGCCCCCACCGTCCTCTTCAAAACACCCATCTACCATCCCAACGTCGACTTTTCCGGCCGCATCTGCCTGGATATTCTCAAGGACAAGTGGACGGCCGCGTACAACATCCAAACTGTCCTGCTAAGTCTCCAGAGCCTGCTCGGTGAGCCGAACAAGTGAGCCCTCCCCGTCCGGATCTCGCCTTGTTATTCTCACCCACTAACGAACCTCAGTGCCTCTCCTTTGAACGGCGAGGCTGCCGAACTCTGGGACAAGGACCCCGACCAGTTCAAGCAAAAGGTCATGGGGAGACACAGGGACGTAGAGGACGAGTAAAGGAGACTCGTCCGGTCCATGGCATTTTCTACGGGAGAATTGGAGTCATCGGGTGCATACCACTAGCCGCTTGCCATACATTGTATTGCTTTTTCCCTCGCACATTCCCCGTCGAGCTGGATAGGAAAAGTCGCCTTGGGGCGCAAGACGGAATAGAGGTGTCGCCAGAAGTTGATAGCGATGGTACCATCGCCAGTTAATAGAGCCAGAGGAACGACCAATTACTCTTCTTTCTCTCCTGGCTTCTCTCGCCTACCTCACGCCATGATACGCACGCCCCCTCACGTCGTCTTACACGGACTCACGTCGTCAGCCACGGTCGGTAGGTAGGATTCGTCATATTTCCCTGGTTTTCAGCCTCGACATGCTAGAAGGGCCGGGTTCAACTCCGAAATGCCATGACACCCCGGAACGCAGTTTCAAAAGACAAAACCCCTGCTGCTCTATTCCTCAACGACAACCGTGGGGAGGCCCTTGGGGTTCTTGACATTCACCGCCTGAACGTAGCTGTACAGCTTCTCCTTGGCATCCTCCTCGTCGTTTCGTCGTCTGGAAATTCGGATGCGCAGTCTGTACGGAACACCCTTGATTCCCTGCTCCCAGACCTTCTTGTTGAGCTGAGGGTCCACGCGGACGTCGGTGGTGCCCTACAAGAGACGGATGTTAGATGGTGGGCCGGATGACGGGCGCGGGCTGAGCTGCGATGGTGTTGACGAGCCAACTGGGTCACCCAGACGAGGGTTCGGGAGAGGCATCGTACCATAGCCTGAGTGGCGAAAGCCTTGATTTCCTTGATGGCACGGGGAGCGCGCTTCTTGAAGGAGACACCATGTAGCTATTGCCCGTTAGCCATACCGTTCGACCTCTCGCTTGCTTCTCGGAAACTCTTCCGCCGCGGTAGACCTACTCTCTTGTGCATGTGGATGGTGTACTCGCGGGCGACAACATCCGCAATGGCGGAGCGCTGAGGCTTGCCAGCAGGCTTCTTTCCTTTCGTCGTCATGTCTGCGTCGGCCCAATCAGTTTCCAGGTCTTCTAGACGACGATGATGCTCGCGCGATGAGGAGAGAGACGCCGTAGAGTCCGGAGGCCTCCCGCTGCTTCGTGCGGCAAGAAAAACACGTTGAGGATTGGCGATTGCTCGTACCTGCTGATCGGCTTCACGGTTGGCGATAAGGAGTTGTGATGTCGGAATACCAAATTCCGCAAAATCTTTGTGCGTAGCCTGTAGGGCAGCTGGAAAACTGGTGGTGGTGGAGCATAGCGAGCCAATGAGGGAAGACAATGACCTTTGACTGATTTTCAATCACGTGATGTCAGTGCATCCCGCCAAGCCACCCTGGAATAGGTACCTGGGTACTTGCGCATTGTCCTTGTCCTGGACTAGTGCGTCGCCCAATCTCCCATCTGTTTACGACAACTGAATTGGCATATTACCTATCACACTCCAGCCGTCCAACGAGGTGAGTGTGCATCCCGATTGCCGCCTCGTACGACACAGTGCCTCCAGCTCGTTTGCAGTGACGTTTCCTGCTTCCGACCCCCTCGCTCCCACGCTCTCTTTGTGTCGTTTTCAAGTCCGCAAACCGAAGAAGCCTGCCATTTCAGAGGGAGACGCCGCGTACCTGCGTTGTCGGAGACCATTCCGGCCGCCTCTATCCGTTCTTCATTCACTACCGATCCCTGCCAGCGAACCGGTCCGAGATAGCCTCGCGAACGAGGCGGAGTGAACGCTCATCATCTTCCAACATGGAGCATGTAGCCGCGCAGCGCGACATGGCGACGCCGTCGCCGCACCCCGACCTCACCAGAAATCGACTGCCCACCCTCTTCGAGGTGCTGAGCCGACGCACGTTGCCGCCAGTTGATCTCTTTTCTTTCTACATCTATATGCGGGACCAGCAGCGATCCGTGGACTATCTGGATTTCTGGTATTTCCTCCGCAGCGCGGTATAAATGCGAGCATTTGACTGATGGACCCTTAGGCTCGACGTCACGCAACACATGTCGCTGTGTCGTCATTATGTGCGTGAACTTCGCCGCTCCGTCCTCGTGGCCACTCCCGACATGGATAGAAGTGGCTCCAAACAAAGGTCGGACATGCTGGAAAACATGGGTGACTTGGAGCATCGGGCTGCCGCTCCATCCGCGTACGACTCGGCCAAGGAGAAAGACCAGGACGCCCGGATGTCGGCTTTCCTCCGGGAAGACCAGGCACAGACACACGGCTCATCGATTGACGAGGCTGGAGCCGATCAACCGAGCAGGCAGTACAGCAACTCCCGGGATGCGACCCACTCGAACTCGCCGCCTCATACAGTCTCGCGACAGGACATCAGAGCGTCGGCAGAGAAAATTCTGTACACCTTCCTGCTCCCTGGCGCCGAGAGGGAGATTGTGCTGCCTGCGTCAATTACGGACAACCTAATCTCGGCGATCGAGGACCACGGTCGTGATGACCCGGAGGTCTTTGACGTAGCCAAGGACTATGTGTTTCAAGCCATGGATAGGGATGCTTTCCCGGGCTTCCTGCGCATGAAGGCGTTGGGAAACCTGATACCCCCAACACTTGTGATGCGCCTGATCATGGGGCTCGTCCCCATGTTTGCCGCGTTCTGGACCGCCTTTGTTCTTATCTTTCTCGACAAGTCTCGTGCTACAAGATGCTGGGTACGTGCCCCCCAGCACTCGCATATGCGTGCTGTCATATGCGTGCTGCCACTTTGCGTGCTGGCTAATCTCTGGCTTAGATTATTCTTCCATTTACCATCGGCGTCTATTTCTTGGCTTCCTATCAATACTCGCTGGATCCCATCATGGCATTGGTCGGGTACAGCGAACACACCCCCTTTAGCTTTTCGCGCATACGGGAACCGTACGTGCGCCGACTGCTGGCCAAGCGAGCCTGCATGGTCTTGGCAGTGACCATCCTCGTCGACGCTGCGCTCTGTGTGCTCTTTATCCTGGTTCCGGGTAAAAGGCTGTGAGCCTTTCCGCTCTAGCATTCAACCTACCGGCCGGACGCACGCTGCGTCGTCGGTTCTTGCTTTTGCAGCGCTTTCCCCGGGAGACGGAAAAAAAAGAGCCCGCCCTCCCCGATGACCAATTCGGGCTTTCGCATGTTCCTTGTACAAATACAGCCTCTCGGCTTGGACCCTACGGCGTGATGCCAGCTCCATCCCTTGTCAGATAGAATCACCCTTCTTCCTGTCATAATGCTTCTGCTATGCATTGCCCCATTAATGGTTCACGCATGTTGACGGAGAGTTGACGATTTGGCAGAGCCCGCTTTGCTTGCCTTTCTCCTTGGTAGCTACAGAGCTTGGTGGTGGTTATGGAAGTAAATACATGACAGAAAAGTGCATGGCTTCATTCTCGTCTAGTGCAAAGTCCGCATTGCGATGTTTGTTTTCGTCATCCTTGCCCAACATAAATGTCGTCCTTGGGCGCAACTGGGTATCACATCTTCCGTTTGCTGGCTCGCTTGGCCGACTCATCTGCCCGGAGCTGCTCATCAAGCTCCATCGTTTCACCGGCCGCAAGGTTTCCTACTTCCAGCATCGAGCGTTTGTTCAGTCCCCGTTTCGGAAGGCCTTCGTCGCCAGGCACATCTGCTTTGTCCGACTCCTGCGGATCGCCCGCCGAGTCGTTGACGTCGTCACCGGCTGCGCGCTCCTCCTTGGCCCGGGCGGCGGCGTTGGCGCGGATGGCGTTGATTCGGGCCTCAATGTCCCCTATGGTGGAAATGCAGCGGTCGGACCAGCTATTGAGCACCATGGTCATGGCCGGGACGGAGCCTGGTTGGAGGTCGCGGAGCGGAGAGATGCTCGTCACTTCTATCGCCTGACGGGCAGGGTCGAGCGTAGCGTGCAGGAGACCCTCGTACACGGCCTTTATGACCAGATCCTCCAGCTGGCGGGCATGTGACAACCCCAAGGCCCCCTGCAACACCGCGTAGGAGAGGTTCGACCTGTCCCGGGCGAGAGTCAGGAGCGACAGCTGTCGAAGCTTGAGGGTCTGGGCGTCGTTGAGAGGGGGTAGGTTGGGTGTCGCATGGTAGGTCTGGTAGGTGCCGTGGGAGAATATGGAGAGGAGGGAGAGGTGGGAGGCATATTCTTCCGAGTTTTTCAGCGCCTGAACCTGCGGCGTCTGGAGGAGCTCGGCGAATATGTAGGTGTTGGGGGCCGACGTTGCGCGAGTGACGAGGTCGGCAGCGGCTCGGGGAGAGGTGATGGACCTGGAGAGGAGGAGAAAAGGCTGTGTGATGGGTGCGTGTGCGTTGTTAGCCATCTTCCGAGCTGGAGATGAAGCGATGGACAATTACGCGGGCGATGCTGACCAACGTACCTCGAGAGCGTTCAGAGCCTTCGTCTCGACGACGACCATGGCTGCTGGCGAGGATGGATCGACAGACACAGCAGACGACGACGTGCGTGTCGCTCGAGGTCGTCAATTTTCGCGAGGCTGAACGTCAAGGCTGAGATGCGCGGGAGCTGGGTAGGGAAGCTGTGAGGGACGCTTCTGAAAGACGGTTGGTCGCTGATAGATTGGACTGTTTGGAATTGTGCATGGCGCCGATGAGGTTGAGCCAGCAAACAAACAAGCTTGGAACGTGGGGATGCTCAGATGCCACTCCGTACGGTCGGTGGGGGACACTATTCTAGCCTGCGGGGGACCGCCACAGGGCACCTAGGGGACCTGGAGCGATGCTAAACCTGCCGTGTTATAGCAGTGTCTCGCCCACCCGGGACTCGGGAGGGATCGACGACGAGCAAGTCGGCACGCTGAATATTACCTGCGGTCCCAAGCCGCTGCATTGCCCAGGAGTACCAACGTTCTTGGCTCACGCTCTGGAGGCAGGTATGTCGCAGCCGCCGTGGGCCGGTGGCCCAGATCCTTCTCATGAGCACGACCGTGTTGCGTCTGTACCCTCGGATGCAATATTTCATCTTTCATACGAACTCCCCTCACACCCAAAACTCCATGCTATTCTACACGTCGAAATATGAACTCGACCTTGGTATGCGGGAAGCACGGTATGAGATATGGCCAATTACACTCGCAGCTACTCAACCATTCTTAAGCAATGGTTGTTTGGTAGATGAAGTCGATATGAACTAGATGTACGGAGCACTGTAAGTACTTACGGAGTGCGGAGTACTCTGTTCTCCGTACTTTGCAAAACCACTAATTACACGGGCACATTATTACACCGACTTACGTACTGGTACTTAATTAACAGATATTGGGCGGTGACTACCCCGGACTGTGAACAGGTGAGCAGCACATAATACTGCTCGCAGGGCGGCGAGTGCGCATGAAGCTGAGTATCCAAATACAGATAGCTGTACTGCATTATTCGATGGCAAACCTACAAGTACCAAGGTATGGAAATTGTAGGTCTGTGCTCTGATATCCCGGAGTATGCTGTACTGGATTACTCCGTACTGTACGGAGTAATAATCGAAACACATATCCACGTGTACTTGCGGTCTTCTGTACTCCGTGCAAGTACATGTACTTTGAAGGATTAAAACTTCGTACAGGCAGGTGATTTGTCACTACAGTAGGTGTACTCCGTACAAGTACATGTACATGTACAGAAATACAGTGCTTTTTCCCCCGGTGTACGGAGTACCTTGGGTCGGTGTCTTGGACGTGCCGTTTTGACCTGCTTTCAGAAAGTACCTACTTGTACTGTACGTATAGTACGGAGTACGGAGTAAGTAATTACTTAGGTGCCTCCTTTCGGAGCGCTCCGTACTGTACTCCGTACAGGTACAGAGGTACTAATAATAGGTAGCGGCCCCCCGAGTTCGGAGCGCAAGGTATTCTTACCTCTTTCAGACATCTGGTGGCGACTTGCCGGAACCGACGGAGGACGCAGGAATCCATCACAACGGCG
Organism: Drechmeria coniospora; assembly: GCF_001625195.1. Lineage (NCBI taxonomy): Eukaryota > Fungi > Ascomycota > Sordariomycetes > Hypocreales > Ophiocordycipitaceae > Drechmeria > Drechmeria coniospora. The sequence continues at coordinate 2,723,882 of NC_054391.1, read as the reverse complement.
TTTGCGTACCGTCCTTGGGCTGTAGTCGACCATTATTAATGCAGCCGCGGTGCAGAAGACGGGAAGGATATCGAAACACGTAGCACCACACTCACTGGCTCGACGACGCATGACCCTGCTTCTAGGGTGGTATTGGCCGAGAATAGAGTTCCGGCAGTGGTGCCTGAAACGAGTATTGAACTTGCTTTGCAATAGTGCCGTTGCGCTTCGACCATTGCCAAGGTACCCCGATGCCATAGGGGCATTGGTGGCTTGGTGCCTGGAAAAGGGGGTAGTAAGATATGAAGCTGGTGTGCACCGATTGCGTTGTAATACAAGTACGGAGTACTCCGTACTTGGGCAAGTAAGTACATGTACTGTACTGTACTGTAATTACAGTACGGAGTACTCCGTACGGAGTACTTCATTACAAATCCTCGTGGCAATGCAGAGTACTGTAATACTACCTGTACGACCAAGTACAAGCAAGTTCTCGTCCGGCACTAGTACGCTGTCCGCTGGCACTGGGCTGTCCGTTTTCGCAACCGCTCATTCGAGAGGGCCTGTGCCAACCTCGGCCTCGGCAATCCTTGCCGTTTCTCGGCACCGAGCCGCAGAGGACCAAGCACATGTATGTACCCCTACAGAGTAATACTGGCACATCAAACACTGGTATGTTGTCCGGATCAGGAACCCTTCGTCATCTGCAAATTTCAGTACGTGCTGGAGGGGCCAACGAAGGGCGGGTTCCTTGAGCGCAGAGGCAATTGTACCGGCAAAGGCTAGCCAGTTAGGTACTGTACATGACATCCAATGACACTATTGCTGCGTTGACCCGCTCCCCTCGATGATGAGTTAGCCGTGCACGAATGCCATTACCTCCTACAGTATTTGCCCGTTGTTGCAGATCGTCAGTGGCACGTGTGAGCGTTGAAACGTTTCCGACAAGCACCTTCCGGGTACGGAGTGTTTTGTATTCCGTTCTCGCAGTCGCACTACACCTCCATGTACTTGCTGTACGGAGTATGGATACTCGTACTCGCAGTTCTCGTAAGCTTACTGTGCCTACGGTGCAACTACAGCATGCACATCGGACTCTGGGGCTCACCAATGCCCACGTACTTGCTTACTAGTACAGGACAGGTACGGAGCTCGCCGTAATACTTGCACGTACAGTATTACAGTACTTGCACGTACAGTATTACAGTACTTGCACGTACAGTATTACAGTACTTGCACGTACAGTACTGTACTTGAGTAATTACTTATGCACGTACGAACGAGTGCGGCCATACTAGCGCTCGTCCATGTACTCAGGGGAGCAAGTACCGAGTACTCCGTACTTGGGCGCTCGAATCCGTACGGTGGGTGTCGCTTTCGGCACATGCACGCTCCTGTAGGTTTGTTCGACACGGGGATCCGTCAAATCTCACGGGGGTCTGTGCGCCGACCAGGGCCACCATCCACTGAGCCAACTTGAGTACTGTACATCAAGTACAAGTACGCCCTACGTGCTGAGTGCTCCTAGTCATAGGTTAGTAGGTAGGTGCCTACTTACTGTACTTACTTATCTTACTGTACATCTTACTGTACTTACACCATCACCAAGTATTGTCTACCTAAGTATGTACAAGTAAGTACCTAGTCAAGTAATACTGCAAGGTACTATACTTGCTGCGCAGAATACAAAGTGCAACTAGTATCATCCTGCCACCAACAACATAGTGGTCCTCTTTGAATAAGCGTGCAGGTACCTGCTACCCTCCCCGGCTCCTCCCCAATACCAAGCCGCCGACTCGACTCTATAGAGGGGAAGGGCTTGAACCCGGCTGGATTCCCCGTCATCCTTTCATCCAACCCCGACAGTCCCCTCTTCCCCTTCCAGCTATTTCCACCCTCCCGCCCGCTTGGTGCCTCTGCATCGTCACCAAGGCCGGCAAGGAACGCGAATGATTCGGCATTGCATCGTAGCCTCATTCTCTTGGGCTCCCGCGACGACCAATTCGACATGCCCGTGAGCGACCGGTAGCCGAACAGAGACACAAGCGTCATCGCCGGGCACCACGACAAGCCTGCCGTGCCGCACCAAGCCTGCCAACCGACGGCATCGTCCCTGCGTGGGCGTGTGAGGAGTCTGCATGCGACCAGAGCGACCGAGACAGCGGGGAGAGTTCTGCGACGAGATTCCGCAACCATGGCCCCGTCGCACATCGTCATCCCGCCGCGAGCCGGCTTCACCGCCAACCTTGCCTCCTCCATGTCGCACCTGGCCACCACGACGTTGCGTGTTGGCGGCATGACGTTCGTGAAACCCGCCCGGGCGGCCATGCCTGTGACCTCTTCCGTTCATATTTGGCTGACCACCCATCCTCCTCCGCAGGTGCGGCGCCTGCACATCGGCCGTCGAAGCAGGCTTTGACGGCGTCGACGGCGTCGGCAGCGTCTCCGTCAGCCTCGTCATGGAGCGTGCCGTCGTCATGCATGATCCCCAGCGAGTTTCCGCCAGTCAGGTCTGCGAAATCATCGAGGACCGCGGTTTCGAGGCCGAGGTTCTGTCCACCGATCTGCCGAGCCCCCGCGTCAGCCGCTTCAAGGACGACGTCCGCGTCGTCGAGCTGGCCACCACGACCGTCGCCATCGAGGGAATGACCTGCGCCGCGTGCACCTCCGCCGTCGAAGGTGCCTTCGCAGACGTCCCCGGCTTCAGGCACTTGAGCATATCCCTCCTCTCCGAGCGCGCCGTTGTCGAGCACGACCCGGCACTTCTCACGCCCGAGCAAATCGCCGAGATGATCGAGGACAGAGGCTTTGGTGCCCAGATCATCCAGACGGCCAGGTCGTATGTTGAGGGCGAGGCCGGAGAGGACGCCGCACCCAGCAACGTCGCCACCACCACCGTTGCCATCGAGGGGATGACCTGCGGTGCCTGCACCTCGGCCGTCGAGGGCGGCTTCAAAGCCGTCGATGGAGTCCTCAACTTCAACATCAGTCTTCTTGCCGAACGCGCCGTCATTGTGCACGACGTGACCAAGATCTCGCCCGACAAGATCACGAGCATCATCGACGATCGCGGATTCGACGCCACCGTCTTGTCGACGCAGCACTACTGCGCTGGCGACTACGACTCGTCGTCATCGACGGCGCAGTTTCGCATCTACGGCAGCGCCGACGCCGTCGCGGCCAAGGCGTTGGAGGAGAAGCTTCGCGGCATGCCGGGCATCGACTCGGCGTCGTTGAGCCTCGCCACGGAGCGATTGACCGTGAACCACCAACCGGCCGTCGTTGGCCTCCGCGCCATCGTCGAAGCCGTCGAAGCCGAAGGCCTCAACGCCCTCGTCGCCGACAACCAAGACAACAACGCCCAGCTCGAGTCGCTCGCGAAGACGCGCGAAATCGCCCAGTGGCGCACGGCCTTTCGGACCTCGCTGGCCTTTGCCATCCCCGTCTTCATCATCGGCATGGTCTTGCCCATGTCGCTGCCGTCCTTGGACTTTGGCAGGCTCAAGGTGCTGCCCGGTCTCTACCTCGGCGACTTGATCTGCTTGGTCCTTACCGTGCCCATTCAGTTCGGCATCGGCAAGCGTTTCTACGTCTCCGCCTACAAGTCGGTCAAGCACGGCTCGCCCACCATGGACGTCCTGGTCATCCTCGGCACCTCGTGCGCCTTTTTCTTCAGCATCTTCTCCATGCTGGTTTCGCTGCTCGTGCCTCCTCACTCGAGGCCGAGCACCATCTTCGACACGAGCACCATGCTCATCACCTTCATCACCTTTGGCCGCTACCTGGAGAACAGCGCCAAGGGTCAGACGTCCAAGGCGCTGTCGCGCCTCATGTCGCTCGCGCCGTCGATGGCGACCATATACACCGATGCCATCGCCGTCGAGAAGGCGGCCGAGGCGTGGGCCAAGTCCCCGAAGGACCGGCAGGCGGCGGCGGCGGCGGCGCCCTGGCCGGCCGAGGGGGAGGCCTCGGCCTACGAGGAGCGGGTGATCCCCACCGAGCTGTTGCAAGTCGGCGACATCGTCATCATCCGGCCGGGAGACAAGATTCCGGCCGACGGCACCATGGTCCGCGGAGAGACGTTTGTCGACGAGAGCATGGTGACGGGCGAGGCGATGCCCGTGCAGAAGCGGCTCGGCGACAACCTGATCGGAGGCACTGTCAACGGCACCGGACGAGTCGATTTCCGCGTCACGCGTGCCGGCAGGGACACGCAGCTCAGCCAGATCGTGAAGCTCGTCCAGGACGCTCAGACGACGAGAGCGCCGATCCAGAAGCTTGCCGACACGCTCGCCGGCTACTTCGTGCCCACAATCCTCATCCTCGGCCTCGTCACCTTCCTCTCCTGGATGGTGCTGAGCCACGTGATGCCGAACCCGCCCAAGATCTTTCTTCAGGACGCGAGCGGCGGCAAGATCATGGTGTGCGTGAAGCTCTGCATCTCGGTCATCGTGTTCGCCTGCCCCTGCGCCCTTGGCCTCGCGACGCCCACGGCCGTCATGGTCGGGACGGGGATCGGTGCCGAGAACGGGATCCTGATCAAGGGCGGCGGTGCCTTGGAGAGGGCCACCAAGATCACCAAGATAGTTCTCGATAAGACGGGCACCATCACGCACGGCAAGATGAGCGTCGCCAAGATGACGGTCGTGCCCCTCTGGGGCGACGACGCGTCGCGCGTCCGGCTCTGGTGGTCCATCGTCGGGCTCGCCGAGACGGGCAGCGAGCACCCCGTCGGCAAGGCCATTCTGGGCGCGGCCAAGGAGGGCCTCGGCATCGACCCGGAAAACGCCATCGGCGGGAGCGTCGGCGAGTTCACGGCCGCCGTTGGCAAAGGCGTGAGTGCTCTCGTGGAACCGCACACTTCGTCGGCCGAGCGAGTCCGCTACAGAGTGCTGGCCGGCAACGTCGGCTACCTCGAGCAGAACGGAGTCGAGGTGCCACGCGGGGCCATTGACGCCTCCGAGGAGCTCAACGCGTCGTCGAAGAAGTTATCCAGCACCAACATCCATTCACCGGCAGCCGGAACGACGAACATCTTCGTCGCCGTCGACGGCCAGTACACGGGACACCTGTGTCTTGCCGACACCATCAAGGATGGCGCCGCCGGTGCCATCTCTGTGCTGCACCGAATGGGCGTCAAGACGGCCATCGTGACGGGCGACCAGCGCTCGACGGCCCTGACCGTCGCGGCCGCGGTGGGCATCTCGGCCGACAACGTCTTTGCCGCCGTCAGCCCCGACCAGAAGCAGTCCATCATCAGGCAGATGCAGTCGCAGGGTGACATCGTGGCCATGGTCGGCGACGGCATCAACGACTCGCCTGCTCTGGCGACGGCCGACATCGGCATCGCCATGGCCAGCGGTACCGACGTCGCCATGGAGGCGGCCGACGTGGTGCTGATGCGGCCGACGGATCTCATGAGCATCCCCGCCGCCTTGCACCTCACCCGAACCATCTTTCGGCGCATCAAGATGAACCTGGCTTGGGCGTGCCTGTACAACGTCATGGGCTTGCCCATTGCCATGGGCTTCTTCCTGCCCCTCGGCTTCCACATGCACCCGATGATGGCCGGCTTCGCCATGGCGTGCAGCAGCGTCAGCGTCGTCGTCAGCAGCCTTCTTCTAAAGATGTGGAAGCGTCCGCGGTGGATGTACGACGCCGAATCGGAGCAGAAAGGCGACTTGCGACGCCCGAACCTCTTCAGCCGGATGAAGGAGGCCCTCAGCAGGAGAGGGCGGGGAGGAGACGACGGATACGTTCCCCTGCAAGACTTGGACATGGAACCGTGAACCGGGTGATGGCGACGTCGAGGTGGTCATCGGTCGCTTGGAAGCTTCCGCCGTCCTTCTATGCCCAAGCCATGTCCTATTTCGTTGCTGCATAGCCATGTTTCGTTCGTTACATAGGAGTGAGGACTTGCATCGGAGCTAGATATACAAAGGAGGTAGCATGGTATTCGCTGACGGATTTTTTTCACATGGCGACGTCGTGGCGTCTAATAGTCCATTTTTGGCATACTCGTTGCTTCGACTCGCCATGCACTCTTTCGCTCGCACGCGCGCGTACATAATAGAACTCACATACATATCTATCTACAAACACCCCTCCTCGTAACCAAGTCTCGCCCCAGGTGCTGCACACCGTGATGCCTCTGGCCAAGGCGCACCAGTTGGAAGCAAGAGTATCCGATTTGAGCGACGTACGTGATACGTGATTTGCTGCATCGTCCACCAGGAGACGAGCCGAAGACGGCACGCAAGGGTGCATACGCGACATTTATCACCGGTTTTGCGCCCCAGCCAGGATGATCTCAACATCGCTTCTAGCTGAGAAGCGAAGGACCATGCATGTCTTGCCCACGAGAGCTCGGTTCGTCATGCGCCACGTAAGCAGAGAGGGACGCCAAATCGATACCGCGATGCGACCACAGTCGGACGGTCGATCGGCAGGAAAGGTAGGTAGGCTGCAAACAGATGTCTGCTAGTAGAAAATTGTGCTGTGGGCACTGTACGGTTGGATTCCACCGTCTCGCAGGAACATGGCACGAAGAACACGCAAACTCACCGACCAGCCCAGCCGAATGTGCCGCATCACTCCCTGTACCTCGTCATGGCGTCGTCGGATGATAATAATTCAGGGCGCAGCGGAGGATTGCGTTGTACCGCTTGAGCAGGGGCGAAAATGCATCCTCGTCTACCTCTTCGGCCAGCGCAACTACGTTTTGATGCGTCGACCACATCAGCGGGCGGAATTCATGAGCAACAGCCGTCGAATATGCGCCAACGTCGTCATGTCCTTTTCCCCGTCGTCGAACATGCCCGTCGTGTACCGTCACCGCTCCCTCGACCCTCTGTTCGCCAGATTTCCTTCGCCGCCCAAGAGAGTGTCCTCGTACGGTCCGCAGAGGTCCCTCCATGAGATGAAGCTGGCACCATCTACGCCAGGTACCATAGCACCGCCGTACTCGTCCGGGAGCGTCTTGCTATCTGGGAGATACGTCTTGGCAGCCCACATCCTTCCGTCGATGGGCCCGGGAGATATCAGATCGCCCGCCTGGGATGACTTGACGGCGGCTTTGAGTAGGGAGCGGGCAAAGGGACGCCACCACATGCTCGAGTACTCGGCGGCCAGCGTGTTCTTGGATCCAGTGCAGTGCAATATGCCATATATGTGGTTGGTGACGAAGTTGACGCCAAGGTTGACGGTGCGGATCCAGTCGCTCGCCGCCGTTCCGGGGTGGGCTTCGGGAATAGAGTCGTACAGCTTCGTGAGCGCCGTCCACACGTTTGACGGCATCTCGATCAGGTATGGACGAAAATCCTGACCCAAGCCGAACATGTCCATGTTCATGCTCGCCGCTCGACGACTTTGGTTGAACTGAAGGTAACCAAAGAAAGACTCATATCCGGCCTTTGTCTGGAAAAGAGCGGATTCGTATTCAAGAGCGGCATGAAGTTCCGTGTCTTCGGTTTCCGACTTTTCGGGAATGACGCGGTCCTCCGGTCCGCCTCCGACGTAACCCCCATTGGCGGCCAGCTTGGAGCGCCAGTATTCTTGTCGGCCAAAGATGTTGGCTATGTAGTACTGATCCGACTCTCGGAACTGGTACCGGGCGTCGTATGTAGCGGCGATCTCATTCATGGCAACGTCGATGAGCCTCCTGACATGGCCCACCGGGCCCATGAAAGTCCCCGAGTTCAGCCAGCGAGGATAGTCGAAGACCGTGCCTCTCCTCTCCGAGCCGGGGCCAAAAGGCCGCGATGGCAGAGTCGATGCCGGCACTGCCCAACAACGAGGTGCCCTCGGATCCATGGGGAAGCAATAATTGTCGGGGCCCCAGAAGATGGCTTGGCGGAGATTTCGGCGATGAGCTTCCTCCACCGTCATGCCAAGCCGCTTGGCGAGCTGGGCATCTGCTTTCCGTGCAATGTCAAAGTAGCGCTCGATGACGACGTCCGGGGGCAGCTGCTGGATAACGTCGAAGCCGTCGACGAAAAGGACCAGATCATCGTCCTCCTCGGGTGGTAGCGAGTGCAGGTAGCGTTTCAGGACGCGGAGCTTGGCAAGATGCGTCCCGGCAGCGTCGAACTCGGCAGTGCCATTCCAACCGAGCAGCGCGGGAACGGGATACCTATTGACGGCGGACGAGACGAGGTTGTAGCATAGCTCGATGTTTCCTCGGCTAGCTGGTACCAGGTAGTGCAACCGTGACGTGGCCACCGCCTCGGCGGTGTTCTTGCGCGAGGGGTGTGAGGGTGCACTCCTGAATGGCAGCTTTAAATGATTACTTCACGTTAGAGGTAGCCCACACGCAAAGCGACGAGGGAGAAGGGAACTGGGGAACGAACCGCATTCAGGGAGGAAAGCGTACATATCGATCCGACTACGAGGACGACGCAGGTCGTCAGAACAAAATGTCGCCCGAACCAGGTATGGAGCGCCATGAGGAGGTGGAAGCTGCTCAGACGCGATCCCAGGCGTGATGGCGATCCCAGGCGTGGGCTCCAGGTAAGCGTGGGAGCTTGATAACGTGGGACGAAGGAAGCAGGCACGAAGACGACGAGACGAATATGATGGATATACGGTGCAGAAAAGACAGGAGGCGACGACCACTTTCACCCGACGCAGTCGAGTGAGAAGGCAAAGTGCTGTGTCCACGGAACCTGGACGCCTCAGCGGCAGAAGTCAGCGGGCGGGAGGGGAGGAAGGGGAGGAAGCCGACGACTGCTTTGGAGGAGCAGGGAAGGGGAGGAAGGGGAGGAAGGGGAGGAAGGGGAGGAAGCCGACGACTGCTTTGGAGGAGCAGGGAATGGGATGAAGGCCAGCTGGAGGAAGGAAGCGAGGCCAAAGGGCGAGATGAAGAATGTCGGACCAGAAAAGCCAGTCAAGAAGGCCAGGCCAGAAAGTCAGTTGAGAAGGTCAGTCAAGAGAGCCAGTCAAGAAAGTCAGTCAAGAGTCTCAGTCCAGAGAGTTGGGCAAAAACGTCAACGAGGGACGCCAGCCTAATGCGGCGGTCAAGAAAGTCGGTCAGAAGAGTCAGGCAGACCATGTCCAACAAGGAAGATGGCGAAGAAAAAGGCTCCTTCCTGATCTTCCATCAGACCACATGTGTTTTGGGTAAAGGTTCCACCAACCGTCTTGTTCCAGGCTTCCTTCTCCTCGGCGTTCAGGTACAGGTACGTGCTGGCAACGACAGAGCTCGCATTGTCGATTGGGCGTTCAACCGAAACTCTCTTCATTGCGACGCCTTTTGGGTTTGTTTGGTAGACGGACAGAAACTGAAAAGTGTCGAGGTGACGATGAAATGCATCCGCGCCGTGCCGCTTCGTTGATGAGATAGACAGCACGCAGGCACGCAGCCGTCCACGCGAGGCACCGATGAAAATGCCATCGATGACCGGTCCCCGGAGAAGAAAAGAAGAAGCGCTCCTCGATCACGACGATTCCTGTTCGGCGTACCTCGGCGCCGTCATCAGTCAAAGTCGGCAACGGTGCCACCTCTAGCGTCGGCAAGGAAAGAGATGTTCGCCGTCCACGTCGGATGGTCTCCCGCTCCGACCAGATTAGGTGAGCTCCATCCTTCGTCCCGGGCTGTGTTCCTCGGCAGACCTTGACATGGTAGGTGCTGATGTAGAGAGATGACCATGCGTCATGCGTTCATGCGCCGTGGGATGGAGAAGTGTCGACATGGAGGACGCGGCACGCCGAGGGAGAGAATTCCCGCGGGACGTTGTCCGTCTCTGCGAGGCGAGCTGCGACCCACGACGGGCTTACATCATCTGAGGACGTGGCGTGGCCATCTAATGAATGTACAAGAAGCACAGAGCAGGCAGGCTGGTATGGTACACCCATTCCTTCCTGTGCGAGACAAACACAGGCGTCCAGACCGGAGAGCAGGGACAAGGTACGGACACGGAGTTGGCTTCATCATCAATATCATCATGGCATTGACTCCCGAGTCATGGCATCGGCATCGATGATGATGTGAGGGACAGGCCCTGTCAAGATGGCCTGCCGCATGCGTGTGCGCGCGGCGTTGCTGACGACAGGTGCGCCAGTCAACCTTTCGGTCATCCGTCAGCCTCGACGTTTCCCTCGTACCTAGTTGTACGTGTTCGATCGGTACGAATGCCTAGGGTCCCAGGTGCACGCCAAACTTCCTGTCGATTTCGCATTTCCCTGCTTGATGAGGGCTGTCCTCTGCATCCCCACCCCGTACGGCCAAGGCACGAGGACCTAGGGTTGAGGTCGTGGGATGGTATCGTGTGAATGGGTAAGTACCTGGGGGATGGCTACCTGGTGGTGTAGCTGCCCAAGGTAAATACAGTACTCCGTACAGGCTGCATTTTACAATGAGCACCTTGCGTTGAATCACTCGCCACTGTTTTGGGGGCCGGTTGTATCCTCGATGAGATGACACCGGAAACCGTGTCAGGCGTTCACGGGCCTGGCGGCCATTGGTCGTCGCCTCCACGGCATCAACAACGGTTCGGCAGTGGGATGGATGGGTCACGCAGGGCTGGCCAATAACTGGTTCAGGCGGAGAATACCAGGTGGTAAGTAATACCATCCTGGTCCTTGCACATACAGCCGGCCAGGCTGCAGGCTCGCCGCCGTTGGACCTAGCTGCCGCACCCGCCCATGCACACAATATGTACCAGCACCAGTACGGAGTACCTTCACCATCATTAGGGCAACGTCTTCCAACAAAACCTGCTGTTGGGCACCGGCGGGCACGCAATCTTGTGAGCCGGCGAGCTTGCGTGCTCCAAGGAAGGAAGACGACGCAGATTATACAACGACTGGCGGGCTCGCCACCGGGCCAGCAGGCGACGAGCCTGCCTGCGTCCAGCATGGTTCGTTTGGTGTGAACGAGACGACGGGCGGATGAAGATGACGACTGCCTGCTGATCCGTAGCACGACTCGTCCTTGGCCACACGGTCGGGTCCTGCACAAGCAGGCGTGCATGGACACATAAAGTATGGAGCGCATCTGCGTGCAGCGATTGAGAAGCCAAGCGCAAGTACGCGCAGGCCATGGCCAGCGAGCGCAAGTACCTACTGCGCTGCGGAGTACTGTACAACCACTACAGTATTCTTGCATCGTGCTTGTCCTGTCACGTCCTGCACTCAGGCCGCGCCGATGCCGATGCGTGGTGCCAAGACAAAAGAAAATAAGGAGAAAAAGGGCGCACCGGTGGAGATGAGGTTGGATGAGGTCATGACCTATCGTGAGCCGGCGCCAGGAACTTGGCAGACGAGTTTTCCACGGACCCGTCACCGACCGCCTCCCTCTCACCATCAATCGGTTCATGCACCGGCGTCATCCCCTTCGGCTCGCCTGTTTCGCCAAGGAAGCACGAGCACGACGACGGCGTATGTGCGTGGCATGCGTACGAGTAAGTGCGTGTGCATGTACGGAGGAGTACCCACTGACAATGCATACGACGTACCGGAAGCACGAGCGCAGGAACATGCAGTCGTTTGCGGCAGCGCTCCCGTCGTCGCCTGGTCCCCGAACGCAGAGTCGGGCGTTGAAGCCCCGAGGCGATCTGCTTGCTTGGTGGTTGGCCTCGTGTGAGTCCAATTCGGTGCGACCCAAGTGGAACTGGACGACGGAATCCGTACTCCGCACTCTGTACTACTACCTGCTGCGAATCGTAGTGGTGCTCGATCGATCAGTCCTGCGCGCCAAGATGGAGCGAAGCAGCCAAGCATCAGATGACGTCTCCTCTCGCCATTCTAATTGTAGTGCCGAGCATATCCAGCTTGCGTGGGACGATGGCTTCGGTGCCACGAGTCGGCCGCAGTCATCCACCTTGCTGCACGCGCTGTGCTGTAGTTGCGCTGCACAGATGCACCGTGCATCCGTATCTCAGCCAAACCCATTCCAGCTCCTGCCTTGGCTTGGCTTGTTTTAGGACGAATCCCCTTTGGCAGAACGGTGATGGATGCATGGCCTGGTTGGTGCGTGCGCGGCTGCGGGTCTCTGCCGAGTGCGAGCGAGCGCACCGTATTACTCCGTACCGTACCGACACGTACTGTGCAGTGCAGCTACGTGGACGCATACGAGTACGCTTGCCTCGGCGTGCACGAGCACGAATGTGCCTACGTGTACGTGCACCTTTAGCGAATACCTACTTACTTACTCCAGCACCCGTCGCCCTCGGCAAATGGCTTGGCCGCGCCGATTAGCCGCCGCCCAAACCTGGGCATGACGTAGCGTACAGTACCTGCCAGGTAGTGGGCAGCTCCCTTCAGCGTGCCCTCTGTACGCTGCCCACCATGGTCGGGGACGGCGCTTCGTACGGAGTGCATGGCCATGTATTCAATTGCGGTGGGTAGCGCCGACGGCTCGTCCAAACATGTACTGCCGTGTCTTGTAATTGGCCGCTGTCCGTGCCTGCATTCTCCCCGTCACAGACATGACTGACTGCTGTCTAATTTCGGACGAGACAGAGCATCGGCAAGTAATTATACGCGTACTGTACTGTAGCTGTCGTGGTGTGAGCACTTGTTTTGTACTCGGTACTCGTCCGTATTATCCGTGTGCGAAAACGTGTACGGAGTACAAGGACGCAGTAAGTACAACTACAAGCCCAGAGTACAATGACAGAGTAATACAAGGACCGAGTACAGGCACAGAGTACAACTACAAGCACAGAGTACAACTACAAGCACAGAGTACAACTACAAGCACAGAGTACAACTACAAGCACAGAGTACAACTACAAACACAGAGTACAACAAGCACAGAGTACAACAACAAGCACAGGGTACAACTACAAGCAAAGAGTACAAGCACAGCAGTACAAGCACAGAGTACTGGCACAGAGGAAGCACACAGTACAAGCACACAGTAATTACAAGCACAGAGTACGGAGTACACGCACAGAGTACAAGCACAGAGTACGGAGTAATTAGTTGTACGGGCGCTCGGAAACAATGCCAAGACCTCCGTCCGCCACCAGCACCCATGTGGCGAGGAGACATGGCGGGAGTGGGGCGCTTGTTCCTCCTGACCGGCGAGCCGCGGCACAGCGCATGGCGTGCAGCATACACACTGTGCTCCGTACTTGCGCAGGGAGTAATTAATACTTGCAACCATGCACGAGCGTCCCTCGTGTGAGGAGGGTACCTACATACTTAGGTGCTTATCTATGGAGCACAACAAAGTAGGCTCCAACGTACAGTACATTGTAGTGGGCTACCCAGGGTGCCTTGGTATCTACCTGGAACTGGACCTCATCGCATCATCATCAATCAATCAAATCGAGCGACAAACGGTCATGCTCGCTTGGGCCTCGAGGCATCCAGCTACGGCACAGTACATTGCAGTACCCGTATGCGAACGCGCCAACCATTCCATTTTGTTGCAAGTGCACTCCGTACGGAGTGCAGAGTTCCGAGTGCGGAGCGAGTACTCGCGTACAGGTACAGTCAGACCGGTACGGGGTGTGAGGAACGTACAGTGTATGGGCACACTGTACATGGAAGTGCGGCACACGCACGGAGTACGCTACTCCGACGTACTGTGGTTGCAAGCACAACTACCTAGTACTTAGGTGTATGCTGCACGCGAGCAATACTGCACTGGCAGGAGAGCAAGGACGTACAGTACTGTACCTGTACATGCAGGCGTGCTTGTCTGGTGGCAGCTGCCGTGCTTGACCACTTTTGTACACAAACACTAATAATCACCGTACGGGTACTTGGCGCGAGCAAACTTCGTATCGCGTCAGATCTTGGTGCGAGGATGGAGTGGCGGAAAGTGGGTAGGAAGGAAGCCCACACTCCTACCCCAGACCGCCCCTTCTATAAATTGCCAACCGCCTGCGGTGTGGGGCGTGTCTCACCGCGGACCAAGTCTTGGCGGCGAAATCAAGTCCCTGAGTAGGTAGGTAGGTAGGTACCTGCTCATGCGCCCACGAAGAACCGCAACTCGAGTACCTACCTACCTACCTAGGTAGGTAGTTGCTGGCCCCGAGCCCAAAGGTACAGACTATTATTATTACCTACCAACCTGAGCAGGTACATCGCCTGCAGCCATCATTATTGCCCGGCACTCCTATACTCTCTGGCGAGGGAGCCGGGCACTCTCTGGCATCAGCCGCTGCTCTCTGCCTCTGGCCCTCCGCACGAGACCATCCGGCTTCCTGCGCCGAGGGTGATGGATGACTGACTGCCCAGTTCAGCAGTTCATTGTGCTGCCACCTGCCGCCTCCTGCCCTCCTACCGCCCGCGTGGTACCTACGCCTGCCTACTAGGTGCCTTGCTTCGTAGGTACGTACCTACCCGTTCCGAGGATGCACCCTAATTACCTTGGTGCTGCTAAGCCTGGCATGATGCACACCTAGGTGTAGCTGGCCCTGCGAAGAGCTCGTCCTCGTCGGCATCCTTGGTGGCCGGCATTCTTCGAGCAGCCTGCCTCGGTGGCCCAGTATTCTTTTCCGCTTCTGCCAAGGTGTTGTCCCTTTGCACGCGTGCAGGCAGGGACTCGTACCCAGCGGAGGCGTACACCTTCCTGCTAGTACCTACATTAGTACGTGCACTACTTCCGTGCGTCGCTGTCAGGGGTAGCTTCTCGCTCCGTCGGGAGGACGAGGGACGCCATGTCGCCCGACACGGAGTCGCCATGCACTTCCCGGCATCTTCTCAGCTCAGCTTCAATGGAGAATCCCGGGGTCCACACGGCATCCCATCCACATCCCAGCGACCCCCCAAGAGCAGACAGACAGAGCACGGTGTGTCGGTACCGGTGTACTCGTCCTCGCACTGCACACCCGGATGTCATGTTTCCATCCTCCTCCCGCCGTTCACCCCCCTACTCGCTCAAGCCTACCTACGCCTACTACGCCTACACCTGCATCGCTGCCGTTCGCCTGTCCACTTGTGCGGTGCGGCAGATATATTCTTACCTCCTCCCGAACCGCCGTCCACAACCTTCTCCCATCCCCACCTCGCCTTGATTCTCGGGGGGCTTTCTTCCTCACCCTTCTTCTCCGCAACCTCCTTCGCTTCGCTTCTCCCTTTGCCGTTGCCGGATACGAATCGACGAGACTGTTCGACCCGACTGTTCGACCCGACTGTTCGACCCGACTGTTCGACCCGACTGTTCGACCCGACCCGACTCCCCGACTCGACCCCCCCCCCTCAACCACGGCACCCAGCCAGATTCTGCGAGTCCACTCCGTACGCCTCCTCGTCACGAAACCTCGAGCCCGCCAGCTTCGCCCGCTGCCCGCTCGCTCGATCCCTGCCTCTCCGTTCCTGCCTGACACCCCCGGAGAATGCTTCCTACCCCAGAAAACTAGGGCATTCAACTCGTGATACTGGCCTCCCCAGACGGACCTTGCTCCGATCCCACCATCCTTCACCCCGTGGCAACGTCGTTGCTCCAAAGCACAATGGCCGACGAAAGCCGTCTCGAGTCGTCGGCTCTCTTGACGCTGGGGGAGAAGGTACCAGTGCTGGATCTCGTCGATCACGACCTCGAAGGCGACGCAGGCCTGCCCGAGCCCCCCCCGGACCACCAAAATCTCGACCATGAGTACTCGATTCCCAGCACCGTCAAGTTCGCCTGGCTTGGAACCTACTTTCTCTTCTCCCTGCTCCTCACTCTCTACAACAAGTTCATCTTGGGCGTGGTGAGTGCCGCCTTGGGCCGCGAGTTGGCCGCGGTGCTCCGGCCGTGTCGTGCACCCGTGTGCTGACGCTCATCTCGCTCCGCAGTTTACCTTCCCTTGGCTTCTCACCTCCCTGCACGCCTCCTTCGCGAGCATGGGCACCTACGTCATGATGGAGCTGGGATACTTCAAGCTGACCCGGTTGGGTCGCCGCGAATACCTGGCGCTCGTCGCCTTCAGCACCCTCTTCACCGCCAACATCGCCCTCTCGAACCTGTCCCTGGCCATGGTGTCGGTTCCCTTCTACCAGACGATGCGCATGCTGTGCCCCATCTTCACCATCTTCATCTTCCGCATGTGGTACAACCGTACCTACAGCAACCTGACGTACCTGTCCCTCGTTCCTCTCATCGTCGGTGCCACCATGACGACGGCCGGCGAGATGACCTTTTCCGACGCCGGCTTTGCCCTCACCATCCTCGGCGTGATGCTCGCCGCCGCCAAGGTACGTCCTGTCCTGCCCCCCCCACCTCGCCTCGTTCGCGTCGTCCGTGCGCGCGGTGAGCTGCCTGCCCGGCTTTGGCTGACGCGGCGTCCAGACGGTCATCACCAATCGATTCATGACCGGATCCCTCGCCCTGCCGCCGCTCGAGTTCGTCCTGCGCATGTCTCCCTTGGCGGCCCTGCAAGCCTTGGTGTGCGCAAGTGCCACGGGCGAGGTCGAAGGGTTCCGGAACCTCATGGCCTCGGGCAACATCTCCGTCTGGTCTGCCCTCGCGTCCCTCACGGGCAACGGATTCCTCGCCTTCCTGCTCAACGTCTCCTCCTTTCAAACCAACAAGCTGGCGGGTGCCTTGACAATGACCGTCTGCGGGAACCTGAAGCAATGTTTGACCGTCATCATCGGCATCTTCTTGTTCAACGTCTCCGTCGACCTGCTGAACGGCGCGGGCATGGCCGTCACCATGGCCGGCGCCGCCATCTACAGCAAGGCCGAGCTGGACAACAAGAGGAGGCAGAAGCAGGTGCAATACAAGCCCGTGGACCAGGCATCCGGTCCGTAGTGCGAAGCAGCTTTGATACCCAGGGACGTACTTTGAACTTTGAAAGGCGGGTAAGGGAGCGGGTGTGTGGTGCGGCACCACTGCGGGGCAGGTGGCATGTTGCGCCGGCACCGTCATGATAGAAGAGCGATGCTCCGTTGCGTCCGTCGCCCGGTTGCTTCGTATGTACTGCTGAATTCCACGGCAGAGTTCATCATGCTGTCCGCATTTCGGGCGGAGCGTATTTGACTTGAGATGACGAGGCCTAATGACGGTCAACCCTCATCACGGTTGGCCAACTGCACAGCAAATTAGGTGCTGGTATAATAGTAATGCATGCCTTTAAGCATTAGGAGCCTCCACTCCTTGCGGTTGAAACGACAAAATCATTCCTTTGCTGTAGCCCATACTAGTTTCGACGTCTATCTAGCCAACCATGAAAAACCTCCTCGACGGCCAGAAAACTCCAGCATAATACTGGACCCATCGTTGTTGCTTCGACAACCTTTTCGTCCGCGAGCCGACATGGGAACTATGCTACCCGTTTCTTTGGGTGTGACGACCCAAAACACCAGTGGCATGCCATCTCCGTTGCGCACAACAGACGCAAATGAACAACATGTGCATGCCGGTAGGTTCGGTAGATTCAGCACCGAACGGAGCACCCAGAGCGTGCATGTGGTTGTCGTACGGAGTACTCCGTACGGAGTACTTCATAACACATACTGTAGTACTTACAGGGTCGTACGGAGTACATAAAAGTACTTGTAGTTGCATGCAATTGTACATATAGGCGCATGCACTAATGTATACTTGCATGTACCCGTACACCAACAAGTACCTGTAGGTGTAGTTGTGCATCCTTCGGCGGGCTACGAATGCTCGTGCGGCCGGCCAGTGGCGAATCGGCCTGAAGGATGCCAGAGACGCCGCGCCAGCGCCAAGAATCCAAGCCTGGATGCCGTGCCGCAATTCCGGAGGGGTTGCGGAAGAGGTTTTGCGAAACAATCCCGGTTCCATGCCGTATCAGCACGCGTAGCAGGAAGGTCGAGCACGAAGTGCACTCGCACTCGCATTCGACGCGTGTGCGCCTCGAGAAGGGTGTCGAAGGGGCCGCCAAGTGCGAGCGTAAGATATGCCGCATTCTATTGCATGGCGCTCTTGTCGAAAAAATTGCCGCGCAGCCTGGTGAGCATACGAGCCTGGCCGAAGGAAGGATCCCCAACGCCGACGGCAAATGTTCGTCGATAGACTAGAAATAGAAGCAGGGTCTAGGCGTGTGCTGCGTCGATTGAGGCCGGCGACCTGGCGCGGGGACTCGCACCGCGCTTGGGGCCGTCGATCTCGTCCAGCACCTCAACGGAAGGGGGTCGGGACAGCGTCAGGCCTGGACCGGCGTGTTCCGAGTCCTGGTCATCTGGCGACGCAGCGACCGGGAGATGCGGCGCGCCGTTTCAAGTCCACGATGCCGCTTCTTACCTCCTCGATGGAGGCGTTCGAGGAAAGACCGAGGGTGATGGCCAGACTCTCGAGGCCGCCGACGTCGACGGCTGCGGCGTTGCGGCCTTCCGGACCGGCCTCATCCCGTGCTTCCCGCCTCACGGCGAGGATGGCTGGGGCGACGCCGGCCACCATCTCTTCGTTCCAGGACGCGGACGCGGCCGCCGCTCTCATCTTGGCCCCGACCGAGTTCTTGCTCAGCATGCCGAAGCGCAGGCCAACCTCGGTCACGGTGACGAGAATGCTGATGACGATGAGAACGATGATGATCCACGTGATGGAGCTCATCTTGGCATCGGCCACCGAGTCGGAGAGAATCTCGGCCAGGTCGAGGAAGACGCGACACCGCTCGTTGAGCACCTTGATGCGCAGGTCGATCTCGAGGTACTCGCGTACGGCGGCGTAGAGCGGGTGCAGCGTGGGCTCCGAGTCCCAGAAGAAGTTGGGCACGTCGAGGATGTTGGATGCTGGCCGTGAGGGTCAGGAAAACAGGCTCGGAACCGCAGCGTCGTGACGAGCGACTTACAGAGGTTGATGTCGACCCGGCTCTTGAACAGGTGGCCGAGGATCTTGACAATCTCGGCTCTCGTCATGTTCAGCTCACCCGTCAAGGCCAGCGTCTTGGGTACGTGCTGCGTGTCCAGCATCGTCTCGCTCATCCTCTCCTCGAAGAAGCAGAGCTTCGTGCTCTGCGCGATGGCGTGGCTGATGGTCAGCTTGATCATGTGGTCCGACCGCGGGAGGAGGGTGATCATGTCGTTGAAGACGCGCGGCCGCTTGACGTCGGCGCTGTATTCGAAGTGGAACTCCTCCGTCTCAAAGTCGACCTGCTCCAGCGGTCGCGTAAGCAGGCTGATGCCGTCCTCGGCGTCGGCGAACGTCAGGTCCGCCAGTATGTCCTTTTCCTGGTGCTCGGAAAAATTCCAAAAGACGACGACGCCGTAGGAGAAGACGAACATCTCGGCAAAGTGCTTGGCATCGGGGGCGAGTCGGTTGATGTGCGACGGTATGGTCTCGTCCTGCTCACGACGCGAGTCGTCCCCTCGCCCTCGCATGTCCAACGATTCCGAGCCCCGGTCCTCGTGCTCGGGACTCTCGGGCGTCGAGTAGGCGTCGTCGTCAAAGTAGCCCTCGTGATGGTCGCGCTGCTCGGTCCACTCAATCTCCAGATCCAGCATCGTCTTGCCCGTGCCCGGCGTCTTCAGCATCGGCCGACCGCGCACCCGGTAGCCTTCGGTGCCGTTGAGTAGCGGCAAGGCGTAGATGGCGTACAGGCAGTCGTCGTAGAGCTTCGTCTTGGTCTCGTGCTTCTGCTTCAGAAACTCGGACGTGGCCCCCATCTTGAATGCCTGGGCATTGCAGTAGGCCGTCAATCGGCTGACCTTGTCCTTTCGCTGCAACTTGGGCAGCCGCTCGGCGTAGCTCTTTCCTCGGATGCCGCCCCTCTTCTTGAGCACGTCGAGCTCCTCGTCCCTCAGGGGCATCTGGTCTTCATCCTGCCACTTCCTCGCCATCGAGGGCTCGCTCTCGGCCTCTCCATCGGCCGAATCGTCGTCGTCGTCATTCGTCTCTGGCAGCAAAACCAGCTTCTCGCTGATCTTGGTCGTCCGAGAGGGCATCGGCTGCCCTGTCCGGGATTGGATGCTCGGCAAACCGCCGGCGATGACGCGGCGGCCGGCGATCAGACCAGCTCCCGTCGAAGATGGCCGTTGTGCCGACTTTGCCGGCGGCCCTCGCGGCTGGCCGGAGGGGATCTGCGAGTTGTACTGCAGGACGTTGTCGACAGTCATGAAGCGCATCGGCGCCCGGCCAGCCGATACGGACGCGGCATCCTGACGCCTTGGCAGCCGTCTCTGCTTTGATCTTTCTCTCGAGTCCGTAACCTGCGGCCTCCATTAGTCGCCGCCCCGGTCGTTGCGTCATTGGAAGCGGCGTAGGGACGATTGGATCTTACGAGCACGGAGGGCCTTTGCGTCGAGGACGACATGATGACTGACGCGCAGCTGGCGCCAGAGATGAGCCTCTCTCGGCGTCAATCAACTGCGGTCGTGGAGGGGTCGTGGAAGGGAAAGTGTCATTGGATGATTGTGACGCTCCGTACGGAGGAGTTGTTGCAAAATTGCTGGATGCCCTGTAGATATGGTAGAGTAGGAGTATGGAGAGAGGTTTGCCAGAGCCTGGCTTGATTCGTGACCTCATTCTGCCCCACCATGAGCATGGAAAGGTACTTGCTTGTTTGTACTCCGTATTACTGGACTCTGGTCTCCGTGCGGAATACTTGCAGTGTTTGCAGTACTCCGTGCAGGTACATTTGGTAGCACACCTTGAAGTACGGAGTACTGTACAATACTACTAGGTAGGTAGATATCACCTGCAAGTACTGTACTCCGTAGTTGTACATGTAGCATCCTTTGCATGCATATGGACTGCGGTACAGGCACGGAGAACTTATACTATCCTAATACACCTACTTACTACTGCCATGTCCTGCAATTTAGCACACATAGGACGACTTGTGCAAACGGTGCGCAGATATGGAGTACTCCGTACTAGGTACTCATATAATACCGCCTACCACCAACTACCACCCACTACCACCCACTACCACCAAACTACAGTACAGTACATGTACTTGTAGCTCTACTGTACATCTAGGTCGTAACGCCAACAAAGTTCACACTAACCGCCAGCAGCCTGGGCCAATGCAGGACGGTGCCTGCTCCTATGGTGGGTGACATTTGCTACCTACCTGTACGGATTGGTTAGTAGCTACGGCGTATCATCACCACCTACGGAGTACTAGCAAGGTTGTAAAGTTCACCCAATCGTCGTGAAGATTTGAGACAACTCTTGCTACCAGTTCATCTAGGTGCACGAGTTCTTCGTACACACAAACAGCTCGTACATACTTTTCCAGATCAATCAAAGGTTCCTTGAGTTCAGTACGAGGTATGTATTTGCATACTGTTGCCTCAGTGTAGATATCTGTACCCCATTCAGTCCACAGTTTCCGATCTTACGGCTGGAAGAAAAGGATGGATAATTTCGTAGCAAGCCTAAGAGCTATGCGTTTGGTACTCCGTATTACTTCCAGTAAATGTACATGCAAGTACAGTAATAAAGGCTGCAACTTGCAAGTGTACTTACGGTAGATACATAACTCGGTAGGTATCGGTACCTGCTTACAGTACATGTCACTGACAAGCACAGAGTAACTCGTATATACCGTAATAATACCCCGTACATATGTACTCCGAACAACTAATTACATGTAATAATTACAGTACATCCCTTGCCTGGTCAAATCTTGAAAGGGACGGAGGGAACGGGAGGGAGCGGACAAATCTTGTACTTACGAGCCCAGTATCGGGCGGGTGAGTGACACTAGCGAACCATGCCCCACGGGACTAGCAATACAAAGTCACCAAGTACCTGATACCTTGTTTACTCGCTAAATTGCCCTCAACAATAGCCAAGTAGATGTACATCGGGAGGCACAGGTCGGTACTGCATCGTCGGGTTGCTGGGTGGGAAGCGTTGCTTGTTTTTTGTTTACGCCCAACGGCTCAGCAAAAGCAACCCCGCCCGGGATTTCCGCCGCATTCAGCAGGCTGCTCTGCTGCCGATGAGGGTGCTTCGTTGACAGCGTCTTTTCCATCATCGTCCGAGAGAACAAAACAAAAATCAGTCTTGCCGCCTATTCCCTCCCGGCGTGCGCATCTGAGCAAACCGGCATCGGCATTCACCCGTCAATTAACTCGTCCAATTTCGATACTTGAACCTCGACGAGGGTACCACGGGTACCAAGGAGTGTACATACGTGCCCGATCCGCTACCCTCCCTCCATTCTTCGCCAGCCAGCCTCGAGCCTCGGCATCGCAACAGTTTGCAGATTCCACTCCGGCGCGGGGAACGAGGACGACGAACCTGGCGCATCTCATTCCGACCCAACGTGGGAAGCTGAGGGATTTACGTCTTCTCTGCTCTGCCTGCCTGCCTACCTGTCCCGAAACGATGCCCTGACGGCCGTTGACGGTCATCCAGTCCGCCTTCGACGCCACGAAGAGACCTACCTGCCACCACCACCATCCTACCAATTTCGTATCCATCTACCGGCCTGCTGCCCTCCTCCGGCCTGCTGCCCTCCTCCGGCCCCTCCCCGCCCGCCCGCCTGCATTTCCTTGGGGCATTCTCCCTGGGGACCGAGGTAGCGAGCGAGCAGCTTCACGCACCCTTGATACCCACCATCTTGGGCTGCCTGGGCGAGATTCAGCTGGCGACTGACGACCGGCTGACCGGCATCCCTCCAACAAGGTGCAGGGGACAGCGATCAGCCCGTTCAACATGTCGTCCTTCGACCTCGCCCCCCCCGCAAGCATCCTCAACCGATATCCCTCGACGACATCTTCATCCGCATCCTCGGGATACTCCCTGTCGACAGACCACAGCCTCGGTAGCCAGTTCACTTCGGCATCCGCCACGAGCGGCGGCACCTCCCCCGGCAACCCCAGACAAAAATGTGGCCGCGGAAACGTGCTGGCGAGAGCACGAACCTTTGAGGCAGAGGCCATGACCGGCTCAGGCGATGCCCAGGACAATCAGGGCGGCCTTCCCCGACCGTCCCTCCGCACACTTCCGCAAGCACCCGCCGCGTCTGCCAAATCTCCCCTGACGCCGCCTCGCCACAGCACCCTGAGGCACGAGCGCGGCAAGAGCTGCGACGTTGGAAGCCTGTCGCTCGCCCACAAGGATGGCGCCCTGTCACCCCCGCGCCTTCTGTCCATGCGCCCCGACTCGATGCTGCTGACCAGATCCGACTCCCTCTGTCGGAGTCGTCTCGTGGCACCGAGCGGCCACTCGCCGCAGGTCGTGCACGCCGCCCACATCGGTCAACCCGATCTTGAGCTTCTCGGTCGCTCCTCCACGAGGGAGCTGCGCACGCTGTCGCGCCTTGCCCATTCCGAATCCGCCGACAACTTTGCCATCACCTCGCCAGCCCAGCAGGTCGTCGGCCTGCGCGGCCGGCGCAGACTGCAGCGTGCCGACAACGCCAACGGCGCCCACGACTCGAAGAGCAGCAGCTACGGGTGGGAAGGCCGCAACTGGATGGACAAGCAGCGCCAGTTTCTCCAAGCCTACGAGTATCTCTGCCATATCGGCGAGGCCAAGGAATGGATAGAGGACGTCACCAACAAACCGCTCGGCCCCATCGTCGAACTGGAAGAGGCCCTCCGCAACGGCGTCACGCTGGCCGAGGTAGTCGAGGCGCTGAACCCCGACAAGCGATTCCGAATATTCCATCACGAAAAGCTCCAGTATCGACATTCGGACAACATCGCCATCTTTTTCCGATACCTAGACGAGGTCGACCTGCCCGACCTCTTCCGGTTCGAGCTCATCGACCTCTACGAGAAGAAGAACATTCCCAAGGTCATCTACTGCATCCACGCCCTGAGCTGGCTTCTGTTCCGCCGCGGCATCGTCGATTTCAGGATAGGGAATCTCGTTGGCCAGCTGGAGTTTGAACACCACGAGCTCGAGGCGATGCAGAAGGGCCTGGATAAGCTGGGGGCCAACATGCCGACCTTTAGCAACATGGGTGCCGACTTTGGAATCCCGGGGCAGGAACCCGAACCGGAGCCCGAGCCCGAGCCCGAGGAGACGGAAGAAGAGCGAACCGAACGCATGTTGGCGGAAAACGGCGAGCGCATCGTCGACTTGCAAGCGCAGATGCGTGGTGCTCTGTTGCGGCTGCGGCTCAGCGACACCATGGCCACCCTCTGGCAGGGCGAGGAGGCGCTTGCCGAGCTGCAGGCGCGCATTCGCGGCGACTTTTCCCGACAGGTCATCGGCTATCGGCTCCAGATGCGACGCTTTGCAGTCTTCCTGCAGAGCGCCGCCCGCGGCTTTCTCCTCAGGCAAAGGCAGAAGGGGAGCGCCGAGTACTGGACGGCCACCGAGTCGGACATCCTGCATCTCCAAAGCCTGATCCGAGCCAACAGGATCCGACACGGCGTGCGAGACACGGAATCCCGGCTGGCGGTGTGCAGCGGGCCTGTGCGGACGGTCCAGGCCGTCTCCAGGGGGTTCTTGACTCGCAAGAGTCAAATGGCCCAGCAGCAGGAGACCCGGGAAACGTCCGGAACGGTGCAGCAGCTTCAGTCCCTTGCCCGTGCCATGCTGTTGCGAAGTCGCATCGGTCACGATCTCCAGCTCCTCGACTGCGACGCTGTCGCCGTCACCGAATTGCAGGCTGCCGCAAAGGCATCGCTGACGAGAGCGCAGCTCGGCCGCCAGCTGGAGCAGCTGCGCGCTCATGACGCGAGATGGATGGCCGTCCAAGGGCTCGTCCGAGGAGGGGCGGCCAGGAGGAAGCAGCAATCGCTGCAGGCTGAGCTGAGGCGGCATGCGCCGACGCTTGCGCGACTCCAGGCCACCATTCGGGCCGCGGCGATCCGCAGGGAACGAAGGGACCAGTTCGACGTATGGGAGGCCGGCAGGGACGAAACAGTTGCCCTGCAGTCGCAGCTGAGAGGCATGCTCGCGAGGCGGCGGATGCACGTCCTACGGCAGCGACTGGAGAATCACGAGCCGCAGATTCGCACTTTGCAGAGCCTCGTGCGAGGGCTCCTCCACCGCAAGCATCACGCGGCTACGCTCGACGAGCTGCAAACCCACAGGAGAGGCATCACGGCCTTCCAGGCCATCCTCAAGGCCATGATGTCTCGCGCCAACATCGACGACCTCATCACGGAGCTCACGGACGAGGAGGCTGCCATCGTCAACGCCCAGTCCGCCGCGCGCGCATTCCTGGTGCGCGCGCGCTTCGAGGAAAAGCAGCGATTCTTCAACGAGAACATGCAGAAGGTGGTCAAGATCCAGAGCCTCGTGCGTGCCAAGGTGCAGGGAGAGGCGTACAAGAGCCTCACGACCGGCCAGAACCCGCCGGTGAACGCGGTCAAGAACTTCGTCCACCTGCTCAACGACAGCGACTTCGACTTCAACGAGGAGGTCGAGTTCGAACGGATGCGAAAAACGGTGGTCCAGCAAGTTCGCCAGAACGAGATGCTCGAGCAGTACATTGATCAGCTGGACATCAAGATCGCGCTCCTGGTCAAGAACAAGATCACCCTCGACGAGGTCGTGCGCCACCAACACAACCATGGCGGCAGCTCCGTGGGGCTCCTCGCCAACTCGACCATGTCGTCCTCGAACCAGTTTGACCTCAAGGCCCTCAACAAGAGCTCGCGAAAGAAGCTCGAATCCTACCAGCAGCTGTTCTTCAGCCTGCAGACCCAGCCGCAGTACCTTGCGCGCCTCTTCAAGCGCATACGCGAGCAAGGCACGTCGGAGAAGGATTGCAAGAGAATCGAGCTCCTCATGATGGGCCTGTTCGGCTACGCGCAGAAGCGACGAGAGGAGTATTACCTGCTGAAGCTCATCGCGAGGTCGATGCGCGAGGAGATCGAGGGCGCCGGCCTTCTCCAGGAGTACGTCCGGGGCAACTACTTTTGGGCCAAGCTGCTCGCAAACTACACGCGATCGCCGAGAGATCGCAAGTATCTCCGAAGCCTCCTCGGGCCGCTGATCCGGGACAACATCGTCGAAGACCCAGCCCTCGACCTCGAGAGCGACCCGATGCAGATTTACCGGTCCGCCATCAACAACGAGGAGCTGAGGACGGGCCGGCCCGACCAGCGACCGCTCGACGTGCCGCGCGAGGTCGCCATCCGAGACCCCGAGACGAGACGGCTCTTCATCGACCACCTGCGGGACCTGCGCGAGATCTGCGACCAGTTCTTCCTTGCGCTGGAGGATCTCCTGCACATGATGCCCTACGGCCTCCGCTTCCTCTGCGGCCAGATGTTCGAGTCCCTGCGCCAGCACTTTGGCCGGGAGTCGGAGGAGAACCTGCTGCAGGTCGTCTCCCTCTGGCTGTGGAAGTTTTACCTCCAGCCGGCGGTGACGGCGCCGGAGCAGGTGGGCGTCATAGAAAAGACGCTCAGCCCCCTTCAGAAGAGGAACCTGAGCGAGGTGGCCAAGGTGATCGGGCAGATCGCCTCGGGACGACCATTTGGCGGCGAGAACGTGTACCTGCAACCGTTGAACGCGTTCGTCGCCGAGTCGATCGAGCGGCTGCGGAACATCACCGGCGACTTGATATTCGTGCCCGACGCGGAGAAGACGTTTGACATTGACGAGTTCAACGACCTCTACGCGAAGAATAAGCCGACGCTGTACATCAAGATGACGGACGTGTTCGCGATCCACAACCTCGTCGCGACCGAGCTGCCATCGATGTGCCCGAACCGGGACGACGTCCTGCGCGAGATCCTGCAGGATCTGGGGAGCGCGAAGAGCAACGAGAACGAGATGGAGGCGGCCGGCTCGTCGGACATCCACATGTTCCTGACACCCAAGCTCCACGACGTCGGCGACCCCGAATCGGACGCCAAGGCGCTCTTCATGGAGACGAAGCGATGCGTCCTGTACATCATCCGGGTCCAGACGGGCGCGAACCTGCTCGAGATCCTCGTGAAGCCGATCACGACCGAGGACGAGGAGAAATGGGAGACGGTGCTCCGGGACGACTTCTCGGTCGACGGCAACACCCGGGGAGCCTACTCGGACGCGAACAACATGGTCGACCTGACGAGGATGACGTACTACGAGCTCAAGCGGACGGCGCTGGAGAACGTGATGCGGCTGGAGCAGATGGGCCGGATCTCGAAGCACAACTGTTACCAAGACGTGCTGAACGCCATCGCCAGCGACATCCGGACCAAGAGCCGGCGGCGGGTCCAGCGGCAACGAGAGCTGGAGGGGGTGCGCCTCACGCTCGGGAACCTGCACGAGAAGGCGACGTACTTGGAGCAGCAGCGGAGGAGCTACGACGACTACATCGAGCAAGCGATGGCGACGCTGCAGAACAAGAAGGGGTACGTATTCCGCTCAGCCAAGGATGAGGATTTGCGTGCTAACGAGATGGGTGCCGCGACAGGAAGAAGCGTTTCCTCCTACCCTTCACCAAGCAGTACAACCACCAGCGCGAGCTCGAACGGAGCGGTCGCGTGCCCAAGTTCGGGAGCTACAAGTACAGCGCGCGTGCCTTGTCGGACAAGGGCGTTCTCGTCTCGTGGACGGGGCTCACGGACCGCGACTTGGACAAGATCAACTTGACGATTTCGTGCGACGAAGTCGGCATCTTCGCCATCGAGGGCTCCCGAGGGCACATCCAGATACCGGGGGCCAGCGCTCTGGTGCCGATCGAGGACCTTCTCCAGGCCCAGTTCGAATCCCACCAGTTCATGAACCTGTTTGAGGGCAACCTCAAGCTCAACGTGAACTTGTTGCTGCACCTCGTGTACAAAAAGTTTTACCGGACGCAATGATTTCGTTGCCGTTCTCGAGCCCGCTTTTTTCTCATTTGCTTGGGCGTGCGTGTCATTTGGAAGCAACGGAGCGGCTGCTGCATGGGGTCAGGTGTTCTCATGAATGGTTTTTGCATCTTTTGCTTTTGCCGGCTTCGACTTCGGTTTTGTCGCGCTACATTGATGGCGGAAGATGAGCGGTGACGGACACGACAATGGACCGGCGGATGGCAAGCATGAAACGGCGTCGACGTGGTGGACGCATGCGCAGGCTCCCCGGGAGTTGATTGACGTACATATGTGTATATATATATATATATATGCATAGACAGGGAGACAGTTGAATACGCCGGCGCTCCTGTTGGCACAATATAGTACATGTCACGGAAGAACAAAGGGTTCGATTCAGTGTTGTTGATACTGTCGATGCCCCTGAGGCGGGTTTGGACTTTACGATCAGGCACAGCAATGACAACAACTCGAAACTTGCAACTCTTGCTTGTAGGATGAGCAGTGGACTTGCGCTTTGGAAACGCATGCACAATAAATTACAGCAATACAGTACATACTTGTACTGTACAAGTACTGTATGAACAAGTACTGTACGGAGTATGTAAGTACAGGTACTGTATGAACAAGTACTATGAACAAGTACTATGAACAAGTACTGTATGAACAAGTAAGTACTGTATGTACAAGCACTGTATGTACAAGTTATACACCTACAATTGCGGGGCCAGATAAAGCCGCAAAGATAAGTACGTATTATTACCATCTGAGCCTAACAAGATCTGATCCAATTTATCCCGCCAAAATCTTATCCACACTCTGCAGCAAGACTACAATACTATCATATCCAACTTTCAAGGCCTGAGCCAAAAAAAAAAAAGCGACGTTTGCAACTCGACCGTAACCAAGGACATACTGCCTGTACCAGAAAAAGAGAGCAGGCGCGACATCGCAGAATAGAAGGTCGAAAAATCCAGTGCCCGCATCCTGCTTTTAAGCCAATTCTTCCTTCACCTCAGCCGATGGAGCAGCAAGTCTTCTCTTGTCCCGTCTGACAGACATCCCTGCCATGCTCTACGACCTCAACCTCGCTTGGTCGCCCGCGACGACGGCCGACCGCCTCCTCCAGACGCTGTCGCTCGCCCATTCGCTCGGATACGCCACCGTCGCCCTCAACCATACGCTCGAGGCTCCCTATCCTGCGAATCCCACCTCACCATTTCCTCCTCGTCCGGAGGCCTCACCCTCCGGGTCGAAGCTCCCACACGTCCTCCACCGTGCCACACTTCCCGTCTCGGACCCGGCCGCGTCAAGCTATCGGCTTCACGCCCTCGCCAACGTATACGACATCATCGCCGTCCGACCCCTCACGGAGCAGGCCTTTCAGAATGCTTGTCTCACCCTCGACGTGCCCATAATCTCCCTCGACCTCACCACCCAGTTTCCTTTTCACTTCCGACCCAAACCTTGCATGGCTGCCGTCTCACGCGGCGTCCGATTCGAGATTTGCTACGGCCAGCTCCTCGCCGCCGACGGCCGCGGCCGCGCAAACTTCATCGGCAACGTGACGAATCTCTTTCGCACCACCAGAGGACGTGGGTTCATCATCAGCAGCGAGGCCAAGGCGGCCATCGGTCTGCGCGGGCCGGCCGATGTCGTCAACATGCTGAGCGTCTGGGGCCTCACTAACGAAAAGGGCATCGAGGGCTTTCGGTCGACGCCGCGGAGCGTGGTGGTGAACGAGGGCATCAAGCGCAACGGTTTTCGTGGCGTCGTTCGCATCGTTCAAACCGCCACGAGAGAGGAGAGCGGCGCTGCCGCAGGTGCCAGCACCGAGGTCAGCCAGGCCAGCCAGAACACAAGCACCACAAAGGTGGCCCAGAGCCACAAGCGCAAGAAGGGCGAGAACGATGGCGGCCAGCTGCTGTCCAAGCCACGGGCCAAAAAGACAAAGCTGGCGGCGGCTCCCGTGGCCGATACCTAGCACAAGAACGAAGGTGTTAAGCGGATGGAGAGCCACGGAATGGACCAAAGTACCCCGCGAGAAACGGCGGCAACGGCATGGGGCGGGACTGGTAGCTGCGTCCTGCGTCGTCGAAGACTTCTTGGATGACCAGACAGACTGATACTGTATGGCTTGTGTGTCAGAAAACCGGCACCGCACAGCAATGGTCTTGCATTCTGGTGAAAGGCCTCCCACTTGTCCTCCATCATCATGCCGCCGCGGGTGCTGATTGGGTTGGAGCCGTCGATGGCTGATCCACCAGGTTGCCCAGGTTCAACACACTGCTCAGCGTAAGGCCAGAGAGGTTGACTGACGGCTGAGCGGGCGCTACCGCAGCGGCATTTGGAGCAAGTCGAGCAGGCTCGAGCGGGGCAGAGGCATCCGGGGCATTGCTCACGGGGCGAGAGGTTGGCGAGGGTGGCGCTCCGACAGTGTTACTGGTCGTCGTTGCCGTTGCCGCCATCTCGTTGAGTGCCGACGAGGAGCTGCTGGACGAATCTGCCTTTGTTGACACCAAGCGGCTCACGCTGGCTCGCTCGGTCCTCGCGATTCCCTCACCTGGCACCGGAACGACTGGAGGGGAATCTGGCGCTGGCGGCGAGCCAGAAGAATACGTCGTCCTGGGCTTGGAAGACTCGGGGATCGGAATCGTCGACACGCCTACACCGTTGCCGCCGTCTTGGCCGCTGGGGGTCGCCGAACCGACAGGCTTGGATGGGGACGAGAGCATCTGGCCGTTGCAAATTACCTGTAGGGAATCGCCAGTAGGTTTGAGGGGGCATTCCGGCCTGGCGACTGCCTGAGCGTCGCCGTGGTCAGAGTGTTGTCCATCGGACAGCCTCCCGTTTGAGAATTAGTGGCTTACCGTTGTGCTGGCCGATGCCATGACCGTGTGGGTGTCCGCATTCGCCTGCTGCTGTGTACTCCGAGAAGATGAAGGCTGGGCCCGGGCGTTAGCACAACTTGTTGAAGGGGGTGTGCGCAGTTTCTTACAGCCCGCTCCCGACAAGATGCCGTGATCGTCTCAGTGACTGTGCTCACGACCTCGGTGATGATGACCGTTTGGAGATTCTGAGCCGCAGACTGTGCGTGATTCATCAGCACGACTCGTGAAAAGGATGTAAGCTGCGTACGGGTTGTTGCTGGCAAGACGCCGTGACGGTTTGGGTAACTGTGCTCGCAAGCTCCGTAATGGTGACGGTCTGTGGGGTGGCCTCCGCTGGTGCCGGCACCGTCACCGTGGTCAGCTTGAGTCTATGTTGTAGCAGATGACATCAGTTTTACAACTCATACTGCGTGGCAAGCCAGAGCCGACGTACCCCTCGAACTTGGGGGTTGTAGTCGGAGGAGGCTCATTCTGATTTGGAAGGGCCTCATTCTGACTCGGAGGGGCCTCGTTCTCATCTGGAGGGGCCTCGTTTTCATTTGGCAAAGCATTCTCCTGGGGGGATGGCGCGTCGAGACGCGGCCGGTCTGGGTTCTGTGAGGGTATGCTCGCCGTGGAGTTGACGGCCTCATTGCCGCTTTGGCCGCCGGCACCGTTGATGGTAACGTGTTGTTGGGTCGTCTCGGCGTCGGCTTCCCTCACCATTGAATTTTCCGTGCTACCCTGGCCTTGGTCCGCCGTGGCATTAGAATTGGTATGTGCACTCCAGACTCTAACACGATATCCTCCCGGTAGGTGCCTTGGTTGGCTCCTCTTCTCAGCCTGTTGAGGCTGTGCAAAGCAGCTCATCGATATGGCCTAGAGGGTGCGTGTCAGATTGACGCAGGTCCTCGATTGATTGGAACATTTCTGACTTGCACAACCAGCCAGGTTGCCAGAATGCGAAAGGCAGAGGCCTGCATTCTCATCCGCGGGACCAGCCAGACGTCACGCACTGCACGGCAGCAGGATAGGCCAAGCGAACAAACAACGAACAGCGGCGATTTGCGAAAAAGAGGCGGTTCTGGATCTGAGAAGTGGCGAATAGAAGAATGCAAAGTTGGCCAATTGAAAGACGAAGAAGCAGACTGACGGTCCCATGTGCTGCGATCGATGCTTGGTCTCAACCCAAATGTACAGCGTCTGAACGAGTAGGTGGTAGCAACTACCTATTAGAGAAGCGCAACCAATGGCAGCTGAAGATGTGAGTCGGCAGAGAGAGAGAAGGCATGGCAGGGGAGAAGGCCATGGGATGGAGAGATATCAAGAGATGTGGAGGTAGGAAACCAGCAAGGCAAGCGACAAACGTTCAGTTTCGGCATCGGGGACCCGGGCTCAAGGGGGGTTCGAGTGAGGAAACAAGACCTCCGAGGAGAAGCTGAAGCAGCGTCGTCAGCATTACGGAGGAGTGCTAAGTAGGTAGACACGATGTTGAATTTTGAGTGATAAGCCGTGACATGTTAGAGGCTCAGGGTAAGGGGTTTGACAATGTGTAAAGGTGAGACGGGCACCCAACGTCCCAGACACCCTCCGTTTGGGTCCAAGCTGAGCTGGCGTCAGGCGGCGACAAGGATGAGTTTCGAGGGTAGCAGGCACCTTGTTATTGTCTGGATGCTCGATACTATGCGTAGAACTAGATATTCCAAGCTCCGGAAGGGTCCTCTCGTCGTCGTAGGTTGTTTGAGTCGCAGCATTCTGAGGCGCAGGCGCTGTCCCTTCCTCTCGCGATGCCTATCAATTGCTGTACCGAGACTCCTCGGCGCCATGGCCGTGCTGATGTTTACTCCCCTGCAAAGGTGGCCGGCGATTGAGGCAAGGACATTGCAGCGGCAAGTCGGATGCGGAACAAGAGTGGCGTGACGATGGACTTTGATGCATCGATTCCCAGGTTCCGTCCGCCTCTGGGAGCTCGGACATTACGTCACATGCGTACGCGTGCTCTGTCGTCAAGTGCGGATAATCCATCCCGCCGAGATACAGGCCGCCCTCCAATCAAGGTACTCAAGTTATCATATTGGGAGGCCGAACGGAGTGCTCTCAGTCGACACCGGCGGCCCGTATGTATGTTACTTGCAAACTACAAACCGCAACGTCGCCATGAAACAGCATGAACTGACGGCATGGCAGTTCTCGACCGCCAAAACGCCAACCGGCGACTTGGCTCCTCCACCGCCCCAACGGCGTGTCAGACCACCAGAGATGAAAACACATCGTGCAGCCTGTGTTTCAACAATACCGCCCTTCTCCCCTCTGTGCTCCCGAATCTCGGCTGGCGTAGAACTAGAACGCAGCTCATCGGGTGAGGATGCGGAATGGGAGAGACAATCTAAGGGCCCGAATGTGACTCGGCGCCCCCGGATGAACCTCCAAGCCATCCCCTCAGCCATCCACTCTTGACGCAGCTCCAGTTCCAGTGGTAATTATCATGCTTTCCGGTCCAAGGCTCTCGATGCAGCCGGCCCCTTGACCGATGTCACTCGTTGCTCCCCACTGCGCCGGAACCTGGGCATTAATAGGAGCGATGCCTAGGGTAGGGACGTGCCGGATATCTAATCGACGAGGAGGGTGAGGTGGGATTGCAGAAATGCCCAACGTAGGTCTCCTACTCTCAACCCCGATGGGATGCCTATTCAGCCATTTCGTTGCATGAACAAGGTCGATGGTATCATCCGCTCATTTGGTTCAGCGTACTCGTCGTCGTCACCCACCTTACGACGACGCAACCCCTTCCGGTCCTTGCGGCGAGGCATTCTCTCGTCCTCTGTGCGGTGGGATATTCACCCCCTCAAGTCCTTTTTGGATCATGCCCGCCTTCCTCCCATACTCGATATTGGGCGTCACGGCGAAATCGCCTCGCGCCGTGAACCAGAGCAGCGTCTCCGGCTCCGGCCCCCGGGAAGGCACTTTCTTCCCCTTCTCCCCGGAGTCTTCTTCCTTATCCTCGTCATCGCCGTCGTCGTCGTCGGCGCCATCGTTGTCGTCGTCGTCGCTGTCGTCGTCCAACCCGCGTCGCAGTCCAGTCCGAACGCTGTCCACGCCCAGCTCACGCTCCTCCTTCGTATACACATCGGCCGCTTCATCGCGAACGTATGCGGCGATGCAGCCGTGTGTCCATTCGCGCAGCTCGCCCCATATGTCCTGCAGCTCTGCCACGCCCTTGGCCGTGGCAAGCGTTGCCGTCTCGAGACCCTCGGACACGAGCCCTTCCACGTCCGGCTCGAGCTTTTTGCGTAGCAGCTGCGTCAGGATATTTTCCTGGGTACGTCCCGGATAGTTGGTAGAGGGGCGTATCGCGATTCGAGAGAATAGGTCCGAGTTCTCGCCGAGGTTGTGCAGCACCGTTTGTAGATTTCGCTGGAGGATCTGGGCCGATGCCTGGAGGGAGGAGCTGCGTTGCCCGTTAGCCGACGCAGGAAGCGCTTCAACACAGGCCGGTCGCGTACGGGGGCGGCAACGGATTGCTCTTCATGATGCTCATCTTCAAGCTCTGGATGCTGCTGGACAGTTGCGCCAGTCGGGAAAGCGTCTGCTCCACAGACTTGAGCTCGTCCGCGTCAAGCCCGAGAGTCGCCATCTTCTTCACCAATCCTTTGCCGTTCCTGCGCGGTCCAACCGGGTGTGCTTGGCCTGTCTTGTGCGGGAGATGCGCGACTTGGAAGACAGGAGCCAGGGCGGGTGCATGACGGCAGACGATCGAAGTGCACCCGGGAAGCTTGCATGGGGTGGAAGGCTCGCAACATGGTGCCCCAGTTCAGCTGCATGCATAGTAAGTAATACCTGCCTAAGCCCAGCACCTGCTTGCTGAACGGTTGCTTTCCATACGGTGGACGGAGCACGCACACCGAACCCCTACAGTACTTACGGGGTACTAGGTACTTGCAGTATACATGTGCTGCACACACACACTCCATGTAAACTGGAAGTACAGTACTTGCAGCATTTATAGGTGTACTGTAATTACTCCGTCCTCCGTACTTGCAACTGATATTATTACTTGTACAGAGTACGACGACTACAACTATTACTGGGGTTATGAGAGCTTCCAATTGTCCACCATTGCTATCCTACAAGTTGTACTTGCATACAGTATGCTCCGTATTATTCTTTGACTTGGTGAACCTTTCGGCGGTGTACATGTACATTTCTGGTCAGTGACACCTACGGTACTTTCTCGAAGCATGCAATGATCGATTCCTACGCAAATCACCCATGAATGGCAACGGAGAGGATAGAAAAACGCACTTCTTTCAGCGTCGGTATCATCACTGCACTGTCCCCTTGCTTGCCTTGGTCCGCCGTGCCCAATGAACCGCGATACTACTTCGCACGGCTGGTCCCAGCAACTTCGACCCAGCAAGCAACCGGCTCAAGCACAGCACGACACGCGAAATTTGGACGGAGTAGCGATTAATTATAAGTACCTCGTACGAATAACATCTATGCATGAGCCGTCGAACATTCTTTAATCGGCGTCCCGCCGGCAGTCGAGCTCTTTCGGCCAGCGCCGGTAGGCCCTACATCGAATGGGAAACATTCTCGCCACAGGCGCGAGCCGAAACGAAATGGCAAGGACACAGCTGAATCGATAGAATTAAAATGCGGCCAATCTGCATATCGAACAAGGTATCTGAAAAGCAAAAAGAAAAAAAAAAAAGGCCAACGATCGGGAGCGCGACGACTAAGGTTGAGTGCTGAGATGCGAAGTGAGGAATGGACAAAGTGATACAAGATTGCAAATTAAAATGGGAGAAAAATGCCAAGTGAATCAAGCAGTTTGAAGGAGAAATGAGAAGAGAGCGGCGTCGCTGTCATGGACCAGCCAATCAACCTGCCAATGCTCCAGTCCATCAGCGTACACTGCCACACTGCTGAGCATCCACTGCCGAGCATCCAATTTCTGCTGCAGAGAAATCGAACGTATGCATACCCCCCTCCCCCCCTGTGCGATGTCTTTTCATAAATGCACCATCGTCGCTAAACGCTGATTCACGGCTCAAGCCGAGCAACAATAACGACAACGCAGAAGGGCAAAGAGACCTGAAGCAGCCGACGGACACCTGCTAGTTCTCGAATATCATCAAGGAAATGAGGTGCAAGGTAGGGCGACGGACGCGAGGAAAACAACATGAGAAAGAGCTAAACGCCGTTGAGACCCTGAGCGCTGGAAAAGCGAACAAAAAAAAAGAGGCGGAGGGGAGGGGGAGGGGCACCGCAAAGTACGCAAAGCAAAGCCAAAGCCGTTCGAAAGGCACCCGGGTAGGTATGCGCTTAGGACCATGGGAACCAGAAACTGCCTAGCGAGACGAGGAATGGTTCATTCCAACCATGGCCGGATGAATTAATACACGCTGTCCTCATCCGCACCCTGCGAGGTCATGGAGGGCGTGGATGCGGCCGAGGAAGCTTCGGGGTCGTCGACGTAGCCAACAAGAGCCTGCGAGTGCAGCTTGAACGACTCGCCCATCAAGCGCGTGATCCTACGAGGCATGTGGTTAGCATCGGTGCACCGTCGCCCGGCGAGCTCGCGACGACTTACCCCCAGACCACGACTTCGTCGAGCATCGAGCCCCAGAGTCGGGCGATGACGGAGCTGAGGTGCGGCGTGTAGCCGTCCATCGACTCCCTCTTGAAGAGGAGTCGAATCTTGTTGTACATGTCCACCTCCTCGGGCGTCGCGGGCTCTTCGTCGTGTTCCAGGCGATAGAGCCACAGCGACAGGATGATGATGAGATCCATGCCGCAGAGAGGGTGCTCGACGCTCCAGTTGGTGGGCGAGGTTCGAGCCACCCAGCGGATGCCTTGGACGACGGCCGTCTCGATGCAGTTGTAGCATTCCTGAATGACCTTGATCATCTCGCTCGAGCGCTTCACGCGGTCTCGAGCGTGAGACATGGCCGCCGCAACCTCGTACGGGTCGTGGTACCGCAGCGCCTCCTGCACACCCTTGAGATCCACCTCGAGGCGGCCGCGGGCGTTGCGATACATGGCCTTGGCGTTGAAGACGAGGGGATGCTGGCCCTTGAGGGGACCGCTGAGGGGGACGACGACCGACTCGGCTTCGCACAGGTCCAACGACTTCTCCCACGTCTCGAGGGCAAGCCGAAGCTTGTACTCGGTGACGACGTCCTGAAGCGCCTCGGGGCTTCGCTTGTGATACCAGACCTCGAGAAACAAGGCGTTGATCATGACGCGCGTGGCGAAGGCGCTGTACGTGAGCGTTTCGCCTTGGAAGAGGTTGTCGTGGGCGTCCATAAAGGTCACGGCCGGGGACGCCGTCAGCTGGGCTCGCCAGGCGGCCTCGTCGGCGACCTGCAGGTTCCAGAGAGCCTCCGTCGAGGGCAGCTGGAGGTCCTCAAACTCGTTGAAGCCGATGGCCGGCGTGTGGTTGTACGTCAGGGTGAGCATGCCGAAGAAGATGTAGACGGCGTAGTAGGTGCGTCGGCAGCCCTCGTCCTCGACCCACTCCGAGCGCGCGGGCTTGACGGCGCCGCGGGCCTCCTGGCGAAGCTTGAGCTCGTACCGGTTGCCGGCCACCATGTTGGCGAGCAGGCTCTTGATGGAGCAGGCCCACTCCAGCCCCTTGGGGTCGCCGCTCCAGCTGGCGAAGACCATGTTCAGGAGGGAGCTTTGCATGGTCCACAGGGGGCACTTGCGGGAGCTGAAGTTTTCCTTGTTCTGCAGGAACTGGTTGACGAGCACCTTGGAGCCGATGTGGAGCATGTAGGCCTGGTCCTGGTCGAACGAGTACAGGGCGCCGATGCTCAGGACGGCCAGCAGCAGCGGGGACGACACCTGGGCCGGCTTGAACGAGGCCGGGTGCAGGAAGGGCAGGTGGTGATGGAACATGCCAAAGTACGTCGCCAGGTAACGGTTCAACGAGCCCAGGCCCGGAAGGCGGAAGCCTTCGGGGATGGCATGCTCGCCATCGTAGCTCCGCAGCGTGTCTAGGACGGCGTTGCGCTCGTCGTCGTCGTCGACCTGCGGTGCCTTGAAGCCCGCGTGCGAGGCGTTGGGTGTCGGGGGAGGCTGAGACGCCGAGCTGGCGGCGGCGGCGGCGGAGGCGGCGGCGGCGGGTTGCGAGCCGGTCCTGGCCTTTGCGCGCGGGCTGGCCATGGACGGTAGCTTGCCGGCTTGCTGCTGGGCGGCGGCAAACGAGTGGTGCGATTCGAAGGAGCCCGAGGTGCTCGACGAGATGGAGTGGGCCTTGGGCTCGGTCACGGACGGAGCCATGAAGCTCTCCCACTGCATCTGGGGAAGGGCAATGGCGCCCGACGGATAGGTGACGGTCGACTCGACGATGGAGGAGCGGCGTGGCGAGTAGGCCATGGAGGAGGCGTCGTCGTAGGCGCCGGCGTCGCCGCGCATGGCCGCCGTGGCCTTGTGATGCAGGTCGGCGACGAGCATGGCCGCCGTCTCGACGTCGAATATGCCATCGTTGCCGGCTTCCATCTGCTCCAGGGTCGACGTGTCCAGAGGCAGGGCCGCCTTGGAGGGGCCGCTGATGGTTCGAGTCTTGGGGCCGCCGGCACGACGTTTGCCGTCGCTGTGCAGCGGGATGCCGCCGTCCTTGGCGTGCACGGTCCGGTCATGCCTGAGAAGAAGATCGCGGCGGACAAAGGTGCTCCTGCACTTCATGCATTTGAACGGTCGTTCCTTTGTGTCTGGGATTTCGTCAGCATCCGCGACGGCACGCGAGAGAGTAAGGATCACGACGGCAAAGGGCGGGGGGAGGAGGGAAGGCGGGCAGGACGAGAAGCCCGCGCACGCCATAGCTTCAACGGCGGACGGGGCTGCAAGGACAAAGGGGTGTTTGCTCCCTCTCTCGAGGGTCACGGTACGTACGGGATCGCTCGTGTCGGCTTCGGTGTTCGCTCCTGCTGAAGGCCCTGTTGCAGAACTGACACTTGTACTTGCGCTCGGGGGCGAGGGACGCCTTCCGCGAGGATGATGCCGAGACCGGCGGCGGCGGCGGAAGCACTGCGACGCTGGCACCAGGCATGTTGATGGGCAGCCCTGTCGTGCGTGTGGTTCCAAGGATCGACAGCGAGGCAACGACGGTGAAAAAAAAATAAACGTCACACACTGCGGCCGCAGGCTGGTCAGTACGATGGTTGAATATCGTACGTTTCTGGGTTCTCGCTGTTGACTCCTCGCTCCTCGCTCACACGCGCTCCCGTGGGGTTTAAAGGGTGGCAGTGGTGGATTTGAAGGTGACGCTGGTCATTGGAACCGGTAGTATGCCAGTCATGGAAATGCTGTTTGGTTGTTCGCTAGTCAAGCCCGAGGTTCTGTCCGCTTGGGCGGGTCTGTCCGGTCCGAAGGAAGCAGACGAATATCGATGGCGAGAAGAGGGGATCGTTGACGCGATATGGGATGGAGGGGAGGGGAGAGGAGGGGGTGTTGCCGGACGATGGGTGGAGGGGAAGGATGGAGGAGGAGGAGAGAGGTGTTGATCGAGGAGCAAAGGGGAGGGAGGGGGAAGGTAGACTCTGGGGCATAAGCTGCATGCTAGGGGTTGGCAACTTTGGGGGGGGGGGGGGGGAGGGGCGCCCGCAGAGAAGGGATGGAAAGAAACAGAGGGAAAGTGGGCAAGTGGGAAAGTGGGAAAGTGGGAGGGGAGGGAGGGGAGGGAGGGGAGAGGGGAGGGAGGGGGTAGGCCCGCGATGGAGCGAGCGGAGGGGCTGGGCTTTGGTGGCTGAGGAGGGCGGGAGCTGTCGCTGCAGTGCTGTGCCTCGAGAGGGGCTCCAAGTCAGTGAAGCGCGCTGCGCGTCTTGGCCATCCCGGTACCTTAGTGCTACCTGCTAAGGTACGTACAAGCAGTACACTACTTGCACGTACCTCTACGCACTCTCCCGCAGTAGGTACCTGTACAGTACGATGGTAGGTAAGTAAGTATATCAAAGTCAGGGCACGTGTCTTAGCCCGGCTCGTTCTCGTGCAAGCCAAGTACGTGTATTACTCCGTACATGCTCAGGGCACGGAGTGCACACACATGTACGCCTACCCAGAGGCGTGCAATGAATACTCTGCACATCGCACACGTATTTCAGGCGTGCCCATCATTGTCATGTACGGCGTCTCGCAGCGCGGCTCTCCGTCGTGGGCAAAATTTGGATGCAGGAACTAGATACTCGTCCTTGGTACAAGCAATACGGAGTATTGCAAGTAATTACTTACTTTAAGTATTTCGTGCTTTTTGGACTTCGATATGCATGGTACCTGCTAGTACCTACGCCGGTACCTGGGTAGGACACTCGTCCCACGGGTACTCCGTACATGGGAGACCTCCATCCAGTCGGCGTCATCGAAGCCCATGCCAACGCCGCGCGGTCCACTGTGGTCCACTTGCTGCAGCAGATCGGGGACAACCTACAGGACGTCCCGTCCCTGGTGACTCGGAATGGGCAAGCCGGCGCTAGTTTGAAGCTGGTATGATTACTCGTGCGTGCATGTATCCGTACTTGACGCACTTGTGCCGCTTACAGTACGGTATTGCCCGTATATTGACAGGACGGTATCGCGATGCTGACGGATCAGGTCCCGACAGCTTTTCGAAGCATTCGGCATTTGTATTGCGTGGAACAAGTAGCCTCGGGACAAGTCCGCTGAGAGGAGGAGAGGCACGTTGGTAAGTTGGTGCTAAGCATAACCTAAGTATCGGTACCCGGGAACAAGTGGATTCCTCCCGAATCACGGTGCGGATGGCCCGTCCATGTGGTACCCAGTACCAGTGCCCACTTCCGAGGACTCTCGGTGCAAGTAATACTCGTACTGTAGGTGTGCAGTACAGTACTTGGTAGGTACTAGGTACCTATGTTGCGCAATCGCCGAGCGATGGGTGCGAGTACTGTACGGAGTACATGTATTAATTACGTGCACTTGCACGTACGGAGTACTTGGTCACTCGTTCCCTTCAAACAATACCGACAATCCCGGACGTACTGTATTACTGTACATGTACGAGTACTTGCATGGTACAGCTGGCTGCACGCGAGGTACCCCGGGTTTCTCCCTCCCTGCTGTCTGTGCCGACGAACTAGTGCCAGGTACCTACATGTAAGTGCCTTGGTACCTTGGGACTTGCCGTAGTACACCTGCACCCATGTACATGTACTTGTACATGTACTCGTACAGTACTTACTTGTACTGTAATAAGTACTGTACTTAGTTAAGGCACGAATTCGTGTCATTGAGGAACACAACCCAGGTACGGAGTACGGAGTACTTACAGAGTACTTACATGAACTCCGTACTTCATCCGAATAAGTGCATGTACAGTATTGTGCTCCGTACTCCGTCCATGTCGCGAAATCGCCCCGCCAGCGCTCCCGCCAGATGTCAGTCGTGGACAAACGAATGCCTGCTAGGAGCTCTGTTGGTACTTTTGAGTAACTATTTTTCTCGCGGGGAATGCGAATAGCGACAACCCGTCATAGTCCCTGCGAGTACTCGGATGTGGGCGCAATGGACGGTGAGTTTCCCGGGCAGTCACAAAGCTCATGACGATTTGATTTGGCCACCGCAGGCGGACAGGCAGACAGGCACGCGTACGCGAGGAGCACCTCGAGCAGTGATACTTGGCACAACGAGAACTAGTCGTACAACTAATGTACGTACTATTTATTACTCGCTCGTAAGAGGATTCGGAGGTACATGCTTTGGTCCTTCAGGTGCATTGTGTACATGTAGACCCCCCTCGCGATGAAAATTTTGTCAGGTCTCAGGAGAGTAAGTACCTGCAGAGTGTGGCCAGCGAAAAGGAACAAAGGGCCAGTACGAGAAGGCAAGCTGAATGTACTCCGTACTCCGTCCTCCGTTCTTGTGCGTACGAGTACGAAGTAAGTAAACCGAAAAAAAAAGTATAAGTAGGCCAATAAAAAAGAACTCTGGACATACAAGTAAGTAATACTGCCTGCAAGTCCTCGCATAAGTTCGTGCATGTGCATGCACCTACAGTACATGTACAGCAAGAATATTAATAATACATTTTCATGACACAAGCAGTACGGAGGACGGAGTGCGTAAGTAGATACACTGTGCTATACTTGCTGTAGGTGAACGTCTGCGTATACTGTAATTATGGAGTGCGACCATGGTAAATGTACGGAGTACAAATAATACCTACTGTGCAGCACGGAGACAGTTCACTTACTGTACTTGGTTGCAAGTGCAAGTACAGTGCCTTACTTGTACATGTAGTATTAATACTCCCCTTCACGGGCCTGGCCGTGCAGGGAACAAGGTCATGTGTCCACCCCATCAAAGCGAACGAATAATAATAATGGCTTAAACATACACGGCAGGTTTAAAACACAGCTGGTGCAGAGCAAACACCCCCTCCCCTCATCCTTGCTTTGGCGAGCTTGGTACGTACAAGTATTGACTGCTGCGTATTACGGAGTACACTGATTGGAACCAAGGTACGGAGTACGGAGTGCAGAGTACTCCGTACGTAAGTACACACTCCGTACAATTGGCTCGTCACTCCTGTGGAGCTTGTGACTGTGCGACCCTGTGTCCGATCGGGTGCTTGAGGTTGTGGCTACACTTGCAATATTGTAGCAAAAATTTACATTCCAGTATTACTATGCATACTCTGTACTGCTGTTATTGTCTTTTTTTCTGCTACGCTGTCCTGTAGGCAAAGAATTTCGTCCATGCATGTGCGACGGGTTTGCATTCATGCATGCATGACCTGTCGCGACATTCTGTCGTTGAAGCGTACTTTGCTGTTCTGTATCCGACTGATATGGCTGGGATGAAAATGCCGCCGTATTTTCCTTCTTCATTTCCTCCGCTATGATGAGCCGTGATTGTCTTGGAGGGATGCGACAACACCATTTTTGCGCTGTTCCTATTGTTACTCTTCGCCATGCAAGCGAGGATGAGGCCAACTCCTTCTCCGTGTGGTTTGACGCACGAGT
Source organism: Drechmeria coniospora (assembly GCF_001625195.1). Taxonomy (NCBI): domain Eukaryota; kingdom Fungi; phylum Ascomycota; class Sordariomycetes; order Hypocreales; family Ophiocordycipitaceae; genus Drechmeria; species Drechmeria coniospora. Next base: position 2,681,500 of record NC_054391.1, on the reverse strand, counting down.
ACGGAGTGGTCTTACACAGGTCGGCCTGGTGGCTGAGGAAGCCAAGGAGGCGGGCGCCTCTTGTTTTGTCCTTGTATTACCCTGTATCGATCCTCTCCACGGCAGAGAGTAAGGGTGGCGGCCAGAAGGACAAGCTCGAGGCCTCCATCTTGGCCCGCCACCTACCGCAGCCTGTGCATGTATATGCAAGTATTTGCATCAGCACGGTATACGTACAGAGTACACGTACATGCAAACACTTGGCACAGTTACGGCCCAGTACCAACTGAGCAGCGAGTGCAATTCTTTACCTGCGACCTGATCGTATGCCTCGCCATGTATCCCGTATTATTCCTTGCCATGTTGCCACATCCGATGTGGGAGAACAAACAGTATGAGGACGCGTGTGGATGTGCACAATGCAAGACACTCAACTCATCGCCTGCTCGAAATGGAACCCAAGAAGTCGGCAAAGCGAATGGATGTGTTGCTGACGCGATGGCGCCCCGCTGGATATCTACCTACCTACCTAGGTGCCTGGAGTGCTCGCGGAATACGTCACTACAAAGGCACGATTCGTCTCAAATCGAGCCCCCCCATAATAATCGATGGCCCCTTCGGTCATATCGCACATTTAAAACCCAGCTACAGGCTTTGCCCGGTCGGCCGGTTTGCCCTGCGAGGCTTCGAAATCATCTCGCCGTCAAGCACCAGGCTGGAGGTAGCCTCACATCCCAATGATGTGCTAGCTCGGACCGGATGAGCCACGCCGCGACGCAGCCCAGACCCCCAAGACTGCCGAGCAGCTCCAGTGTGAGTTCTCCGTGGTATTTTATCCGAGCAACCAGTTCCAACAAACCAAGGGGGTCCTGGCGACTCGTCATGGCCGGTCGCGTCTTGTCCTGCCGTCGGATCTGCCTGCTGCGCCGTCCGGTCCCCGTCCCCGCGTTGGCAAGAGGCATCTCTCTCCTTGATGCCACCGAGCCGAGCCCGTCGCGGGATCGGCCAACACTCTCCGCCGCAAGGCTTTGGCGCAATGCCTCGGCCCAGCTGGCAAGCTCTATCCGACCCCAACACTGCCGCTCCGCCTGTGCGGTGGCCGCCGGGTAGCGGGCAACGACTCCATGCCGCGGCAGGTTCCGGCAAGTCAAGGCCGATTGCCACGAGTTGCCTTCTTCTTCAAGGTACCGTCGGCGCCAATTCACGGATTTGACGGCGGCGGAGTGGCGGAGAAGAGAGCTGCCTTCGAGAGAGAAGATGCGCTCGACGAGCGGTTGCAGTTCCGTGGGTACCAACGGCGGCAGGTACGAGGAGCTCATCAAAATGCTCGCCTCCATCGTCTCGTGGCTGTCTCGGGTGTCGCTCGAAACGGCGTACATGTCCGACAGGTCTTGGGCAGAGCCAGGGCTCGTGAACGAAAAACAGGCCGAATATGTGTCCCCAAGGCACGTCTTGAGCCGGTGCTTGGAAGACGGTATTTCGCCGTGGCCGAGCTCGTCTACGCGTGCGAGCAGAGGAATGACGTTGGTCATGCCTTGCAGGATCCGCATCGTTCCAACGTCGTCGGGGGTAGGGCCTCGTAACCAACCACGTTAGCGTTCGGAGAGCAGGCCATCGGCGAGGCGAACATACCTGCGTGCGGAATCATGTAGAGGACGACGTCAACAATCGACCCCGCACCCCCACTTAGGATGTGGTACAAGTCCGCTTCCTCGAGGGACTTTTCGCACAGTCGAAACAGTTGGGACTCGACATAACGAATTTCCGGTCGCGTAGCCTGGCCAGGTCTGTCGTCAGCAATCGATGCCGGTGAAGACGCGAGAGGGAAGCGGCCTGCCTCGGATTGATCATCCACGCGGCAGTCCACAAAGCATAGGTTTCTATCAAGAATTTCGTCCGTCGCCGAGGAGAATCGCCTTCCTTCGAGCTGCGTGGAGGAATCTAGGCCGGCTCGCCACCAGAGATGAGGGCGAGTGCTGGCAGGCACCTCCGCGATGCTGCCGCCCGGGGAGTGACTGATGGCATCCATGTGCACGATGTGGTCGCAGCATTGAGCGACGGAAAGGATCAGCGCCGTTTTCCCGATGCCTGCGTGCCGGGTTAGTGGCGAGAAACCGGGCCCGAGGCCCCCAACGTCAGGCTTGACATCCTACGTACCTGCCGGGCCCGCGACGAGAATCTTGAGCTTCCCTAAAGCCTTTCCGATCTCGGTGAAGGGACGTCGAGGGGGAACTGTCAGGCTGGGCATCACAAATTGCAGGACCGCGTCCCCCGCGACACTGCCCGCCGCTTCCGGGCACGGAGACCTGGTAGGGGAGAGCTCGGCGAAGCTTGGCGTGTTGCTGTTGGGATCGTCGGAAGGGCAGGTGCTGGAGAGTTCGGGAGAGGAGGGGAAGCTAACGGTCGATCCGGGGCCGGAGACGGCCGTGAAGTCGGTTGTGGTGCGTTTCGAGGCGCCGTGGTCCACGTCCGATGGCAGGGACGGTGTCGCTCGGCGCTGCCGTCGTCCGGTGCGGTCGGGTCGTAACAGACCAGAGCTGCGGCTCCGTTTGTTCGCATAGCTCTTCACCGACTCCCCCGGCTCGTCGGGGTCGGTGGCAGAGTCGAGGCTGGCTTCGGTCGTCACAAAGCAGCTCACCGGAGGCAATGGCGTCAGGTGTGTCCGACCAAGGCCCGCATCTGGAGGCGAACCGCGGCTGGCCTCCCCCGCTACTGGGTTCCTAACCGGTCTCATCTTGGGCAGAGCAGAGTCCGCCAAGTTATGACTGCCGTTTCCTTTGCAAGCGACGAGGAGAGAATGCGTAGTCGACTGCAGCAGGAGGCGGACTGGAAACCGAGCGTTGTTGGGCGAAAGTGATGTCTGTGTACATGTAGGCCCAGAAGAACGTCATGGTGTGCAAGGCAAGTACATTCTGTACTCCGTACTCCGTACATACAGGTACATTTACTCACATGTACGGAGTAAGCAAGTACAAGTACTGTATGAATTACAGCACACCTGTGCTCGAGGCCGTGTACCGTACAGTATGGAGTACTTGCACTGTACGGAGTACAAGTCTTGCACATACTGTACTTGTATGTGTACTTACCAAGTGCTCCATATGGATCGCAAAGTACTGCGCAATTACTGCCTCCTACCAAACAGCGGAGTTCTCCGAGCAACCGGAGTACAGTGCGGAGTACGGAGTACTCAAGGTACTATTAAGTACTTGGCAACCAACATGTACTGTGCGGAGCACAAGTACTTACGTAAGTATCTTTCACGACCGTACGGATATTACTCCTTACTCCGTATTCGTGCAGTTATAGAGTGGCTCCTGCCCCACCACGGAGGAGGGGCACCGGCCCGTCACGGGACATCAGAGCAAGGCTCCATAATCGTCGATATCAGCGGATAATAAAGGGACTAATATCTATCGCCACTCACGAATGGAGTGTATGACCGAGCCATGAAATAATCTCCCAAACAAAGCGAAATCATGGCAACTACAGCATACTAGTAGATGCTATTTGAACGCATGTCCACCCTCATTCCCACTTCATGTCGTATGCCGTCTTTCCATGAAATTGGGGACCCCAGAGTTGCCTTGTGATGAGCCAAGACAACGTAGGGAGCTGAAGTCACGACGATGTGCAAAGACGTCGTGAGAAATTCATTGTGCTTGTCTGTTTTTTTAGGAGTAAACTTCCTCATCTGCCCTCTTTGCTCGCGTCTCTCTTCCTTTGAAAAATTTCGCCTGTTGGCGGCATGCCATTTCTAGTGAGTTCTGTGTCACCATGTGCTCGCTCGATCACGACTTCCTTCCCTGCCACTTCCCTCAACCGCCATGGCATCATTCGATTCAATATGGCCTGGAAGACTGCAGGTCGCCTTCTACCGTTGGCCCATGTATTGGAGTCGTCGCTTTCTTTGTCGCCGTACCTGCTTGCCCCAGCTCCACCTCGTCATCATCGCGAGATGAGCAGAGAAAACACAATCCAACAAATGATGCAACGCACTCGAGCCACCACTCGATTCCTGCAGCACTCACGCACTTGTGTGGCATTTGTTCTCAAGCTCTTGCTGATCGTGACGTGCAAATCTATCCTTTGACAATTGCGTGTGAGCAGGTACCGCGGTTCATCTTCAGAGGGAGTGAGAATGATGGTACCGCGCATGGATGACTCAGACGTTCTCCATCGTTTCATTCTCCTGCTTCACCATGTAACAGTTCTCAAGGTCCAGTTTTGCCATTTTCCATTTTCTGACGACTTCGGCTTTCTCCTCGTCCGTGGCCTTGCACATCTCTTGATATCCCTGCACAGCCCTGGAGGTGGTGATGTGATTTTGCGCGCCTTGGGAGAAGAGGCTGTGTAGCTCCGCATGAGCTCCTTGCATAATATACGCCGGAGCACCCCAAATACCTGTGCGTGTTAGTGCGGAGAATGGAGAGACGGGGTCGGAACCAAACCTACCGGCCGCGGGCTTCGCAATGAGGCCACCGACTCCCATGCCTACACCTTTAAGTAGCCCTGCAGTGCCCTCCTTCTGAGCGCCACGAATCGGCTGGGTGACAAGACCGGCTATCCCGTCGAAGAAACCATATCCCAGTTCCTTGCCAGCAATCTGTATGCCACTGCGAATACCCGTGACTTTCTTTATCGGCCGGACAGTGTCATCGTTGTACAACCTCGGTATATTCCGGAATCCTTTGGCCAGGCCGAGGCAAAAATTCATGGGGGATTTCACACCTGTTGACACAGCGTGGCCGACTCCCCGTCCCGCCCCAATGACTCCCCTAATGCTCTCCTCCAGAGTAGCCGAGACATGAACGTGTGTTTCGTCATCTGCCGCCGAGGAGTCTCGTCGAGGCACTTGCAATGTGCGAGGGGGTGTCGTAACAACCTCGGCATCGCCAATGCTTTCACTGGTTTCAGTAGGTCCAGGGGGGGCGGTGCCGGTAGCCTCGGCAGACAGATCCATACTATCCTCACTAGAGTGTCGTGAAAGACACGACTGTTCACTTGGGTTCGCCTTGTTGCGTTTGCCGATTCTGAACAATTCTCTGGGCAAGTCGGCCACGGCCATGCCGATGCTGGTGAGGTCCGCGAAGATGGAAGCAGCACCGGCCGAGATTGGGTCGGTAGGTTGATCCTCCGTGACGTACTCGACAGCTCGGAAACTGTTTACGCATCAGTGAGTGGACATATGGGGATAGAGGACGGTTCGTACAGGGCAACATCGGAGTACTGCAAGAGTCCCGCTTGGACAAGTACAGACGCAGCCAAGGGCGACAGTTGGAGCTTGCTCCCCTTGACTTGCCAAGCCGCAGCTCTGCTGGGTACCATCGAGCAACGCAGGTTCTTGGTGTCGAGGTGGTCGTGGAAGCACTTCGCACCAACGTTACATCCCTGTTCCTCGCGTATTCTTTCGCCGAGTTTTCTGGCCTGCTCCTTCGTTTCCGCCCGTAGACAAAATAGGAGAGCCTCGGCCAGCTTCTCGGCGTCCAGATCTTGATGCATGATCGGCTTCGGGCCCGCCTTGGCTCGGGCTATCATGGAACCCCAGAATGGCTGGTCGCCAAAAAATGGGATAACCAACGTCGGCTTTCCCGCCCTGATACCGGCCGCGGTAGTACCGGCGCCACCATGGTGAACGACGCATGAGACACGTTCGAAGAGCCAGTCGTGGGGAACATCGCCTAGCATGTGGACTCCCTCGGGAACTCCGACGTCGTCGGCACCCAAGTCACCCCATCCCTTGGAAACCAATGCTCGCAGGCCTGTTCGTCGAATGGCATCGAATATGATCCGGGTCATTGCCACGGGATCATCCACCACGATGGATCCGAATCCGATGTAGATTGGAGGTGGCCCGGCGTTGAGGAATGCGGCCAGATGGGAGTCGGGGGTGAAGGAAGAGGCGAGATTCAGGAAGAAAAACCCAGCGACATCAATATGATCTCGCCAATCGTTCGGCTTTGGGATCAACGCAGGAGACCAGCAATACGTATGCGGGACCTTGAGTCGGGTGAGAAGTCCAGGTGCGTGGAGGAAGGAGAGCGGAGGTAGATGCAACGTCGTTTCTCGAAATCGGTTGACGACATCCCCTAGGCCCTGCCAGGTCATCATTTCGACGAGCGTGTACGTCAGGTGGTTGGTCGTAGCATCATTCATATTGGATGACCGGACATTCGCAAGCGGGTGAGGAAAGGCCCTGGTGGGGGACCACGGCATGCTAACAGAAAGGCGGAAGATTCAGTCATCATTCGGTGTGCCTTCGGGACGACAGGCTCACGTAAACATCATGTGCAGTGGGATGCCGAGCTTCTCGGCAACGTGTATGTGTGCGAAGCTGGGAGGGTTGGCAATGATTGCATCGGCGACGAAGGGCACCAGGGGCTGGTTTCCTGGAACGCCTGTGGACAAGCCGACAGGCTCGTTCCCATTACGGAACTTTGGTGGCGGTCTGAGGCCATTGCCGGCTTCGATACACGACCTCCAACATCCAAGTAGGATTTCCCGAATCCCCACTCGACGCTTGCTGATTTCGCCGCTCTTTAGGGCTTCGATTCCGGGCATGAGACCCGGGTATTTGACCATGAACGCCATGAGCTCCGCTGGGTCGCCGCCTATGCTGAAAAATTCGAGGTCGTTCTCCTCGACAAAGGTCTGGAAGATGGGGTGAGTCGCTATCCTGACTCTGTGACCGTAAGTGTCCTTGAGGACCCTCCCGAGGGCAACAAATGGTTGGACGTCCCCGCGTGAGCCGACAATCTGGATGGCGACATTGAGCTGCGGACGAGGGACCTTCCCAGGTTCACCCGTAAGACTTGGACGAGAACTGATGGGGAACCGCGGAGATGGAGAACCAGTCAAGTTCCGGTTCTCTGCTGTGGACTGGAGGTGAAGGCACCCGTCTTGCGCTCTGATGTGGATGTTGACCCGGCCATCGTCTGTCGGCAGTAAGCCTCGCGAATCCATCAAGACTCAGCAGGCGCCCGGCCTGGGGAGCTTTCGGGCATTGGGAAACATTTCAAACGCACGAGATACATCAGCGCCAGCCTCGAGGCTGGGGTGACTGATATGGACATGGCCAGGATGGTCCCATTCCTCGTACGTTCGTGTCGTCTCGCGAGGCCGATCGGGCTCTGGCACGAGGAACCTGTCTGTCACTACGATTTTGGACACGTCGTTGAAATTTCGATCGACGGTCGACCGAGGCATGTCTGCGCTGGTTCGTTATCGAGCTAAATGTCTATTTGCCAACCTGTGGCTCTGGTCAAGGCGCTCCTTGGTCATGCCGAGTGTAGAGAGCATGGGCAGTCGTTGGCGAGCTCAGCTTGGCGGTATTCCCACGTGCCCCAGGTTCACGTTGATGGAACTATGATGGTAAAGTAGGCAGAGAATCCGAGGCGTAGCTTGAGGGAAGTTTGTTCGAAATATATATAGAATTATGTTGCAGGCAAAATAGGCGGCATGACGCACGACAGTGCGTGGGTGGGGGTCGTTGTAGCAGCACGAAGCACATGTACACTGACTTACATGTACTTACAGCTACGGTAGTTCCTTATCAGCATGTGCTGTTGGGGTCTGGCGTAATGTTACAATCAACGTTGGTGTACGGAGGACGGAGTACAGTACTTGCAAGTAATTTTTAAGTCATACGGAGTAACACTAAAAGTACTACGCAGTACACCAACAAGTACTGTACAGTACAGTAAGTAACAATTAATTATACTGGACATAGATACCTCTCCTAAGCTCGCGCCCACTCTTGCGGCGCCTGCATTGCATACGTAAGTATGTACGAGAGCTGGTGTGCGACATATACGCACGTGACTATGAGGCGAACGCCCTCGTGAGGAGCAGCGCTTGCTGTTCGGCGGGGTCCAGGCTACCCGAGCAACCATCTAGAGGGAACTATAAATGTACGTACAAGCAATAACACTTAAGTGTATTCACAAGTACATGTACTGACTGTACATGTGCATGTGCATTTGCACACGGTATTTATGCCTGTGACCAAGGCGCCAGTTGAGGCTCTAAGATGAGATATACGCGTCTCTCACTGCTGAATCATTGCGCGTTCGTCTTGCATGTACATACAAGTAGGGAATCGGGTACTTTGCTCCGTCAAATCCTATTATTTGGCTGTGAGGCCTACTTCCTTGCAGACACGATAGGTGCAGGCGTGATGTTGTGTCCGGAGGTGTGCAATGTGATGAATCCCAGTGATGGTGATTGACTGCTGGTAATCGTGATACAATCTAGCGATTTTTATCCTCACCACGGTTTATTGTTCGACGCCTGCGGGCAGCGAGAAGGGGAAGCAAGCATAATGCTGTATATCTACTCTCGACTATGGAATGAGAGCTACACAACTTACTTATATACGCCGCCACACCATTCGTGTACCTAAAAGCCTATCAGTGCAAGACGCCCATGGTCAACGTGAGTGGTGGGAAACCCCCCAAGCCTACCCTACTGAGCACCATTGCTTGTACTAACTTACTTGCACATGAACTCCGCAAGTAAGTAAGTACTAATAGATGCCTTTCGGGACGTACGGAGCAGTACGGATTGTTTTGCCACAACTTCCAACCCATGCTAGGCAAAGTGCGGGGCGTTACGTTGCCACTAATGCAGCTGTGCAGCAATCGATCTGGCGTGGGGCGTTAGGGTTGCACCTAGAACTCTAGATCGGCAGGCGGGCTGTTAATGAGTACATGTAAGTAATACTCCGTGTGCGGAGTACTTGGACTGATAACGGGCCGACCTCAACAATTGTCCGACCCATAAGTCCAATTTTCACCTCAACAACGTCGCCTACCATCGCAGTACTTACAGTCGCACATGTCGCATGGAAGCGATGGATTCTCCCGCACGTGCCGACACAGAGCCGTTTCCCGCTCTAAACCAAACGCCTTCCTCTGGCCTTGCGCAGACTGCCAGCGTCGGCTCTCGCAGCGCTGCGACAAATCGTCAGGCCGCTTCCTCGTCATTCAGCAATCGCCTTCGCCGCGCGTCAGAGACGTTCGAGCAATCGAATCTGCCCGAGGGCTTCTTCGCAGCGGCTAGCGGCATCGCTTCATCCATACTGTCGCACCCGACCGTGCCCCAGCCAGTCGTGTCCACCGACTCGCCTGCCACCCAACAACCCGACGACGGACATGCGCCGCTGCAGCCTACCGTTAGCAAACCTGCATCGAATGCAGGAGCTCCAGAGATCAGTACGGATGGGGCATCTGTGCCGCGGGATGAAAAACTAACCGAGGAACCGCCCGGCGCCGCTCCCTTTCCCAATGGGTACCATTTCCCACCCAAACACTCCTTTGCCGAGTCTACCAAGCTTGGGTGCATGGCCTTCTGGAACTACTTCCTCACCCCGGTCGGCTTCGTCGTCACCATCTATGGCCTGAACGTGGTGGCCTGGGGCGGCATGCTCTTCCTTCTCTTGTGCAATGCCGGTGAGTCGTGCTCCACCGTTGCGGCACCTTCTAGGGGATCAAAAGCTCACATAGACACAAGCGCCGGCCATGTGCACACCGACATGCAATGACATCAACTCACCGAGACGTATCTGGATCGAAATAGACTCACAAATACTCAATGCCCTCTTCTGCGTGACCGGCTTCGGCCTGGCTCCGTGGAGGTTTAGGGATCTCTACTTTCTCATGCAGTATCGCCTGTTCAAGAAGCCTATTGCTCTGCGCCGGCTCGCCGGAATCCACCGTGGTTGGTTCCGACTCGAAGGCTCTACCTATCTCCCCGCCGAACTAGGACCTATGAACATCTCGGATGAGGCGTGCCAAGAATATCCGCGCTCGGCCATTCCATTTCCCGACAGGAAGATCCCCAACCCTCCCCTTACCGGAGTGCGAGCTAGAATGACAAGGGTGTGGAAGTTGGATCTTGTCATCTGGCTGATGGTATGGAACACCTTTTTCCAATGCTGCCTAGCAGGCTTCATGTGGGGAATGAACCGCTACGATCGACCCAGCTGGTCCACGGGCCTCTTCGTCGCTCTTGCTTGTATCGTTGCTGCCGCCGGCGGACTCGTCATGTTCATCGAAGCCAAGGCGGTAAAGGGCATCGAAGGTGTCCCCGTCAGCCAGAAAGACGCAGATAAGCTGCAGAGGGACCGAGAACGCGGTGTTTGGCATTTTAACAACATCAAGGATCAAGACTCGGCGGCCAAAAAATCCAAGAAGTAATGGACACTCGGGTGGGGGCGTTGGCTCTTGAGAGGACGCGGCATAGCACGCAAGATGTAACACATAGCAAACAGTAATACATGGTAGAAAGAGTACAGGTACTCGTGAAATCTGTGCCAGCGCGCATGAAGTCGAATATCAGAACTGCTTGCTTCTCAGCGGGGTCCATTACGTCATGCAACGCTGAACGTAGGTTCTGTTGTGCGGAAATATCAATGAAATCCAGAAACGGCAAATATACGTACGCGTGCATGAGGATGCCTACCTCGAGACTTGATTACTCCGAAATAAGTAGTGTTTGATTATTTCGAAAAAAAAGTCGTGTAATCGCTGTGTGCCAGGTGATGGGAGTCGTGCAGACCAATAATTTCACGGAATCTTCGTCAGGAAGCAGCATCCCCCATCACATGCTCCACATGGGGACTGGTTGTTGTGCTTACTAAGCAATCCACCCCCAAAAGATGGGCAATGAGACGGAGTCCTCCAAACAGCTTTCCGACCCGCCAATCAATTCCAACCAGCCTACCTACCAGCCTACCACGTACGGAGTACCGGAGGAAGCATTCTCTGTGCGTCTACACACAACAACCACATCGCCAGCCCGTGCCGAACTCCCTATCCACCTCCCTATCCACCCCCCTATCCTTCTCCTGCTTTGCCAACTCCTTGTTGCTGCCGGAGACGGTTGACCGGCTTTCATTAGGCCACTACTCAAGTGGCAGCCTCGATACCGCGAAACGCCTCCGGCAGCGTCGACAAGGCCGCAAATTCGCAGCACCGCACCCATCTGGCCTGCGCCATCGGGCTCTCAAACTCCGCCAGTCTCGATCGTACTTGCACATTGCCTCTATCCATACCCGCATCGTCGTTGCGTTCTTCCAGTTTCGCAATGTCGAGCGAGCAGGTCTACGGCGTCACGCCGCCCATGAACTTGCATCTGCCTACCGAAGCCGAGAAGCGAGCGAGCGACTCCCTGATTGAGGAGCTTCGCCGCCAAAAGACTTTCGAGAGCCCATCCGACACCCAAAAAAGGTATTGAAAGCACTCCGGCACCCTTCATTTGTACATTGTTTCCCCCATTCCACTGACCTGCTTCTTCCTTCACCGCAGGCACGAGGTCCTCGAGTCGCTCCAGAACATTTGCGACGAGTTTGTGAAGCGTGTTGCGAGGGAAAAGGAACCGAACAATGAAATGATCATCAAAAATGCTCGCGGGAAAGTCTTCACGTACGGGAGTTTCCGCCTCGGCGTCTTCGGGCCTGGCTCCGACATCGACACCCTGATCGTCGCGCCCAAGTACGTCACCCGCGACGACTATTTCAAACTTTTTCCGACGATGCTGGTCGCCATGGCTCCCAAGGACGCCATTACAGACTTGACAGTTGTCACGGATGCCTTTGTTCCCATCATCAAGTTCGAGTACGCGGGCATCAGCATTGACCTGATATTTTCTCGCATTATCCAGAAGCAACTGTCTCCGGACCTTCAGGACCTCAAGGATTCCGGGCTCTTGCGTGGTCTGGACGAAGCCGAACTGCGTTCGGTGAATGGCACGCGCGTCACTGACGAGATCTTAAATCTCGTTCCTGAACAAAGCACCTTCCGACTGGCCTTGCGGGGCATCAAACTTTGGGCCCAACGCCGCGCCGTGTACGCCAACATCATGGGTTTTCCTGGCGGCGTGGCTTGGGCTATGCTTGTCGCTCGTGTTTGTCAGCTGTATCCCAAGGCTGCCACGTCCGTCATCGTGAACAAGTTTTTCCTCGTCATCAGCCAATGGCGATGGCCACAGCCTGTGCTTCTGAAGCCCATCGAGAGCGGTCCCCTTCCCGTCCGCGTCTGGAATCCCAAGGTACGTGCCCGATCGAAATCCAGGGCCGCCGGCACCTGCGACTAACCAACGTACTCCAGGTCTATAAAGGTGATTCCTTCCATCTTATGCCCGTCATCACGCCGGCCTATCCTTCCATGTGCGCCACCTTCAACATCACACGCTCCTCCATGACGGTCATCAATCGGGAGCTCCAGCGGGGTTTGGAGATAACGGAGGCCATCATGATGGGCAAGAGACCATGGTGTGATCTCTTTGTCAAGCACACCTTCTTTACCGCCGACTACAAATATTACATTTCCGTCACCACCGCAAGCAAGGACAAGGAGGCGCACAAAGTTTGGTCCGGCTACGTCGAGTCCAAGATCAGGATGTTGGTTCAGAAACTGGAGATGCACCCGTCAATAGCGCTAGCTCGTGCCTTCAACAAAGGCTACGACCGACGTCACAGGTGCAACAGTAACGATGAGATTGCCGAGGTCCAGGAAGGCAGCCTCGCATGCGTCGTCAAGCCGGAAGATGCTGAGCTGAACGACGACTCCACGAAGCCGCAGGAGTCGACAGGAGAGGGTGGTGACGCACAGCCTGCCTTTCCCACTCTTGTTCATACCACGACGCACTACATCGGTCTGCAGCTGGAGGACAGTAAGTGTGCACCAACTATTGACACCGACCGAACAACCCGGGGTGCTTCCACGGGCCTCACCGGGTCGGCAGGCAGTCATCACAAGCGCTGACTCAACATTTGTTCAGAGGCCAAGGCTCTCGATCTATCATACCAGGTGGACGAGTTCAAAGCCCTTTGCATGGCGTGGACCAAATACAAGGATGAGTTGGAGCCACTCGTGTCCATTGGCGTACAGCATGCCCGAAAGTAAGCAGGATCGACGTCGAGCTGGAGGGAGAACTTGTCGTTCACTAACATAACAGCTTCAATCTTCCCGACGACGTGTTTGATGCGGACGAGACGAAGCCGCAGAGGAAGAATGTCAAAAGCGCAGCCAACGTGAAGAAACGGGGACCGACGGAGGTATTTCATCTATCCCTTGTCCACTGTTGATCATGACAGTTGCCCTTCCGGACGAGTGACGGCAGCATGAAGGGCGGCGGTGTCTGTCATGAATGCAATGAACTGACCCAGCTGCTAGGAAAATCCCCAGCCGTCCGCAAAAAGGCAGCAGGCGTCTGTTGTTGCTGCCGGGTGACGCATGACTGCTGGGTCTGGTGACTCGGAAGGGTCACGGTTGTAATGACGTCCTTTGGCTGATCTCAACCATTGCTCCGCCGCACGGTGCAACTTGCACAAGGCTCGATCCCACCAGGGTCCCCTGCTACTTTGAATGCCCCCTGCTGACATGCAGAAAGCTAGCGCGTTTTTGTCCTGCCTGGACGATGAGGCCTTGTTGTTCCCTGTACCTTGTCCGTTTTGCCAGCGATGACCACTTGGTTCTCGTTGCAAGGCCCTGGTGCAGGCGCCGATGCCGACGCGTTTTGAGGCGTCATGACTACTCGTACACATGGTGAGCGATCCCGACGACGAGTTCGAGCTACGTCGGACTTGTACTTCTGAAGGCCGGTTCGGAGTATGCTATGCGTGCGTAGCGAGTCTCGATGGGTGAGAGTTGACGTATGCAGCATCATGCCGGCATGGGGGAAGTTGCGCCACAAAGCCCGCGCGTTTCCGGGCTGTACATTATTTAGAAATTTGTTCCGCTACACGATGAATACAGGTGTATTTTGCCGTTCTGGGGCTGCTGCGTGTGTGTTCCATGGTCATCCTGCTCATTTCGACTGTTCCCCAGATGCAAATTGTCTCGACTCGCATTCGCGGCCGGTGAACCTTCGCGGGAGCAGATCGAGGAGAAGCTGAGATCGGCAATTCGGTTGAAGCCTACATGTCATCATTGTCTTCATCGCTCCCACTTGACCAGTCATCTCGGTAGGCGTCGGCGATGACGGCAAGCCCGTTGCTTAGATTCTCACGCTCTTCCACCACAACAGACCGTGATACCTGGGCTCGGAGGGTGCTTATCCGGGCTGAAATTGCGGTCGTTGTGGACAAGACAGTGCGTATGGATATCCCTGGTTGGGTACTGGAAGCATCCTTGTAGATGTGCGGATAGCTATCCAAGAGCGGAAATTGCAAACGGGTGTTGAACCTGCGTTGATTCCAAGGTCAGCCTTTGGGCATTACTCGGGGCTACGTACGTACCTGCGAACATGAGGATTGCCAGGGAGCGGCCTCGGCGTCGGTGCACCCTTCTCCTCGATTAAAGGCTCGCTGGTACCTCGATAGGACGACAGCTGGCCAAATATTCGCCCTCTCGCTTCGTCGGTGCCGGGGGCAGCATTTGCCTCACGACCTACCCGGAAAAGGTCCAGATCGAGCGTGCTCCTGTCCCCCTCATCAGCATGATGGCCCACATCCATGGCGCAGCTGGCAAGAGTCTGGTTGCCACTGGTGTTCAGTCCTTCAGCAACGTCACTCAGAGATGCAGGGGAGTTCCCCTGTCCGACACGCATTCTGGACTGGATCGCGGCAGTCTCGGCGGCGGCGGAGAGAAGTGCCGACACGTGCCAAGGCGAGCCGGGTTCAACAGCCAAGTGGAGGGGGAGCTGAGTTTCGGGGAGAGAAAGAGGCACCACCATGGACGCCAAGGGGCATGCATTGCTCAGACACTGGGCCGTGTTGGCGAGCCGAAGCTGGCGCTTTTCCCTTGGAACGTTTGCCAACGGGTTCTGGAGGCCCCACACCCAGAGACACGATTTGGGGTACTCATCGCGCAGCTCCTCGAGGTAGGATGAGGCAAAGCCGCCCCAGGCATCGTCGAGTGTCGTGAAGACCTGGACCCCCTGCATGAGGTCGCACTCCTCCACGAACGGGCGCCAGTCCCTGTCGATGATGTCGTGCTCCCTGTCCAGTGCGTCGAACAGCTCTGTGCCCATGGCAAATCGTTCAAAGGGTCTAATGGTGGAGTTGAGCTCAAAGTCGTACAGCTGCACCAACGACTTTGGATGGTAGTAGGCGTGGGAGAAGTCAGACCAGTAGCGAACGCTGTGTTCTGTAAGTTGCGGGCGCGTCGTGCCCTCGTCCAGGCTCTGCTGGTAGTCGCTTTGCTCGATAACTTGCTGTTTATGCACCGCGGATTTGCCACGCCTAGTGACTTGTGGTCAGGACGGACGAAGGAGCGGGAGGCGCGACGACGAAGAGTTCTGTCGAGGAACGGTCTTACCACAGCGAATGGGCTGTCACAGTCGACTCGGTCGAAGTCACGTCATAGAGATCATTGATCTTGCGCAGGGAACCGAAGCCGCCCTTGAGGTCGTAGATGACAGTCCGAGGTAGGAACGTATCGGCACCATCCTGACCTATACCAGCTCTCCAGTGGACATTGTGGTCGATGAGGGACTCGTCCTGCCCATCATATGTGAAGTATGATTCTTGTGCGTTCCAGAAGTGAGTGGCGGTGTAGTTGCTGAGATGGCCAAGCTGCAGGGTGATGATTTCACGCATCACCAACGCAAAAAAGGTCGGGTTACAGGGGGTGGGGTATCGAAAAGATGTTCAAAGGATGACAGGAAGCGATGGCACCATGGATTTGTCGTTGTCGTCGTCGTCGTTGAATGTGCATTTTGAGCTGAATCTCAGTCGACACAATCGAGTATGTGTACATCAAGTTGTACTGTACATGCAAGTACTTCTCGGGTCACAATCGCACATGGCTGTACTCCGTACTGTACTTAGGTTTCCTCAACTTCAGGATGTACATGTAGGTATTACCTAACAGGTGCCGCACCGCCCAAAACCACGGCCAGCGAGGTGGGTACTGCCACTACCAGTTGTAGGCTGGCAGTCTGCCTGCTATACTGTCGTTACTATCGTCACCTCGCTCGGCTGCCTCTATTCCGACCAGCTTAGGCCAACAGCCTACTTGCTACCGGTCGAGGCACCATGCGTCTGAAAACAGTCCCGACCGCCTCGCACATTCTTGGACACTTCAGCAGCCGCTGGCTCCGTGCCGGGCCAAGTTCGGGACATGGGTGCCGGAGCTTTTCATCGTCAAGCTGGAAGCTGTCGAATGAGAGGAAGTGGTCAACACCTCTAGCCAAGCAGCTTTATGAAGCCATCTCGGTCAGCAGGAACCGGTCCGTATATGCATGAGGTCGGCGCATGCTAACTCTACCCACCTCCTTTCCCCTTCTACAGACCACTGGCCCCGTTCCTCTTGCAAGCTATATGCGCATGTGCCTCACCGGCGATGTGGGAGGTTACTACAGCGGCGCCATTGGGCAGTCCCGCGACCAGTTTGGAACCAAGGGTGACTTTATCACCTCGCCCGAAATCTCGCAAATCTTTGGCGAGCTTATCGGCATCTGGCTCGTCGCCGAGTGGACCAGCCAGGGGCGTCCTGAACGGGGCGTCCAGATCATCGAAGTCGGCCCAGGACGTGGCACGCTGATGAACGATGTTTTGCGGGTGCGTCGTGTCAAGTGCGCTGCGATATGTCGAATCCCACAGGGTTATTGACTTGGCTTCTCTAGACCATTCAGAGGTTTCCTCCCATGGCCAACGCTGTCGAGTCCATCTTCATGGTCGAAGCCAGCCGCGAGCTCAGGGAGGCCCAACGGAGGCTGCTCTGTGAACCAGTCACGCCCGCGAACGTGTCTGAAGTCGGCCATGGAGGCACCAGTAAGCATCTGGGCAAACCTATTGTTTGGACAGAGACGATGAAATCGATCCCCAAAGGTTCGCTTCTCGCCTGCATCTACTAAAGGTGCTTTGGCTCGGCTGACCGCTTGTCCAAATAGAGTCGGATAAGGTGCCTTTCATTTTGGCCCATGAATTTTTTGATGCCCTGCCCATTCACTCTTTCCAGTCGGCGCCGGCATCGCCCGCGTCAGTGTCCCCGGAGCCATTGCCAGAGTCCCGGAGTAGCCAGACGCAAAAGTCGGATGATGACAGCCGGCTCGCCATGGAGTGGCGCGAGATGATGGTTTCGCCGACTCCTCCAGCAGCCATCAAGCCCACCAGCACATCATCTACTGCCTCGGGCAAAGACGATCCTGATCCGGAATTTCAGCTGACCCTGTCCTCTGGCACGACGAGACATTCACGATACCTGCCAGACTCGTCTCCCAGATATCGGGGACTGAAGCAGACGCGTGATGCCGTTGTCGAGATCTGCCCTGACGCATCGCTGTTTGCCGCCGACTTTTCCCAACGCATTGGGGGCTCCACGAAGCACCCCAAGGCAAACCCGAGCGGTGCCGCATTGATTATTGACTATGGCACCTCCAATACCGTCCCCATCAACTCCCTCCGAGGCATCCGGCACCACCGCCTTGTCAACCCGCTTTCCTTGCCCGGACTTGTCGACCTCAGCGCCGACGTTGATTTTACAGCCATTGCGGAGAGTGCAACCCTCGCCAGTGATGGGGTAGAAGTGCACGGCCCGGTTTCGCAAGGCGATTTCCTCGAGCACATGGGCATTCGTGAGCGGGCCAACATGCTCACCAAGGTCGTATCCAAGGACGTTGCTGAAAATATCGACAAGTCCTGGAAACGTCTGGTTGATCGTGGCCCGAACGGCATGGGGAGGGTGTACAAGGTGCTTGCCATCTTGCCTGAGAATGACGGCCGCCGGAGACCGGTTGGATTCGGAGGGGATGTCGGAACGTGAAACGAAAATAATGATTGCTCCGTCACGACCTTCCAATCGGTCATCGCATGGAGCATGGCAAGTCGGAATCAACCGGCCATCCCCACGGTCCGCCTACAAGTCATGGCATACATTCTAAAATTAACACCCAAATCGAGCATGGACAGGGACTGTCCTATCCGCCCCCTCCATCCCCTCGACGCGGCCCAGGACTCCAGTCCAGTCCTGCAGCTATTTTCGTACAAGCTTTTTGTCCTCCTCATCGCTCCCATCGTCGGAAAACTTGTCTCCATCGTCGCCGACGGCAAAGATGGTCTCGCCCTCGAGTGAATCCTGACGAACAGTGTGCCCTTGACTCCGCGGCTGAGCAGCTGGCGCAGGCCCACCGCCGGTGATAGGGGGGTTGTTGGCTTGATGCTTGCCTGGATGTGCCTCCTCGTCCTCGTCATCAAAATCATCAGGGACGCCGATATCGCCAATCTCAAAGGTCCCGTCATCGTTCTGGGCGATTTCATCGCTCATGGCGAAGCGGCTGTTGTTTGCCGTCGGCCGCCATAGGTAGGCGATGAAGGTGACATCGGCGAAATATACGATATTCAGCCAGCCGTCGAGAACGAACCATCGCGTCTTCCAGTGAAACGGGACAAAGTCGGGGTCATTGACTGAGGCGAAAGAGAAACTATTGAAGAAGAAGAAAGCGAAGATGACCAGAATACTGGCGAGGATCGCCCACCAGAGTTTTTGGTACATGGCCTCCTTTGCGTGCTGCCTGCGGTCATTCAGGTCTTTCAAAGTGACGCTGAGAGAGTTGAGGGTCCAAACGTAAAATGCAGTCAACGTGCCGGCCAGAGGAAGGACAATGAGAAGAACAAACGGCCCTGTCCCGGCTAGTCAGCTGCGCGCCCGTCCGGTGAAGCAAGCTGGGGGGAGAGATGGGACGCACCTGCGCTCTCGGGGGAGATTAAAAGACTGGTGATGGAATACACAAGACCGAATACAAAATGAGCGGCCGCAAGCCAGCGGACGTGTATCATGGTCCGGCCGAGCGAAGGCTTAACCACCCCGTAGCCCATGCAAACGATGAGTAAAAGGAAGAAGGAGAACGAGTTTCTCGCCGCATTGAGTACTCCAACGATGACAAGCATAACTTTGGATCCCGCATTCGAACCGTTGTTGTTCTGATAGTCTGGTCTTTTTTCAGCGGGGAAGATCGATGGGCAGAGGATGGCCGAGACGAACCATAAAAGCCCCAGGTTATGAGCATCTCCACGATGAGGAAAATGAGAATGGCGGTAATGTAGTTCTGCACGGCCACTGCAGTTTGTCAGCGAACATGGCGGCGGCGGAAACGGGTGGGCAGACGCACAGATGTCGGAACGGTGCTGATAATAAAAGAAGCCCCAGAATACGGCGACCAAGGAATAGAGGATGGACATGCCGCCATAAAAAGGCAGCTTAGGAATTTGCGTTGCCGGGAGTTCGCCGTAGGCATTTCGAAACTCTGCGATGGCCTTGTAGTTATTTGACGTGAAACCATCCGTGATGACGCAGTAATATCCGGTTTTCTTGATCGCGTAGTGAATAGGCTGGGGTGAGTTGAGATGAACTGCCTGCGTGAAGATCATGGCGGCCGACTTCTCCGTGGCGTTGTGGGCCACGATGAATTCTCCGATATCCGTCGAGTTGCAGTGGCCGTTCCTGACGGAATCCTCGCGGCAGAGCTCAAGTTGCTGCATCAAAAACGTAAGCACGCTGCTGGGCAGTGTAGCCTAGAGCTTGTCGCTCAGATGGGTAGCCCTCACTGTTTCGGGCATATCAGGATCGGGGATGCCGATTAGACTTTTATCACCCCACTCGAAGATGAGAAGACTCGCGATCGGGTCCTTGTTTTCGGTAGGTCCAGGAGAAAGAAACTTGATGAGAATAAAAGGATCGACGGGTCCCCCCCAAGTCGTTCGACTATACATGCCTGGATGGGTGTTAGCTACAAAGCAGCATCACGCAACAGCTATAAGCGGGTTTGTCGGACGAACCCGAGCAGTACTGGCGGTTCTGGTCAGACTGGTCCTTTACGGCAAGCAGTCGTCAGCATACATGGCTCCGACGCGGCGAAGGGCGCGGGATCGACCGCTCTTGCACACATACCATTCCAACCTCGAGCGCCTTGCCAGTCCGAACGGACAGGCCAAGGAGGGCGAGCCCTATCAGAATCTTCATGCTGGCTCGTAGGTATAGCGTAACGGCTTCTAGCGGCAGGTCGGAAGAAAACGTGATGGGGCGTGCGGGCAGCTCAAGGTCCGACTCGGCAACAGCTATCGTAGGCCACGCTCGAGCTTCAGGACAGGTGAGGGGTGTTCTGTCGCAGCGTCCGATGAATGCTCATCACGGGGAGTTGAGGGAGGGAAATGGAGGTTCGACCAAATCAAAGGTACACCGGTGCGAGACGAATCGAGACCAGGGTTTCCGGCGTCGACGAAGATCGCTGCAAGTCACCCTTTGGTGCCGCGAGACTTTGCCAATGGTTGTGGTAGCAACCTCGACGCAGAAATGCCGGCCTCCGGGAAAGGGGACGACCAGTGACGGGTAGGCGCAAGCACCTAGGTTGGTAGGCAGGCTTTTACTTGCCAACCTGGATGACAGTCGGAGCTTCAACTGGGTTGGTTGGTCGGTTGATGTGTTGACAATCAACAGCTCAGTCACCACCTGGTCGGTACTGGCCAGGGACTGGTGGCGACGTACTATTACACGTAGCGTGACGGATTCGGACGATCCAGGGGCCAATTGTGCGATAAGATAAGACAAATTCCATTGCTCCGCAGTGCGAACATACGCAAGGTTCATGGTACACTTAGTCCAAAGCCTCTGGTGCCTATTGCAAATGCCTACTTGATAATACGGAGCAGGCAGTTTTATATCATTCCAATTATTTACAGCAGCACCTGTTGTGGATTCAATGATTCTTTAGGATCCCCTTTCCCGCGACCTTGCTATACCCCTGCCAGCCATCATGGGCAAAGGCACCGATAAGCTCTACGTACGTGCCGCTAGTGAGAGAAGGAGCCGGTGATGAGGCAGAATGAAAGGCCAACCTCGAGGACGGTACTAACGCCGGCATTTTCTCTTCCTCCAGATCACACACTCTGAGTGGTCGTCGTCAGACGCCTTCTCCGCCAGTGTCGGCGCAAACGTCGGCTCGCGCGGTCGCAGCCATGGCTCTTCCATCCGCCGCTTGCCCTTCAACTTCTGTGCCGCGAGCCTCCAGCCCTTCAAGAATCCCGTGTGCGCCCCCGATGGCACCGTGTTCGACATCGAGGTCATCGACGCCTGGCTCGAGAAACACCCGAACCAGAACCCGGTCAACGGCGAGCGGCTCGAGAGGAGAGAGCTGATCAAGCTCGTTTTCGCTCGCAACTCTGAATCCGACCCGTCCGGGACCGGGACACTTGTTGATCCTGTCACATACAAGGTCTTCACAGACAACACACACATCGTCGCCATCCGCCACGGCACCTACGCCAACGTCTTTGCGTGGGAGACGGTGGAGCGGATGAACATCAAGGCCAAGATGTGGCAGGACCTGGTGGACGATGAACCGTTCACTCGCGCCGATATCATCACGATCCAGGACCCTCAAAACGCGGAGAGCCGGAGCGTCGACCAGTTCAAGTTTTTGAAGGATGGCCAGCAGGTTCAGCGAACAAAGGAGCAGGAGGAGGCTCGCAACGGCGACGGAAACATCAACACCGGCGCTCTGGGGAATATAGGAGACAAGGTGCTCAAAGCCAAGGCGGCCGTGGACAAGGCTCGCATGGCAAGAGAGGCCGGGGCCGACGTCAACAGCAGTCGAGGCGCCTTGTGCAAGTCCTCCTCCGCCGCCGCCGGCGGCCAAGCCGCTCGCCTGCCCGCCATGGCGGCGCAGAAGAAGAAGCTGGCGGAACAGTCGGCCGCGTACACCACAGGCAAGGCCGCTGCCAGTTTCACCAGCACGGGTCTGACACCCGAGACGAGCGGCGAGAGGGCGCTGCTAACGGACGAGGAGTTTATGCTCAAGCCGAAGCGCGTCAAGACGAAGGGTTTCGTCCGCGTCGAGACCAACCTGGGCAACCTGACGATTGAGCTGCACACGGATACGGCGCCCAAGGCGGTGTGGAACTTTATCAGGCTTGCGCAAAAGGGCTACTACAACGACGTTGCCTTTCACCGGAACATACCTGGCTTCATGATCCAAGGCGGCGACCCAACTGGTACGGGAAAGGGCGGCAGCAGCATATGGG
This sequence comes from Drechmeria coniospora, assembly GCF_001625195.1. Classification (NCBI taxonomy): domain Eukaryota; kingdom Fungi; phylum Ascomycota; class Sordariomycetes; order Hypocreales; family Ophiocordycipitaceae; genus Drechmeria; species Drechmeria coniospora. The sequence goes on along the minus strand of NC_054391.1, from coordinate 2,659,560 downwards.
GCAAGCAGTTCAACGACGAGATCGAGGGGCCCCTGACGCATAACGCGCGAGGAATAGGTGAGCGCCATCGGCCCAAGCACGCGAGCCGATCGTCCAGCACGTGGTCGTGGAAGCTAACAGGAACGTACAGTCTCCATGGCCAACAAAGGCAAAAACACAAACTCGTCACAGTTTTTCATCACGTACAAGCCAGCACCGCATCTCAACCACAAGCATACCATTTTTGGTCGCATCGCTCCGGGCGACGACGCCGTCCTGACGAGAATGGAGGATGTGCCCACCGACGGATCCAACAGACCGCTGAACAAGATTTCCATCAAAAACGTCGTTGTCCTAATCGATCCGTTTGAAGAGTTTCAGGTTCAGCGCAAGGATGAGGAGCTTCGAGAGGCGCAGAGAGAGGAGGCTCGAAGACAAGGGGGCACCGAGGATGACAAAACAACGTGGACGGGGAAGAGGATCAGGAGAGATGGCACGATAGAGAGCGCAGGCGGCAAGGAGAGCGTGGGCAAGTATTTGCAAGCCGTTGCTGGCGCAGTCGACGGCGGCGATGCAGGAGCCGATGACGTGGATACGTGGGGGGAGCCGCCCAAAAAGAAGCTCAAACCCGGCGGTTTTGGAAACTTTGACAGCTGGTAGGCGAGAGGCAGCTACTAGGCAGCAGAGGAAGGGTCGCCAGGTGAGCGGCCTGGCCTGACTTGTACATGGGGAAATATTTGCTACGCGTATACCACACCGTCAACGCCTGCGCGTGCGCGAGCGCATGGATATATATATTTATATGCCCTACATTTTTTACAGAAATGGAGTCTATGTGTGTATGCAACGAACGGCATGCGCATAGGAAAGCGCGAGATACGCACACGCAAACTACTGAGAAATAATACGGACACGTCAGCCCATCACAAACCGCTCGACAATGGCCGACCAACAGCAACGATCAGCTCCCTGGGGTTTGGATCGTTGACAAATCCTGACTGATCGATGCCGGTCGAGGCGCCGACGTCATCGTACGGAAAGGCGTATCCTCGGCTCCCGACGCTTACTTCATGGCAGATGCGGGAGTAATGGTTTGTCACCGGGTGCTTGTAGTACGAATCCACTCGCTCGCCCTCGGGCTGTCTCGTGTTGATGAGCAGAGTTGAGCGGTTGAAGGCGGCGGCGATGCGGGCGCCAATATTGAGCATGACATCAGAAGCACTTTCGCCGGGGGCAAAGGGTCCGGTGCTGCAGGTGAGAATGTCGGCGGTCGACGGTTTGGAAAAGGATCCGAGGCCGTCAAAGACCAGCTTGCCATCCTTGACGCGACCCTTTGCGTCTCCCCAGCGGAACTGGGTATTGACAACGAGGTCCTCGGCAGCGTACTTGTCCCAGACGGCATCGACGTAGGGCTGGAAGTAGTCATCCAAGAGGCCTGGGACGAGGACGCGCCCTGAATTGGGACTCAGGGCTCGCAGCGCGGCGCCGTCGGGGCCACGGATGACGAGCTTGTCCCAGCCGCAGCCGTCGGCGCTTGCCTGGGCCTCGAGCTTAGAGCAGACCTGGTCAAGGGAATCTTGGGGCATGCCCGGAACCGTCTTGACCGTCCCGTCGCGCGTCGTGAGCTGCAGCGAGACCGGCAGGCCGACGAAGTCGACGAAGGAGATGTTGGCGTAGAGCTCGTGAGCGTTCCAGGTGAACTCGCAGAAGCCCCAGTCGAGGTTGTAGTTGGCGTCGGCAGGGTTGGTCGCCGAGGGCTCCACGAGAGCAGGACCCGGGTTGAGGAAGAAGGCCAGGGGTTCGTGCTTGGAGAACCAGATGCGAGCGCCCGACAGGCGGGGGATGGAGATGGTGCGCGCACTACCACTGGCACCGACCTGGATGGAGCAGTCGGCACCGAGGGGTTGGAGTCTGTCGGCAGGCGAGGGGGGATGATAGGCGGACTTGCCGTCGGCACGGATGATGACAACGCCACCGTTCTCGTCAGAGCCCGTGATGTGAGCGTACAGCTGGTCCGCGCCGGTATCGTTGCGGAGGACGATATCGAGAGTGTCCGGTGCCATGGCAGCGTCGGCCAAGATTGGAGGGGCCGTGAACAGAAATTAAGCAGGCAGAGCGGCTGTCCGTGACTGGGTAGATACCTAGTATTGAATGTAGTTTACCATTCAATCCTCGGAGTAAAACAGGCCACCTAGTCGGTATCGTGGACCACCTTAAGTACTTACCTACCCCTTACCTTTGCATCTAGATACAGTACTTTGTGTCAGTCCCCCCCTAGCGTGCAAGACTTTGAACTTTCGGCCTCGGATTGGGGGAGCTGGAGGGGGTCGGTTGGGGGATTGCCGTCGTCCAGGTCCGTATGCCGTGTGGCCTAGGTTCTTCCAGGCTTGTCTGCCGAGCTTCGGGCAGGGAGGATCGTTGTTGGGAGTCGACGGTCGAGACGTTCGAGACGGGATGGAACAACGGATGCCGGGATCCACCGATGCTGCCCAGCTATGCGTACAGTACTTATAATACGGAGTTCGAGGTAATTACATACTTACCTACTGTACATGGACACGGTGCTTCGCACGGAGTAGTTGTACTGTACTTACTTAAGTGCATCTCAGTACACATGTACCATCCACAGCAATCTATACCTACAGAATAATCCGTACAATAAAGGTGCATCATCACGATGAAACCACAAGCAATGTATTAATACCTCTGGCCTGCCTTGGCGACAGCCTGCAACACTCACAAACAGAGTACATGATTTCGGTTGCCGTCCCTGTGAGGACGACTGCATATGATATTTCGACAAACTTGAACAGCTTGGCCCGTCCTTCCATTCAGCAAACCTGACAAAGAGAGGGAGCAAAAGAACTTGTAATTTTGCAATGGCCTTCAAGGGGAGTTTTTTTTGTTCGTCGTGCCGGTGCTAGCAATGCCACCGTCAGCTCATCATCAGCATCAGCGACATGGCGAGCAGAGCTATTCGCGCGGCGCCACGACTCGGATCCGTCCGACGTGGGCCTTTGTTCTCGTCGTCACCCCCTGAGCTCTTGTTCCTCTGATCGGTAAAGAAATGTCCCCCGGTGCCGATGGCGTCGGCAGCCGTGTCCTGGACGGCACACACAGTCGTTTTCGTATCCGAGCACTGCCTCGACCAGGCCGAGAGGCCGGCCGAGCCGGACGAGTTGAAGTATGCCTTGACGTAGCTGACGGTGAGCAAGGCATCCTGCGTCGGCGGCCCACCGGACCACAGGGGATTCCCGTTGCTCCAGTGCTGCAGGATGACGTGACCGGCACCCGACGGCATCACGTCGCCCGTCATCTCGGTCAGCATTTGGCTGTCGGCGTAGAACAGGACGCGGCCGGGCAGATAGTCGAAGCGGTACTCGTGAAAGCCGTCGGTGGGATCAAAGCCGAGGTTGACGCGCTTGAACGTGCCCGTCTTGCTGGCGTCGTACCCCGCCTCCATCGACTTGGGCGACTGTATGACGAGATTGACCGGATACAGCTTCTTGGAGGCATCAAACTCCCTCGAGAGAAACTCCATGTCGATCTCCTGCGTGTCGTTCCAATACTAGAAGAAGGGAGTCCCCCTGCCTGTTAGACATGTGCGTGCGTGCGTGTTTATGGCCAAGGCCATGCAATGAATGCCATGCATGCCTTTGCCATTGCGCCGATGACTCGGCGTAGGATTGGGCACCACCTACCCAGAAGAAGGCGCTGCAAGTGCCGCTGACCGTGGGCAGCTTCATTGCCGCCCGATACGACCCCCATTGCATGTCCAGCCTCGAGGAATCCACCTCGGCGACGGGCACGGCGTTGCCCTCGAGCGCACCGCCAACACGAAGCTCGAGCCCGCTCCATCGAGGAGGCTCGCCCTCGTCGTCCGTCCTTGGTCTGGGTCGGGACACGACGTTGGCCGGGTCAAAGGCCTTGCCGTACTTGCCGCGTCCGGCCTCGGCCGAGACGTCGAACCGTTGCCTCACCCAGTCCCGGTCTCTCGAGATGTTGGCAATTCTGGTAAAGTCGCTCTCCAAAGCGTCAGTGAACAGCCAAGGACCATCCGCACGACCGTCCGGCGGGCCTTGGACCGAGTAGCCGCATTCGCAGACGGCCGCGCCGGGTGGTGGCACAAAGGCCAGGAAAAAAAGGAGCAGACGCATTCGCTTGCCGCGGTCCCTGCCCTGCGCGATGCAAAGGCGGACAAGAAAGGGCTGCTACGATATTTCTAGCACAGCTGACCAGGGCCTGTGGGTTGACCACAGATATAAGAGGGGACATCGGCGAGAATACGAAGTACCAAGCTACGCCAAGGAATACGAACTGCTTGTTCGTGGATGGCACTGGTGACTACGACCCCTGCCGGGCTGTTCCTGCTATGCACGTCACGGTGGGTAGGAAGGAGAGGATGACGCCGAAGGAAAAGAATCGAGGGATGGATCGCTGCCGAAGCCCCAGGGCAACACTAAACGCGGCGTGACGGGAAAGCCCTGCAGCATGCGTTGACTTTTCTCTGCACAAAACGCGAAACGTCGACCAGACCTGTCACATCGGCCATGCACTGGCGTACCGTACTGTAGTATGTACAAGTAAGTGCACATTCAACAAGATTATATTATTACCTCGTATACAATACAGGACCTATAAGTACTGATGCCCTATGTACAAGTAAGTGCACATTCAACTCGGTACGTGTGTCCTCGTACATGTACGGTATGTGTAAGTAAGTACTGTAGGTGTAAGTAAGTACATGGATTTTTCCCGGTATTACCTGCTGCCTACAATAGTACTAGGTAGTTATGGTATGGAGTACTTGTGATGCTTGTTGATGGCTCACGGACCAACGTACTGTACGGATACGAGTGGAAGAGTAAATAATGCTGCTGTTCTGTATTACGGAGTAAACAGTGCAGTATACGAGGCAGCTAGCTACCTTGGTGCCATGTGCATAAGTGCGCTCTCATCCTCGCCGTTGTACAAGCGTGATCATGAGTCATGCCGAGTGCGATGCGCCTACTTACTTGTTGCATCTTGGAGCTTCACTATTCAAGTATACTTGTAATACAACTTCGCTGAACGGAGGAAAAGAGGAAAAGATGCAGAGCAACCATCCGTTTGGTTTACGTAATTCATCACAAGTACGGAGTGCAGCGTAGGTGAGCGTAGGTGTACACCTGAGTGTAATTAGTACATGCAAGTACGGAGCAGAGTACGGAGGACTAAGAACTAAGGCATACATCATTGGGAGCACAAGGTCGGTGCCCAATACTGTCATCGCGTTTCTCGGCGTCAAGTACTCGAACAGCACTGTGGTGAGCCAAGTGTTTACTGTATTTCCATGTCCGTGCCTCAGTAAGGAATAGTATCGGTTTGACGAGTACTCCGTACATGTACAGTAAGTCCTTCCGTAAGTTATCGTACCCGTGCCAACACCAATCTCGTGAGTGATGCCCAGGTGGTTGGTCGTTGGTGTTTACTTGTGCACCAACGATAGGAATCCCGCCGTAGTTCATCATCATGCCCGACATGGAAATCTCCTCGTGATAATAGGGAGATCTAGAGGCGTCCAGCGATGTTGGGCAAGGTATTCTGCGCAAGGGGGAATCCTACTGGCTTGGAGTCATTTTGTTCCATGAGCGCTGCGCTGGAAGGACCACGCTGGTGGAGCCTTGCTTTAGTGCCTGAACACTGCCTAAGCACAACTACTGTATACTTACTACCCAGTGTTTTATTGCTCGAGCAGCAATACTTCAAATCGTCACGATAAAAATCATCACAGCAACAGCTCCAAGCCCGACGCGCATCTCGCCGCCTTCCTCTTCAAACATCGCAAATCCCTGGCCCCGCACTGCCGCTGCAGTTGCGGATACGGCAGCAGCATGGAAAGGGCCACGCCGACCGACGTGGACGAGCTTTCGTCCTCCGCCACAACCCGAAGCATTGACGGCGTCACCCAGGCTGTCCTGCGCAACCTCGAGGACCAGCACGACTGGACAAAGCTCGAAGTTCGCCACGAAGCGGGCCAAGAGCGGCCACTGATCAGGGGTCTTCCCCCAAAGTTGCTCTACCTGCACCCGGATGACCAGATTGCGGCCCTCGCGCACGAGCGGAAAACGGGCGAGAAGTTGACGCGGGATCCCCAGTTCGAATGGGTTCTTCCCGTCTTTCTAGTCGAGAAGTGGTCGCTCGCCCGCTTCGCTGCCATCTTCGACTCGATTGATCTCGAGGTCGGCACGCGGGCCAAGAGGATCGTTCTGGCCACCCTGCACCACGACTCGACCGTTGTGTACTACTTGATGCAGGAAGGCGCCGTCAAGCCTCGCCAAAACTAGCCGTGGCATCGAAATTGAGCCGTAGCCTACATCTCCTTCGACACGACTTCCCGGGCGATCAGCTCGTCACGAGCCCTCTGCTCGTCATTTCATACCCTCGGCCACCAACAGCATGCATGACCTGGTCAAGGACGAAGGGCCGGTCGACGACCGAACCAGGTCTGTTCATCATGACGGCGAGCCGTGCATCCGTCGCCGGGCGAGGCCAGGGCAGGATGGCGTGCGATGCTATCCTCGTCCCTTGCCTCCGCACTGCTACGGCGCCTTGGGTAGCAAGGAAGCGTCTCGTTTGCGGGTGCAGTTCATCGGAAGGACTGTTTCCCCTCACGCATGACATCTGGTTTACTCGCAACGCAATGAACATTCACCGCTAGCCGTGGGACCTGTGGATTGCGAAGTTGGCTCCATGCCCATCCAACGCCGAGTAGGCTGCCTCGCAAGCCGACCAGGTGGTCCTGCTGACCGCGCCCGAGCTGTCGACCCCGGCAAGGGACGACGTGGCGGCGTGTTGGAACCTCATGTCGATGCTGCTGTCCCAAGTCCCGGACGGCACGTTTTGTTCTGCGGAAAGGCCCTACCGTCCTGCGAATGGAGAGTGTGTGCAGCCAGGTGCGGTTGCACAGCGCTCTGTACTACAAAAAAACCATGTCGAATCGATTCTACGCACATGCTGCCAATGCATCGGACCATTCGGACGGACAGCCTGCATACCGACCTGGAAATTGGACGGCAGCAAATTTACTCGCCCAGAATCGTTTATAGAATGCGGCGAGGGTATTCTATATGCCATACTGAACGATGCGTCTCCGTCGTTGCCCAGACCTAGGCGGTCTCGACAGCGAAGGAGACTTGACTATTTCACGTTGCGTGACGGCATCGACGGAGTGCGTCGATGATGGAAGGAAAGGCTTTCTTCTTCTGTTCGGTATTCGGCAACATGTTGACTTGTTGTGTCATCATAATACTTTATGTACAAGTAATTACAGGCGACTATTCAATCGGCCAATGGCTAAGCAAGCACAATGATGGCTGGTGAAGCGGATGAATAAGAACATGCGTGCACTTAGCAGCATTAGGGTGGTGTGAAGGGGCACGAGAACGGAGTACCTTGATACAGTATCCGTAGAGTATCAAGGTTCCCGTAAGTACTCCGTGCTAGGTAATTACTTGCAGTACTTACGAGCACAGATACAGTAATACAAGTAATGCTACAGGTCGCTAACGGTGGTGGCGCTGACTTGTCCCCGCCGCACTTGGTACTAGTACTTACAGGCACGGGCCAGGAGGTCGTCATCGCGCTAGCAGGCGGCTCGCAGGCTGCCTTCAGCAATGGCATGGATGGTCATGTGGTTGCCATTGATACATCATAGGTACCAGTACGTACTCGCCCACCACCAACACTCTGCTCTCTGCCGACCGTGCAGTACCTGTATGTAATATCACTCCCAACCCTTCGAGAGAATGACGGCCAGTTGCTCCTTTGCGCCTTGCTGACTTCCTCTCGATTCTCCTTGCCCAGCAAACGAACAATCGACGGAGTCTCTGCCGCAGCACCACAACCAGCTGCCGCCTCGGGTTCGCCATGGCGTCCCGCGCCGCCATCCCCTTCCTGGTCGGCATGATGCTGCTGACCGGTGTCTGCAACACGCTCTTGACCAAGTATCAGGTATGCATTGGCATCGACCTCTTCGTTTCATCGCTTGGCTTCCGTCCCAGAATCCGAGAGTGCGTTGCGGGTGTGCATGTCGGTGATGCTGGTGAGGGTGTTGGCGGCCCCCATCCCGGTGAAAGTGTCGTGTGCTCGCTGGAGAGGAGCTGTACCAAGCACGCGTAGGGGAAGCAAGCGATCGACCGATGCTGACATGGCGAGCAAGGACATACAATGCGTCCGCCACTGTGACGGCCGCGGGAGGCCGGTCCATTTCGAGCAACCGGTGCTGCAGACGGCGCAAATGTTCGTCGGCGAAATGGGATGCTGGCTCGTCGTCGCCGTCGTCTCCCTCCACCGCCGTTTCTTCTCGACTTCCGAGCCCGCCGACCGTGGCTACGAGCAGGTCGATACGTCCGAGGAGGCGGCAGAGGCTGCCGGGAGTCGGCCGCTGCTTCACCCGGCCGCACCCTCGGTCCTCCGCGGCTACAGGGTCCTCCTTCTCTCCCTGCCCGCCTTGTGCGACATCTGCGGCACGACCCTCATGAACGTCGGCCTCCTTCTCGTGGCCGCATCGATCTACCAGATGACCCGCGGTGCCCTCGTCCTCTTCGTCGGCCTCTTCAGCGTCCTCTTCCTCCGACGTCATCTTCACCTGTTCCAGTGGCTCTCCCTCGTCGGCGTCGTCCTCGGCGTCGCCGTCGTCGGCCTCGCCGGAGCCATCTGGCCGGACGAAAAGAGCGGCGCGGGCACGACGGCGGATGCAGGGTCGGGACTGACGGACGCCGCCAGAGCAATCATCGGCGTCTCGCTCATCGCCGGCGCCCAGATATTCACCGCCACCCAGTTCGTCCTCGAGGAGTGGATGCTCGAGAACTCGACGATTGAGCCGATCCGCGTCGTCGGCTGGGAGGGCCTCTTCGGCTGCCTCGTCACCTTTCTCTTCATGATTGTCATGCATCTGCTCGTCGGCCGCACCGACGCCGGCAGGTACGGGTACTTTGACATGGAGGAAGGTTTCCGCCAAATGATGCAAAGGCGCATCTGGGTCTCGAGCGTTCTCATCATGATCAGCATCGGGTAAGACCCTTGGCCTGACCGACCCCAGCATTCGTTTGATTGATGGACCGGCTAACCAAGCTATTCTCGCAGCGGCTTCAACTACTTTGGCCTGTCGGTGACGCGCAACGTCAGCGCCACATCAAGGTCGACCATTGATACCTGCCGGACGCTGTTCATCTGGATCGTCTCCCTCGGGCTTGGTTGGGAGTCCTTCAAGATGCTGCAAATCCTCGGCTTCGCTATGCTTGTCTACTCAACCTTTGTCTTCAACGGCATCGTGGAGCCGCCTCTGAAGAGGCTATGGCCCGACAGCGAGGTGGAGGAACTGCTGCCGGAAGAGCCCATCGAACACATGTAGAAAGGAAGGGAGTAGGGGTGAGCAGGTGTCGCGACTCCTCGCATCGCGTATCCGCCAGCGCCGGCAATGGCGTCGTATCGTCAGATCGGTCGATCGACCGACTGCTTGCCTTGCCTTGCCTGTCTTTTGGATTATTTTGTTCTCTTTGGCCCCTTTGGTTCTCTCGACTCGTGGGAGAAGAGCATCGAGCTGGTGGTGCACGCACGTGTCGTGGCCTAGAGAGAGAGCGCCGTAGTTGGTACACCCGAATCAGGAACACAATGCACGCCGTTCTCGGCAACACGTAGATCGAGTCGGTCGGTCAACCCTGGTGACAAGGCTACAATGACAGAATGATGCGCCAATACCGAATGCTGCCTATTATAAATGAGTACATGCAAGATATTCAAAATAACAACTCCCACGCCAAGGATTGATGCGCCGCTCATGTGACCCTCTATCTGCCAGGGTAACCCTCGGTCGGTGCAGAGTAGCAAAATGATGAGAAAAGAAAACAAAATCCCTCCTTCCCACTCCCTCCTTCCGGGATGAGCATGATGATGAGCCAATGTGCCGAAGCAAGCGCACGGCGTCATGTCGTCTCAACTAACCCCGGCATCGCAGCCAGATGGTCCAACTCGCCTAGTGGGACGACGAATCAAACGTTCGCCGAAGCTCCCTCGCTGGCTCGACGCTTCTCCCGCCACTGCCCTACGCAACTTTGCTCGCGCACATCCCAGATCGGCGTGCAGCTCTCATGGCCATTGCGCTTCGTTGTTGCCTCGGGCACCGCCTTCACCATCATCTCCTACCGGCCTTGCTATGCGACGTTGCAAAGCAGCTCGGCTTCGAGTATGAACTTTCCCTCCTTGTACTTTTCCGAGTTTTCGTATGCCTTGTCGTACTTCCAGCCAACCGTCTCCTTGCACTGACGACAAGTGATATCGCGGACGACGTGGCGGCCCGTCGTCATGTTTCGCTCGAGGGGCTCGCCTGCATCGACGTTGACGACGTTGTGAAACAGATAGGCCTTGCCATGCTGGCCACGGAAGTTCTGTTCCCAGAGGTTAATGCTGTCCTTCAGGGGCGAGCCTCTGGGGTCCCGTCCGCTACCGGAAGGAGAAAGGCCAGCGAGAGGGAGGCTGCTGACGGAGAGGCAACATACCCTGCTTATGATATCCTCATGGTTGGCAAGATGTGTCTTGCATGACTTGCAGCCGTAGATCTTGTTGCTCGTGAGGTAGGTATTGTATGCGAGGCCCATGACGAGGTAGCAGCCTGGGTTCAGGTCAAGAGCCGAGGGTGGATTCCAAGAGCAATGTACGCCAACCGTCTATCCGTAGGTATCTGGCCGGTAAATATGACGACGGCCACGAGAGCGGGCTCGAGCGACTGGCCGATTCTCTGCGCCGTACGACAGAAAAACGAACGTCGACGTCCAAGGTGGATTCAAGGCGGGTGGCTGGCTGGGCGAATGATGAGCTCGTCAATCTCCCAGACAGCAGCTTGTCGATTTCGACGTCCAAGGCGGATTCAAGGCGGGTGGCTGGCTGGGCGAATGATGAGCTCGTCAATCTCCCACACAGCTTCTCACCGACAGGAAGCTTGTCGATTTCGACGTCGAAGGAGAGGAAAGGCCAAACCGGACGAGAGGAGTGCGATCACGGGGAGGGTGAAAGGGCAGAAGACGATGTCGGGATGAAGTGTGTTGCGTTCTCGAGAGCAGCACTCTAGATATACGTACGGTATGGATGACTGACGGTGGAACGAACGAATGGGAAAGGCCCGAGGTAGGAGGCGGTAATACTTACATGTACGCACGCCTACAGTGACACACACACGGAGTACATGAATGTACATGCCTGGCGCTGGTTGGCTGAGAAGGGAAGTCGCACGCAGCTCGTCCCGAGGGCCCGACAGGCTGTTACTGGGCGCCATTCGCCATGCCATTGGCCAAGCTATAAATACAGTGCGTACCCAGTCACCCAGCAAAGTTTCCCGTGTGGGGTGCCTTGTTCAAGAACGGACCTAAGTACATTGCAAGTAATACAGTACAAGTGTACTCCGTAGTACTTGTGAGTACTTACAAGTCCACCTACAGTACAGAGAACTTGGTGCCCACAAGTACATGTACTTACCTAGTTCCACAGTATATGCCCTTTCCTGGACTTACTGTAACATAAATACTCGCAAAGCATCATTAATACTTGCAAAGTAATATTTATACTTGCAAAGTAACATTAATACTTGCAAAGTAACATTAATACTTGCAAAGTAGCATTAATACTTTCAAAGTAACATTAATACTTGCAAAGTAACATTAATACTTGCAAAGCGTACTCCGTACGAAGTACTCCGTAGTTGGACACCAAACAAGAAATAATACTCCGTCCACCTACGTAAATCACCTACTACAGTACGGAGGCAGCGGTAGTTGTATCCAAGTTAGTACTGCAAGTACGGAGTATGGAGTAGAGATCGTGACGTACAAGTATACTTAGTACGGAGATGCCTGGCATAATATGCACTACAGTACTTGGGCACTCCGCGGCAAGGACAGACGTGCTTAAGTATATACTTGCAATAAATAGTACGAGTTCATAATACTTGCTCCTTGTAGGTGCACATGCACATCCAAGTTTGCTACTGCTGCCGTGGCTATCTGGCTTCGTTAGTACACGTGCTGTACTGTACTTGTACGCAAAGGCATCACCGCCGTGCACGAAGCGATTGACTCGGCCGACACGAGCGCCATCATCGGCTCCAACGAGTGCTTGCTCCGCGAGAAACAGTGGCGATTGAGTGTACAAGCATAGGCATATAATATGTGCATGCATACTGATACTAGTATCTTGGTATCTACACATCAGAGTCGAGATTTATCCTAGCCAAGCAAGCCCATCTAACATGCAAGTAAACCATCCCCTCACGACCGTCCCCCGGAAATACATCCGAGCCCGAGTCTTTTTCTCACTCGTATGTACGCGTGCTCTTCTCTCCTGCGCGACCCCTTTTGCTGCCCACCCGTTCTGAGCAGAGCCCAGAGCCGGTCGTGTACGTTTGACAATTTTCAACGGCCCATACTCCCCCAACCGACGAATGAATGCTCGTTGGCCATGCATGCAAAACACAATGCTACCCACCATGCTCCATCCTCGCTTCCCCCTTCCCCTGCCCGCCTACGCCGCCGTGCTCTGGCACCGCCTTTTCGGGTTGCTCCGACCAGGACGCTTCTTCGATCCTTTGGATTTTTGGTCGCCGCCCTCGATGAACTTGATGAGCTCATCGAGGCTGCGAGAATCCAGCTGCGATTCGGGCGACATGCGCCGAGCCTGCCCGGCCGTCGAGGGTTGGCCGCTCGCAGCCGGCGTGGGAAAGCGGATGCCCGATCGGATGCGCCGCGCCTGCACGTCCTTGGCATGCTTGGCGATCGAGACGGCGTTCTGCGTCAGCTGCTCGAGCCAGCTCTCGGCCTCCTTCGTGTTCTTGTCGTCGGGCCCCAGCTCGCCGAGGAAGATGCTGTACGACTCGCGCATGCGGTTGACGGCGGCCTTTGAGTCTTGGTCCAGCGCGAGCGCCTGGGCGAGCTGGAACAGCAGCGTGGCCGAGTTCACCGACTGCCTGCCGAAGACGGACTCGCACACCCGCAGCGACTCCTCGAACCAGCGCCTCGACTCGTGGTAAGCCTTGAGGTGCTGCAGCATCACCGCCGCGTTGTTGATCGTCGTGATGGAGTCGGGGTGGCCGGGTCCGTAGATGACCTTCCACAGCATCAGCGCATGCTTCGACGCCGCCAGCGCCCCCTTGCTGTCCCCGGCTTGGTGGAGGAACAGGCTCAGGTTGAGGTAGTTGAGCAGCGTCTCCGACGAGTCGACGCCGACGGTGCGTTCGGACACGACGATGGCCTTCCTTGCGAGCTCGACCGCCGCCTCCTTGTCGTCCAGCTGGTAGTACAGCATCGACAGGCTGTTGTACACCTTGGCCACTTCGGGGTGCAGGATGCCGTAAATCTGCTCGTGGAGCGACAACGACTCCAGCAAAAGTTCCTGGCCGAGCTTCTTTTGATTCTGGACGATGGAAAGGCGGCCGGCCTCCAGGGCCTCGTCGGCAAGCGCGCTCCTCGGGCACGAGTGCTTGACGAGCGGCACCGTGTTGACAATGTCGTCCGGCGTGAAGGTGTGGGGGACGACCGCCGACGGCGCCGAGGCGGGCGAGCCGTCTCTCGTCTTCTTCTTCTTCTTCTTCGAGTCTCCGTTGACCTGACCGTTCGCCCCAGGCTGCGCCGCCTCCGCAGCGGACGGCGCGCCCGGCACTTCCTCAAACGTATAGTCCCTGGCTTGCACTTGGAAGCCCAGCCTCAAGCAGACCTCTCGCAGCAGCTGCGTGTTGCGGACCTCTTGCGCCCACCGGTCGCCCAGCTTGTACCTGAATCGTCGAAGGACTTGCTCCTCGATCTCTGCCTGCAGAGTATCCGGCGTCACGCGCTCGAACGCAAAGTCACCGTCGGGATACAAGGCTCGAAGCGCCGAGTCAACGTCGGCGGTAGGTTTCTGGTTCAGCGCGCGGCCCAAGAGGCAGTTTAGCAGGTGAGACACGCAGGCCGCGGTGAAGGGAACGGCGAGAGCGCGGAGGTAGCCGGCGGCGACGTGCTTGAAAGCGCGCGACACCATGTCTTGTACGCAAATGTCGCGCAGGCAACGCAGACGCCCATCCGTGGCGAGAGTGGCCACTTTTCCGAGGTATCGGATGTTGATGCCGCGCTTGTGAAGGAGACGGCTGAGGGACTGGCCATCCATGGGGAAGCTTATGTCGGACTCCGAGAGCTCCCGCAGAAGCGCCGGGATGGCTTGGTCCCGAAGGTGATTGCACGCCTCGCGGACCTCCTTTTCCTCCTCCTCGAGCTGCGACTTCTCCTCCTCGCTCTGCGGCAGCTGGCCGCTGAAGGCATCGGGGTTGAGCGCAAATTTAAAGTCCGAGAGATCCAGCTTGTTGCTTGTCGAGCTGTCGCCCTCCGCTTCGGCGACCTTGCCCTCGTCGGCGCCGTCGGCGGCCGGCTCCTGCTTCTCCTGCGCCCGACGAGCCAGCATCTCGTCGACCCACTGCTTCATCCTGAAACGTGCAAAAGACTCCACCAGCTCCGGGCGTAGCACCGTCATCTGGTGAGGGTACGCGCCAGCCTCGGCGCCTGTGGCCTGAGACTTGGATTCTTCAATCCAGTTGATGTCGAACGGGGTGATGCGGTACAGGTCCAGGACGTATTTGCGGCCGTCAGTACCCATCAGACCTTTCGTCTCTATGCTGGCCTCGAGGTCGAATCGCTTCCCGTCCTTGTCCCAGACGGGGTGCTGCTTGACCTTGAGCGCCTTCGAAAGCGTGGCAAACGTGGGGGCAAACCGCTCATCCGCTGCGACGACATCTTTCCCGTCGACGGCACCGTAGTCGATCTGGTTCTCGCCAGGTTCTCGCTGCTTGAAGATTCCAGGCACAATGCTCTGGCCGACAATGCGCTTTCCGAGGTAGTCAACGACGACGGTGGCAGGCGTGAAGAGGCCGGCGATGTCGAGCTGGTTCACCAGCCGGACCCCGGCAACATCCTTCCCGGTGGCGACGCGAGCGGCTTCGTCGCCGCCCTCGGACGTAAAGGTCCCCACTCCGTCGGCGCCAAAAGAGAAGAAGATGTTGTTGTATACGAAAATCTGCGCGTCCCGACACTCCGTGGGGTTCAGAGGAGCAAGCTCACCGCGAGCAACCATAACCGCGCCCTTGGTTGCGGCATCGTTGTAGTCGGCATAGAGCTTCGATATGAGACGCTCGCGGAAGACACGATCCTGAACCGTCTCTTTGGGGAGCTCCTTGGCCGACTGGAGCTCCTCGTTCCAGTCCCGCAGGGAGTCCGTGTTCTCCGCTCCGGACAGCAGGTACGGCTCCTGGGGGCGGGTGGCATCGGGCACGTGGGTGCATAGGGTCGACTGAGGTGAGGGCACTGCCCAGGGGGCCGCCGGTATGGCATTGGTGATCTGGAAGGTGACGAGCGGGTCTCGTTGATTGTTGTACTCTTGCAGTTGCAAGAAGGAGTCGTCAAAGGATGGAGAGAGCAGGCTGACGAGCTCGAGAAGAGAATGGGCCGACTGGCATTTGGGTGCAGGGCGAGGAAAGGGATCGAATTTGGTGTTGGAAGACTTGTTGACGAAGAAGCCGGAAACGTGAGAGGTAACTTGGAACTGCTCGCCCTCTAGGGTGGTGACGACAATGTAGAGCAAGTGGCCTTGCTGCCGCAGGTGGCAGGGGGGTGGGTTCCAAGGGGACAGGGACACCGTCTTGAGAGTCTTGGGAGGTGGGTTGGTGGGCTCGGGAACGAGCTGTGTCAGGGATGGCAGAGCTTGGAAGTCGAACTCCTCGACGGCAGGCCGGTCGGCGCCGTCTGCCTCGGCGACGGGCTTCAAGTCCAGCCTCTCGAAGAGCGATAGACCGGGCAGGACGCCTTGAGAGTAATCCGTGCGGTCGCCCGCAGCGCCGATGAGCTCTCTGATCCTGACGAGGTGGATGCGCGCCTCCTTTTCAGTGTAGGGGTCCTGGACCAAGTGGAACTCGGGTTCGGCATCGAGGTCGGGAATTTCTGCTATGGAGATGAAGTCGTTCACTTTTTGGCCGCGATACTCGAGGTGGAAGCACGTGTGGCGGAAGGCGGCCGGCATGTCGATGATGGATTGGCGAACCTCATGAACCTGCTCTTGGGACGAAACCTGTTTGCCCGGGTCAGTGAGTGGCGCAGTGGTAACGGTTCGGGTGAGAACGTCCTCACCATGATCTGCATCTTTTGAGCCTTGGGATCGGGCAAGACAATGGTCAGGTTTATTAAAGCTGTGCCGCCTTTGTCAGGATCGGTTTGGAGCTCCTCAAAGTACGGGCATGGGGATCGTACAGTCGGCTCCGGCATCCGCCTCCACCTCGGCAGAGTTGGCCATGACATCACCAGGTTCGACGGAGTTGTTCTCTAGATGGCAGTGGATTACACGGTCAGCCAAGCACTCGGTCAATTGGACCAAGGAAGTGGTCCTAGAAGTCCATGGATGGCAAAGTACCTGGAACCGACGAGGCTGGCGTCGGAGACTGTGCTTCGGCAGCCATGGTCACAACCGAAGGCCAGAGGAGGGGCGGCGTGAAAAGGAAGGGGGGGGGGGAGGGGAGGGGTTGAGTATAAAGGTACAGGTACAGTTAGAATACAAGATGATATAGAAGAGAGAATGACGCCGGTCTTGGACGCACCGACCGACCCGTATATGCAGTTGAGGAAAAGGCGGGTGAGCACGGAGTAGCTGCAGGAAAAAAAATTGTGTTGGTGGCAACACAATTATTAGTGAGGTACGGGCAGGTCGGTCGGCAGTAGGAGAGGATCGAAGGGAAACTTGTTTGGTAGGTACTGCTGATGTACCTATCGTACCCGCCTTTTCATCGAATAACGGTTGGTGCCGTCGTCCGCTCCAAACAAGCTGTCGTCGATGTACTTTGTCGGTACCTCACTTGCAGGTCGCACACAGAATGCAAAGGCGCTAGTGTCGGAAGGGAAGAAAGTAAACAATGACGGCTCACAGCTCGGTGCGCCTGATACTGTGTACTTACTGCACGCATACTTCCATGCACGGAGCTTACTGTACATACACGTACGGTATATATGCATGCCTTGGACCACCGGCATGCACATCATCTACCATCAGCGCTCTTTTCACTCCACATTGTGTTCTGCATTTTTACCTTCTGCTGTGCGAGTCATTTGCTCTTTTTGGAATCAACTGTTGAGCTTCCTGGAAATTCTACATGCATCCGGTTGGCAGTCAAACGAGATCCGAACGGCCTCTCATACCAAGCCCCAGCCCTCTCCATTGCGCCGCCTCTCCCCGTCCAAGCACCAGAGCACACCATCTCCAACAACCATGGACGGCCGTTCGGTGCCACCGGCTTCTGCGTCAGCTGCAGTCGCGACTGACCAGCTTGCGTCAGCTTGCTGTCAATGACAGAGCTCCTCCTCCCGCGCCGACGCAGTCCAGGGAGTCAAAACGGCCTCGGGCGACAGGTCAAGAGCCGGCGCGGTCACTCAGCAAACGCGCCCGGGTGACGTATCGCGGTCGCAAGCGTCAAGCCGAGCCGGCGGCGCCGCAGCAGCCGGACAGCTTGCTCAGGACCCCGCCACGGCTGTTTCGCACCCTCGGGGCCATCAAGTCCATCGATTCGTCTCCGCTGCCAGGGCACGTCGACATCGCGACGCCCGTGTGGCGCAGGATCCGCGAGCTGCCAGACACTCCCCCGGGGGCGCCGACGAATGCAATTCCTGCTCCGTCCACGTACAATGGCTCGGCCGTCTGCTTGTCGGAGATTGCAAGGGACATGCGCCCGCTGCGGCAGAGGGTCGGCAGCGAACGATACAGGATCTACGAGGCGCTGCTGGATTGGTTGAAGAGCTTGCTTCAGCTGACCATGCCCGAGGCTTGCGAGCCTCGCGGGAACTCGCTCCTCGGCATGTGCCTGCGCAAGATACCCGCCTGTGTCGCCAACATCGAGGCATACGAGAGGCAGGTGGCGAGGGAAGAGGGGCGACAAACGGCGTGGGACGCCTGCACCGTCTCCTCGGAGCTGTACGAGCAGCTCGAAGCGCTTGGAAGCGCGGCCTCTGGATGGCGGCCGCTGAAGCTGGCCGTGCGATGCCACGCCATCGCCATCCTCACCGAGGCTGTGTCCGAGGCGCTATTTGAGCCGACGTACGTCGGGCTTCTCGTGCGACTGTGCCTGCTGCTGCGCTGCCCCGACGAGGCAGCAAGACTCGGCGCGTCCACCAAGGTCGTCCTTCCGGTGCCACGAAGCATGCTGGGCAGCATGGCAGAGGACGAGCAACTCTTGCCGCTGGGCGAGCTGCTCGATCCATCATCTCGCACCATCCACCTGCCGTCGGCGGCGGGCTGTGTCTTGTCGCTCATCCGAAAGGGTCTGTTGCCCACGCAATGGCTCCACACCCGCCCCTTTGCGAGGCTGTGGGTGTCGGGGCTGGAGGCCGTGGCTGCGAGCAAGTCGGGGGCGTGCGTGACCGAGCTCTTGTCGACATGCTTGCCGCTCCTAGTGGCGAGCGGGCGAGATCAGGGGCAGGCACCGACGACCGAGGGCGAGCTCACACTCATCAACATCGTGGCCGGCTTGGCGGCGGCTGGTCTCTCCGTCGCCACGGAGTCTCGGGGAAGCATCAAGGAAGGCAAGCGGAGACGGGCGTGGAGGCGGGTGCTTCTCGTGCTGGACGTCGCCTTCAACGCAGCCAACCAGCGAGGACGACGGACAAAGAATCGGCCCTTCATCTTCGCGCTCGCACGGCATCTGGTGCTGACCTTTTCGTCGTTTGCGGATGACACCTTGAGGCGACAGGCCCGGCTGGAACTGCAGGAAGTGGCGGCAAGGCTAGGAGGCGGTGCAGGCGGCAGGATGCAACACCGCGAAGCGATGCTCTTCATCTGCTCACTCGCGCACTACCGCAGCAGGACCTGTGCAACGACACGCCGGCGTAGCGTGACCGAGCTGTGCGCCCCATTGGAGATGCTCCAACAGGCCGGCGGGCTGGCCCACGACCTGCAGACGGACGTTGCGTTCCTGTTGGCCCAACGGACCAAAGACCTACGAGACCTGGCCTTTGCGGAGAGCCTGGCCAGCAGCGCGGAGGCTGCCGACGGCAACACCTTGTCCTCCGGATGGCGATGGGAGGAGGGAATTAGCGAATGGGTCATGACCGATCGAGAGGTGGAGGATGACATCCTCGGCGGTGGCACGGAAAAGTCGAGCGAGGTGCGTTCCGAGACAGTGGCAAATCCAGCTGGCCATCCGAGGATTCAGAGTCGCAGGGTGAGGAAGCAAAGCTTGGCGGCCTCAGCTCCTGCCGCTGCGCCCGCGCCTGCCTCGATCGTAGCATCGGGCCCTGCGCCGGCAAGAGCGCTGTTGGCGGGAAGAAGGAGGAGCTTGATGGTTTGCGGCAGGAGCGGTGGGTCGATGGACCCCTGGTCCTCGCCAACAATATCTCCCAGCTTGCCTCTCTCCTCACCCTCGGCCTCATCCCCAACCTCTTTCTCAGTCTCATCCTCCATCTCATCCTCCATCTCATCCTCCATCTCATCCTCCATCTCATCCTCCATCTCATCCTCCATCTCATCCTCCATCTCATCCTCCATCTCATCCTCCATCTCATCCTCCTTCTCACCCTCCAACTCATCCTCAATCTCATCTTCAATCTCATCCTTTACCTCATCCCCAGCCTCCTCCTCAACCTCAACCTCGTCCTCACCCTCATCGAGACAGATACGGGTACGGGTCCTCAAACGCTCCACCAGCCTGCTTGGACGGCCGCCAGCAGTAGATGAGTGGGACGACCTGATGTGATACGGTCGGCCGGATGGAAGGTGTAGACCAAAATATACATGACAAACGGTCCGTTTCGACAACGTCCTCGAGAATTTTCGTGCATGCGTTGGCGGGATAAGATGGGTTGTCTATGCAGTGGTTATCAATACGTGTCTGGGCCCCCGAAAGTGGTATCGTATTCATCGACGTCATTTGGCTTCGTTTGCCTCCTCTCCATCAACCTTCAGACAGCGGTTCCTGAAACTTCACTGACGTAGGCCGTGGTATCTCAAGGGTCCGAGGTTTTCGCGTTATTGTGAATGGACGGACGAGTACGATAATGAGACCGACGCCCGTGAAGCTCATGCCAAGCACGGGCATTCGTACAATACAAGCATCAGGCTAACGATTACCAAGTAGGTTCCGATGGGTGAACGAGCCGAAGAGACCATTGTAGCAAAATCCCATGCTGCGACCACTCGTCGACGAGGGAAATCCAAGGCACGCATGCATCTCCCATGGTCCTACCAGATGCTCCATTCCTTGCTCCCAAAACCCACCTGCTAGACAATGGCAGGGCCAAACACAACGAGCGAGCCTGCTGAGCACAAAGTTCAGACGCAACCCGATACTTCAAGCCATCCCCCCGACGTCCTCCCCCCCCCCAAGAAGGTTGGCATTTTAGTCGCCCTCCAAGGCGTTCGCTACGGTGGCACCACGTCCCACCGGCGCATGATACGAGCTGATGGATTGGAAGCCTCTGAGGTGAGGTGAGAGAATCGCAGGTTAGCCATGGTCCGCTGAACGTCTGGGTTCTCCCATCTAGCTTACTTGGTCAAGTCGAAGCCTTGCTCCTCCGGTTCCGCCTCCGCCTTCACACGCTCCTGCGACCCGCCGTTCTTCTGCGGTCGCGAGGGGCTGCTTGGTGGAGATTTGCTCGCCCGAGGCGGGCTGCTGCTCGGCGGCGGGAGCCCGCGAGCACGCTTGGAAGGGCTCAGCTCGTATTGGGCCGACGGCCGAAGCGGCGTGCTTCCAATGTCGGCGTACTTCCAGAAGGGGGCGGGAGAGCTCGTCGGCATGTGCTGGCTCGGCCGCTGGGCGGTGCTGGGGGGGGCGAGCTTTGGGTGTATGCGCGGAGGCGCCGGCGTGACAAACGACGTGCCGTCCTCTTGCAGGTACGACGAGGTAAGTGTCGGCGATTGGGGGTTGAAGGCGGAAAAGGAGGAATCTTGGGCGACGGTCGGTTTCCGTTGTCGAGGTAACGGGCTGCCGTCAGCCGCCAGGGTCGCCGCCCTGGTCGCCGTAGGCTCCGGAAGGCGTTCGGGCGTCGACTGCGAGATGCGGAGCGAGGATCTTTGAGGCGGCGAGGCCAAGGGCGAGCACCGCCGCTTCCGCGTCGACGGCGTCTCTCGCGACGCCATGTCCCTCGGCCCCTGGGCGATGTAGTTGAGCTGGTTCGGCGAGGACGGCGCCGACGAGCCTCGGTGGCCGCCACGACCGATCTTGTAGGCGTTCCGGATCATGTCCTCTCTGGCCTCGGAGACGATCTGCCACTTCATGCCCTTGCCCGGCTCGTCGGTCGATCTCGCCACCTTGTCGAACGACTTGCTCAACGAAAGATTATGCCGGATCGAGTTCTGCGAAGCCAGGTCAGCGACGCACGTCGGGCGGCCGGCCGGGCACCCGGCGCGGCCATGGGCGAGGGAAATCGAGGGAGCTCACCTGCCAGCCTGCGGGAGGCTGGTGACGATAATAGGAGTAGCTGTTGGTGATGAAGGTGTATATGCCGCTCAGGTTCAGCTTCCCGTCCGGCGCGTTGAGGATGGCCTGCGTGATCATCTGGGCGTAGCTGTACTGGGGCTTGATGTGCTGGTTGTCGTCGTGGCTGAGGTCCACGCTGCCGGCGCCCATCATGACGGCGGGGGTGCTCGCGGCGGCGGGAGACTTGACCGTCGGGGTGGCGTCGCGACGTTGAGCCGAGGATGGCGTCCCCGGTCGTCTGGTCTCCGTACGGCGACGGGACGAGGAGGCGGCGGCGGCGCCTTGGTGCTGGGCGTCGGCGTCGAGGCCGCACCTCTGAAGGAAGGTCGAGTGGATGTGGAGGGGGCTGATCTCGGACGGCAGGACAAACATCATCTCGACGTTGCCGATCTCGACGACCTGGCCGCTGCTGAGGGCGTGGGACGCGAACGGCTTCAGCTGCTGGCCGTCGACCTTGGCGCCGTTGCGGCCCTTGACTTGGAGGAGCCACCTCTCCTCCTTGGGATCGAACGAGATGGACGCGTGGTCGCGCGAGACCATCTTGCTCGGGCCGAGGTCGATGTGGACCGCCGTCTCGTCGTCTTGGTCGTCAGGGTTCGGCAACTCCGGGGCGCGACCTATGTTGACGGACAGCTTCGTGATGTAAAAGGTCCAATCCAACGCGGCGACCTTGGCGTACGCCTTGACCCCGTCGCCGTTGGCCTCGTGGATGGCGTTGGCGTGGTCCTTGGCGGCCTGGACGGGCTGGGCCTTGAGCTGCTGGCAGACCTGCGTCACGACCTGGTCGTCGTCCGTCCTGGACGGCTCCGTCGCCTCGTGAGCGGGCGACAGCCGACTCCGCTCGGCCGGGTCGAGAGATGGAGCCTTCTTGCGCCGCTTCACCGGCCGCCCGGGCGAGGAGTCCTCGACGTCGTCGACGTCGTTGCCATCGACGGCTCGGCGCACGTCGCGACGGCCACCGAAGGCCCTCTTGGCAGACGGCGGCATCGCGAGAGGGGGCAGCGGCGGGCCTATGCGCTCAAGAGCTAGCTTGTTTCCTTTGCGCACCGTGGCGATGACGGCGATCGGATCCGTCCGTTGGCCCGTCCGTTGCGCCCGACGGTCTCGCTCGGCGGTGCGAGAAATGTAGGCCGCGAGGTGGGAGGGCCGATCCTCGTACGTGCCAGTTTCGTCCGTGCCGAGGGCGCGAGGGTTGGAGGGTGCGAGGGTTGGAGGGCGAGGCAGAGGTCGGGGCCGAGGGAGACCGGGGAGGGAGGGAGAGGGAGAGAAGGAGGGAGGGCGGCGAGTCGAGTCGAGGGCAGCGGCTTCGTCGGTCACATTCAAGGTGGTTGGCAGGGCATGACAATGATGGTGTGTCAGTCCGGCCTCAAGAACAAGCAATCAAGAAGCGTCGATGCGGTTGCGCGGCAAGTCGGTTGGCCTGGTTTCGTGCCGGCAGCATGGCGATGAACGAAAGGGCCTCGTCTCGTTCAACCACCTCATCAAAAGCGGTCGCTGTCCCCAAAGTTTGAACCGCGTCGCGTTAATGGTGCTTGCCCCACCCGGATGGAACGAACCAAGGGAAGGGGCATTTGGGAGGCGCCACGCAAGCAGGCGGGCCAAAGCGGCTGAACCACGATTCGAGTACTTGTACTTACTCCATACCAACCAGTACCTTGTATATACAACTAATACTGTAGGTGTACAATACATAAGTAAGTACGGAGTACATGGACAGGTAAGTACATGGACAGGCAAGTACATAGACAGGCAAGCACATAGACAGGCAAGTACATAGGTAGACAGGCAAGTATATAGACAGGCAAGTAAGTACATAGATAGGTAAGTACATAGACAGGCAAGTACATAATAGACAGGCAAGAACATGGACAGGCAAGCACATGGACAGGCAGGCACATGTACAGGCAAGTACATGGACAGGCAAGTACTTACATGGACAGGCTGGTACTTACATGGACAGGTACAGTAAGTACATGGAGAGTACGGGGTACTAACGCGGCAAAGCGTAATGCAAGTACAGAGTATGAAGTGCACTTGTAGGCACCTCTTTACCAAGTACAGCATGTACTCCACTAACGAGTGCACTGAACATTCCCATGCTAGTGGTGTCGGACGTACGTTGGCGGTTCGTCGGACCAATGCACCTTTGTTCGTGCAATGCAAGTTGCTCGTCTGCTGAGGAATAATACGCCATGAATTAATTTATTCATTCGTGCCAAAGGCATCATCGACCCGACACCCTACCGAGTTGTCATCCACATACGACCGACCTTATTCTCGAACCGCCCCCGTGCCGCGAGTGAGTGCATCCATCGAGCATAAACGTACCCAGTTGGCAAGGCCATGAACGCATCAAATCGGCAGGCGAATGAGATGTAGACAGCACATACAAGTACCCATGATGCCAGAACACAGTACTCCGTACTACCATACTCATCGCCTGCATACGTATGCACTTCGTTCTACCTACTCACACCCACGTGAATGCCTGCTTGAGACATACTTCGTGTGTCTGTATCCACAGGTATTACCTTACATTCTGCGTGTGAGTATCATCTAATTACTCCGCACAAGGATGTAGCTAGCGTGCGATTAAACCTACCATATAGGTTGCTAATGTACGAATAGCCATGCTAGTTCCACGAAGCACTCCTGCATATCCACGAACATATACAGTCAAGTTTATTCGCTTTGTTCAGAACTATGGGTGATCGGGTTGGCGGCTCACGGTCGAAGCCAAGCCAGTCCCCTCGCCCATGGATGGGAATGGATACACTTGTGTACTCCGTGTCCAATGCTCGACTGCTCATGGCATCTCGATGCTGTTCTCGATATCAATCGTTCTTCCGACCATTTCCGCATTCACTTCCGCAGGAATCCGCGGCAAGACTCAACGTCCCCCGGCGCACAGCAGCTACCAGAGCACAGAATGTCCCTATGGTAACACTCCTTCGAATTGGCCTACCTCCTGGCCGGAACGGCTGTTGGCTTCCACCAGACTCGCTCGTCAGCCTCCATTCGTACTGGCGCACGCGACTTCAGATGCGTCACCGATTCTCGACGCCAATCTGTCGTAGACTCCCCATCTCACCATCGATCCTGGACTCGCCAACTCTAGGTGCACACCGTACGTAGGTGCCCGTTCCTCGCTCTGTGGGAGAGGTGCTGGTGGGTGGCAACCCATGGTTCTCGACGAACCCCGGTATCCAGCTGCTCTCCCCTTCACGGACGGCGAACCGACCAGCAGCGACGCGCGCGCGTTCCCAGGCCGGAGCTCACCTCCACCAGTCTGACGCACGCAGTCGACGACGCCAGTCCCGGTGCTCGTCCATCCAGCCGTGCTGTTCCTCGCCCGCGCCGCTCTGCGACAACGTCGGAACGCCGGACCGGACGCTCTGGGCTGAAGCATTGACCCTGAACTCGTTCGACCAGGGTTTCGCTACCCGTCCGCACGTCATGACCACCGTGTCGTCGAACGCCTCTCCTGCCCGCCGCATGGAATCCGAAGTGAGCTCGGTCGATCGAGCGTTCAACCTGGCACTTCCAGAGCGCCCAAAACAACCGTGTTCTCGCCCCGTCGCTTAGAGAAAGCCCGACTCGGCAAGCACCCTTTGAGGCGGGAGACGTCAGCACGCAAGCACGTTCCAGAAAGGATGGACATTTTGGATGGACGTTTGTGTCCACCCATGGAAAAAACGGGCCGAGAGCATGCCGTGGCAAGGATACGTACCTCACAATCTTCTCGTCTTCACGCTCACGCGGCTCAATCTGCAAGCTCTTGTCGTACATCTCGTGGACATCGCCCGCGGCTTGCATGTTGTTCTGGATGTAGTCCTGCAGCTCCTGGACCGGCTGAAGCGAGTATCCGACATTCTGGTACTGCTGAATGTCGCGAATCACCTCCGCCGTCTTGGCCCTCTTGGCAAAGTTGATCAAGTCCGTCTTCTTGATGATCGAAGGGATGCCGTCCTCGATGAACGTCAGATCGGTCAAGTATACACCTACGGCTCGTCAGCACAAACGCGCGGCAGCAGACGCACGAGGCCCATACCGAAAAAGGGAATGCAAGGCGGGTTCGCGGCGTGCAGAGCTTCACGGTATTCGCCAAAGTTCTTGGTGCTGGCCATCAGACGGCGCATGGTTTCCAGGACGGCCTGCGATCGCTGCGGAACCTGGTCCCACGTTCTCTTGAGCCGCGCAATCGGCGCCGTGCCAAGGGCTGATATGATGGACGTCAACGTCGAAAAGTTGTTGAGGCCTCGACATTTCTGTACAGCGGTCAGCTACCGGCGACTCTCCACTCCACAAAGGCAGGGCACGAACGTCGGCAACGGCGATGAAGTGCTTGATCACCACCACGCGCTTCTTGACATCCATCTGGGCAAGGATCATCTCCGCCACCCAGTTCGTCATCTGGTTCGAGTGAAGAATCAGTGCCTTCACGTTAGGCGCAGGGTCCGGATCGCCTTCGGCCACCTTCTTCTGCCACGTCTTGTCCAGGCACTCCTCCGCCTTGATCTTTCCGTACAACCGGGACTCGATGACGGTCAGCTGGCGCGCAAACTCGGTGACGTCAATGTCGAGGAACTTGAGCTTCTTCATGTTCTTGGGCACGATGGGCGTCGGCGTGCTCTGGTTCAGAGTCTGTATCATCCGCCGAGCCCCCGCCTCCTTGCCGCTCAGCCTCTGGTCGAGGATGGCCATCAGCGGGCCCGAGCCAGGCGTCTCCGTCGACTTGACCGTTTCCCTCGCAAACGTGTACACGTCCCGGATCAGCCGCTTCGACTCGTCGTTGTACTCTTCTATCCAGAAATTGTCGAACCAGCTCTTCAAGATGTTCACCACCCGGAAACGAACCAGCTTCTGCTTGCGATCTCTCCAAGCCTCAAAGTCGCCCTGGGCGAGACCTTCGGGGGGCTGCATCGCGAAGCGCTGGACGAGCAGCTCGAAGAGCTCCCGGGCCGAGGTGAAGGATTTGTAGGTCAGGAGGAAGGTATTGTTGAAGCTGGAGTCCAGCTTGTCGTGCCGAGTGAGCTGCTCCACGAGAGCCAAGAGAGAGCCTCCCCTGAGGGTGGGCGGCGACGTCTTGGTATCGAAAAGTACGTCGTTGTCGTGGTCGAGCATCAAGTAGTCCGGCGTGTCGTCACCGCCGGCCTGCGCTGCTGGCAGCGATGATGGGTCCTCTCCGAAGATCTTCTTCACCTTGGAAAAGTCGCCCTTTCTAAAGTTTCCGGACGCCGGGTCGCCGTCGCCGAACGATTGGCTTGTCATCAACGACGGCCGGTTGGCAGCAGCCGACCTCGATTCGGAACGTTGATGCGTTCGCTCGTACGGCATCGTTTCGCCTCGCTGCGGCGGGCGGGGCATCTGCTCTTCCCTCGTCCGAGGGTCCGCTTGCGGTCGGCGCCGCCATCGCTGCTGTATGTTGGTCTGGACCTGGTCGGAGAGAAGCTGCAGGGAGAAGCCTGTGTGTGATGAGTTGGTTTCCAGCGCCCTCGCGCACTGTCTCACGTATTCTAGGCGCGCCTCAAGCGCCTCGCCCTGCACCTCGTTCCACTCGTCGGCAAGAGGCCCTGCGACGGCTTGGCAGCCGAGCAAGAGGTCGGAGATGTTGTCGTACAGGCATTGCTTGTTGATGCTGAAGTCGGCCAGCTGCGGGGTCTGGAAGCTGTTGCCGAGGGAAGCAAGCTCGATGGACTCGATCATGGCCATCCATGGCTTGAACGTGTCCACGACCTTGCCCCCGGCGGAGCACACGTTGTTGCCAATCACCTCGTGGCGGTACGGGGTTAGGATCTTTTCCGGCGTCACGAGACTCCTGTCCAGCTCTCGTATGCTCGAGACCAGTATCCGTTTCTGCTCGTCCAGCCTCTCGAGAAGCTTGCCATCGAGAATCGCGGTGGGCTCGAGGGCACCATCGTCGTCATCCAAGAAGTTGGAGGCGATGGGGTCTCGGGGCCCCAATCCGTTATTCTGCCAACTGCCGCCGGAATTGCTGCCGATGACGAAGCCGGGGAACAGCCTCGGGATATCCTCGCCTCGTTGCTGTCTGGCAACTTCGACGTAGCTGAAAACGCCGAGCAGAACGCCGTCGGCCTCCTGGAGACATTTCTGAACGGATTCCGCATTCGGCCAATCGGCGGCGGCGATGTGCGACGAGATGACGAGCTTGGAGAACTTGGACATCATGTCGCGAAAATGCGGGTACAGCGCCTTGTTGGTTGATATTATGGACGGCTGGCCCGAATGGTTGTCCGTGGTGCCCGATCCGGCAGCAAGCAGGAGACGGAGGTGATCAGAGATATCCTCCGCCCGCGCGACGTACTCGGCGCGGCTGTTGTTCGTGATGGCCTCCCGGTATCGGTTTATGGCCAGCTTCATGTTGGAGACCAGCAGGCTCCAGGAGAGGGGTGGAGTCGAGCCATCGTCGAAGAAGGATCGCGGAACGGCGGTCGAGGTTGGGAGGTTGTAGGTGGTGCTGATGAACGAAGTGGCCAACGCCATGTTCATGGCCTGGTCACTATTCGCCATGCCGTTCGAGGTCGTCATTCTCTTGCGTCGGCCCGGGGATGCCCCATTCATGGAGTCCATGGACGTCGAGGGTGAGAGAACGCCGGCGAAGGAGGTCCGGCCCTGGGACTGCTGAGCGGTTAGCGAGCGACACCTGGCCCTTGCAACGTCTCGCCTGTGATTCGAACGCGTACCGTGTATTTCGAGGTAAGCAATAACGATTCCGCCTCGGCTTCTGAAGCAGACGTCGTGGAGACGTCATCCTCGTCCTGCGTCAACCCTCTTGCCATCATCTCCGGTGGGGGGCGAGTCTTGTCAGGAATCATCGGGTTCGTACGGTCTCGGGGGCCCGTCTCGGAGGGGGACTGGGGAGGCTCCAGCGGCAGCTCCATGCTGCGATCGCCCGTCATCATGTTGTAGTAGAACAAGCGCCCATCAGCAGTCGCTTGGGGGATCCAGAAATCGGCCCTTGACTTGTCGGCAGGGTCGGCACCCTCGAGGGGTAGGCTGCTCGCCGCGTCCGCTTCGGATTCGGCTTCCGGGTCGACGCTGTTGCCGTAGGCATTGCTCTCCTCGGCGGCGGCATCGACCTGATCGACACGGCCGCCCGGGACTTGGTCTGGGGGGTCATCGACGGCGATGACCTGGCAGTAATTGCTGGGGAACCAACCACGCACGCCGTTGATGACCCCGTCCCACCAACCGCTCTCGAGCTGCGTGATGACTTGAATCACGTCGCCTTCGTGGAAGCTCAGGCTGGTCCTGTCGTCTGCTTCGTAGTCGTACAGTGCGCGCACGTACATGGTGCCCGGCGGCGCCGCATCAACACCGCCGTCCATGGCGGAGTGATGCAGTGGCGGGGTGAGTGGAGATGAAGAGGAGGTCGAGGGGATGCCGAGGGGGGTGTGGCGAGGATGCGACACGAGGCCCTGGACGAGGGGAGGGCGAGGGGCGGGCGAGGGGCGGATGAGGGGCCGGTCGACGGCCCAGGAGAGTTGCTCGAGATGATTTCTCAGGAGTAGTCTCGCCAGAAGTTCGACTGGGCCAAAACCCGGTGGATGCTGTCGGTGTAGGCGGCGACGGTGCACTTGAGAGTCTTCTCACGACATGACCAACGTCGCATGAATCAGCCGTCTTCCCGAGCCGGAGGCGGCGCTCGTTGAATTGGAGGCTGCAAAGAGCATGCCACCTG
Organism: Drechmeria coniospora; assembly: GCF_001625195.1. Classification (NCBI taxonomy): domain Eukaryota; kingdom Fungi; phylum Ascomycota; class Sordariomycetes; order Hypocreales; family Ophiocordycipitaceae; genus Drechmeria; species Drechmeria coniospora. The sequence goes on along the minus strand of NC_054391.1, from coordinate 2,630,377 downwards.
CAATCCCGATTCCCGTAGGTGCAAGGGTCTGATTGCGTTTGCGTTTCGAAGGAGGGGTGGGCGGTGACGGCGGCAACTCGCAAAGTGCTGTTCGTGAAGGGGCAAAATCGAGAGAGATTGGTCAGTGCTCTCGGAGAAGTCGACGTTCAGAAGCGACCGTCGGTGACTGCGGCCACTACAGTGGGGAGCGAGGAGACCTGAGCTACGGCGAAGCGTTACGGATACTGCAGTACGAGTACTGTACTGCACAGTACTAGTACACAGTAGGGGTACAAGTACGGGAACCATGTACTTGGGTGTACCTCTCTGCCCTGCTTCCAGCTGAGGATGCAACCCACCGAGGCCCAGGAGGGCGGCGACAACTACCTAAGGGTTGCTTTTGTGGCACCAGGGTGGACTGTGGGGAGTAAAACATGCCGTCGCATTTCCTCCGACACGAGTGGGTAACAGAACACCTACAGTACAAGTACCTAGTACGCTACAGGGCAATACTTACAGTATTAAGATACTGGAAGATACTGTACTCTGTACAGTATGTACAAGTGTATACTGTAAGTAAGTACGGAGTACACACCTGCAGCAATGCAAGTACGGTGTACTCCGTACTTGCGCCATGTATCGGGTGTACATGTAATTACAGCACACCTGCACCTATCCTACTTAGTATACAGTACAGCTACCTCAGTACTACGAGTACAATAGACGAGCAACGGAGTACACGGACGCTTGCTGCTCCCCGCCTGGGTCTTAGATTTAGATATAATACCTGCACATGCATACCTGGTATCTAGCTACTACCAAGGCATGTGATAGACGGCAAATAGCTAACAGTGACCAGCACACTGTCAAAGTTGATTTCGTTCGGCTACGTCGTACAAGGCGATTCGCTTCATTGCGAATTGTCTCGAAAATTCATCATGATAATAATGTGCACAGAATACAGCACATTACCACGACGCTCGTAAGTATACAAGCACAGTACTGTTGTATAAAGTACAGTTCAGTACCCCATACTGCACCTCCCGCACGCTTGAATACATACACCTACTGTACTTGCTTACTGTCCGAATGGTCGATCGTTGGTGCACAAAAGTGAATGTTTCGTTCAAGTCTGCACTTGCACATGTATCCATCAATGTGTCGTATTCTCCTTCCACAGTGGAGCTAACGGCCAGTGCGATCTACTTGCACGGAGTAAGTAATATCTCTGCCACATACCTGTAAGAATGTTATTCGGTGGGCACCAAATTAGGTTTGAAGCTAATAATAACGAGTTTGCGAACCGTTTCAGTGGGAGTTGGCGACTGTACAGCACTGTACTCACTAGTAAGTACTTGCTTGCTGTACGTATTGTATTGCTTAGTACTCCGTATTCCTACCAGTATGTGGATGAACTTGGGTGCAGCTACGCCTTAGTACAAGTACGCTCACCTGGCGTGCAGTACATCTGCTGAACTCGGTACCAGTACATGTATTCTTAGTGCACCTAGGTATTACTGATATACCGATACTGTCCACTTAGTACATTAACGGTCATGCTCTTACTGTGCATACCAGCCTCGCGAGGCAATTAAAACCGCGTGGCTTGCGTTCGCCGCCTGGCTGCATCTGACTGGATGCGTGTATTAATCGCAGGCAATTTCACGTCAGCATTTATCCGGCGAGGGGGGACGGACGCTACTCACCAACGGACTCGGCCCAAAGCTCCCATTCCCTATCGCATACTTAACTCCATACAATTATCCCGGCGATTTGGGACTTCCTCTCCAAGATGGACGGAAAGAGACATCCCAGCTCGTTTCAGCAGCTAGAGAAACTGGGCGAGGGTACATACGCTACAGTCAGTCTCTTCCGCCCCATCCCGGACTGCCAGCTGGCACAAGGCTAATCCGATGGTGATCTTGCCTAGGTCTTCAAAGGCAGAAACCGCCAGACAGGCGAGCTCGTGGCGTTGAAGGAAATCCACCTCGACTCGGAAGAAGGCACACCGTCGACAGCGATTCGTGAAATATCGCTTATGAAAGAGCTCAAGCACGAGAACATTGTCGCCCTGCACGATGTGATCCACACGGAGAACAAGCTCATGCTCGTTTTCGAGTTCATGGACGGGGATTTGAAGAGATACATGGACACAAACGGCGAGCGAGGAGCGCTCAAGCCGGCGACCATCAAGTCCTTCATGTACCAACTGCTCAAGGGCATCGACTTTTGCCACCAGAACCGAGTGCTGCACCGCGATCTGAAGCCACAAAATCTCCTCATCAACAGCAAGGGGCTGTTGAAGCTCGGGGACTTTGGACTGGCTCGCGCATTCGGCATACCTGTAAACACCTTTTCCAACGAGGTCGTGACCCTGTGGTACCGAGCCCCCGACGTCCTCCTGGGCAGCAGGACTTACAACACGAGCATCGACATTTGGTCTGCCGGCTGCATCATGGCCGAGATGTACACCGGAAGACCTTTGTTCCCCGGCACGACCAACGAGGACCAAATCGTGAGGATATTCCGAATCATGGGCACGCCGACGGAGCGCTCCTGGCCAGGCATTACGCAATTCCCCGAGTACAAGCCGAGCTTCCAGATGTACGCCACGCAAGACCTCCGCAACATCCTCCATGCCATCGACCCGACCGGCATCGACCTACTGCAGAGGATGCTTCAGCTGCGGCCCGAGCTTCGAATAAGTGCGCATGATGCGTTGCAGCATCCGTGGTTCAGCGACATTGTCATGCATCAGCAGCAGCAGCAGCAGCAGCAGCAGCAACCTTTGCACCCCCAAGCCAGGGCGTACCAGCAAGGTGTGCCGGCCCAAAATTTTGACACGTACTAGTGGTAGCTGTTGTTCATTTCGCGTCGGGGGGGGATTGACACTTGGTTTGGGGTACATGAGGCCGGAACGTACACGATTACACCTACAACTACACTCCACGCCACAATCGGCTTACGATTCTCTTATCCCGGGGGGTGTTCTTCACGGTTCGTGGGCGTCAAGGGAGTTGGGTTTGTGGATTTTTTGCAGGACGGGCGGGGAGGGTGACTTGCATTGCTTTAGCGACGTGCTTACTATTGCAGACGCAGACTCTTTATGGCAGACCTCCTGTACGGTCACGGCGATTGAGAAGAGAAAGAAAGGGCTTGGTTTAGATCAAGATGAAGCATACGAGGAAGGGTAGGAAGGCTAGCTACTGGGGTCCTCGCAACATCTCTCCTTCTACGTGTCTCCTAGATCCTATTGATTAGACTGCCATCTACCGGGCTCTTGAACCTACGTTTATTCGGCTCCTTGGACCAGGTTTCCGCCATGGCCGCCGTCTCATCCTCTTCTCGGGGAAAGCCGAGGCTTTGCCTCAACTTCTGAACCTCGTCTCGGACGGATTTTGCAACGTCGATCCGTAACTGCACCGCCTCGGGGTGCGTCCTCAGCTGCTCTTCGTCATAGCGGTCGGTCAGGCGTTTCCAGGCGGCGCGATGATGGCCGAACAGATGGGCAACAGATGCGGGCTCTCCAACCACGACCCTCACCCGTTTTCCCACTCGAGGAAGGAACCGTGGCCAGCCCCGTTCCTCGGGCACAATGTCCTGGGTACCGTGAATAAACATGGGGATGAATTGAGGGGCCGGGTCGGTTTCAAGAATGAGTCGCGAGATGCCCCATTTGAAGTACCGCAAGCTCCCGTCGACACCCTGGTGACAACAAGCCTCGGGAAAGACGTGGACCCAGGCGTGGTGATTCCCGGCACGTGCCACCGGCGATGGAAACGAGCTTGATCCGGCGGCGTCCGCAAGTGGCCCGGATGTCGTCCGAGGACCAGAGAGGAGTTGTATCGCTCGCGCCATGGTAGGCTGGTACAGGCCGCCCGATGGCGAGTACCACAAGCGGTGTGTGGGTAGGACTTGACCTAGGCTGAAGAACGTGGACAAGAAGCTTAAGGGGCGGTTAGCTGAACGAGGGTTTGACATGAGTGGGCGACGCGGACGGACCGGTTCTTGAAGCATATATCGTGGGCGCCGAGACCCCATCGCAGGTTTCGCACGTCGGTCGTGTAACGCAGGGGAAGAATCCCCCACATCAGCGGATCATCGAGCCTGCTCCTGCTTGTAAGCGCCATCATCCATCTCGCTGTGGCAGGTTCCCGACGGCAAGGGGACCCTTACACGCCAACGTGATTGCATACAGTCAGCAGGCCACACTCTCGACCTTGGGTCCGTCGCTGGTCGAGGACACCTGTGAGGTGGTCGAGCCCGGTGACCTCGACGTGATTGAGGCCGTAGAGGAAGCCCCTGGAGAGGGCTCCGACGGTCCCAATGACGGCCACCGAGGCGAGCCTCCATGGCAGACTCGGGCAGGCCGACCCTGGCGCGGGCGGTGCCGGGCCAGACATTGGCTTCCGGTCCGGCTTGTTGCGCAACTGGGGACGATGACGGTGTGAAGGACGGAGGATTGATACGAAGAAGGCAGGTACTTTACGACAGACCGAGACACCTAAGTGTACATGGTGAGTAATTACATGTAATTACATGTAATTCTCCGTACAAGTAAGGTATAATTATTGAGTATTACTTGGATTTGGTTGCAGCTGTGGAAGATACGACGGACGCGGCTGATTGGCACGAGAAGACTTGGCTGCCTATATATCCGTCGGCGCTGTACATGTACGTACGTACTACAAGTATTAATACAGTACATACTTGTAGTACGGAGTACTGTACGTAAGTACTTCATTAACGGAGTTGGTGCCCCCGTAATGTTCTTGTAAGTAGAGTACTTACGTGTACTGTAATACTACTAGGTAAGTATGCTGCAGTGAGTACACCCAGTGGTGCCATGGTACCACTATACTGTAAGTAGACCACTAAATACTCCTCCGTAAGTGCGACTACGTTAGGCCGAAGTACCTACTTAGTACTGTACACCTACGATACTGCTTACAGAAGGTCCCTGCATGTACTTGTACTTATGCCAATGGCGCACGACCAGCAAGACCTGCCTCCTCTACCTGGTGAAGCTGTCGAGAACCGTACGGGGAATTGGGTCAACCAGGCCTCGTCACTTCGCAACGGCAACCGGCCCTTTACATGAACGACAATTCACCCGAAAGGTTCCCATTCCCCCCACCGAGCTGCTTGTGCACGATTGACGAACGCCGACCACGGTGTTGATAGAGATGGCGCACAGTAAGTCGAACCTTGGGCCTATCGAGGTCAACACGAACCTGCTGGCTGATCTTCTCAGGCAAGCGAAACACCTCCCGCGCAGTCTTCACCTCACACGAGCGGGCACTGGCAAAGTCCAACTGGTCAACAGGCTCGGCACGCCTCAATCGCGATTCCTTCCTGCCCTTTGGCTCTTGTGGTCTCTGTCTCGGCATCGCCCGGGAGCCTGTCGCTTGCCTGCACGGCGATATCTTTTGCCACGAGTGCGCCCTCGCCAACCTCCTAGCGCAGAAGAGGGATATCAAGCGAACGGCCAGGGTTCGTCGCGACGCTCAGCAAGAGGCCGAGCGTATCAAGGCCGCAGAGCACGAGGAAGATTGCGAAAGAGTTGTCCGCGATTTCGAGACAAGTCAGGTCGGGCTGCCCACTACGAGCAAGCGAGGCAAGCCGGAGATTATCCCCGGAGAGCTGCCCTCGGATGCACTGGTCCTTCACCCTGGCGGCAAGAACAAATTTGCACTGGACGAAAAGGAGTTGAGTCGGATAGCCGATGAGGACAGGCTGAAGGCGCGACAGGCGATTGACGACGAGAAGGTTGTATTTCCCCCTTCACATCCCGGTGACTGATCCTCCTCGGCATTCTTCTGACCAGCATTCATCCGCAGCAATCCAAGCCGACGCTGCCGTCTTTCTGGACACCCTCTCTCACACCAAATGTTCAAACCAGCAAACTTCCCGTCACCTCCAAGTTGAAGAAGGTCGCGCCCGTCTGCCCTTCCTCTCCTGACGACAACCCCCATCCAATCTCGGCCCAAACGCTCGTCGTTCTTCATTTCAGCGAAGACCCTGAACCGTCTACCAAGGACAACCGCTGGGCATGCCCTTCCTGTCTGAGGGGACTGTCAAATTCATCAAACCCAGTGATGACGGAACGATGCGGTCATGTTTTGTGTTCGAATTGCGTCGACAGATTCCTACTTCCGCCCAAGAAAACTTCGGCCTCGCAGACGGCAATCCCTATCATGTGCTATGTATGTGACACACCGGTAACTGCCAGGTCGTCCAAGGCCACGAGAACCAGCCCTTCACTGCCCCCTGGTTTGATTCCTTTGAAGTCGGAAGGCACCGGGTTTTCTGCGCGAGGTTCGAGTACGGTGGAGAAATCCATCGTTGCCTTTCAGTGCTGAGGAGGCCTTCCGCTGGGTAACACCCCGGTACACACATACACCTGCGTGCGACAGGCCTCAGGTACAGAAGTCTTCTGGGATCCATCTACTTCGGTTTTCCTGCGCGACTTGGGGACTCGGCATCGAAACGGCCCATGACTTTTTGCTTGCTTCGGAGCATTGTGCTCTGGGCACAGCGCAGCTGCAGGGGCGCTCGATCGATCGGAGGTGAGGCAGAGAGGCACGCCCATTGGAGCATGGCCAAACCTGGTTATCGAAACTCGGAGAAGTTGGATTTGCCAGTCATCATTCATACGTCTCGGGAATCGTAGCGGATAGCAGCACCTACAAGCCAACCAGCTCCCGCAACGTCGTCGATCCACCACGCCTGTGTTCGCATGACGACCTGGTGGTGGATTCGTGGATGACCCAGAGCCGGCGTCTGCAGATGGGGCGTTAACGAAAGCAGGCAAGCTTCCTGCACATCATCGGGAGCGACGCGTTCATTCGCTCTGGCTGCTGTAGATGCAGAAGAGAATATTGTGCATGTCCGACCTAGTCACAAGTCCAGCCTTCCTACCGCCTGGGTTCGGCATGACGGCCATCGAAGCGTGATCAATGCCGGAATGAGGCTCCTGACAGCGCAGATGCAGAGTTTTGAGACTTGACGTGAGAAGATGGAGAACCAGGACGATTGCTGTCGAAATAGCCTGTCTACCGAACCAATGATGGATTATCGGAGTTCGTTAAGCTTGAGGCTACGCTGGATGACAATATAGCGTTCAGTTCTTACAATTCAATGACTGGATGGATGAGTTGACTGAGTTTGACTCCTCCCTTTACCCATGTTGACAGTCGATGGGAAACTATGACGTGTACACGCCTTGCTTGGTTGCCAACGTGTACATGCCATTCCAACGCCTTGACTTGGTTGCGGCACATGTTCATAGGACGCAAAAGGCTCAGCCGAATTACTGCTAATGTGCTAGCAACGTGGTTGATGGTGAATTCAGGATATCAGCATTCAGGCAATATCTGTATAATCAAGCCCTCAAAAACTTAGCCTACTGGGTGCCAGGTGCTTGCCCGGCACCAGATATGGGGTTCTCATCAACCTGATGATATACGCAGCCACATCCTGTGCTCCATCTCCATCCGTTCATCCCAGGAACACGGGAAAATTGCCCCCCAAGAACGGGTATCAAACCTCCAACGCCTCGCTTCCGTGTCGTAAGGAATATTTGCAAGCAACCCTGCACTGCAAGTCGTCGCTATAATCAGAACACAGCATGACGCCTCTCTCTATTATCCATGGCTCGTCACGGAAAGGGTCCGTTGCGGCGCAGGGTTGATGCCGAAACTTGCCGATCGCGCAGTCCCAGGGAAAGTCAAATTTCCGACATCTTCTCCCGGCGCGTCTTCGCCCCCTGTTAAGCCCGGATGGCCATCCGGAAGTCTCTGGGCTCCATAGCCGACGACTTGGAAAATATTGGCGCGGCCACCATTGGTGGCCATTTGCAACTGTTCGTGCAGTCGGGCCAACTGATACTGGCGCTTGATGGGCGAGAATACAGGCTGTGGGATGAGCGGTTGCGGGTTCCATTGGCTCAGCGCACCCATTACCGCACCGGTTTCTTCATCCGAGTCGACAGGCCCATTGTTGGCATCGTCTTCGTCCTCCACCGGAGCGTTCGCATCCAGGGCAGCCTCTGTATGGAGCTATCAGCCACCAATCGATGCGAAAGGGGATACACAACATCGTCCGAGCCTTACTCTGCTGCTTTGCTTGGTTTTTCTTCTGATACGCCGCCAGGAGCATGTCGTAGGGAAGCGATCGGCCAGCGACAGCACGCTTGGCTCCCATGGAGTGGCTCTTGCAAGTCAATGATCTGGCACACGGTTGACCGTTGGGCAAAATAACGCCGCACTGCCGCTCGACGTCGACAGGCCCTGTCAAGGTTCGTCAGAAGAGTCTCTCGGACGGACAAACCGCTCCATTCGACCATTCGGAACTTACCCTTTGGCTTCGTGACCTTGGCCTTGGGCTCATCCTTCTTCTTCTTCGCCTTGGGCCCCTTTTCCGGCTCACCCTCAGCTTTTCGTTTCTTAATCTTCTTGTCATCTTCCGCCTTCTTTCCAGTCGTCTTCTTATTCCCAACACTTCCCTTCTTATCATCGGTGTCGGTGTCATCATCTTTCCCGTCGCCGTTGTCCTCGTCTGCCCTCCGTGCTTGCTCCTCTCTGGCAGCCTCCTTGGCCCGCTCCCGTGCCTCTCGCGCCTCTTTCTTCCTCTGTGCCTTTTCCTTTTTCAACTTCAAGCATTGCGAAATATGCGCCTTGGCCGCGGTCTTGAGTATGCTCTTCTTGCAGTGCTTGCACTGTTGTAAATCAGGACTGTCCTCCAGCGGCCGTCCTGTCGCAAAAGTTTCGCGCGCCGTGTCATCTAGCTGGTTCACTACAGGACCCGGGGATGCATCGGCTGAGGTCGAGGGAGAACTGCCGTTTTTCTTCTTGTCATCTAACGAGGCAGAAAGACATTGAGCAAGGTTCCATCAAGGTATGAAGCGGCGCGCGTACCTTCCACAACACTCCCATCCCTCCAGTTTCCAGGTTTGCTGTACCTTGGTGGGGGTCTTTTCAGTTTAATGGTGCCAGATTTGATGTCTTTCCTGGATGCGACCTTGATCGTCTGCTCCAACTCCGGCGCCATCACAACGCTCGCTTTGTTTGCGGCGAGAGCCTATGTCGATTATATAAGTCCTCGCAGGCCAGTATCAGGCGTCACAGTGCGAAACAGTTTAAAACTCTCGAGGTTCGTGATTCCACGTGATGGGAGCCGAAGCAAGGAGACGTTGGTGGATCGATTGACGTTGTTTAGCGCGGAGGACGCCTAACCCGTCGCGGCATCCCAATGGGGTAGCGGAACAAGCTGTGAGTACATGCACATGTAAGCAGACGGCCAGGTATAAACAAAAACCCGAAACGCACTGATGCGTTCAATAGGAGCTGACGCTAATAATGGTCAGGAGACAACCATCACAAAAAAGGGGAGGATCACGTGCATTCCGCACAAGCGCCTAGGCTTACCAACTGCTCAATTGATAGATACTTCGTGAGCACGTAGGCACGAATCGGTAACCCAGGTGTAACAATTGACTATTATTACGACAGATATTCTGATGCTTAGCTCCATGGAAATAAAACAAGGATGATTGAAGAACAGACATGAATGAAATGCAAATAAGTAGGAGCGAGAAATGCAAAATAGAATTTTCAAAAAAAAAACGATGCCTGCAGGATTCGAACCTACGCGGGCGAACCCAACGCCTTGAGACTTGTATATAGTACTATTACTACTGTTAGTTATTTGATCACCTGAAAGATGTGCTCGAGACACTTACGCAGGGCGTCGCCTTAACCACTCGGCCAAAGCACCAGTTGTTATTGGCCTGTGGGTTTTTAGTTAGCTATTTATTGAGACGGGTGCTTGGGATAATTGATTATCAAAAATCAAAAAAAACGATGCCTGCAGGATTCGAACCTGCGCGGGCGAACCCAACGCCTTGAATACTTGTATAGTACTATTTCCACTGTTAGTTTAATTCATTGAGAGCTGTGTCGGAGACACTTACGCAGGGCGTCGCCTTAACCACTCGGCCAAAGCACCAATTGATTTGATGAACGCTGCAGAATCATTTTGCTTTATAAACTCAACAGCGTTCTCCAACGCAACGTATCTGCCACCAAATTCGATGGTCGCGCCGTTCCTCCAAACCTAGAGCGACCCCTGGTGCAAGGAAACTGACAGCCTCCATTATCCTGTCGGCATTATCCGGCTAAAAGTCTGCACTTGCTATTCTCCGCTCCAGCTCGTGTGCAGCTTGCAACTGTCCAGGTGGTGGCCAGGCAGTCATGTGCATCCCTGGTGTCATGTCTACCTTGGCAAGCCACATCTACTATCATTATACTATGCACGAGAATGTAAAGTATTTCCTGCTCAGCATTTGAAGGACTACACTCGTAATTGCGTCGGTGCCCGCGCTCACACTCACGTTGATCTGCTCGCATATGTGTGCTCCACCAATAGGACCAACGGGCCAGATCGGTCACCATTGGTTTTCTGTGAAATTAACTATCGATTATACATGGGGATCTGGCAACCAGAGAACTAGATCTTCATCTGCCGTGGCGAAGAAGTTGAAGCGAGGGTTAAATGCCACGACAGCCGCCGGCCTCTTGTCTGGCAGCGTACATGACGGCTCCATCATCTTGTTCTCTGGCGTTGGCCTCAGCGTGTCCCAAACTAACACATCCTGGCTGGATCTTCCGCTTATGACAAATCGTCCGTCGGGGGCAAAACAGCAGTCCCCGCTGCAATCCGCGTCGGTCGAGTTGGTGGCAGCGCCGCCGTTGATCGTGGTTGCCGCCTCGCCGGGCCGCCTGGTTCCCCCACCAGGCATGTGCAGATACGCCTTGAGATTTCCCTCAAAGGCGTCGAGCAAAAAGTGGCCGTTTCCTTTGGTCCCTACAAGGAGCGACTTGCCATCATTGGAGAACTCGAGCTTTGTCCATCCGTTGATGACGTGCTGCGGATCGATGCCGCGGCACTGTTCTACTACATCAACGGTCGCAAATGGGGCTTTGTCGTAATTTCGCGCGTCGTAGAGAAGAATCGTACCGCTGCCGGGGCAAGCGATGGCAAAGACGGTGCCCGATGGATCATACGCGGCAAGGGAAGGGTTGCGGAGCAGCAACTGTCCCTGCCAATGCTTGGTCTGGGTGTCCCAGAGGCGGACGGAGTTGTCTTGCGAGCACGAGATGAAATTGTCGGTGCCAGGATGAACGGCAAGGCAGGTAACGTTGTCGTCGTGACCCTCAAAGTATCGGATGAAAGAATTGTCGTGCGTAGCAAGATACCGTATGGCATCTAAGGGAGTCAGCGAGCCGCGCCCTTCGATCCATCACCCGCTGTTGGGAGCGGTGTAAAAGGTGCATTTGCTCACGGTTCTGTTTCGTGCTCGCGTATATTATACTGGAGCTGGTGTGTGTGAACTTGGCCAGCTTGACGCCGTACTTTTTACTCAGCAAACTCTTCTGATGCCGCCCTTCTCTGACGTTGTAAATCTGTATAGTTTCGTCGCTGGCCGACGTCATGAGGAGCTCCCCTGCGTCGTCGAAATCCATAGAAAGGACGTGAGGTTGGGGACGGCCGTCCTTGACATCGTCGCGACGCAGCAGCTGCCACCAAGTTTCAGCGGCTCGTTTCGTTTGCTTAGGGGCAGTACTGAAGTAATGAAGAAGCTACCTTTGTTGGACGAAACGTCGATATGACATCGCTGAGGTTTGACACGAGCGGGTTGCTGTTGAGCGTTCTGTTGATGTTGAGCGATGGTCCGTTCCGCTCCGAGCGATCGACGACGTCCATCGGAGCCAGAGGGCAAGGCGACCGCTCGAGGACGCGAAATGCCTCGCGCGAATGCACGTCAGGTCCTCATGCAGCAAGAGATGTCGCCGGTCGTTGCGGGAGCCGAGCGGGCGGAGCTAGATGTTGATGTGAGCTGGTGCTGGCTGTGATGGTGGTGACGAATGCAGTGTGGGTGGTGTCGTAGGACCAAGCGTCGTAATATTAGTTAGTGTACGGAACCGGCTTGGTTGTCGCATATGCTAGAAAAATATACTTACATACACCACCACACGGTACGTAAATGACCGCCAGAATACGCACCACGCCGACGCAAGCAATCTAGCAATTCCTTCTTTCATTTTAGCACTCTGACATAGCCGCAAGGTTGGTGGGAGCTGTGAGCATGGAACTATCCTTAATAATTGCCATTATTATCGTTTTTAGGACTAGTATTCTTTGCCTTTGGAGCATCCTACTGCCACCCCGAAGAGTATGAATGCACATCGTACGAGTGGCCATACGTCAATAGACACTGCCTGTAAAATACCTACTTGGCAGGGAACTGGCAGCAAATGTTCCAGTGGTTATTTTTTTATCGTCGGAAGGGTTGTAGCTCAAGTGGTTGGTCAGAGTTGGGCACAATTGCTCCTGTCGATGCCGCATTAGAAACTGTTGGTTTTGTTCCAAGTAGTACTCTGACAGGCAATGCCCTCAACACAAACAAGACTCGGCTCTTGTCGCAAGACTACTGGTGGTACAAGTCACCAGCTGTTCGGGGCATGCAGTTCTGATACAGCAAGCTCTCTGCCGTCAATTCTACAACCTAATATGATCCTGCCGCTATCATCGGTGCAGCCTTATCTTTTGGGCATGTTGGCGCTGTTGACGGTGTAGCGGGGTCCCAGTATCCAGTATTACAGCAGTGTTATTGCAGTAACTAAAGTGCTTTTGCAGGCAGACCAGGCTCAGCTTTCGGCAACTAACAATGCTAGTAACAAACCCACTGCCCCCGCCCTCCCTTGATGACCTCATCAACCACAGCAATCATTACCCTACCCTGTACTGAACATTTGATGGCTAATATTTGCTGCGAGGGCAGGCCACAAGGGTGACAAGCGTTGGTGGGCGTGATAACTAATTAATATCTTGATACAATCACATCCAGCTTTTTGCCCGAAAGGCGGGTCTGGTGCTATAGGCGCTGTCGTGTGGCATCATAGTGATGGCCTCGAAGTATCGTCCTGGATGTTGCTTCAGCAACGGCAGGATATCAGTCTATCCACACATGGGTATCTCCGACGGATAGCGACCTACGACAGCGCGAGCACAGACATGTATATGCCCACCTGACCTTGAACACCGAGTGATGACACTCGATATACGATAGCTTCGTCGCTTCCTGGGTTCGGCCTGGCCCCGGAAAGGCATCATTGGCAACTTTGACAAGTCCTGACGATCCACATGTTGTGCAGGTTATTTCAGGGCCCTGGCGGAAGCATGGGCCGACGCTTTATACAATCCAGAGGTGAATCAGGAAGCCTTTTCTCGACTTTACTAACTTTGCCTGCACCCCTACCAAAGCACGTACATGGCGAAGCCACGTTCCAAGCTCACGCCACTGCCACCGACACATGTACACGTCCCAAATGAACGGACATCATGTGCTGGAAATTGGGCTGAATTTACAGAGTACTCTGCAATGTTTCATCTCTATGCTTGAAACTACAGTAGTCCCTCACCATTGAATCGCCCACACTTACATGTACCTACATGTCGGTACCCCTTATAGCCGAATCACCTGACACCGACTCTGAATTCCGTCAAAGACGCACGTATTGTCAATAGGGATGTACTGTTTCGTGATAATCTTGATCATTTCCTGAGCCACCATGCCCCCGGTGAAGGCCGAAATGGTGTGGAGCTCCCCGCCAGCGGCCCTTGACACCTCAGCGGCCACCTCTGCCACCCTCTCGTTGCCCAGCAGGACTGGAGCACGTCGAACAATGGAGGAAACAATGTCCGATGCCGAGGCTGCCGAGCCATGTGAAGTTGCGACGAGGGCAAGATAGAGAGGGACCAGTGATCTTGGCATGTCTGGGCCGCCGCTGGCTGCCATTTCGTCCTTCTCGAGCTCTTTCTCTACCCGGCACAACGTCAATATTAGCGCCGACACAGCGTGAAGGCAGATCAAGATGCAATGGGTCGTTTATAAGCCTCACCGACAATATGCTCGAGGCATGGGTCCCGGATCTCCACCGGGTTGACCAATTTGAGAAACTTGGCGTTTTTGCAAAATATCTCGACCTCTTCAAGCCCGATTTGACCCCCCCCAGGTATGGTCCGAGCCACAGCCAAGACCTCACAGGCGTCTTGTCGAGCCTTTTCCTTGTATATGGTCTGGAGGTCGACATAAACGTTTGATTGGGCTTTCATGTCCGGCAGACCACCCGGCAAAGGAAGTTGTTGGTGCTCATGGTAGAATTGCTGAACTGCTTGGGAAATCACCCAGAAGTTGGACCTAAGGTTCTGCAAAACGACCCAACGTCAGACTGACCTGTCCGACGATCAGGTGAGATCCACGAGCCCACCGCCGTCAATTGACATACCTCGTCCCCATGGCGGTAGTTGAACACCTGGCGCAAGGAGTTTGGCAGGGATGGCGGAGTAACATGTTGCATGACAGCAGCGATGGCCTGCTCAAAGTTTTCCTCTCCACCTTCAGGGTTGTCCCTCCGCATGGCGTCCGAGACCGACTTACGGAACGCAATCTTGTCTGCGTAGCTCGACGGATATGCTCCACCATGGGCCTGCTTCCACAGAGCAAGATAGTGCAGCAGGATGGCAACAAGAGGCAAGTGGCCATGCTCATGATTGTCAAGCTTTTCCATGTTTTTCGTCAAGTTGTGTGAAAATGCAGAAAGCTTCGGCCATGGGCTGAGAAGCCGGAGATCCGTGCTCGCCGTCTCGTCCGGATGCGTCTCCACGACGGGAACAGTGCCGGCGAAGGACACGTTGAAGAATGAGTAAAAGCCGACGGAGTGGACAGACACCAGGGGCGTGCCATGCTCGCGTGCGTATGATTGAAGGAGGGCGATCTGGTCCGCGGCCAAGGGGAGTGTGTAGAGGATGACTGTGAAGGCATCTGACGACTCGAGCAGCTGCTGGAGATGCAATGGACCACGAGACTCAGCTTGTTCCTGTTCCAAGCATTAGCTTTTTCGCTACCATGAAGGTGGGGGCGAGACGCCAAGTTGAGGACGGCGACGATTCCCACCTTGGTTCTTGGATACCAGTCGCCCACCACTTCCGGGTTTAGCTCCCGTAAAAGTTGGGTGCAGCATTCGGCCCGCGACTTGCCGCAGCAGGATTCGTCGAGGAAGAAGTTGACACCGAGGTCGGCATCACATACGATTGCCGCATCTGCGATGGTGAACCGTCCGATGCCTGCAATGATATCCTCGGTTGAGCTCGGGAAGCTTGCGTAGGGGTGTTGGTTGGGGAGGGCGCACCAGGAAGGACAAGGTTCTTGAGTGCCTCGACGCCTACCGTGCCGGACCCAGAGTTGACGAGGAGAATATTGGCGGACTCGAGAGCGGCTTGCCCAGAATTGGCCCAGAGCCTCAGCTGGCGGTCATACTTGCGCTCCTTGTCGGAAGGGTTGTGCAGTAGGTCTACGTCAGGCTCTGCCTGGGCCACGACCCCGGTCATGATGGAGTGTTTGCCCTATCAGAAGTTAGCCCAACCGTTGAAATATTGCTTGCCATCTGCACATGGTATTGGCAGGCACTGGCTTCGGAGTACAGTGAGCCGAAGAGGTGTAGCCTTTTGATGCCTAGGTCTTGGTGGAGTTGCGGGGCGACGGCAGTTTTGTTTGTCTCGCATCCAAAAGGGCGTACGGAGCAGGATCCATCTACTTACTTCTTCTATTTTGTTGTCCGGGGACACTCACACAGCTATATGCGGGCAGTGGAAAGGAGAGCTGATGTCTGCAAGGGCCCCCTGGACAGAGTCTCGCCGAATGAATGATTGTGGAATGGGAGCTCCGGCTTAGATTCGACTGGCCTGCAAGGTGGTGTCGTTGCAAAGCAGCTGCCCGTCCTCGACGCTTTCGTGACAAGGCAGGTAGTAGCTGAGGCAGGCGTTAGGAGACATGCAGTTGAGTTTTGTGAAATAAAGATTGACCTGCCCAATGGATTGGGAACAGAGCCTTACCAGTTGTCGTGAATTGATTCAGGGTGATGATCGTCATGGCGTACCCCTCTATACGAGTAGTTGTAAGTACAGTACGGAGTACCATCGTAAAAGTAGAGTGTACTTGTGCTTATGTACTTGGCACCTCAATATTATGGCCAAAATGCCATGGCGAAGGAGTGTACTGTACATGTTCAACTACACCTGTACTCTGTCTACTACAGTACATACGTACAACTACTAGGTACTACTTACCTAACTACCTACCTATTACAGTACACTGTACCACTGTACATGCAGTTGCCTAATTGCTCTAATTACCACCAGTTGATTAAAGCTCAAGCATGTACTCCGTATATATTGAGACGATACAATCGGTTCTTGGAAAGAGTAACGCCTACATTGCATGGCTGGATTTTGCCTTTGTATCCTCCAAGCTAGGTACTGTAGGCTGATGCCTCCTCTGCTCCGCAGACTACAAGGATCTACATGTCCATGTGCAGTTACTGTCGGTGTTTGAATGACATTTCAGCAGTAATATTAGTACAAAAGGCTACGGAGTACGGAGTATTACTAACAGCAGACCTCTGGCAGCATTTGGGTGGGGTCCGTCAAAGATGTGTCCAATTATGAATGCTCTGAGAATAGTTGGCATTTAGCTTGGTCGGACTCGCTCCATTTATTCCATGGAACTTCCTCGTCGCTCTCCTCGCCCCCCTCCTCCTTCGGCGTTCCATTCAATTCATTGAAGAATTAATCGCAATCGCTTCTCCTCGCATTCCCGAAGCCTTTCCTCAGACTGCCATCGAACCCTCGGCCAAGTCTGTCACATGTTCCTCCGTGCTCAATTACCAGGGGAGGTCAACCTTTTCCTCCGTCGTCATGGCCGGCAATGGCCAGTCGAGATGGGCCGATACCGAGGAAGATGTTGAACTTAAGGCGAGGCTCAGGAGAGAGAAAGAAGAGAAGCGACGGAACAAAGCGTTGAAGGGGCACCAGCTCAGGAGAGACGATTCACGCGCAGCCCATGTAGCCTTGCCATGCAGCAGCAGCAGTGATGCCCAATGTGAAGAAGGCAACGCTGGCCGAGATGCAAAGCGACGTAAAATCCCCCCCCAGCCGCAGCCGGCCGAAGGACGCGATAGAGATGGACAGGAGAATTCTTCCGTGGGCAAGAAGCAGAACCCGGCCGCGAACATGCTTCGGTTCGAGGCCGGCAGCTGGAGCACGAGCCGAAAGGTCGAACTCTACGAGAAGCTCAACGACATCGAGGAGGGCACCTATGGATGGGTCGCACGGGCAACGAGCAAGGCCACGGGCAAGATCGTGGCCCTCAAACGGTTGAAGACCGAGCCGCACGATAGCGCAGGCCTCCCCGTGACTGGTCTCCGGGAGATTCAAATCCTGAAAGACTGCCACCACCCGAACGTTGTTGGCCTGGAAGAAGTCGTTGTTGGGGCGAATTCATCGGCGCTAGACAGGTGAGGTCCAACCCTGCTCTCGGTTCTTTTGCTTCCCAGCCATGTGCTGACTGATTGATTCATGCTTGCCCTCAGCTCCATATACCTCGTCCTCGAATTTGTCGAGCACGACCTGAAAGGTATTCTCGAGGACATGCCCGAACCCTTCCTCGCGTCCGAAATCAAGAGGCTCCTTCTCCAACTCAGTTCGGGCGTTTCCTATCTTCACGACAAATGGATTCTCCACCGAGACCTCAAGACGTCCAACCTCCTTCTCAACAACCGCGGCCAGCTCAAGATTGCGGATTTTGGCATGGCTCGATACGTCGGCGATCCTCTGCCCACCAAGCTCACCCAGCTCGTCGTCACGCTCTGGTATCGCGCTCCCGAGCTACTCCTCGGTGCGAGGGAGTATGGGCCGGCCATCGACATGTGGAGCATCGGCTGCATATTCGGTGAACTGATTACCCGAGAGCCGCTGCTGCAAGGGGGCAACGAAATGACTCAATTGACCAAGATCATCGAGCTCTGCGGCATACCCAGCGAAACCTCGTGGCCCGGATTTCGGAAACTACCGAACGCGCGCAACCTTTCGCTGCCGCCGACGGCCTTGTCGGCAACCTCTCTCGTCCGCGCTCGGTTTCCTGGCATGACCAACGCCGGCGCCAACCTGCTTGGCGATCTCCTTTCCCTCGACCCGAGCCGGCGCCCTTCGGCAAAGGAGATGCTTCAGCATGAATATTTCCACCAAGACCCGAAGCCGAAACCGGAGAGCCTATTCCCCACCTTTCCAAGCAAGGCGGGCCAGGAGCGCAGGAAGCGACCTGAGCCGCATGCGCCGGCCAGAGGCCAGACAGCCACCGCCTTGAGCAACCTGGATTTGAGCATCTTCCAGGGCAGAGAAAACGAGGAGCGAGGCGCAGGGTTCGTGTTGCATATGCTGTAGCGAGTTTGTTGCCGTTGCTCAAGTCGCTTGCCGTGGTGGAGGGGGATGGCCGGGGCGGTAGACACCAGGGCCGTACCCCGTTATCCAGAGGCCATTTTCATCGACATGACGGGCCGGCGAGCGCTGCGCATGGATATAGGACCTAATTTGGTATGGAATATTATATTAATATTCTGAAGGAAATGGTGAGCATAATCACGCCCGATAGATGGAGGAGCATTCAAATATATCCAACGCCCGAGCCAAACGAACAAGATCCAAAAAAACCCCCCCCCAAGGAATCCAAGACGTAGCCAAGCAGTTTTTATCCGCACCCACGACTGCCACAGCCGGTATCGGGTCAATCTGACGGACGCAACGCCTCCACGCACGGCCCACGATTATAGCGTCGACAAGTTTCATCTCCACGCGTGATTCTGTAAGAATCCTCCTCCGCCGCGAAAGCGACAGCGGCAGCGTCAACCAATTCCGGCAGCAGAGAACAACATGGCCAGCCGGTCAAGGCAAGCCGAGGCCGACAACAAACCAGGTAAAGGCTGTGAGGGAGAGGAGACTCATGGTCAGGGCAAGACGGACAGCCTCGTGGCCGGGCAGAGAGGAGGCGGCGCTGCAGACGCCGGGACACTTCCACTCCGAAAAGGGCTGATAAGGCCGGGCCGAGTAGAGACCGAATCGGAAGCCAGACCAGGTGCCCAGGTAACCAGGCTCGGGCCTGTCGGTTATTTCGGCGTCGGAAGCCTTGATGATGAGGGTATACATGTCGGTCCTGAGAGGATTCTCCGCAGAGCCAGCCTGCAGCCTGGTGTCCCAAACATAGTTGACCGAGGTTGCGAAAGACATGTTGGAGGCAATGGTCACCACGCCAGCCTGGGTGCAGCTGACGAGGATGTCGACGGCGGTTGGCGTGCCGAGCAACGAGGTGTAATTCCAGCTCCAAGTGACATAGTCGCTGATCTTGTAAAGAGGAGTCGGCTGGGTCATGATGGCCGGGCTCAGCATGCTGACGCCGCCAGCCGGTGCGTCGGGGGCAAATGTGGTTCGGGGTCCGCCGCCGTCGCCGCTCTTGTCCGCGCCCGTCTCTTTCGTGTCCTTTGAGGAGCCGGTCTCCTTGACGTCGCCCGACTTGGTAGGCTCAGCCGTGTTGAGGTCGCGCGCCGTTCCTTTCGTCGGCTGGACCGTCTTGGCCGCCGCCGAGGCGGTGCGCGTCGCTGGAGAATCGTAAGCACGAGAGGAAACAGGGTTGGGCATGGCCGATGGCATACCGGTTGCGTCGACGGCGTCGTCGTTGTTGGCACGGACAACCAGGGAGTCCAGCCTAGGCAACCAGCCTGGCCAGGCCGACGCGGACACGATGGGCGTCATGGACGAGAGGCACAGGGCCAACGGCACCATGTACTGGGCGGGACGCATGGCGATGGTTGTCGTGTCGGCTCGCAATCGTGATCAAGGAACGGTGAGTGCCCAAGGCAATAGCTGGGCGATGGATGCTTTTCGGGTGGACGATTGTCGAATGTCGTGGGCGATTGCTCTACGTCGTCGTCGGGGAGGGACTCGTGGAAAAGGGGAAATGACGCCGGCCGAGCGGGACGCGGGTGAGGCGCGATGCTCCGATCTAAACAATCATACGAACCGCAGCGGCAACTTGGTCGGAAGTGGGAGTAAGTGAGCGGGAGCAGGAGAAGGGTCTTTGAAGCGTAAAACGAGGGTATTTTAGGACAGGATACGATACGACGGTCGAGTAGCGAGAGACGTGCGACGGGCAAATGGGGTCACCCAGCGGCTGTATCGAGGATCTCTCCGTGATATGGTCCAGGTCAGGGGAGGGAGAAAACCGGGCGGCCAGAAGACTTTCGGGCGAGGTGGGAGGGAACAACCGGTAGGAACGGGGACCTATGGGGGGGGGGGGGGTGGATGGCGAACGAGCTTACGAGTGGGTGGGTGCATTGGTTGTGTTAGACCTGATGGGGTATAGGTTCGGCCGACTGCATTGTCGCCTGGTCGGGTACGAAATAGGTACTTTTACGGGAGAAATTGCTTCTCATGCCACTGTTTGCCAGGCCCTCAGGAACCTACTAACCTAGTACTTACCTGCCCGTACGAACACTACTAGGTATTACCAGATCATACCGCCACTACCTGTAAGGAGTACCGCCAACTTTGTATCCATGTACCGTGCGTGGGTACTGTACTGTATTTTCATGTACTGATGTAAGTACATGTACTTACTCCGTACTGAAGGTGTAGAAATAGTAGCACAGTATTACTCCGTACGCCGTATATCACTGAACAAGCACTTACAGTACAGTACTGTACAGTAATACTTGTATGTACTCCGTAGGCTGAGCTCGACATCGTCCATCATGGGGGATGCGAGGTTGCACCGAATGGCGGGCCAATGCACCAGCCCTCGTATCCGTTTGTCACTGTGGCGGCCAGCACTTCTCGTCCGACGAACCGGACGCCCTTGTACTGATACATGTCGGAGCACTCGATACATTGCAGGAGGTGCACTTGCCTACCAGTGCCCAGCGCGTAGATTTGAAGGCCATCACAGTACCTAGTTGGTATTACTGTTATGCTAGTACCTGGGCAGGCATGTGCAAGTACACCTACATGTGCTGTATTACTCCGTACGGAGCACAAGTAAGTAAGTATCAAGTATGGGCACATTTCGCATCGATACCAGCACGTATCGCGCATTCGTACACTTGTCCTGTCCTTACGTACTTGCAAGTACTTGTACGGCAATGAACCGGCGCCGCACACCTTTCGGTGGACAAGCCAAGCATCTTAGTGTGCTTAGCCATCGATACGAAAAGGTGGTGAATCATGACTGGAACTTGCATTCACCTGATTTCGCGTCTCCTCGCCTTTTTCATCTGTTTATTCCAACGCTCAAGAGGAGGACAACATTTCGTGACAATCAGCAGGCTACTTGATCGCTATTCGTGTGCAAGTATATTTTCAAAAAGGCTTCCTGAATTTTCACAGGTTGGTTGTCCTCGGGCATAGGACCAGATGTCCGCAGTATGACACGCGCCCGTACTGTAGAGGCATGCGCATGCTTGCACAAATGTCTGGAATCTTGGTGCCCAGATTAGCAGGTTAGTGCCTAACCGCCGCCATGCCTTGGCGCTGTCTGGTACCTAATCGATCGAGGTGTACCGGTAATACGGGCTGCACCCACCACACGTCTGGAGTTCAACAAGTACATTGGCGTACATGTACAGTAAACACGTACTGACATACCATGCAACATGCGCCCACGTTCACCTGCTTTCCGTGCCGTAGAGTGCATGCCTGTGTCTGGATGGTGCGCACTTCCTTACGAGTAATACCACATGCAATATTCATTGGGGATATCATTGCATCCATACGGAGTATTAATGTCATATGCTCCGCATGCAAAGCAAGGACTGTACAACCATGACTAGAAAGTACGTGTATTCACTTGAGGTAGTACAAGTATGTAGGTGTTGGTCGCAGTAAGTGCACAGAGAACTTGTACGGCGATTGCATGTGTACAATTAAGAATGTGTAGTTGCAAGTACTTGAAGCCATCATGGTAGTAGTTGCATGTACTGTAGCCTTTAGCAGGGCACTAGGTAGGTACCTAATTGTACTTGCTGTAGTTTACATGGGCGTGCCTCATAAATAAACGTACTGTAAGTGTGTACATGTAAGTGGTACGAGGCACAGTGTGGGTAGGCACCTCGGTAGGTGTGACTGACTGATGGCTGCGAGATTGCATCCCAGCTACGGCTACCAACAAATTCATGGTAAACCCTGCCCACCACCTGTGATGCAGAGGACTACTGAATACAACTATACAGTAGCCTGCACAGAATACTGTGCTGTAAATCGTGGTTCTCGGCTTTGTTCGTTCCAACGGGAACGGAACTGCACAGTAAGCACGCAGTGCATGTACAACTATTACAAAGTACGGAGTAATGCTTGTTGTTAGTACACCTAGTTGAACAACTATTACTCTAAGTACATACGGAGTACAGAGTACTGACTTACAGTACAGGTAGGTACCTAAGTACGAAGTACATGCATGACATGTACAGTACTTGTATCCAAGTACCTACGTGGCACCTGAACCAAGGCTCGTTCTAAAATTAGCCATCGGGAATGGTCATAATACTTGTTACGCTGTACTGTACATACAGTACTTGCCCTCGGTACGAATTAGACATTAAAAATTGAACGGAGCGTTTTAATAATTCATACCGTCTTATCTAAATGTGCCATAGGGATCGATGACGGGCATCTTGGGAACGTGCGTAAGCCTCGCCCTTTCCAGTGGCTACCTTTTCATCGTCTCTCCCCTTTGCTTTTTCCCGAATTTCATCATTGCTCGGTGGGAAACCCGGGTTGTTGGTGGGACCTCCATTCGAGGCGCAGCATCGCTCTCAGCGAGCTTTCTCCGCCGTCGTACCATACTTATTTATACATGACTCTCGCACGCAACCGACAGTGCCGGCCCGTAAGCCATACTGGTGCAAGGCGCGAGACGTGGACCCGCCTCCGTAGAATGACATCAATGAGCATCCTTCGTGCTCTTCATGACACCCGCTCAATCGGAATCTGAGCCGACAGAAATAATCCGCTAGATCTCGCTTCACACTAGCCATGCTGGCGAATCGAATCACGTCGTCTTTCCGACATCCGTCTTCAGCTGACGGACGACAGACAATGGCAAGGGGACGCAGCTACGAAGCAGTGCACGGCACACGTGCTGGCGAGCCCGGACACCAGAGCATTCATGTCAACGCCGCAGAACCGTAGAATTGTGCATGACTGCCACCTGTTCGACTTTCTCTCCAGAACAATAGGCATATGGTACACCGTGCAAGACACTTTCAGCTCTGGGTTCATGCCGCCGAGCACGTCCAGCCACCGGTAACCAGCAAACGAACCGACGGAGCCCCCAGGTTGCGATCGACGCCCAAGAACCCCCCAGTCCATTTCTTCCTCCGATTAGCGCGCCGTGTTGTTCGTCACCGTGTGCAAGTACTCCAGCAAAAAGGTTTGATCTGCCGGGGACAAGGGTGTCTCGGTACCCCTCCGCGCCGACGACAACGCGCCACATGGCTGCTCACCACCTCCAGCCGCGACCGAGGCAACCCGGCTTCTCGATCCCCCCGCTTTATCGGGTGCCATTCCGGGAGATGAGCTACCCTGCTTGCCGAATAGGGATAATAGCTGTCGTTTTTGGTCCTTGGATGGCTCGGGTCGACGATTGGGCCCGCCCGGCGGCGGCGCCGAGTTGGCATCCGGGTTGCCCATCTGTCCAGTATGGGGCTGGCCAGGCGGCCCGTATGTCGACGTCATGGCCGGCGCATGCTGTTCTTTGTGGACATGGAGGCCGCTGTGAACGTGAGTCGGCCATGCTGGCGGCTCGCTGCCACCAACGGCGTTACCCCCAACGGCATCATGAGTGTTGGAAGGCCGGCGAGGTACCATGCTTTCCCATGGGCCCGAGCCGGACGCGCTCGCATGTGCATCCGCTCCAGAATGAAGGAGAGGCTGACGCACAGGGGGCGGCCCCCGGCTCCCTCCATCTCCGGAATGCGGGTTCTGCAGCGGTACGCCGTCGTTCTCTTCAACCTCGCCGCCGGGAACCGTGCTCTTCGCGACGGAAAACTTCCTGCCCACGTCAGGGCCGGCAGTCTTGAACATGCCCAGCAATGCCGACCTGTGCACATCGGTCGGAGCTTCGACTGCCGTGCCCGCCAACTCCAAGGCACTTTTCTGGTGTGACGCGTTCTCGTCCGAGCGATGCAACAGGTTGGGAGGTACCTGAGCCAACGAATACGAGGGCATGCTGCTCGCCGACGGCTCGCTCGGGGCAGCAGCCTCGCGGTGCCGCCCATCCTGCTTCGACGGAGCCGAGGGATTCGGCGCAGAGTCACGCTTGAAGGCGTTCAGAAGCGCCATTGACTGCCCGTTGAGCTGAACGGCCGCGGATGATGGCGGGCCATGAGCTTCCCGAGGAACCTGGCCGTGAGATGGCTGACGGTTGTCCTGTCGACCGTGCGCCAAGTCGATCGCTTGCGGGGCTCTCGGCGCCACCGGAAAGGTGCTTTGGCCGAACATGGCTCGTTGGACTTGCGGTATCGGCTGGGGGTGCACCAGCGCTGCTTGTTGGTGCATCGCCCCGTCGTATTGGGCATGGTTAGGGATGCCGTTCGGCGGGCCATGGGCGGCAGCTCCAGACACCTGGGTAGGATTCCAAGACGGCAGCGATTGGTTCGCGGCGGCATGGAAAGCCGGAGCGGGCCCCTGCGGCGCAGCATCGAAGGGCACCGGATACTGATGTGCAGGATGGTGGGCATGGCGAGGTTGCGGCGGCGCCGCTGCCGTTACGTCCTGCGATGTTTGCGGTGCCCGAGTCGACGGCGTTTGGGACGTATTGGCCTGAAGCAAGGAGAGGAGGGCGACGCCCTTGTCCTCGTGAGTGGCGGCAGGCTGGAGACCCTGGGTGGATGGCTGCATTTTCAGGAGGCGCTGCAGTTCCCTCGTCGCCCCGTCGAGCATGCCGACAGCGGGACCGCCGTGATTCGGCGCATCATGCTGCGTTGGTGCCCACGAGTCGTCCTCGGTCGTCGCAGCCTCCTCCGAGTGCGGTTGATGGTGCAGCTGCTTATGAGGTGCGCTGGCTGTGTTTGGTTCCTCCAGCTTCTTCTGCGACGCGATCCATTTCTTGAGCGGCACCAAAAAGGGCGCAACCATGTAAAACTTGTTGTTGTTGTTGGCGTGGGAAGACGCAGCGGCCGGCTCGGTTTGATTTTGCGCACCCCTCTTGCGAAATGTCGGCAGCTCCGAGAGCTTGTACCATTGAATCTTGCTAATCTCCTTTCTCGTTCGGGGTTGGAAGTGCGTGTCCATCGGGATGTCCCGAAATACATAGAGGCGCAGTTGCTGCTCCCTCATGGCGATTTCGATGTATTTCGTTCTTTTCCCGTTGGGTACCAGGCCGACGGCGCCCAGGTCGAGACCGGTCTCTTCGTAGACCTCCCGGACCGCACAGTCCAGGTCGTCTTCGTCCTTGTTGATCTTGCCTCGGGGGAAACTCCAGTTGGCTCCTTTCTTCCATCCCTTGACCAGAACGACCGAGTCCATGGCATGATTCAGCATGATGGCACCTCGGACGGGGACTCTAGTTTTGTACTGGAGAAATTCTTCAAACGCCTTCGTATGGTTCTCGACCGAGAAGGAGGCCAAGAGCGGACAGTGCTGGAAGATTCGAAGACAGAATGTTCGCAGCGACATGGACGGCAGGGAGGGGTCCAGAGGCCGAATAAAATCTTCGTAGAACCATTGAGCTTCCTCGACCTGAAAGCAGATACGGGCCACCGAGGAGAGATCCTCCTGGGGGAGGTTTATGATGAAGCGGACACAGAGGTCATCGAGCCCTGCGAGGTTGATTAGTCGACGAGACTTGGACGAGGAACGACTCTGAAGCTGCCTCTTGGACATACAATCCTCCAGCTGCATCTGTGTTGGTGCCATTCTGACGTTCTAGGCTTGACCCATGCTACGGTGGGATCTCCGCAGATGACTTATAAGAATGACGGGATTCTCTCTTGAGACTTTGACGAGCAGTATTCGATGCAAAGGTGTGAAGGGATGTTGGACATGGTCGACTCAAGGGGACGGGACGGGACGAGGTGGAGACTTGGCAGGTTGTCTCTCGGGCGCGAGCGCTGTCGGATGGAACAAATTCAGACGCTGGCGCTGCAGCGCTGCAGAGGTGATTTCATCCAAGAAAGAATCTGCACGCACAATGCTGGGTGTGACTGCGAACGAGAGCGGCAAGGACGGGTGCTGGTAAGATGAAGGACGATGTTCGACACCCGTTGGGTTCTCCAAAGGCGAAGCTGAAGCTGGACCTGCCACCGAACCCAATCAAAACCCAGCTCCACAAGTGGGGACGTGCGAGTTCGGGGGTCGCGAACTGTGTAGTACGCGCACACTGGTGGTACCTGTCGGGCACTATTTCTCAACATCCATCGCCTTCTGATCCACTCCTGTTAGGAACGGAGTACTGTGTCCTGTAGTGTACCAGTTCTAAATCCGCACAGTGTGGTTCGGTTGCTGCGTTCTACGGTGAAGGCTTAAAGTATTCCATGAAGTACATGTACAAGTTCCGTTCAGGTACACTACAGTACGTACGTGCACAGTGCAAGCATACCGTAAGTATTACTCTGCACGTTTGCAATGGCATTTGACAAGGTGCTCAATCTCACAAGTGTAGTCCGGCACCTTTGCATGGTTGAAAGCGTGGGTAAGAGTACGTCTTGACGGATGGCGGATAATGACAAGAACGAAGATTTGGTACTCGCAGACCACGTTCTATTCGACGTAAGCCTGGCCTGCTGAGCGTATGGCGGAAGAATTCTATCAATGTCCGTGGTAGTAATCTCGTGAGTGCTGGCAACAACTATGCTTACAATGTATACATATTTATTGTATGTCGCCTGGAAAATGAGCACCGACAGTGACATATTCGTTTGTTGTTTTACTCTACATGTGCGTTTTTCTGGTTTGCAAAACTTTTCCTTCATGCGATTTTGCTTTCTTTCATGTGTCGGCGAGCTGGATTTACAGAAGTACTTACTCCGTACATACTTGAATGTTGCTCGTACCACATGCGCTTGCATGTATAGCAATACTGCCAGTGACATGTGTGTACGGGCACTCCTAACTGTAAGTACACCTAAGTTGTTGACCTTGTTAAGTAGTCTGTAAGTATTATCTGGTAGCCTGGTACAAGGCCGAGTCAACCAGGTAATTAGACTAGGAGCTAAAGGGGACGGACCCGTTCTCAAGTGATGTTGGAAACTTCTCGGCATGGAGTTCTGCACAGTACTGGCATGAGTGAGTGCGAGTAAGCATACTCCGCATATCCTCCAGTTGCGCCAGCCTGAAGGCGATAATTCAGCATTGATGGCGCATGACCGTCTAATTTCGCACCAAGATATAGTGGACACACCGCAGGTCTTCGTCTGATAATCGCCGCTCTTTCTCGTTGCTTGGGTTTGGGAGTCTCTTTGTCCTCAATCTGACACAAGGCGCTTCTTGAAACAAACCTCTCCTACAAGCGCTCCTGTAATTGATCAGCGAGCGGTCTCATACAAGCGTGCGTGATTCGAGTAGGCAGGGCCGCGGCTAGACATAAATAGCACCTGGGTGCCTATATGTACCGCGCCCAGTCTCTGGCCCCGGACGATCCCTCTCCCCCGTGCGGAACAAAGCAATCATGACGTCGTACGTCGCAAAGATCATCAGCAAGAAGATATTGGGGGAGTCTCTGCAGAACAAGTTCGGCAAAGAGGTATGTTGTGCTCGCCCGTCCACCGTAGGCAAGTGGGCGCATTCCTCGACGAGCCGGCTTACCGTTTGTGATGCCAGGACCCTTACTTCGAGCAAGTTCCCGCGACAAGGCTAGATGGGCGGCCTACGGGCAAGGTCAAGAAGCGCAAGAAGGCGCTGCCGCCGGGCATCTCGGAGCACGATGGGCAAGTCCTGACCAAGGTGAAGCGGCGTGCCTATCGACTCGATTTGTCCTTGTGCAGCTTCCTCGGCGTACGCTTCGGCTGGAGCAGCGTCATCGGCATCGTGCCCGCGTATGTTTCCACCTACCCTTCCAGCCCGTGCTTGCTTTTCTCATTCGTCGAACAGGATCGGAGATGCGCTGGACGCATTCATGGCCTTGATGGTCCTGAAGACCTGCTGTCAAGTGGAAGGCGGCCTCCCCAACACACTCAAGCTACACATGCTGTCCAACATCGGCCTGGACTTTGCCGTCGGCCTCGTGCCCTTCGTGGGCGACCTTGCCGATGCCATGTTCAAGGCGAACAGTCGAAATGCGCTGCTGCTGGAGCAGTACCTGCGTGAAAAGGGCAAGAAGGAGCTGCGAAAGAGCGGACAACCCGTGCCGGCCATCGACCCAAGCAGCCCGGAAGAGTTCGACCGGGCGGCGCGCGAGGAGATTCCTCCTCCGTACGACGCCGGCACCTCTCCTCCAGCTGAACGTGATGGACATGAAAGTCTCCCGAGTGCTCCGGAGGGGGCCAAAGTGCGTGGCGGCCGCGGCTGGTTTGGCCGTAGCAAGGCTCGCCCTCATGACATTGAGATGGGAACGCCTCAACCACAGCCGTAGACGTAGGCGGCCTTGAAGGGGCGGGTCGTTGGGTGGTGCCATGCCGACTAAAAGTCCATTGGATGCTGGGTTGGAAGGGAATGATGCGACCGCGGCCAGGGGCCAAGGACTCTTGCCGTGCTGCTGAATGACATTAGGTGAGGTGTACGGAGTACTGTACCTGAACTTGTGGTGGAGCAACCTGACACTCTGGGAATCTGGCGTACGCGTTTAGTTTGGTGAATAGAAAGGGCAGCAGACGTTTTCTACCGATGATTGTACCCTTATGCACGTGCGATATACTGCAGTCAAGTACATGCCTAGGTGCATTTCTGCGTGTTACAGTATGTTCGTTCGCCTGAGCGCGGATAATACCTCGTTGATGCATCTAAAAAATAAGGCCGAGCTCGACTCGGCCCAGCTCCTTAGGGTTCGGAGAGAAAGAAACAATAGTCCTCCCTTGATTGCGCACTCTGTTCACGGACCCGTGTCGTGACGGACCCGTGTCGTGACGGACCCGTAACGGACACCTTCTCTGCAGATTGCCGTCTCCCATGTCCGAGGCCCGAGATGTTTTCCGAAGGCCATGGGAGTTTATGGTGTGCGAACGCGACGATGCGTTCCTGATTTAATTGATAAGTCGGACACGAACGACAAGGCAGGTTTAGTTCGGGTGGAGCATCTGCCTTTCGCGTCAGCCGAGATGAGTGCGTGCAAGTACTCGTACTGTACATGTACACAGTACTCGGGTGACTCCTATTGCTCCAAGTGTTTATAAGTACTGTATACAACGGCCTTACAGTACATGTACATGCACGCCGCACGCAGGCACTTCAAGTACTTTAGTATTACTCCGTATTACTTGTTCGCCGTACGAGTATTACTCGTAAGACGTGTTCAATCTGGACGC
This sequence comes from Drechmeria coniospora, assembly GCF_001625195.1. Lineage (NCBI taxonomy): Eukaryota > Fungi > Ascomycota > Sordariomycetes > Hypocreales > Ophiocordycipitaceae > Drechmeria > Drechmeria coniospora. Next base: position 2,600,996 of record NC_054391.1, on the reverse strand, counting down.
GACTACTTACCAGTTTACGCGTTTGCCCTACAGCCGAGATCTGCAGTACAGTACACGTACAGTAATTACACCTACTCAAGCCAAATTGATTCAGGCCGCGATCAAGCGGGGCCTCTTTGCCTGTTCTTACCTGCTATTGATTACGGAGTACTGCTTGTACTGGATACAAATACAGAGTACGGCGCATACAACTTACGGTACATGATCACCTTCCAAGTGGTCCGTACTGAGATGTTGATTGCTAGACTCCGTCATGTACCTAGGTGAACAGAGTATTCCGTGCACGTACCATGCACGTACCGTACTCGTACTCTTACTTGCTACTCATACTCACAGTACTCATTCTCCTATTGAGAGCGCGGACCGAGTGCATGTATTCATACTCCACGCATGTAGGTACTTGCGGAGGATGTCATGTTACCATAAACTATTGACTCGGTAGTAATACTGGGTTCCGACCTTCTGAGACGACCCCTCCAGGGCAGCAGCTAAGTACTGTACTTCTTGTCCATGCTCAACATCCATTCCCAGGTCATACTTACGTGGCTGCAAAGGAAGCGCCGACTTTCCAGTTGCATAGAAGTAAGTGCAGGTAGTTGCGCAATTCAATTGACTGCCGTCTGTCAAGCACTTACCCACCACATTATTACCTGGCCATCTCCCTACTGCCTACTACCAGCTGGTGCCCTTCCGAGTGATGCCTTGCGAGTATTATCCCAGCCATGAAGTGGGGCGGTACCTGGGTACATGGTACATCCCGCCTCTTGGGTTTAATTGACCCTCGCGAGTACTTAACCCGTTGAGAACGCTGAAAACACGGTTTGACGCGTCAACTTCACGTGACAGCGTACCGCCGCTTGCACTTACAAAAACCATCTGGCGCCACCCACCCGTCGACGCCGTGCCGTCGTACTCCTTCACTGCCTCTTCACTCCATCATCCATCCAAGTCAGGCTTGAGCTGAATATCTCTCTTGGCTACTGTGCTACTCTCGATATCCCTACTTCTTAGTCCCAATGGCCTCTCAGATCACCCCTTCGAAGCAGGTGGGTGCTCTTTTCGTCGCTCGCTCGTTGATCAACGCGACACCACTCCTTCCTTCCGCCCACTCGTCGTCGCTAACCGCGTTGTCAGGCTGCCACTGCCATCGCGTCGCTGAAAATGGAATCTCCTGTGAAGAAGCTCGACTTCGCCGATAAGGAGAACCGGCCTTTGGGTGACGCCGTTGCCTCCAGCCCATCGACGCAGCTCGACGTCGGCGACAAGCACGTCAAGGGAACGAAGGAGGTTGAAGCGGAGAGCACCGCCGTCGTTCCTACGACCCAGCCGGAGGAGTGTGACGAGCCTCTGCTTCGAGAAAACCCCCAGCGATTCGTTCTGTTCCCCATCAAGTATCACGAGGTACGAGACGCGCTGAGCACGCGCCCCTCCGCCCTCGACAGCCGGTCTAGGCTCCCCATGTTGACCGCAGCATTGGTGTAGATCTGGCAAATGTACAAGAAGGCCGAGGCGTCCTTCTGGACGGCCGAAGAGATCGATCTTTCCAAGGATTTGCACGACTGGAACAACCGTTTGAATGACGATGAGCGGTATTTCGTCTCGCACATTCTCGCTTTCTTCGCCGCTTCGGACGGAATCGTCAACGAGAACCTTGTCGAACGTTTCAGCGGCGAGGTGCAAATCCCCGAGGCTCGCTGCTTCTACGGTTTCCAAATCATGATGGAAAATATCCACTCCGAGACCTACTCGCTCTTGATCGACTCGTACATCAAGGAGCACGCTCAGCGAGAGTATCTGTTCAACGCCATTGACACAAGTATGTTGCATCCGGCTCGATGTGGATTCAGTCCCATCCGTCCAAGCCGCTAACCACAAGCTTCATCACAGTTCCTTGCATCCGCAAGAAGGCTGATTGGGCCCTGCGTTGGATCCAAGACAAGGAGTCCACGTTCGCCCAAAGACTTGTTGCCTTTGCCGCCGTCGAAGGCATCTTCTTCAGCGGTGCTTTCGCCTCAATCTTCTGGCTGAAGAAGCGCGGTCTCATGCCTGGTCTGACATTCTCCAACGAGCTCATCTCGCGTGATGAGGGTCTTCACACCGATTTTGCGTGCCTGTTGCATTCGCACCTCAACAACCGGGCCAGCAAGAAGGTCATCAACGACATCATCACCGACGCCGTCACCATTGAGCAGGAGTTCCTCACCGAGGCCCTCCCATGTGCTCTGCTCGGCATGAATGCCACCTTGATGAAGCAGTACATCGAGTTCGTTGCCGATCGTCTCCTTGTTGCTCTCGGCAACGAGAAGGTGTACAAATCGTCGAACCCCTTCGACTTCATGGAGAACATCTCCCTCGGTGGCAAGACCAATTTCTTCGAGAAACGTGTTGCCGACTATCAAAAGGCCGGCGTTCTGGCCAGCGGCACCAAGAAGGCCGCCGATGATGTCGCTACCCCGGTGAACAGCGCCGAGGGTGGTGACTTCAGCTTCGACGACGACTTCTAACTGGATACGAATGGACAGCACCGGAGATACCCCCCCCCCCCCCCCCCCCCCCCGCCCCCACTTCACTACCCACATCCTACTGTACTTTTGCTTTGTCTGTCTCGTATGTATTTTGGAGTTCATCTGCATACGCAAGAAGGGGCGTTCTGATTCATGCTTTTTTTTGCCACTGCTTCATTGTATTGGGCAAGCGTCGTGTCATTTTCCCTGTTGTTGGTAAGGGGCCAAGGCTTTGCATTTGTCATCGCTTGGATAAAGATATACTTTGCATAGTGAACAAGCTGCGAGAGGGTTGGCTGAAAATCGAACTGGCTTGTAGTAATTACTCTTCATCGCACCCGTGCATAGAAATTCATTGCATCTCGTGAAGTTGCGACATGGAACGACGTTTGCGAAACATGCTCTGTTCCTTTGCTACGGATGAGCTTCGCCTCGATCCTTCGCCGTTTATTTTCGCCCCTTTTTCTTTTTGTGACCACCTCCCGCTTGTGATGGTTGCTGCGGTTGTTGCGTTGGCACCGCCGTCTCCGCTGCCACCTTGGCCTCGGTATTTGCATTGTCCCCAGAACGGGCTGGTGCACCTGGCGTCCCGGCTCCAGGGACGTCAACGGGTAGGGCGGCCATGGCCCTGCCGAGTTGGCCCAGCGCAGAGTAGATGAGCCGGGAGACCTCGGCAGCCTTGGTGGTACGGTACTTGAGCGTCACGCCACTGACGGGATCGTACGTCTTGATAACGAGGCTGGCGCGTGGTGGTTTGGATGTTGCCCGCATCACCGAGGCGTCACCACCTGCAGTTGCATCGTCGCCAGGATTGCTCGAAGGGGGCTTGACACTCTTGATAGTGTACCTAGTCGTTATGCGAGTCTACAAAGGTCAGCACGAGCATTCTCGAGGAAGGGCCTGATTGCCTTGCAACTGGGGCAAACGGACTGTGGTTGGTCGGGCTTCGATCAAGAGAACGGACTGCTCGAGCCATTCTTGGCTCGTCTTAAAGTATGGCATCGTTCCTCCCCCGGTGTCGCTTGTGAAGTAGCTCCCGATTGTTGATAATGAATCAGCGTTTTAATCACGGTACAAATGACTTGGATACGCCTTCAGCCAGCAGAGTTGACGTTTGCGAATGAAGGCGTTTGGATCTGCGCAAATTCTGATGGTGGCAGGTTTATCAAGGTCGGACTGTAGTAGTAATAGTACCTGCAGTACCTACTGACTTGTAGTCCGTGAAGGTTGTCCATACTATTAGTACAATTCTAAGTGCGTGCAGTGCCCTCCCAGCACAGGACAGCACTACACCTAGAGGACCAGTTCTGTAAGCTTTCTATAATTATCCATCCATCCACATCGGCCCTTACAACACTTCTCGCTGTACGCAAGGAGCTAAAACTAACATGAACATAAAAAATACAAATAATATTCTACCCTTGACACAAAAACTTCACGAGCATGCTTTTGTACATTTGCTACCATATTATTGTCTGAAATTATTATAAAATATAATTAAAATTAGAGCATAAAATATATTTAAAATGTTAAACCTTGTTAAAAAATATTGTAGTTCTTCAATATATTTCATAATTCTTATGTACACATGCAAGTTTAATACAAATACTAGTCAGGTAAATAAATAAATAAATATATATATATATAAGTAATGTAAAATAAAATTAATTGCATTAAATTAATAATAATTTACTTTATTTAAATTACTTATAAATAGAATGTCATTTATTAAACTTGATTTTTTCTTTTTCTTCAATGTAGCTGTTCTTTTCGTCGTTATAGACTAATGACTGCTAATATTAGCAAATATAAAATCCACATATAATTGAGTATGATACGTACTGCTCAAGTATAGTTCGTATCAATTGCCTAGTCCCGACGACGGCATTCAAGCCAGGTACAAGGTACGGAGTGCAGAGCGAGCGCCTTACGCCGTACGTAATTGCTCCATCTACAGCCATCATTGCGACACTGTCGTCAACTACCCCATTTCGCCAACGTCTTGATGTAGGGAGGGAGCCGTCTTCGTTATTGACGTGCGGCCCCATAATTCGGGAGATTCCTGTGATCATCCTCCTCGAGGTCCCCGGCAACCCCAGGAGCGCAGTATCATGAATGGGGACTTGAGCCTGTCTCAGGCCCTCGGCGGCCTGCGGATTGCGAACCCTGACGATGCCCCCGAAGCCCCCGCCTCATCATTGCCGCCATGCCCAGATCCTGCATCAAATGTTTCTGTTGCACCTGATCATGCCGCCGCTGATGGCAACTTGAAGCTTCTCGGCGCCGCAAACGTCGCCGCTACCGTCAACCCAAGTACCTCCCACCGTCCTATCCACCACGACAGTCGCGATGCTGGCCGGCCCAGATCTTTCGTTCATGAAAAAGGTGTGTCCGACTTATCTTCGCATCCTCTAGGAGAAGGCAATCGGCGCAACAGCTATCGATTGCTCCAAGCCACTGGTGATGGACGCGAGTCGGAGGGGTTCCGCTCCATCTCACCGCTTAGGAATTCCTATGTTGGATCTGCGTCCTCGCCTGCCACGACGAGCGGCCTCGATATCGCGCCATTCGCTGGAAATTCGTCGGTACCAGCCACCAGTGAAGAGTGGAAAGATCGCGGGGCCGCCGTCGGCATACGTCGCGAAGTCGACGCCAATGGCCGTCCATTTGTTCGGCAGGTTAAAAAGGGCGTCAGGGACTTTTCCTTTAGCCGTGTTCTTGGCGAGGGTTCCTACAGTACCGTTTACCTCGCCACGGATCGCCAGACGCTCAAGGAGTATGCAATAAAGGTCCTCGAGAAAAGGCACATAATTAAGGAGAAGAAGATCAAGTACGTCAACATCGAAAAGAATACGCTCAATCGCCTCACGGATCACCCGGGCATCGTCCGCCTGTACTACACGTTCCAGGACGAAGCATGCCTCTACTACGTCCTCGATCTCTGCAATGGCGGGGAACTGCTGGGTGTGTTGAAGAAAACCGGCACCTTCGACGTCGAGTGTGTGAGATTCTACGGTGCCCAGATCCTCGATTCAATACATTACATGCACTCGCGTGGAGTTATTCACCGGGATCTCAAGCCGGAGAATCTACTTTTAGACAGTCAGATGCACATCAAGATTACAGACTTTGGAACGGCGAGACTGCTCCAAGACCCGCGAGAGCCGCAGGGACGAGACACAGGCGGCACGGATCGAGGTGTGGCTGACTCGGGGGGGCGGGATGACCAGAACGACGGACGGGCGGCTTCCTTTGTCGGCACGGCCGAGTACGTGAGCCCCGAACTGCTTACGCACAAAGTCGCATGCAAGGCCAGTGACCTGTGGGCCTTTGGCTGCATTATATTTCAGCTCCTGAGCGGCAGACCACCCTTCAAGGCCGGCAGCGAATATCTGACCTTTCAGAAGATCGTCAACCTCGAATACGAATTCCCCCCAGGTTTCCCACCATTGGCTCGTGACCTCGTGGAGCGGTGCCTTGTGCTCGACCCGGCCACGAGGCTGACAATCGAGCACCTAAAAAACCACGAGTTCTTCCGCGGCCAGTCGTTTGGCAAATCCCTATGGCTCACCAAGGCGCCGCGACTGCGGCCCTACGTTCCTTCGGCACAAGCGCCCAACATCATTCAGCTGAACGGCGTTTCGTTGGACAATGCGGCGGCGGCAACGAGCGGCGCGCCGACATCTGGTCCATCACCCCATGTGCAGGCCACTGCGGCCAGTGGCACCAACCGGCCTTCTCGCCTCGTAACCGACCTACCCCCTCCGACCCAGCTGGACATCGAGTGGTCTCCCGTACTGACTAAGAGCAACGAGAGGATTCTCAAACTCGGAGACTTGACGGTGATACAATCACCCTTGGCCAATGGCCTTCATGGAAAAGGTGCGGATGAGGGCCACAAGAAGCTGTCTCGCTTCTTCGGAGGCAGCACGACCAAAAAGCGACAACGGCTGGTGTTGGTGACGTCCAGCGGGCGTATTGTGCTAGCTCCCGTTGGTGGGGAAGAGAAGAGGGCGAAGCATGAGCTGTCACTCATCGCTCCGGACTGCACTTGGAGGAGCCAACAAGACGCCAAGGGGCAGCAGGTGTGGTGTGTCGATTCGGTAAGCAACCTTGAAACCCGATTCACCTCGGCCCCTCGTCACTAAACGATAACCATCCAGGGTGGTCACCACTACGTATTCGAGGAAACCAAGGCATCCCTCAGTTCGGACGGTGGCTACAATTCGGCCAAGGAGTGGATTGAGTCCCTGGATAAAGCAAGAGACCTGGCCATGTCCCAGAACCCAGACCCTCAAGGCGATGACGGTTCATTTGCCGATCTACCTTCAGCCATGTCGAGCCCGGCCAGTACCCTGGGCAGCCGAGCAAATTATGCGGATGCCTTCGGAGTTGGTGATAGAACGCATCGCGGCCACCTGAGCAAGAGCCAGGGTGGGCTGGACGAATCCAGCCATAAAAAGAACCGCTTCAGCAAAAGGCAATCCCGGAATGGGCTGGGGTCTGCCTTTTAGAGCGTAGATGGGGCAGGCATCCTGTGAGCCGCAAGTGCCCTTGCACTCTCCATCTTCATTTACACCACTCTCGCCCCTCGCTTGACCTAACCCTGAGAAGGATCAGGCACAGTACCACCTACGACATGGGTAACGGCAGTGAAGTTAACAGATCAGCGGTCCATTCTTGTTGTATTAGGAAAAGCGCAGCGACCCGAGTTCTCCTTTGTAGGCATCGCACGCCAACCGTTTCGAGCGAATCAGTTCAAACTTTTGCTATGGAGTCACATGCGTTAGAATTCATGGAACACTGTCCCTTTCTGAGCACGTTTCTGTCATGTATCTGTTTGAACCGTCGTCCTCGGTCCTTGGAGGGAACAGTATTTCACGTGGCAACAACCGGGACGTTTGCAAATACGCACAAACACGAGCGCAGACGTACTCAAAACGCATACCTTAACCAGTTTACCTGACAAGAGACAGGAAGCCGAACGTTCCAGTAAGAACCAAGGGAGGGGTTTATATCATCATACCCCTTAGCTAGAGGACAACGTCGTTCATCCTATGGAACACTCGGTAGGAGCAAAACAACTAGAATTCAATCCAATATTAGATTTAGAGCTAGCAACCCCTGGCCACCTTCTGATAAGCTAGAAGCACAAGTCCCAAGGGGGGATTCCCCATGGTATCGGGTGAAGGATTTGACTTCTTTTCTTGCCTTGCAGCGCATATCTAGTGGGAGTATCATGTTCACCTACTACTGGACGAGACAGAAAACAGCACAACAACTAAGCGTACTACTCTTATAAACAGGAAATCATTGATACGATATGTTATATAGTCAAGATTCAGATGGCAGTTAAACTCAGACTGTGAGTTTTATGTTTTATGTATCCGCCTTGTTAGTGAATGTCGGGCGACATATAAAGCACTGTACTCGTAACAATCACTCAGCCATGCCAGTCTGCATAGTCTCAAACTGTCTACTACAAGGGGACAGTTCCTTGCAAGAGGAAGAGGGGTTCCTCAGGGGGATCAACACCATTACTTATACACTCCACCAACCAGTCCCTCAGCTGATCAACGCACTCATCGCCTTCGTCCTCACAGCTAGCTACCCACAAACGGCGTTCTAGCTACTAGACCTCGCCACACTCTCTCTAGTGAACCCATTGCGTCCGACACCTCTTTTCGCGTGTAACTTTCCCGCCCCGGTGTCTGATTCTGTCCTCAATGCGCCGTGATTCAATTTCGAGGCGATATATTTGTACGAGTCCAAGGCCTTGGCGTAGTCGTCCATGGAGATACCTTGGCCGAGAATGCACGCATTGTTCGGTCAGCCCGGCCCGGAGCTTTTGCAGTTTGATTGTGCTCGGCCCATTCGTTCCTCCCGCCAGCATAAGCTTTCGATCAAATCGTACAAAGTACGCCGGGAAGGACTCCGTAGCACCCTGCGCTATGATATGGTCTAGTTCCAACAAGGCTTTTTCTTGGCGGTATGGGTTGGAGTAAACAGTTGCAAGGTATGCAAGGAACTGGAGCGGATCGAAGCCGACTTAAGCCCCTTCCACAAAGAAGATAGAAACGCGTATCTTGACTTTAGCAGACAGGCTCTACTATAAGAACATCCACTGGTCCTTGGCGGGCCCGATCAATTCCTTGTCGGCCTAGAGTTTGTGCTCTATAAAGAGTCGCCAGGCTGCGAATAAGGCCTTGTTACTATCGTACGGCTCCCCTATCGGGATCTCTTTGCGTCGGTTCGGGGCGCGGGGCGTGCCCGAGTCGTCCCCGGTGTGGTTCCGCGATAGGTCCGTTGAGGAAATCTCCTTTGGTGGTACAGGTGTTTGCCTCGGGTTTTGTGCAGCCTGGTTGCGTCCTTCTTGCTGGAGGTAAGCAATCTGTTCGGCATGTTCTTCTAGTCGGGTTTGTACTGATGCCAACTCAGATCAGATTGCTGCTCTCAAGTCAGCCAGCATACTGTAGACTGGGAGCAGTCCTCTGGTAGGTAGTTTTCCATTCTCGATTTCAATAGTTAGACCTTGTTTCTTCCTAGCCAAGGGAAGTCTTTTATTTGCTACGGAGTTATTACTAGGCAGCTGCTGTAGGAATCTTATAACGGTATCAAAAAACTTGCAGGAGGGAAGTCTAAGGACAGGTAGTTGGCATAGAGCTTCCCGTTATAGCTGGGCCCTCTGGGTAGGTCCATGACCAACCTGCCTTATGTCTTTGTTCGAGTGTAGCCCGCGATTATAACAATATTTTATCATTGATTATATATCTTCTTGGTTTATTAGAGAATATAAACCTGGATAATATATACTGAATTTTTCAAGTAGGGATGGATGTACGGGGAATTACTGTACTGTATTTTTTTTTCGTTCCGATTCTTGATTCTTGCCTGAGAACCTAAGTAAATGTGCAAGTAATTACTGCACTGTTTAATTAGCTGTTGTTGGCACAATTAAGTAAGTAATTTACTGAGTAAAGCCGTATTTGTACGCAGAGCTGCAGAGTGGAGTATTTGGGTATACAAGTACGGAGTATACCTTGCACATAGCATACTTGATTGCATGTACAGAGTACTCCGTACCTGTACTTACTTGCTGTTGCATGAAAAAGCAAGCCTCCTCTATTACCATTCAAATGAGCTAGGTGGCCCCTTAATGGACAGACTTGAACCCTAACACCCAGTCAAGGAAATTCGTCTTCCAACATCGGTATTTCTTAGCCGCCCGGGCAGAGTCGGGTTCGAATTGGAACATTCACCTGCTGCAGAGCTTCGGCTTGCTGTCGTGTGCTGCTCCATCAAGAAAGCTCGGTGTCCGATGATGCTCCCATTTCCTCCGGCAGCCTCCGCTTACGGACAGCGAGCCACACATTGCATCACCGTCGGTGCTTCCTAAGGATTGCGAACGACGGACGGCCCAGGGGGTCACTCACTCGTCCACCTGCAACCCAGCGAGAGCGTAAAGAAACGTTGCCTGGCCGCTCATGTAAGTAACCCCCCCCCCACCCTCTGAAATCTATCGTCCCAGTCTCATGCTCATTCTGGCTCCAGAGGCATCTTCGTATCCGTACGACACGACAATGCCCGCTTACAGCCCGCGCGCCCAAGCCGCGCTGCTCAAGGCCGTACGTTTGAACTCCTTGGACGCGCAGACAGCAGCTCCGCAGAGGTGTTCCTGGCCTCAACAACTAATCCATGGACCCTTGTTTCCTAGGTCAACCAAGTCTTTGATCTCGACCAGACGGCCGAATCCCTGGAGGAGTTGCGCAATGGCATCATTCTCGCGCACATCCTCCACGAGCTGGATTCCGAATTCGAACCTTCACACCTCGAGTCCAACCCCCCCGGCACCTCCAAGTACCTGACCAACAAGCGCAACATTCAAACAGTGTACAAGGGTTTGTTTCGATTCATCCGTCAGAGAGTCCCCGAGCTCGCTTGCCAAGCGAGAAGGGTTGACTTCCATGCCATCACCGAGATTCCCGAGGCGCAGGGCATTAGCCAGGTACGTTGATGCGCCCACGATGCAGTCCAGCCCGCCAGGTTGCCCGGGCTCGCGCTTACTCTCGTCCTTTTGCCGATAGCTACTTGCCGTCATGGTGTCCGCTGCTGCCATGGGCCCTGACAATGGAAAGTACGTGCCGCGGATACAGCACGGCCTTGACCGTGACAACCAAGCGGAGATTATGCAAATTATCCGCGGCATGCAGCAGGACGTTGAGAGCTACAAGGATGCCGACTTGGACGAGGCGATCGACGCCGTCACGGAGGCACGAGACATCGACCTCGTCGTCGAAGAGCAGAATGCCACGCTTCGGCAACAGCTCGATGCTGCCAAAAAAGCTCTTTCCGACTACATCACTCGACTCGAGCATCTGCAGCAAAGTCACGAGGAACTGAAACATGAGAAGGAGAAGAATGAGCGCGAGCTGGACGTTTTTCGGAAAGCGACGCTCGATGGAGCACACAGCGCCCAGGCCATCAAACTCCTGGAAGCACAGGTGCAAGAGCAGATGGAAATCATATCCAGGAATGAGGAGAGCATCAGAGACAGCGACAGGGCGAAGGCGCAGCTGGAAAGTGAGGTGCAAAGGCTGAGCCAGAAGAGCATGCAAGCGGACGAGCTTCGAGACCAAGCCACCGAATGGAAACACAAGGCAGAGGAGCTGGAGAAGAAGGCCAATACGGCCGAGAGGTACAAGCAAAAGCTCGAAGCGCAGCAGGGCCTCGTCAGAGAGGTGCAAAACCTCCAGTATGAAAGGACCGAGTTGCAGGAGCAGATCCGATCGCTCAAGAACGACCGGGAACGGGGGGACCGCACCAGAAAGGCCGAGGACGAGCTCACGAGGATGATCACGCAGTCGGAACAACACTTGTGGGACGAACGGAATCAGAAGAACCAACTGCTCACGGACATTGCCACACTCAGGGACGAGCTGGTACGATTGAAGGCGCAGTGTGCCCATGATGAACGCTTCATACAAGACCTGCAGGACCAGATGCAGCAGCAAGGGTCCGCTGTCACATCCCCTTCGCAGTACTTGGCTGCTTCGACCGCCTTCAACCTCGAGGACGAACTGAAAGCGGCTAGCAGTGAAGGTCAGGCCAACGTACCCCTGGAGATGTCTAGGCTGAAAGCCGAGAACGAGCTACTCCGTCGAACCTTTGGGTCCTCCGGGGACACCGCCTCACTTAGGCGCGAACTGGAGGAGCAGAGGCGCCTGGAGCAGAGGCTTCAGCAAAACCTGAACATCATCTTCGAGAAGCAAACGATCACAGAAGAGCAGATCAAGGCGTTGATGGAGAACGCGACGGATGAAAGGTTAGTGGATCGATCGTACCGGGGGATGGCTGGATGGGAATGGCTTGCTTACAGCTTCGCTCGACAGGTCGCAAGCGTTCATCAAACTGCGTTCTCAGCTCGCGGAATCGCAGTCGAAACTCGAGGAAGCGGCCAAGAGCTCGTCGGATCTTCAAGCCAAGGCGGCGGATATGAACCGAGATCTCCTTCGGGTCAAAGCACAGCTCTCGGCGACGGAAAAGGGAGGATTGGAGGCGATCGATGATCTGAAGAGCACGGATAAACTGATATCCGAGTCACTCAAGGATGAGCTGGACCGACTACGAGAGGAGCATAATTTTGTTGTGAGCGAGCGGGACGCTCAAAAATCGCAGTTGATCGAGGCCCTTCTCGCCAAGGACAAGCTACGCAGGGAGGCGGTCGACAATGACACAAGCACGATCGCGGCGGCCGACCCCGATGCCGAAGACGCCGCTAGGAAATCGGGAGAAAAGATTGAGAAGCTACGGGCTCGTCTGAAAGAGCGAAAACTGGTGAGTCATTTCCCGTCGACGGTGCGAGCGTAAGCCTCGAGATGGTAGTTCCGGCACGGAATGGAAGGTTTCGCCCGCCCGCGGTGTTTATTCTCTCGGCATGCCGCGTTCTACTTTCGGAGGCCAGGCGTACTTGCTGAGCACGGTTCCTGTTGATCAAATTCTGACGGCTTGCGCAGCAACTCGAGCAATCGGAGAATGACAAGCTTGACCTGCAACACAAGCTCAAGGAGGCGCAAGGGGGCGAGGACTCCGCCGGGCGAAAGGTACGTTCGATTGTCGCACTACTTGGCGCCTGGGCCTCTCGTGTCAGCCGGAGACGTGCCGTTACCGGTTTGGTCGCCCGGGCTTTCCTTTCGATGTAGCTGACGAAAGGCTTACCGCAGGATGCCGCGGAGCAGATGGTGAAGAACCTCCAACGGGAAAATGCATTAATCGCGACTGCGTGGTATGACCTCACCAGCCGGCTGCAAAGCAATCATGTCGTCTTGCAACGGCGACAGGATGCGCCTCGGAGCTGGCTGAACAAGCAGAGGCAGATGGTCAATGGTCAGTTGCGCCGACGCGACTTGCTCTACCTCTACTGACCAAACTCTTTCAGCTACCCCACGAAGGTAATGATCTCACGGGTTGAGGTCAGTTCCCTTGTTGGAAGCCGACGAGTGACGCTTCACAGCCTGTTTGCAATATAGATAGATACATAGTGTAGTGTGCCCTTTGGCGGACCAAATGATTTTTTTTTTTTTGGTTATCATCGACAGGATTGCGACGGACCTGGTCTAGTCGGGCGATGTTTCCCTCGGGTTCTTCAGGGCTGTTGTCCTCATGTCGTCGACTGCGCGAGCAGTCTCTGTGCCCCCTTTTCCCCGTGGATTGAGGTGGCAAGGGTGCATTGTTACTCGCCTGCGGCCGAAAAACAACCGATGAGAGTCGTTGTCCTCTGAACGTGAGAGATGTCGTGTTGCATGGCCAGAATAAAAGATTGATAGAGACGGCGCGGATGATGGCCGCGAAGTGAAGTGAGCGAGAATGACAAGCGGACGATGGACGCATGGCCATTCATGAACTGATCCAAAAGACTACGTACGTACGTGTAGGCGTATTAACAATACAAATACATTTCCCCATAACGCCGTGCCCCACTCCCGGCAGATGGTCAACTTTGACTAGACTTCTACCTTGAGGTCTTCCTCGACCAGGACCTTGTACTCGCCGCTGCTCATGGCCTTTATCGACTCCAAAGTCTTTTCGGGAGTGTCGCTGACGGCGAAGCCCCTGAGGTGGAGGTCAGCGCAAGGCTGCGACTGCTGCGGACGATCTGTGCCGCGGCATTCGGTGCAGGTACTCACTTTATTAGGCTGTAGACATGGGTGATGATGCCGCCGCCGGTGCGGATGGAATCCTTGACCTGTTTGACGAAGTCGTCGGGAGCAGCATCATCGAACTTGACAATCGCCGCCTTCCGCAAGTCGACGGCAAGGGCGGCGGGAGCGATGGCAAGGGCGGCCACGAGATGAGAAAGGAATCTCATGGTGAGAGACGATGGAGGATGCGGGCGACTTGTGCCTAGGAACGATCGGAATGGGGTCGAGTGCTGGGCGAGCAGCGAAGCCGAATCGAGCCAAACGACAAGTTGCGTGCTTGGGCGGGGTAATTGTCTCGGGACGGGACACTCCTTCCTTGAGCAGTTCCGGGAAGGCTGTCTGGGCTGTCTGGCTGCCTGGGTGTCTGTCGTGCGTTGTATCAAACTGCTTGCTTGCTCTCTTCCTTGATCGAGAGAGTCACTTGATCGAGAGAGTTGCTGAAGAAAAGAGGTAGGCTGCTGTGACGGGGAGAAGGGTCCAGGCTGGCAATGGTTTCGTCGATGTCGAGATGGGCAATGGCGTTGGCCACTAGTGACTACCTAGTAGTTAGTAGATACATGCGGCAGTACTTTACAGGCAGCCATGGGTACATGTGTACTTCAGATCCAGTATGCATTTGCCTGTACCTGATAGGTACTATTCTAGCGTAGGTGTACATGCATACATGTACACATCTCTGTATCCGTAAGTACTGTACATTCTGCAGCGGAACTGTACCCCACTCGGCTTCGAATGCATGCTTGTCATGCGTGCGCCGCCCCGAGTGCTGCTGTACTTACTGTACTGTACTGTACTTGAGTACTACCTGTAGGTATGCGCACAGTACAGTGCAGTGCCCCAACAGTACTGTAATTCCTCACATGGCAGCAGCAGCAGGGCACGCGCTCCACCAGAAGAACGTTAGCGTACCGTGCTCAGTACTTGCACACCTAACACTGTGATTCTTCACTTGCATGTACATACATGTGCGTGTACTTACATACAGTACAACTACACAACAAGTACCAAAAGTGTGCAGTAAGTATTACTTGAAGTATTACATGCGCAGTGTCCTTAGTAGATAGTACATGTAAGTACTGTGCATGTACGGAGCACTTGCGCTCCGTACTTACTGTACATGAACTAGTGTGGCTGAAATATCTGCGATCGGCCCACTTGCATCCCCTCGCGGCAGGGGTTGGTATTGACGGATTCGGTCCCGAACACCAAAAAGAACACCACACTCTACTTGTAGGTACCTGTATGTACAGTGGGGTGGCAAAAGTGTCGATTCAATACTGCAGTGTACATGTGTTTAAGTACTTGTCGGAGTAGCGCTACCTACAGTAGTTGTATGGTATGGGCGTCCAGATGTACTTGTTTTCAGTGTGCAAGTACTGCACCTGTACTCCGTACATGTACAAGGATTACAGAGTACGGAGCACAGGTACTGCGTACGGCGCACTCCATACCTACATGCACGGGGTACTCCGTATCGGGGTGTTTAAAATTCGATACACCCACACCAACGCACGTACTTTGTAATACTTGAGTGAGTGTACTTGCATGTACTTACATGTATGTAGTTGCAGGGGAGCGGAGTACAAGTACAGTATGTAGATCCTCCGCACAGTGGGGGCCACAATGCACTTATCGCAGTTCATGTTCCTTTCCTATTGCCATCTATTACTGTACTTACAACCATGGCTTGGACTTGAAAGCGGTAACAACCTTCCACTCGCGTGAGTATACTCCGTAATACGGTACACCTACAACTACTTACTTACTCACGACGACAGTAGAAGTGCCTGTACAAGTACTCTTTGCAGTCTGCCGAAGTAATAATAATACTCCATCTGAAAAGTTCTTGATGCTCCGTACTCCGTACTGTACGTTCTTAACGCGCATACTTTACTTGTGTGCACCTGCGGTAATTCTCCGTCTTGGAACAAACCGCTCCCTGTCGAAGCTGGTCCTACCCACTGCCAATCAGTCACCAAATGCAAGCAACTCATCGCCACCCGCATAGGCTCCAGGACGCACAGATCGACATGTACATACTACTTGCGTGCGGTGTGCACATTTGTCGTGTAGTCATGGCGGCAAATTCACACATACCTGAGCTTGAGAATACTTTTTGGCTTGATCGAGATTTATTGTGCAGTCGGACAACATCGTATCCTCCCGAGGGCGGACCAGGGCGACGCGTTGCTGCCAGCCATTTCAATGCACTCCTGACAAATCCGTCAAGAATTTCTGCAACACAGATGCGATTACTGCACGCACGGAAAACAATGCGAGTGTGATACGCCCAAGCCGGATCCTTCCTTGGCTGAAGCCTCAAAGTGAAGTACTTCGCTGTCGTGGTAGTTGTCGTGATATTCTTCATACGATGGTCCCGTGGGTGTCATATACCCGTCGGCGCATCAGAACAGCATTCGAACATATCTCTGCTTCGTTCAAAAATCCCCAACAATCTTGCTCTGTACCCGCCATGACTTTGTATGTGGCTGGCTGTTCACGTCCATAAAAACCGATGCTTTAGGAGCCTCTCGTACAATTGCAAGGCCGAGAGGTGCGTACGTGTACGTGCACCTTCACCTTCGTACGATATCTTGATACCGACTTGCACACACCGGATCGTACGCAGAAGACGCATCATGAGCCGGCTATTCTATAAACGCATGGACGGCAGGAATTACCACAGATGGGACGAGGTGATACTCGTCTGCGCCGGCGCAACCGGTGCCTACGTTCGGTCGACCTTGGATTGAACTTCATGGCCCGAAGCACAACACGAACGGAAGCAACTGCATTTCTACTGTCATTTAGCATCAATGCGGCGATGGCTACTCTAGGCTCATCTCGGTGTCGGCCAAAGGCTCAGTCGACTGCGAATTTTTACATTTCATCGCAAACTCCTCCCCGTCAAATATTGGCGGTGTTTGCTGCAAGTTGCGAACTGCGCCCTCGATGCTGCGGCTAACCAGCCGGCCTTGTCGCAAATTTTCTGCAAAGAGAAAATAGCCCTCGGATGTTTCGACCAGGTATGACTGCAACCCTTTGCTCTCGAGGCAGATCTGAACACGATGGAGGGGAAAGTGGTTCTCTATAAAGCGGGCCCAGCCTCGGGCAGCCGCCTGGATATCCTCGTCATTGCTGATTTTTCTCCACCCAATGCCGAGATGAATGGTGAAGTCATCAATGACGAGACCGCCAGCGCCACCCGAGTCCTCCACTCCCGCACGCTTGCCTCCGTCGTCGCAGCTTGAGGGATGCAGCGCCGGCGATTCATGTATGCTGTGGTCAACACGCTGCGACTTGTGACTGGCCGGGTTGATCCGCCGTTGTGCGTCTTGATGGGTTGCATCCTGCCCGTCGCTCGTCTTCTCGTCACTGAACCAACCATCGGACGGGTTGACGGCGTCGGTGAGAATGCTGCTCTTCGACTCCGTGGGCGTCATACCCTCACCGCAAGCCAATCCTCCATGCGGATCAATGGCCGCCGGGGTCGGAGGGCCAGGCTCGGGAATGTTTGTAGCTTCGCCCCACGATCGTTTCCTACCAGCAGCCGGCTTTGGTGCATACTTATCCGCCTGTTCATGAGATGGAGGGTCGAGCAATGCCCCCGCGGCTGGGTCATGCGTCACTCTTGCCATTGGAGGTGCTGGTTGGATTGAAGGCTGGGGTTGCATGGCGAGAACGGGAGAGGCTGTCGAGTAACGGCAATTGAATGATGCCATGTTTCATGGGCCGGACAATTGCCTGTGTTGGATGACTAGATTCAGCAGAATGGGAACCGACGCGAAGGTCTGTAATTAGTACCACAATCCAAAACGTCAGCTTTATCCAAGTTGGTTCAATCAAAAGAGAAGGATGTATCTAGATGTTCAAATATGCATCGTCAATCGCTGCAAATGTACGGCAGACGAAGAATCCAAAAGAAAGTGAAGCGAGGCGAGGCGAGGCGAGGCGGGTGGCTTAAAATGAGAGTTGGCTGAACTGAACGGAGGGCGAGGCGAGGCGGGTGGCTTAGAATGAGAGTTGGCTGAATTGAACGGAGGGATGGATGACTTGAAGGGAGCAGTTTAGTAACACGACCAGTGGCAAGCACAGTACATGTGCTCCGTATATTATTCATGTAGACACTGTTATAATTAAGTGCGCTGGGGAAAACTAGTGCGGTTCTCTATGCTGTGTGTGTGCTGTGCGCTGCCAATAAATAAAAAAAAAGGCATGAATAGGAGCAAAACAGTACTGACAAATAATGATTTGAGAAAATTAAGAAAATTGAAAGAATATAGAAACAGCAAAACTAAATATGAACATTAATAGAATTACTAGAACTTGAATAAATAGTTTGAGTGTTACGTCTTGGGCTATGCCCGACCATTACTTAGGGCGAGTGGGAGCGGGCTTACATATACAGTAGAGCCCTTCCCCAGGGAACTCTCTATCCTGTCCACTTCATTTTATTCTATAAGTCTTTTAATTAAACCTATCAAGTTTCTTATAGTAACAGCAATAATCAACTCATAATAATATAGTATTTTTAATATTATAAATTATAAAATTATTCATAAAATTTCTTAATATCTTGAGAATTATTGTTATGTCTTGTATCTTGTACTGTACCTACAATAAGACAAGTACGGAGTACTTACGGCGAGTAGGAGCGGACCCACCTAACCCCCCACCCCCTAAATGTAGAAGCTATATTACGGAGTACGGAGTACTGACCTCTCTACTCCGTACTTACTCCGTACTCCGCAAGTCTATTAAAAATCCTTACGGGTTCCTTCTAGGAATAGTAGCTATTACAGTACGGAGTACTCCGTAAGCTCTTTACTTACAATCGCAATGGAAAATGAACAGCAAGGCAACCGCCCCCAGGGTGTAACGATCAATTTTGCGGAAATAATGGAATTTTGCAGAAATGGTTTGTACTGACTTCGCGTCCTTAAGAATACGACGCGGTAAGCAAGCAGAGCAAATCGCATATCAACAGTAAGGGGTGCAGAACCAGTTCCCACCAAAGCCCATACCACCAGCACAGCAAGTAGATGCCCCCACGACGGACCAGATATACAACCGCCCGAGAGACGAATCGGCCAAGTCCTCCCTCCCCATCAGCTACAACCCGATCCTGATAGGTACACATTATAACGGAAACAATACTAGCTTCGCAGCCACGCGGCTCGTCATAGAGCACAAACATCAGGCCGACAGGGCGATTATCTCCTCAGTCAAAGACCAATGGATACTCTTGTAGCAGAATCTCGTCCCCCAAGGTTCAAGCACGAGAAACTCTTTTCTGTAAGGCAGGAGAGCATTTCGGGTACGACCCAGCACAGTTCCTCGGGTATCTCGAGACAATTTTTGCCAATCCATACCGCCAGGAAATCGCCCCAACGGAACTGGAACAGGTTGAGCAAGGCACCAACGAGCCCTTCTTTACGTTCTACATTCGCTTTGAACAGAAGCTGACCCTGGCGGGAGGAATGCATTGGAAAGACACGGTCAAACTAATGAGGCTCCGTCGCGGACTATCCAAGGCGATACGGTACTATGGTATCAGTCGAGGCATCCCAAAGGACGACTACATTAAGCCGGTAGGGATATACAGGTGTGTTGCAGCAGGCATAGCAATCTGCCGTATTGAGGAGAGACTTAGGACCCGACGCGGCCCCAGGCTGACGGCAGCGTTGCGGGACAGTAAATGGGGAGTCTCCGATATCAGTGACCAATTCGGCATGCACTCCCCCCCGATATTCCACCCGGCAGGAAGACGTCAGGGCCACAGCCGAGCCCGTACCGAGCCTGAGTCGCAGGCGAAGCGGGTTCCCTACGACGAAATCAAGAATAGAACGGCAGGCCCTTGTATGCTGCGGGGGTGAGTGACATTTTATCCGCAACTACTAGCTGGCGCCAGCATGACCACCAAGGGCGACGGAATGCAGTACTCTTTTATAATTGTGCACAAAACAGAATGCATTATAACTTACTCGTTGTGAGATGTAGTTTTTATTTATTAGTTTATACAGGAACAAATACTTTGTGTTGCGTGACACAGGTAATATAGTATACTAATTTGGTGCCCACCGAATAACATTCTTACAGGTACACTATACTCTTGCATACTATAAGTATATTTCTTTCTATTAGGTATGATTCTCCCTGGCGCGCGAGTTAAAAGTGTATTATTCCATACTTCGTACGGGTTATATACTTGGTTAATGGAGCACTCCGTACTCCGTAATTAAGTACTCCGTAGCTCGCTGAAAATGCCAAGAAACCGTCGGCTTGGCCTGTACTTACAGTACTTACTAAGTACTTAGGTACTCTGTACTTGCAAGTACTTTCGTACTGGTACCGTTCGTAGGGAGGTTAATAGAGGTATCCATCCGCCAATTGAGGGATGTAAGTACAAGTGAGGTACCCTGCCTCGCGTCGCGCCAACCCGCGGTACTAAACGCGATTTTGGACAGACCAGGCGCGTTTCATAAAGACCTCTGCCATTAGCATCCGCTACCTACATAATTTCATCCGTCAAGACAGGATCGTCGTCCAGCATCACGGCTTCCTCCATCCTTCGCCATTTCCCACACATTCGTCGTCTGCCCACGGAACTGAGTCGCATTTGATGGTTTCTCGTCCTCTCGTCGGCCGGTCTCTCGCACTGTAGATCGCCTCTCTGCGGCTGCCTCTCGGCCCCCTTCTTTCTGCAGAGCAGCCATGGCATCTTCAGTAGCGCAGCCCCCCTCAACCACGACCAGCTGCAACATATTCAAGTCCCTGCCGGCAAGACCACCAACGCCTCCGCGGGAGACGTCGGCTCACGACCCAGACGTCTCCCTCAAGTCCCTTGCACTCTCTCGCTCACAGGCATTCGACCCATGCCGCAGCCTCCAGACGCCCCCAAACGCCGGTTGCCCTCGCTCTGCCATCGCAACAAGATCCAACCCGAGTTCGTCTCACAGGCGCAAAAGGGTCGAGTGGTCCGTCCATACCGAGTACAAGGAGGCCCCCCAGTACCCCAGTGTTTCCGGCCCTGGCGATATCAAATCCTCCCCCCTCTCGGCCCCCTCCTCGGCCACCGCCAAACCCATCAAAGGCATCCTCAAGCCTTCGCCCTCGCCGAAACCGCTATCCTCATCTCTCGGCGGCGACCTCGATGGCACGGCAGCCCAGCCAAACGTCACCGAGATGCTCGACTCCACCATCAAGCACCTTGCCGGTGCCGACCGGGACTCCAAGCTGGACGCCTACATGATGCTCTCCAGGGCGTTGAAGACGTCCAACAATCTTCCCGATCGGGTCGCGCTGCAGGCCAAGATGAGTTTGTTCATGCAGTTTATCCAGCGCGACATGACCTCCAAGACCGAAACTGGCGCCCTCGACGCGTCCCTCGTCAACCACGCTCTCACCCTGCTCGCCACTTTCCTCCAGTTCCAAGCCATCGCTTCGACGCTCACCTCTGACTTTGGCGTCTTCGTCATAGACCACGCGATTCGATCCTTCGAAGATATTTCCGTGCCCAAGGATGTTGTTCGTCACCTGATGCAGGCCGTTGCCTTCCAGAGCTTTCCCGCCAAGGTCATGACGTTGGACCGCGTCGGCCGGCTCGTCATCGCCCTCCACGGCATTGGGCACCACATGAAGGGCAAGAGCGTCGTCATGAGCCGCCTGCTCATCTACAAGCGGCTTGTCCAGCAGTCCCGCGCTTGCATGGTGACGCACTCGGACTGGCTCCAAGACATGTTCACAGACATGCTCAGCTCCGTCAAGGATATCCGTGCCCAGGCGATTAGTCTTGCTGTCGAGGCTGGCTTCGCCCTTCGATCCGACAAGACGCTCTTTCGCAAGGTGAACGAGTTGTTCAGCGCCCAGCATGAGGATGAAAGTTACATGGATTTCTTCATCCAGCGGCTGCAGCATATGCTCAAGGACAAACTAACCAGCGCCGCGATGCCGCAGATCTGGGGTGCGACGATCCTCTTTCTCCGTTTTCCCTTGGACAAATGGCAGCACTACAGTCCATGGCTGGTACTTGTGCAGTCCGCGTTTAACACCCCGGATGCCGCGACGAAGCATGAAGCCAACAGAGCCTGGAATCGTTACGTTTACCTATCCCTCGTCGACTGCAAGCTCTCTCCAAAGTCCATCGCCACACTCTGTCAGCCGCTTTTGAGCCAGCTCCGGAGGAAGGTTTCGGGCGCCAAACAGCAAGAGGAGCCCATGAAACTTCGGCGCGCTGTCTTTGGCGGAATATGCAGCCTCTACTACTTCTCCGTCGCTCAGGGCGGCGCCAAGTACCCCATCGATGTCATCTGGGATGTTGCTGTTCATCCGGTAATGACTCAGCTGGTGAGCCTCGATGACAGGCATGGCGTTTCTGGGGACTGCACCATGCAGGCCGCTCGAACGCTGGTTGGCCTCTTGGACGTCTCGACACCTCGCCCGTCGCGGAACCTGGATCGCATCATGGATGCAGCGCCTGTTCATCCCGAAGAGCTGCTGCCCCTCGATCCTAAGTGGATCCGGCGAAACTGCGTCAAGGTGTTCGAAGCGGTGGGCCCTATTCTTGACAGGAGGTTTGTCGACCTCGCCAACAAGGAGAGCTTGGCCTTCCGACTATGGAAATCCCTCATCGGCTCAGTCGTCGCGGCGTCAGCCAAGGACATCAAGGTGTCGGATGATACTGCAAAGTTCTTGGCCTGCAGCTTCGGATTCCTGTCCAAGGTTTGGTCGGCAGGTCTCGCTGACGGCGCGCGCACCCAGTCCGAGTTTCTGGCTAGTGTGACGCAGTTCGTTCGCCTTCTTGTCGACGGACTAGGCTTGCTTCCTTTCACCGAGAAGAAGTTGTCCCTGCGTGTCGACAGCAACTTTGAATCGGTCGCCACGCCAACGCAACGGCTCAGCAAACCAAACCCGCCCAGCGGTGTCGCCCGCATCTCTCTCCACCACCTCTTTCTGCTGATGTGCACAACTCCTCCGGGTTGCGTCGACGATGCAGAACTGGCCGACTTGTTTCGATCGGCGTTTGAACCCTTCTTCGCAAGCAGGAGCGCCAAGGGACGTGTTGAACTTGCCCAGGAACTAATGCAATTGCTGCCGCGAAGCTGTCCGTCCGCATGTGGACCGTGGCTGCTTTTGGCGGACCACATGAAGTTGCCCTTCGCCAACAGCCTCGCTTCACGATCCAGTCTCGTCACTACCAATCAACCTCTGGCGTCAGAGCACCTCGATATCGTGTCGCATCTCGAGCGTGGTCTCACATGCCACCCTGGCTTGCCGATCGCTCACTGGGGTTCCCTGTTTGACGCTATTTGCAACAAGGTCGTGGAGGATATCGGCGACGCAGGTGTTGCTCTTCTCGTCGTTGACCCCATCGCCAAGGGCTTACTCGAAACTCTTTCCAAGGATACCTCCGTGCCGTCGATGGTTTGGTTTCAGGCGATGGCACTGCTCTGTAATGTCGCCAAGTTACCATGTGATGGGCAGACGTTGGACGCCGTTCGCCTACAGGCCTGGGGGACACCCTCGACAGGGGCAGGTCTGGGACCGTCGGATCCTTGTGATAGTCTCTACAAGCTCGGCAACCATGTGATGCAAAGGCTCTACGCCCAATGTTCGGACTTTGGAACACGCCAAAAAGTAGAGGTATTTGCCGAGTCCTTTCTAGGGTTTGTGGCCAGGTCCTTGCCTCGCGCGGTCATCACTACGATTTCGAACATGCAGCTTGGTCTGTGCCCGTGGATTCGAGATGAGAAAGATTGGCTTCAACTGAACGACAGCTCCGCCATGTCTAAAATTGTAAGCAAAGTCTCCCATGTCCAGCATTCAAGGTACATGCAATAGCTAACGGCAGTAGATACGAAGTCTTTGGGATCAGGTTTGCAGCAGACTGGCCACCTACGGACGGCTGCACAGGGATGACTTTGACCAAGTTCAGCTGCTCCTGACTGCCGCTTTCGAGAGCAAGGATGCCTACATCGTCAGCACGGCAGCGGAGCTCTGGAACACATGGGCAAAGGGTGGCAAACTCGAATGCTCGGATAGTCTCCTGTCCACAGTTTCATCTCTGCGAACCAGCCTCGGTCTGTTTGGGCCTGGAACCGAGTTGTCGAATGGGAGCGTTGAAGAGCAACTTTCCACATTCAGAGGGGCGACGGACGGACATGGCCACTCATCGCACAATCACGCATCGGCAGAACTCTCGGCGACGACATCGTCCAAGCGGTCGTTGCATGCGACGCGCCAAACGGAGTCTGTCACGGATAATCAAGATTCGGCCAAGGGTAGACGGGCACCGCGGCTTCGTCGTAATACGTCGTCGATTCGATCCCCGCCAGCTGCACCATGCTCCGCCTCGAATCATGAGTTGCCGAACCTCGCGGCCCCGGAAACGCAAGTGTGGAAATCACAGCAGGAGAGCGTTGCACTGGTCGCCGACAGTTCTCACAGTGGCTCCGCCAACCCAGAGTCGAAGGCAGCAGATTCGGTGGCCATCGGCATGGATGATGTCAAAATGGAGACGACTCCCCAGCGCAAGTCTTTCGACGACATGATTACCTTGACACCGACGCCAAGGCGAGGGCAGGTCTTGCCGATGGAGGGCATGAATGATCCGCCGTCGTCACCTCCTGTTCCACGACCGTATCCTTTACTGTCGGAGATTCAGTCACGCGTCAGAGCGAACAGCTCCATGGAAGATTGGAGGTTCTCATCGCCCACGGGGTCATCGGCGGCAGGCAATCAACAGGCCACGACGGGCTGCCCCAAGTCTTCATCTCCTCCCCTCCCGGAGGAGCCGTCTCGGCCGAAGCCCCCCCGGAGGAGAACTCGCAGGCAGAAACGCAATGCTGCTACCGAGAGGGCAGCAGCGAAAACATTGCCCCCGAGCGTCATGGATGCGGACGATAGCCCCGACACCGACAACACGCAGGAAAGCGGTGGCCTGCCGAACCCAACTGCCCATACCCCCTCCACGCCGCCGCTGCGCCATCTCTCGCCGCCTAGCAAGACGCAGAGAACGGCGAAATCTGGTGATGAAGCATTCGTCGATGCCAGGAGTCAGCCGATGGACGAAGAAGCACACTCTTCCTGCGACATGGAGCCGTCCGTCAAGGATGCGCTCGAGGATACGTACTTTGCGCTCAGCGAAGGCGACGAGCACCAAATGGTGGACTTGGCCATGGAGCTGGAGACTGGGCACTACGAGCTCCCTGCTGCGGGAGAATTGGTGACGCCAACGAAGAAAAGTATGCCGAGCAGGGAGGCCGGCCAAGGTTGCATCACGGTCTACACAGACTTGCCCTTGACCACGTCTCCGAGCCCGACACGACGACGCGAATCAAAAAGATTGGCCTCGCAAGCGCCCAAGTCTTCGCCGACCAAGGCAGTGGATGAAGGTGGCGACGGCGGGAGGACAAGGAAGCGTAAGCGAGGGTTCAAGGAAGCCGAGACCCGAAGTAAGAAGAAGCGATCGAGGGAGGCGGGGCGGGAGACGAGGGTGGAGGAAGCATCGTCGAACGAGTCAGCCGTGGCTTCGGCGGACAGCGGCCACACTGCTCAGCACAGCAATGGAGTGAAGACGAGAGGAGGCTCGCGCAAGCGCAAGCTTCAGGCACCCAGTCCGGCGGACGCGAAGACGGCATCACCGAAGGCGTCGGCCGAGATTTTGGAGAATGTCAAGGGGAACTTGGACGGAGGGGACACGGACGAGGAGCTGCTGTCTCAGTTGGTGACGGAGTCGTTTGCCGCGTCCCAGGCTCACGACGAGCAGCAGACGGCGCGGCCAAGATCTTCGGCGAAGGCAAAGCTCGCAGGCCGTGCGGATGTGAAGAAGAATGGAGAAAAGGATACGGATGGCGGAGGAGAGGAGAGGCAATCGATCATGGAGTCGCTGCGAACCGGGCTGGCCCAGCTTCGCAACGCTTCGCTTGATCGAGAGACGGTATACGCGATGGAGGACCTGTTGATGGACATGAAACGGGAACTTTACAAAGCCGAGCGGAGAGGAAGGGCAAGGGCTTGAGGTGGGGGATGGGCGGGCACTGGACTTGGCACGAAAGCCTTGCCGGCGTCCAAAGCACCGTCATGCACCAGGCGCGGAAGAAGGCAGCGAAATGGGCCTTGGTTTCTGGGGAGGCCAGCTGGGGCATTTCACATATCTCCCATGACCACATAAACGGGGATCCCGGTAAATATATGTTGGGAAATGAACATGTATTCATACGACGACGTCGAGCTCCGTAGCGAAACATGCGGTTTCGAGTCGCATCGACGACATATTTTGTTTGGTTCGCTTGTTCAGGTCAGATGAAGAAGAATCCGGCGGAGCGGATCGGGATAAGCAAAAACTGTAATACACGCACAGGAGCGAGTAGATCGTCACTAGTGCAGCA
This sequence comes from Drechmeria coniospora, assembly GCF_001625195.1. NCBI lineage: Eukaryota > Fungi > Ascomycota > Sordariomycetes > Hypocreales > Ophiocordycipitaceae > Drechmeria > Drechmeria coniospora. Next base: position 2,574,905 of record NC_054391.1, on the reverse strand, counting down.
CCAGCATTGCACTGTCCTTCCGCGGCGAAGCTATTACTGCACTAGGATCATGATTGTTCGGACGAACCTTTATGGCTGGGGACTATGTCGGTGGCTATTGGCAAAGGATTGAGGAAATTCCAACTATACAAGGCACCTACCTGCCTGTTCTTGTCAACCTAATCATGAATGATATTCTACAAACTTGAGAATCTGCGCTGCCCGCACATCCGTGGTATGCGTATGACAGTGTCATCGGATGTTGAACTGAGAGATGGTCGGCTGGTCTTGCTGGTGTCTGTCCAGGACGACGCAAACGATATTATAGTCAAGGTTCCGTGCAAACGTGCATCTGTAAGTACCAACACGAACGAGTTGGTACATGTGCATTCATGCTGCATAGCCTACCGCAGTGGGTAAGCATTTAAGTAGCTACGGAGTACTGTACTTGTACATTTACGTGCTCCCTACAAGTCCAGAGCACGGAGTACTGTACAAAGTGCATTACTGAGTACTGTACAAAGTGCATTACTGAGTACTGTACAAAGTGCATTACTGAGTACTGTACAAAGTGCAGAACTGAGTACTGTACAAAGTGCATTACTGAGCACTGTACAACAACACGCATGTATGCAGATACTTACTAGTATTAAGTACTGTACAGCGTACTTACTGTACTTACGGTGTACGGAAAACTTGTACTCCGGCAATACTTGTACTTGCAGTCACTTGACAAAAGTGACGATTCAGTTTTGGTAGCGCTGCTCCTACAAATTGAATCGACATTTTTGCCACCCCACTGCACGCACTCCGTACTTTAGAGTTCCTTGTACTACCCCGCCTTTCCTCCCCCACTTGCCTCCCTCCTCCTTCCCAAAACCAAACCCACCAACACATGGCTACGTAGCATGACGAGTAGCCTAGTACTCCGTAGGTCCTACCCGGACCGACCTCTACATCGTTTGCTCCAGAGCGGTTGATCCTCCTCTTGCTCAATCACGCTCCATCACGCACCCATCTACGCTATCCATTGACCCAAGTATATCGTCTCTCCCTGTCTGCTACGGCGACCTGTGGTCTCTCCCATTGGTTGCGACTTCGTATCTTACGTTGGCTCGTATTCAGCACCTCCCGTATCGTACCCGCTTTCGTCGACGTCACTCTCTCAGGCATCACCCAAGCTTTCGTTGAAAGCTGATCGGAAGAAGTCAAACATACATAGCAAACATGGTGGACAGGCCCAACAAACCGACTGCTCTGGTTAAGACGCCCGGGCTCCCTCCGCAGCCCCAAGTCACCATCTCGCAAGACAACACTCGTGTCACTGCCTCACTCCACACAGGCGAGAGCATCGAGGTGTTGCTCTACGGTGCCACGGTGCTGAGTTGGAAGGATTGCGCCGGTGACGAGAAGCTTTGGCTGAGCGAAACTGCCAAGCTCGATGGTTCCAAGCCGGTTCGGGGAGGGATTCCCATCGTCTTCCCGGTACGTATTCGTCGTACCGGTTTCATCTGACACGCAAAGTCCATGGCGAAAGCTGTCGAACGGAACTCGCTGACGATGATGGTCCTACTACCAGCTGTTTGGCCCCCCCAACGCGAGCCACGCTGCCACGTCCAGCCTCCCCCAGCATGGCTTCGCCCGAAATGTTCGCTGGGAGTTCCTCGGCAAGTCCACCAGCGAGGGTTCCAGTTCCAACGTCAAGCTCGACTTTGGCCTGTCATCCGAGGGTATTGATGAAGCCACCCGTAGCCTCTGGCCCTACAGTTTCGGCCTCCTTTACAGCGTCACGCTCGACCGCGAGAGCTTAAACACCACCCTCGTGATCACGAACGACGGGAATGAGCCGTTCGAGATCCAGACCCTCTTCCACACATACTTCAGAGTTCAAGTATGCGCCCCCTTCGAGTTTTGAAAGGTACGGGACGGAAGGCTCATCAGAATCACAACAGGACATCGCCTCCGTCCAAGTCGGCGGGCTTGAAGACGCGTCATACACCGACAGAGTCGGCGGCACCAAAACCGAGGCGGGGACATCTTCGCCCCTCACCATTGCCGGTGAAACGGACAGAGTCTACCAACTGACCAAGGACTCCAAGAAGGCCATTGTCATCTCCGACGGCGGCGAACCCCGCTTCAACATCTTCCGCGACAACCTCGACCAGGCCGTCGTGTGGAACCCCTGGGATGCCAAGTCGGCCGCCATGGCCGATTTTTCTCCCAAGGACGGATTCAAGAGAATGATTTGCGTCGAGGCCGGTAGCGTTCAGGGGTGGCAGAAGCTGGACAAAGGAGATGCCTTTGAAGGGGCGCAGACGATTTTCCTTCCCTAAGCCGTCCAACGGCATAGACGAGCTGATCTCCGCTGTGGAATATCGTCTCCGGAGCCTGTGTTTCTTTTGTCATCATGGGCGATGCGGAGGGCAGATGACTGGTGCAAGCACGGTTACTCGAGTGAATGAATGACATAGTTTCGAGCCATGACTTCAGGGGCTGCGAAGAACTAGTTGGCAATGGCCGGCCAGCCATGACAGTGAATTTGTCCCTCGATCCCGTCGGGGGGCTTGGACGGGACGTGTTGTTTGCTCCTCTAGGGATTCCTGGTTTCGGCATCAATCCTGGCAAGAGCACAAAACGGAAAGATTATGGGCAAGGGCCCTACAGCAGAGGTATGCGTCAGATCTACCGTTTGGTGCTCTGGCCGATGCACTCGGTACCAAACAACTATTAAATCCCCTACATGCATGATCCAAGTACATCGCAAGGACAAGTTCCCGGCCTTTTTCATCGCGTTTCCTTCTTCTGCTCCTGAGAGAAGTGATCGGCAATGAGGAAGGCCAGCTCGAGGGCCTGCTTTTCGTTGAGGCGGGGATCGCAAAAGGACGTATAGTTGGTCGATAGGTCGTCCTCGCCGAGCCCTTCGCTGCCGCCCAGGCATTCGGTCACGGCATCGCCGGTGAGCTCAAGGTGGACACCACCGAGGTAGCTTCCCTGCTCCTTGTGGATGCGCAACGACTCCTGCAGCTCGCGGTAGATGTCGTTGAAGCGGCGCGTCTTGATGCCCGTCGGCGTCGACAGCGTGTTGCCGTGCATGGGATCGCATTGCCAGACGACGCAGCGGCGATACTCGGAGTCTTCGACGGCACGAATGTGGCGGGGAAGAAGGTCGCCGACCTTGCCGGCGCCGTAGCGGGTGATGAGGGTGATCTTTCCCGGCTCGCATTCCGGGTTGAGCGTGCGGAGGAGGTGCAGCAGGTCGTCGGCGGGCGTGGAGGGCCCAACCTTGATGCCGATGGGGTTGGCGACGCCTCGGAAGAATTCGACATGGGCGTGGTCGAGCTGGCGCGTGCGGTCGCCTATCCAGATGAAATGTGCCGACGTGTCGAAATACTCCTTCTTGGCTGCGGGGCCATCGGCGACCGGTGAAGGCGCCCGGCTCGGTGCCCTGCTGCTTGGTGGCGGGCCAGGCATCGGGGGTGGCCCCTCGAGCAGCCTTGTTAGAGGCTGCTCGTACTCGAGTAGCAAGCCTTCGTGGCTAGTGAAGAGCTCAACCGTCTCGAGCTCGCCGGGCCGAGCGTTGATGACCTGCAAGAAGCGGAGGGTCTGCTGGATGCTGCCGGCAATGGCCGAGTACTTTTCTTTGAGCACGGGATCCTTGACGTGGCCCAGGCCCCAATCCAGTGGCCGGTGCAAGTCGGCGATGCCGGAAGCGATGGCCGTGCGGATGTAGTTGAGGGTGGCGGCCGAGAAATGATAAGCCCTTTGGAGAGGCGGGTGCGTTAGTTGAGCGTCATCGTACCGCCGGGACAGTCACGACTTGGACCGGCTCGACCCAGGCTGGAGCACAGAGTTGCGGAGTACAGGGCACAGGATACAAGGGTGCAGAGCATGGCGGCAAGAGTGATGGAGACTCACTTGAGCAAGCGGTTCGGGTCCAGGTCTCGCTCGTCGACGTGGTATCCGTTGAGAATGTCGCCCCTGAAGCTTGGGATCTCCTTGCCGTCCACCATCTCGGTCGGACTGGAGCGAGGCTTGGCGTACTGGCCGGCCATGCGACCGATTCGGACGACGGGCTTGTTGAGGCCCCAGATGAGGACGACGCTCATCTGCAGCAGCAGCTTGATCTTGGACTCGATGGCACCCTGCTCGCAGTAGTCGAACAGCTCGGCGCAGTCGCCACCCTGGAGGAGAAAGGCCCTGCCGCGGGCAACGTCTCGCAGATGAGCCTTGAGGGCGAGAATCTCATTGGGATGGACGAGGGGGGGTAGGCGAGAAAGCTCGTTGACGACCTTGCCGAGCTTCGCCTGGTCTGGGTACGTGGCCGCCTGCCGGATGGGCTTTGAGCGCCACGAGGCTGGCGTCCAGCCAGGCTTTTGTTCAGATGCCATTGATTGCCGTTGATCGCCTGTCGACTGTCGACCAAGTGCCGTCGCGGTGAACGTGGGACAATTGGCCTGGCCGCCGAGCATTGACGTTGCTGACAGGAACACCAAGCGGCGAGACAGACGGTCGGCCGACGGGCGGTACGTCACTGGACAGGCAGGCAATGCGGGCAGGGAACCACCACCTAGATGAAACTTGTAGGTGCAAGTATAGGTGCAGTTGGATTACAGGAAGATAGATCGGTTGTACGGTAATGCCGAGTTTGAGAGATGTTGCCAATACGCCAGCCAGCTGAGTCACGACAGGGTTTTTTTTTGTGGCGCCTTGTCATGAACTGCGCATTTGTACAGTACTTGAGTAAGTATTACCGTACTCTATACGGAGTACAAGTACTCGTGCATGCAAGTAAACGTTGTACAGCTCGTGCACTATTTCTCAGTAATGCTCGAGGGTTTATTAGTATACGGTACCTTATCTATTGTACTGTGCTCCGTACTCCGAATACTTACTTATCACATGAAATTTCCATCTGCTCAGTACGGAAGTATATGCTCCCTATTCCAGCAGAGAGCCCTCGAGGTAACGTGCTTCAACACCAAAATACCTGGTGTGCAAGTACTAGTACGCGGGCGGGTTGGTAGTGTCATTGTTCGGAGTAGCAGCTATAGGCCAACGGCGTACCATCAACGCATGGTATTTGCCCGTATTAATTAAGGCCCAAAGTACGGAGTACTTACAGTACTTACAGTACTCACATTGGTACTGTGCTTGTAATACGGAGTTAAGTACGGAGTACAGACCGCTCCATAATGTGCTCACTACAGTAATATATTATTACCGGCTAGGTACCGTATTACTCCGTACTGTATTACTCCGTACTCCGTAAAACACTCCAAACTTTCCTGGCTCCGCCTGCGTCCCCCACTCATTCCGCGGCACGCGCTGGACGCCCAGATGCACGCTTGATCCCCAAACGACTTCCGAAACCACGAGGAAGCACCAATCACTTCACGCGCCTCCACTTCAATCGCGCCTCACATCTACAAATTATATACCTACAACTACACAGGGATGGCCAGTGAGCGGACCTCGGCCGTCGCTGCAAAGGTGGCCAACGGCGATGTGGAGGACGAGTCCCCAACGGCAACTAAATCTTCTGCCGAGGATCGCAAGGCCGCCTCAGCTCTCGCCAGCCTTGATGCCAACAACGACGACTCCTCTGCAGCGAAGAACATCGATCAAGATGCAGTCAATAAAGCCATGAAGAGCCTCGGTAGCGGAACAGGGTCCAGCTCTTCGACGCAAGCAGTTGCCAAGAACGTCAAGGTCGACGCCGCCGACGTCGCCCTCATCGTCGAGCAGCTGGAGCTGAGCAAAGCAAAGGCCACGGAGCTCCTCAAGGCGCACGATGGGGACGCCGTGAGGGCCATGACTGCATTTGTCCGGGCCTAAGACTGCCCGCACATGATCATGACGGCTCATCATCCGCGTAATCGTGACCATCTTGTCGCGCTCATCTCACCAACCCGCCTGGGTGCGGCCAGTCGTGGGAAGCCCAATTTCAAGCCCGGCTAGCCTGCAGGGCCAGATGGGGGGTCATTCAATAAAACATCTTTCACGCAACCTCGAATCTACCCGTGTACCGCGAGAGAAGCGACGTAAAACTACCATCATCTCAGCCAGGGAGAATGGATTCGCTGCTGTGTTCTACCTTGCCCATGCGCAAGGAGAGTGCATCTGGACAGTCCTGCACGTGTAGCGTATCGCATCTGAGCTTGAAAAAAATCCATTAAACTCCTGAAACACCTGGCGCTAAACCAGTCTCTGTTGCCGCCTTCACCGCACCGCCCACTCCTCGCAAATGTCCTGCCGTTGCTTTCCCCCCTGGAAACAAATATTGAATGCTCAACCAGTCTGGTCAGGGTCCAAGTCCCTCGTAAATACCATGTGTGCCAGACATGAGCCAGTCGACACGAGAACTCCCTCGTTCACCTCGTGACTGACCGGCACCTACCCGCACAAGTAGGCGTGCATGCACGAGTACGAGTTGGCGCAGGAGCACGCGTACGCACTCAGTACGCGTCTACTAGTCCCAGTGTTTGGACAGGGGACTCCCGATTTTGGGGGCAAACTGCAGACTCTTCCGTCGAGCGGCCATCAGTCTCAAAACCACCTGGTCGTCCTTATCTCCACCAAAGATGGCATGCCCCATGTGTGGGTGAGGGTTTCGCTTTGGTGGGCACGTCCGCGTCAGAAGAGCCATCTTCGTAGGTGAGGAGTCAAGTTGGTCGTCATCCTCTCCATAGGGCGTGCCCGAGAGCTCCGCGGCGTATTTCGCAACCGCCTCCGGGGCCGGCGTCCTTGGAACCGGTGTCAGTATCACGCGGGGCCACTCGCCATCTTCGTCTCCGTCTTCTTCTTCCTCTTCATCTCTGTCCGACAGCACGTGCATCCACAGCGAGCTGTCGCGGCGGTTAGGCGGTGTGCCGAATGCTTGCGGCGGCTCCCTTTCGACATTGGCACCTCGAAGATTCGCAAGGGCGTTGGGATCAATGCTCCTGCGTCGACGAGCCGTTCCGTGCCGGGTGTGGGCCGTGTCAATGGAGTAAGGAGCTTCATCGAGCCAGCAGTTCTCGCGCTCACAACTAGTTTCCCTTATTAGTCGAATGCTGCATACGAAAGGATGTTGCCAAGCTTACTCGAGAACCCAGCTGACTCCGACGCAATGAACAATGCCTTTTGCCTCGGCGACCTTGTCCAGCGTGCCCTTCGCTCCGTCCTTGTAGACAACATGCGTAATTCCAAACACGGTTTTCGACGCTTCACCATTGGCCTCGCCGTTTGGATTCCAGTCCCAGGACTTGACGCATCGAGCCCCCATTTGGTTCAGCAGGTCGATGAAGATGCAACTGGCATCTGCGCCCTCTGTCGTGTTGACGTCGACGAAAACGACGGCGCCCCTGAGCAGCGCCTGGTTCAAGTCACGCCGAGGAGTCCGCGTCAGGTTTCCCATGCCGGACCAAAGCTCCGACCTCGACGGCGTACCCGTAACTAGGGTATCTAATCCTACAGCGCTGCTTCGCCCACCCTTCCGCTTCCTCGGTGAGAATGAGTTGGTGCTGGCACCGCTGGGCAAGTACTGTGGATGTTGCATAGAGCTCGCGCGTGGAGCGCTGCGGCTGTGTACGTTGCTCGCCCCTGGCGTCGACATATCCGCCGGTTTCAAGGGCACCTTGGTTGTGGTTGAAAACCCTCCGTTATACGTCAGCCGAGCAGGTGTCGTTGGAGCAGTGTGCTGGCTCGTATCAATTGAATCCATGGGAACCTGGTTTTCATCCCCGTACTCCTGGCTTGCCTCGGACAAACCATCGTCGAATAGAGTCGGCTGGGGCTCCAGACTCGTTGCATCCTGGGCCACAATAATGTCCTCATCAGTCGTCGTGATGTCGATGAACTGGCTGTCGAACTCTTCCCGAGCTGTGGCTGCAGGGCTGGACTCTGGCTTCATCGCGACTGAATCGGCATGAATCAACATCTCGTCTTCAAAGTACGTGCTGGTCATCAGCGGTCCATCAAGCCCCTCCGATGGTTCATGTAGTCCACTAGCCGCCATTGACGTACCATGACGGGTGACGACTGTGCCGCTGCAGATCTTGGTAGTGATACTCCCAGACCACGCATCCGACTGCTCTGCTAGAGAGCCCACCCGGGCACCTGGCTCGTAGGTCTCTAGAGCCGTGCCTGCAGGTGGCGCAGGAGTAGAAGGGCCGGTGCCCGCGACCGGAAAGCCAGATGTAAATTTTCCGGCACTTGGCTCGTAGAACTCAGATTCGGATTGCAGAACCTCTGCAGACTTTTCCATACCAGCAGCCGTATTCTCCAGTGCGACGTCGTCGTCGATTTCTTCTTCACAGGAGTGTCGCGAAACGGATTGTGGAGTAGGTGGGATGGGATTTCGCTCAGCTTGATCATCGGCAATGACAGCCTCGGCCGATCTGTTGGCCAATTCCATCTCGTCTCCCTTGTCGCCGTCGAAATTCGCATTTTCCGTCAGCACAGGATCGGCGGATCGGGCCAGGACAGCAGACAAGCGGCCTGAGAACTCGAGGCCCTCCATCTGTGACTCAATGGGCTCGTCTTCTCCTGTTTGGTCGTAGAACTCTTTGTCTGTCACCATCCCGATGTGCAACGTAGCCGTCGTGAGAGGCTTCATTCGTGGGGAACCAGTCAGTGCAGTGGCGTCGCTCGGGTCTGTCGGGGTTAGGGGCGGAAAGCCGGGCATCGCTCGCTTCGCTGGAGAGCCTAGCATGGTCTTCTTCATGAATGACTGCGGCTGCTCAAGCTGCAGCTTGGCGGTATGGGCCGGGGTGAAGTTGATGCTCTTGATGGGGGACTGTGGTCTCTTGGCAGCCGACTGCAAGAGAGACGTCTTGAACGATGGTGTTTCGTTGCTGCAGAACGATGGCGGTTTTTTGGCCGACCTAGGCAGCAGCACCGCGCCCATTTTCTTGGCGGGGGACTTGAGCGAATCCTTGGGCGGCGACGATTGAGGGCGTCGAGGGGAGCCCGGAGGATTCAGGGCAGCCATCGCCTCCGAGCGACTGCTCGGGATTTCTGTCATGTTCTTGGCGCCAGAAATTATTCCCGGTCGTGGCTTGATGGGGTTTTTCATCATGTGCTGGACTGGCGTATCGGCCTTGTCCATCGCAAGTTCGTCCTCGGAGACGTCGGCATCCCGAGATAGGCGCATCTGCGTCACCTTCCTGGGGCTCAAGGGCGGCATTTGGTCGGATCCCGGGCTTTCAGACGCAACCCTAGACGCCTCCCCCAATGCTCGAGCTGACGGTGCACCACCGCGACGGGCAGGTCGTGAACGAATGCCCGTCGTTGCTGGTTCCTGCGCCTTGGGCTTGGGCAGAACGTTCTCCTTATCTCCGTCGCCTTCTTGAAACTTTACGGTCTTTTTCGCACCCGACTTTGCCTTTATCGTTGTCGTTGTCGTTTTCATTGTAGCTTTCGTTTTCGTTGTCATCGCTGAAGTTGTTATTGAGTCGACCTTGGCGGTTGTTGCTTGACCTCGCGTCCTCGTCCTTGACGGTTCCGTCGCCGTTTCAGCCGACCCCGACATCATAGCCTTCCTTGGCCTACCACGGAGCTTCGGTGCTGTCGTTGCTTTCCCATCTTCTTTGAGCAATGTCTCCTTCGCTGGTCGACCGCGTGCCCGTTTCGGTGGTGCTGGTGCGGCTTCGGGTGTAAGCGATGATGCAGCTCGTTCTGGCTTCTGGTGGACAAGCTTTAAAGGCACAGTGTTTGCTGGAGTCCTCCTTGTGCCTCTCTCTTGCTGCGTGGCGTCACTCTCGTTCTCGTCCGCTCTTGTCTTGCGCTTCGTCGCTGTGCTCTTCGTGCTCGCAGTCGCAGGTCCCGTCGTCCTCGCCTTGACTGAGGCCGGAATAATTTTAGTATGCTTGACCGTTGACTCGCTTGCCTTGGCAGCAGCGCGAGAACGCGTTATTCGTTTGGGCGGAGAGTCCAACATCATTGAAGCCCTACCTGTTGAAGTCGTTGGGGAAGGCAAGATATTCGAATGAAGTAAAGCCCGAGGTCGCTGCGGAGCAGTTCACCAGAGGTGATGTTTACTTTGTGTTGTTGCGTTCCAGCCCAGGGTAGTTCCGAGCGGGCCTAGTGGGGATTTTCGGGTGTGGGGACTACCACTGAAGCTACAAGTATCAGTGCAAGTGCAAGTACAGGTACAGCAGGGTACCCGTACGGAGTACTCTGTATTTTCATGTACTTTAGATAGATATAATCAGTACCTACTTACTCTGTACTGTACTCAAAGTATTATTACAGAGTACTTAAGTAAATTAGTACATACTGTACGGAGTATATTTACATTGTGCTTGAACGAATACGACACCAACTTACTACTTGTACACCAACTTTCTAAACTTATTTAAGTACAAGTACAACAACGCAGGTGGACCTTTGTTGTGTGTGAAATATCACACCGATTTATGGAATACTGCATGTAATTACCAATCTTGTTGTACGGGTGTACATTTTTGTACTTTTACGGATGCAGTACGGAGTAATAATACATGATGCAAACTGGCCGACCGTTGTACCTTGGCTCCAAACTTTTCGCGTATCCTCACTTCCAAGTAGAAACTCACCACAGACCACAACTCTACACGAGGTTGGGATAAGTAGAAATGATTCATTGTCTTTCACAGTTTCTCGAGAACTTCTAAGGAACATTCACATATTCTCAGAAAATGAAAGCCATGCCATCGTTTTAAGACGGCTCGTTATCACAACAGAAAGTTGTAACCATTCTTGTAGCACGGACAATGTACTTACAACTACACGTACCTGTACACCATGCTTAAGTGGACCTGCAAAGTAAGTACTGTACTAACGGGGTACTTGCTCCGTACTTACATGAACAGTAAGTACTGTACTTAAGTGTACGGAGTACTCCGTAAGGACTCGCTTGTACCGAGTGGTTTTCATGACCCCACCTTTGCCAGGTACCGTTGCTCGGCAACGGCAAAAAGCACACCACACTACTTGTGCTCAATGAAAGTACAACTACTCCGTACATTTCCTAGACCTCGCGGAAATGCTGTGTAATACTGTACTTGCAGTTGCGGCACAGGGTCAAATTCGCCAAAGTACAGAGTAGCTACTGTAGGTGTATTGTACATGTAGGTGTGCTGTCGTAGAACAGATACAGGAACGGGCCGGTCGAAACGGATCGAAACGAGCGAGGGGCGCATTTGTGCCGACCACTGCTAACCTCGGAATTACACCTGTCCGTACTAATGGTTGGGTATCTTGATCGCTGGTTCTCGCCGAAAGAGTGATATGTGCGAACCGTACAGTCATCTCATCGCAGTGCTGTAGCAGCCGGGTATACTTCGTACGACATAGGACAACCTGGACTTGCTGAAAGAGCATCCGCCTCAGCCAGCCTGCACTGTCATTCCCGGGGAGGTGAAGGTGACGGCGACGTCAACCACCGTCAGGTGCAGCGCTCCCACGTGCGTCTAATAAACCTCCGATCATCTATTTGCTCACGACCGGCTTCGTCTCGAGCACCTCGCAGCCAACTGTCTAGCAAGCAGTGTGCAATCTTGAACTCATCAGTTCGTTCGTAAGCGTTGGCCATCATGATGACGTTTGGATGGAGGGGGCCGGTACATGCACACATCTCAAAAGGGTTGGACGGCGAACATGCATCGAAAAAAAATCGAACAGCCGGGCGTCCGCCTTGCAAGTCCGTGGTGACGATTGGCATCGGGCACAGCAAGGCCATGTATATGATAGACGGTGCCCACACGTTACCTGAACGTGGTTCGGAAAGAGCCGTCAACCCTGACGTCCTTGATGCCGTCGGGCATCAGCCGCAGCCACTCACTCCAGCTGTCCACGTCGACATTGTCGTCGAGAAGTCTGATGGAGAGGTGGAGCTGAGGGCTGTTCTCGCACGAGAAGCTGTTGCGCAGTGGGCTGTACTGGTAGATGGGGGAGAGGAAAATGGAGGGAAGTCGCGAGTTGCCAGACATCATGCAGTGCAAGGGGGCGGGAAAGGTCGTGATGGTCTCCTTCTCGGGGCTCCGATCCTGTATCATCTTTGGATATGTCGCAAGAAGGATGGAGTGGAGTTCCGCGGCAGAAAGCGGGGATGAGCGGCTTGCTCGGGTCCGCAGATGCTCCGCCAGGGCGCGGGTAAACGAGCATCGGTCGAGGGCGACGAGGTGCTCGTCCGACACCGAGGCGGCGATGAGCTCCAGCACACCCTTCTGGCGCACCATTTTCGAGGATGGGTAGTAGGCGGCATCCATGAGTATGAGAACGTCGGAGCAGGCTTCTTCGAGGATCTGCTGAATGCCGCTCCAGCGGATGGTGGATGCTTTTGTGTAATCCCTCGAGCTCCCGATCGGTCAGCGGCTCGCACGCAAGCGGGCTCTCGAGGGTCACGGCAGAGGACCACTACAACTACCTACCTGGCGAGAACCATTTCCCGGTTGCCGTCGAGATAGGTGTGCCCCGTGTAGTACACGATCTTCAAGACGTCCCGCTGGTCGCGATCGTCGGCGAATTTGTTGAGCTGTTGCGAGAGCCATCTCCACGAGTTTTTGCACCTGTCCGAGAAGGATGGAATGGTTTGTATGTGAAACGTATAGTGATAGTACTTCTCCAAGACGTGGGCCAGTTTCTTGACGGCTGCTTCGACGGCGGCGGCATCTTCGTCCTCCTGCCAGAAAAGCAACAAAGCGCAGACGGAGCTGTATCGGCCCCGGTTCGACGTGGAGAGCATGGCCGGGACGTTGTTCTGCAACTCACTCTTGAGGTTCTCGATACCAGGCAGGGAAAGAGACTTCTCGAGCCTCGGGCCCGAAGGGAGGGGAGTACGGATGCGAGCCTCTCCGAGGGGCAGCCTACTTGGTTGGTGGCAGGCGGGGGTGACTGGGTCCATGTCCATCATCTGCTGATCATCATGCATCGAGGGCGGTTGGGACGCGGCGAGGGACGCTGCCGGGCTCGGCGCACGGCCAGGGTCGGATAAGGGGGCCATGTCCTCGACACCGATGCTGTGCGACCTGTGAAACTTTGTGACGAGATCCTCCCAGGTCAGATTATGGTGGTTCGGGTGGCACTATACGCGGGCAAGTGGGAAGAAGCATGTTAGCGGATCCGATCTCGGGGTTGCGTCTCGAAGGCGCTGTGAAATCAGCAAGCGCCTGCCCGGGTCAGAGCCGGGCGCTGGCGGGGGTAAAGAGGCCAGACTCGGGCAGCGGGCAGTTGGACGGGCAGGCGGAGGCATGCAGGCGGGCAGGCAGGCAAGCAGTGGAAGGCGTATTTCGAACAGAATGGCGGGAATCAGGAACGCACGGCTTACAGCAACCCGTCGCCGGCGGCAATCAGCGCATGCGCCCAGCTTCCGTATCAAGGCAGCCCGCTCCCTGGACTGCTGCGATAAAGGCCCGGTACGTCTCCTACTGGTGCGGCGGGTGTTAGAGATGTCGGATCCATCCTTGAGGGAGAAGATGGACTGGTGCAGGCTGGGGGAGGTGTCGGCACTGTACGATGTGTTGCTGGTCTCAATCGAGGCCAGTGTGGCCGCCGTGGCCTGGGTAGGGATGGAAGGCGCAGGGTCCTTCCTCGGCGGGGGGGGTGCTTGGTGTCGTTGGGGGAGCGGGAGCGGGAGCTGGGTGGTGGACGTGGGCGTGGCCATGGCCACGGAGGAGATGGCATTTCGCGACGACGCATCACCGGTCCTGGGAATGAAGGAGCGCGGGGGGGGCGGAGATGGGGACGGAACCTGGCGAGAGGAGGCCCGATCCTGACGCCGCAGCAACGCCGAGACCGGGGATGAGGGAGGAGCATCGGCGGCGAGGCGAGCATCTCTGTAGAGGGCGCTGGCGATGTTGGCCACATCGTGGACGGGGTCCATGGCGGCGGGGGCAAAGGTAGAAGGAGTAAAGCAAGAGAGGAGGCAGGCGGGCGCGGAAGAAGAATCAAGAGCCCATCATCGGGCGAGTGCAAGAGGAGAAGCGGGGGGGCGGCGAAAGGCGTCGCCGAGTGGTGCGGCCTGCCTGCCTGCCTGCCTGATCGTTTGATGGTGACGAATAAGATCGTGGAGAGGAGAAGGACGAAGAGAGGGGGTTTGAGCGGGAGGGGAGGAGGCGGGGAGGGGCACGAGGAGGAGGAGGAGGAGGAGGAGGAGGAGGAGGAGGAGGAGGAGCAGGAGAAGCAGGAGGAGCAGGAGCAGGACGACGAGGTGAGAGGAGAGCAGGACGACGTTGGTCGTCTCCTCTGCACAGTTGAAGTCGGGGGAAACATTCTGCGGTCTTGACTAATTTGGCTACTGACCAACACAATTATTCGACGGTACCGTACCCATCAACTTATCCCCCAGTACTCTTGTTGTACTCGCCCACTTGCTCGCCATGGTACCTCCTTCACTTCTTCCCACTTACCTACCATGAACCTAGATGCACCCATTTGACACCTGCTCGGTGGGCATGCGGGCACTGTTAGTAGATAACGGCAGTTCGAGTGGCGAGGCTGGTTAAGAGGGGCGATGAAGAGGATAGGTCGCGGAAAGCAAGCGCAGAAGGAGACATCTCATGTGCGAACCCGCCGACCGGGGAGGATGCCGACCACAAGGCCAGCTGCTGGGGTGGGAGAGGGGGGCGGGGAAGGTCAGCAGCCATTCCAACTTCCTGCTACTGCTGGGTAACATCTGACCCGGATGCTCCCTCTTCACACCTTGGGCCTTGCGAACCATCCCATCCGCATGGCCAGCATCCCAGCACCCAGCAGTCGCCGAGCTTGCCGAACGGTCACGAATGCCGGCATTGAGGCCGGGGTGAGGTACGAGCTCCGGCGCAAAATATTGTGCGCCGAGTCGTGTCGTACCGTCAACATGGAGGGAGCAGCCGGCCATCCGTGTTGTTTGGTCAAGGCTACTGACTACCTAGTAGGTAGTTCGCTGGTACGGCGCTTGGGCAGTGGTTGGGTGTCATCGTCGCCAAATGCGTGTGCCTACATCTACAATTACGCAGCAGGCAGTGAGGGTTGCTAGTACTACCCGGTACCTACCTTAGTAGGTAGGTAGGTAGCATCGTATGGTTACGGGTAGCTGACCTGCCTCAGAGACACCTGCCTTACTGGGGAAATGAGGCACTTACTACTCCGTACGGATGGATGGATGATATGGCCATCTACGTCCACGTACAGGTGCATGTGCTATAGCCACAGTCCACCGACTGAGGACCGCCACCAGGGGCAACGGAGCAGGCATCAGCGGACAAGAGTGTTGTAATGCATTCCTCATCCATACTCCTTGGCGCCATCTCCGCGCGTACACCAGCCAGGAAAGCAGGAATCGATAACAGCACTCACTGGACCGGCGTACAATGGCAAACAGTTACCACTCTCTCGCTTCACATTCAACGTCCAACGGCACAGCGGCTGCAGATGATAGCCTGCAATTACCAGCACGTGATATTGCTCCATTCCACGATTACACCAACCGGTAATTATCCGTTCTTTCCCTTGGGTCTGCCCGTCATCGCCTTTTCAGCCTCCCATTTCGCCTCGTTGGTCGTCAATCAGTCGACCCCATTCAAGAAGCACTCGGAAAAGATAGACTTCCATGTCCTTCATCCCCAGCGCTTTGGCCGCCCACCTCTGGCCCTGATGGCTGATCCATTCGCCGTCTTTCACGCTACCGTTGAATTTTGTGGCCTTGCCCTTGATCTTCACCGGCTTCTCTATGCCGCCAAAGTAGGACAGTGTCGTGTGCAGGGCCTGGTAGCGGAGGTCAATGGGCACAAAGTGAAGCCATGGCTCGATGCGATCCGTGTACCACGTACGGAATATCGTCGACACCATGGGGACACTTCCTGACCCCATGGTACGCAATACCTGTGTTGGAGGGCCGTCATCCTCATCCGTCAATAAGACGTAGCGGTATTCTAGGGGCTCCTCGTTATCCGATTTCATGCCAAATGCTTGCTTGATGAGTTGGCAGCGCCCTCCCGAGCAGGCCGAGGAGTCATTGATCTCGACGGAGAACCGCAGCGCGTTGCTGGCATCAAAGGCAGGGACCACTTCTGGCTTGTACAAGTTCTCCTTCCCGGACACGGGCAGTATCATGACAACACGGTCTTGCGCCGTTGGCATTTTAAGGAGATGAAGCAGCCTGAGTTTGTGGCTCCCACGGAGTGCTTTGTCGTTAGAGGAACTGGCATCTCCTACCAAGCCCCTCCAGTAGAGGCTATCATATCGTCGTGTGAACTGCCATGTGCTATCAGGCTTCTCCGGTCTAGATCTCGGCAATGGGATCACTATATCGCCGAATCCGTCGGCTTTGGACGCGCTGAACAGGGGCAGTAGCTGTCGGACGGGAGGCGGCCGGCGGTCGGCCAGGAAAAAACCATGCAGAGACTGCACGTCTGGCTGGGCGCAGATTTCTAGTGACAGGCCAAAGTCATTCAGCAGCTGGCCCCGCGAATGCCTGTCCGCACAGTGTGAGCAGAATTTCCCAACGTTCTGTCGCAAACCCGTTCTCATCCCCGAACCAGGAGGGCATGCACCGACGTGCATCTGGCGAAAGGCTACCGCCTGGATCGGGCTCGTATCAAGTTCTGGCCCGTTGCGCGCGTCTGAGGCAGTTGTCTGGTTCGAGGTACCGGCTGACCTCTTCAACGTAGAATCAATCATCGACGTCAAATCAGCATGTTGTTCTTGCCGAAACTCTCGCCAGGAAGGAAGAATGCGCGGGTTTGATCCGAGGTTGATGGGTAAAACCATGTCTGGAAGATGACTTGAAAATTTTCGGATCATTTCTGCCAGCTCGACCAGATCCGAGTTTTCTCTCTCGTCACCATCGCCACGTATTTCCACTAGCCCGTCGTGCACAGCGATAGTGGCGATGCCCGGCAGTGAAGCCATGATATCTGCCCGCCTTCGAAGCTCAGACGGAGAGAAGGCCCAGAACGGGGCGAGATCCTTGTCAACCTGTCCGAATTCATCAATGATGATTGTGGAAGACGACGCAAACTGATACCATTCGGCGAAATTGGGAGGGGGAGACCGACCCGAGTGTCGCTCCTCGTAGACTGACACCGCAGCAGAGAGCGTACTACTTGTCGTTGCCTTGACCAGCCAACGCTCATGCTTTGTCTGAGCCTCGTAGATCAGCTCGCTTATCGGATGACGCTGCTCAAATACTTGGACTCCTCTATTGAGAGTGATGATTGCTGTTACCGCCAAAAGTATCACCAACAGGATTCCCAAGAAGGCGCGTTGGATGAAGATAACGTGACGAAGTTCGTGAGAATAGGCGAAGAATACGGCTCCAAGAGCGACGAGCCATAATGGCAGCAAGCTGTCCATCCGCGATTGATGCAACCAGTCACCGAAACCAAGCACATTAACGGTGGCACTCCACGTTCCCGTGAGAATTGTGACCACGCTGATTGCTGTACCCGGTGACGTCTCGCAAACCCAAAATGACGTAGAGATCACCCAAATGGCGAATGAGGATGCGTCCACCAAGACGTCAAAAAGGTAATGCGAGCCGTCATAGGGGACGCCAAAGCTCTGTGTGCTACCCAGGAAGGCCCCGCCAACCCACATAGATGCAATGAGCAGAGAGGACATGAGAAGTGTGTTGCCCAGAGTGCGTAACATAAGTCTGGCCGTCCTAGACCAGGTCAGAATCCTCCAAAGTATGCTGACAATAATACAGTCCAGAATAACAGCCAAAATTTGGAGCAGAACTGTTCGCGGCCTGCTGTCAATGGGGTCGAAACACAGGTAGGTAGAAGACAAGCTTTGATTCATGGACATGGATGTGCCCAAGGCGAGGATGCAAGTACTGAGAGTCATGATGACCGCGGCTATACGTGAGCCGGTGAACCAGTCGTACAAGTCATCAAAACAACTGCGCCATGGGTCGTCTGTGCCTTTTGAGTGTGGAATACCCCATTGTCGTTGGCTGGATAAGGCTTCGTAGCCGATCAAAAGAGGACACGCAAAGGCCTATAGCAACCAGGTCAAAAAGAACGCGGCGGAGATGAGGAAAGTAAACTCACCTCGACGCCCGAGATGGAGCACCGTTGCCGTGTATTTACATAGTATAATAACTCCAGTCGCATGACAATGCAGAGCAACAAGGCTGGTAGAGACGTCCTCCTGGGCCGATTTGGAAGCTGACTACTTTCCAAAGCCCAGAGGGCTTCGCTCGTAGCGATACGATATGGGGACAGGTCTTGGTTGTGGTGGTGGTTGGCAGCGAGTCGCCGCGGTGGAACAGAAAACGGCTTGCACAAATGACCGGCTGCAAGGCATATTGCTCCCGAAAGGAGGAATAGCAAGAAGAACGACATTCGTGGTTGCTCTGGCATCATCCACTTGTCAGCAGCCTTCACTCCTTCAAATATCAGAATCGGGGCCTTACCAGCTAACGAATAGCGTTCGAGCGAAAAGGAGATACGCCCAAAAGACAGAATGGAACTGAAACAGTGTTAACAGTGAGAATAGTCTTTGAAATGAGAATCAGAACTTGCCACAGAGCTGCGGCCTGCTTCACGGCAACCCGCGCCATCGTCTCATCACGAAGTACCATCATATGGCACAGCACGCGTTGCCGCTCTGATGCTCAATACAACAATCAAATGGGAATATTCGATGCATTGTTAGGACGCGGGGAACGCATCACTTATCCATGTAGGGCGGGCACAACGATGTCGCATGTTCAAATTTGTCGCAGCGCACGATAATTACCGTCCCGACGTAACGCGCAGATAAGCTCATGGGGGAGGAGGCGCAGTTTCCTGCACCAAGGGTTAGTTGTGCATGAGGCTTCAGCAGTAACACATACTGTAATTGGTTTTTTTAGTGCCTGTAATGTATAATATTTATCATAATGCCCAGGTTATTCCTATGTACTTGCTTCAATACGAGATATTATATAAAATACTATAATATTAATGTGAAAACGCTTAGTAAGTATTTTTATTTATTTACGCATTGAAGCTTAACGTTTAATATTTACTAGACATAATAAGTAGTGCCCTGTCCGTTAGAAATTAATATCTTTGTTATGATATTAGGCTTTGCCTAATAGAGCTATGTCCTAGGATAGAGCTACGCGCTACCGTACGTGACTCGTATCCTATGACTAAGCAGGTATTGGAGTATAAGTACTCCAATGCCTCGTACCTTAAGTTAGTGTTCCGTAGGTTTCTTAACAACTATTTCCGACCACTAGATACTGGTAGTACTAGTGACTCCATAACATTTAAGAAACCTCCCTTCGTTACGGCAAGCAGTAGGCCGCAGACTATTGAACAATGGATCAACAGGACAACAACGCACTACCTAGCGAACAAAATGCTACCGCTAGCCAACCACTACCCGACTGGTTTACAGAAATCCAGCAGTTACGCCAGCAAATCGCTACGGTAATGCAGCACCAAGCGTCCCGGGAGGCGCAGCCCGGTACCACGTCGGGATCGGTACGGACCCCCTTAACTGTTAATAGCCCAGCAATACTTCCCTAAGTCCGACGTAAACCAATACTAACAGGGGCACCATACGATAGAGATAAGACTACGTTTACAGCCTGGAAGATACTTATAGCCTACAAGCTAGTTACCGACCGTAAGTTTATCGGTACCGACAAGGACCAGTGGATATTCGTCTGGCAGTACTTAGCGCCCAAGATTTAGTCCCGCGTTACAGCCTTCTTCGAAGCAGGGCCGTCGTACCAGTACAACCCGTTATAATTCTTGGCTTACCTCGAATCCGTTTTCGCCGACCCTTATCGGATGGAGATAGCGCAGACCGAGCTCGAATAACTAGAGCAAGTAAGCAATAAGGCATTTACCTCATTCTACGTGCGCTTTAAACAAAAGCTAGCGTTAGCTAGGGGAATAAATTGGCCCGACGAAATTAAACTCGTTAAGCTGCGTTGCGTGCTCAATAAGACTATGCGGGATAGCAGTATTGGGCGTAATATCCTACGAGATAGTTACAAGGCGGCCGTTAATATTTACCGTAGCATTGCGGTAGATATTGAATCGTACCGCTTGGAGGAGAAATACCGGAACCGCTACGGCCGCGTAACAGCCCCGACAAAACCTATAACGGACGAGGACGGTAACGCATGGATAACGGGCATTAATGCAGTAACTATAGGGCGCTATCGCCCAGTAACCCAAGGAACAAGGACCAGCCCAGGGCAGTCGTTAAGCCAGCGTACAACTTAGGTCCCCCGCAGTACAATTAACGCGCGTAAGGAGGAGGGCGCTTGTTTACGCTACGGATCCAAGCAGTACTTTATTAAAGACTGCAAAATGCAGCCCGCGGCGCGACTGGTACAAAATCTATCCATTCATCGGGTAAATACAGAGAGGGAGAACGTATAGGAGGAATCCTTAGACTAGTTCTCGGAAAACAAAGCGCCCCCGAGCTAAGTCTCGCGCAAGGGCAAGACGGTATAGATAAGGACTAAAGCGGGAGGACCAAGCGTTAAAGGAAGCAATTTTAGGATATCGAGGCGCAGTTGGACAGGCCGCCGTTCCTTATCCTAACGCTTGTAAATTCTACCCGTTTCTTAAACGTTTAAATCGATTGCGGTTGCAATTGTTATAGCGCAATTAGCGAACGTACGGCCCAAAGTCTGCGCCTTAAGCTTATTCTACTACCGGTACGGCGCCGGTTAAAGATAGCCGTAGCAGTAATACGTCGCTAGGGCGGCCTAACGGAGGTATATCTATATATCTCGCATATAGTACGAGTTGCGCTCGATATAGACGGCTAGAAGTCTCTAGCGGTACTATACGTAGTGCTAGGCCTTAGCCGAGATGCAATACTAGGCCTACTGTGGATAGAATACCGCAGTATCGACCTGTACGCAGCCGAACGCCGCCTTACAATTAGAGCGGTAAGGGGCCAGGTAGTATAAGCAGCAGATATACAGCCGTAGCGCGGTAGCTACAACCTTAAAATTGCAACTGTTTCGTCTGTTATAGCCGAACCGGAGAGCCAAGCGGTAGTTACCAACTTAATGGAGATCTCGGTAGTACTCCGCTAAGTAGCACCAAGCCCTAAGCCCAGCGGGACGGAGGGATACCTACCCGCCTACCTAAAGGAGTTTACCGACTTATTCGATAAGGCGTAGGCCTCCGGCCTTCCTCCGCACCAGGGACTAAGGGACTACTACATTAAGCTGCAAACCGGGCCCAACGAGGAACCCCTAGAGCTACCGTAGGGACTATTGTACAATATGCTACGGGACTAGTTGTTGGAGGTACGACAGTAGATTACCGAATTGTTGGACAAAGGGTAGATACGTACTAGCTCCTTAGCGGTAGCGGTACCGATCCTCCTAACCAAGAAACCGGGGGGGGGTTAGCGCCTTTACGTAGATTACCGTATACTAAACAAGATTACGATATAGGATAGGTATCCCCTACTGCTAATAAAGGAAATATTGCGCTCCCTGTTAGGATCCCGCTGGTTTACGAAACTCAACGTACGGGCGGCCTTCCATAAGATCCGTATTGCGCCCGGCAGCAAGTACCTTACGGTATTCCGCACCCGCTTCGGCTTATTTGAATAGCTGGTCTACCCGTTCGGACTTACAGGCGCTCCCGCAACATTCTAGCGTTACATTAACGGGGTACTTGGAACTAATTTAGGTAACTTCGTAACGGCCTTTCTGGACGATATCTTAGTATATACAAGCGGCTCTAAGGCGGACCATATTCGGAAGGTAAAAGGGGTACTTTAACGCCTACGTAAAGCAGGTCTATACTTAGACCTAGATAAGTACGCCTTTGCAGTTAAGGAAGTTAAGTACCTAGGCTATATTATTTAGGCAGGAGTAGAAATCCGGACCGACCTAGTAAAGATAGCTGCTATCCGCAACTGGAAGGTACCAAGGACCGTCCGAGGGGTATGCAGTTTCTTGGGGTTTACTAACTTCTACCGGGAATTTATCCCCTAGTTCGCGGAATTAATAGCGCCCCTATCCTAGCTTACTTGCAAGGGGCAGCCGTTCCGCTAGACTACCAACGAGGATAATGCATTCGAAGAACTAAAGCGACTATTTATATCGCACCCGATCCTAGTACAATAGGATGCAGAGAGACTAACGTTTATAGAGGCAGATTGTTCCGGTACGGCTTTGGGAGGATGCCTATTATAGGTAGACGAGAAAGGCATCCTGCGCTTAGTTACATACCATTCGGCAAAATTAACGGCCGTAGAGCGCAATTATACAATCTACGATAAGGAGCTCTTGGCTATAGTACGCTGCCTTAAGGTATAGTAGGCAGACCTGCAAGGGGTATTCGTACCGTTTATGGTTCTAACCGACTACAAGAACCTAGAATACTTTACCCGACTGCGGGAAATCTCGGAGCGCTAGGTACGGTAGGCTGAGAAGCTCTTGCAGTTTAACTTTCATTTACAGTATAGGCCGGGATCTTAAGCGCAACGGCTAGATACACTATTACGCAGGCAGTAGGACGTAGAGCACCAACCCCGAACTATATAAGTATTACAACCTATATTAATTAGCAATTTCGGAAGTTCGCCGAATACCCGCAGCGCGCCCGTAGAGCAACCGCCTAGCAACCTACCACTAGGATTACGGCTATTCCACGATACCAGCTTACAGGAGCTATAGGACCAGGCAGTTATTAAGGACCAAACGTATACAGTACGCCTAGATACTATACGTTGCGGAGACCGTAAGTTCCCGGACAAAGTAGATACGCGGGAATAGGTAGCCGACTGTACTATTAACGCGTACGGTGCGCTATAGTTCCGAGGGCGCCTGTAGCTACTATCGTAGGAACCGCTAACTATATGCGTTATCCACTAAGTCCATAACTCCCCTATCTCGGGGCACCTAGGACGAAATGCTATATTCGCAGCGCTAAAGAGGAATTACTACTAGGATTATATATCGGCAGCGGTAGGGCAATTTGTACGGAACTGCTATTGCTACCGTAGCTACAAGAGTAGGCAGCGCCGCTAGGGCCTACTACGGTAAATTGAGCCGCCGGATAGATATTGGAAACAAATCTCCGTGGACTTTATGACGGAGCTACCCGCATAAGACGAATAAGCGCTATAGTATATAATAGTACTTACAGACAGGCTGTCTAAGTACGTACAGCTGGAAGCTATAACGTCTATAACGGCAGAAGCGTATACCGAACGGTTTAAGGAGTACTAGTAGCGTTTCCGTAGGTTCCCGGAATACATTATATCCAACCGAGGATTAGACTAGGTCGGCCAGTTCTAGGCAACGTTATGCCGTATTGTCGGGATCGAACAGCGGCTATCTACAGCATATTACCTGCAGTTAAACGGAGGCACGGAACGAGCGAACCAAGAAGTTCAAGCAATCCTACGTACCTTTATAGCATTCGACCAATTTAACTGGCCGGACTATCTAGCGGTATGCTAGCTGGCGCTAAATGGTAGGGACTCTTCCGTTACCGGTATAAGCCCGAACAGTCTCCTATTGGGATACAAAGTTAACGCAGTACAACGGGTGGAAGCTCCTACCCTAAGCGCAACTATAGGTAAAGGGCGAGCAGTAGCGTTCGCATAGCGCCTGCGCGAAGGCACCGAGCTGGCCTAGGCGGTAATTGCATTTGCACAGCAACGCTTGGAGGAAGAATTAAACTCCTACCGGCGCCTAGCGGAGCGTTTCCAGGTAGGGGACAAGGTATAGCTAAATCTACGCTATATAAAGTCTCTACGCCCATCCAAGAAGCTAGACTAGGTAATAGCTAAGTATACGGTCGTAGCCGTACCGACCCCCCTAACTATTACGCTAGATGTCCCCCAAGGTATGTACCCTACCTTTTATATGGACCTAGTAGAGCGGGCCGCAACGGATCCGCTACCTAGTCAAGCCTTAACGAATACAGAGCTAGGGCCGCTCTTAGTAGAGGACGAGGACGGCGTACCGTAGGAAGAGTATATTGTAGAGGAAATCTTAGCCGCAAAGAACGCAAGAGGGTAAGGTAAGCGCCGCAATATCCTAGTCAAATAGGCCGAGTATAACTAACCTACGTAGGAACTACTAGAAAATCTACAGGAGACCAAAGCACTAGCAGACTACGAGCAAAAATAGGGTAGCGCACTTACTTACGACGGACTAGTCTCCTTACGACAACAGCGTCGGCGCGGCTTACATTCCCAGCCCCAATCGGGGCGCTACAAGCAAGACAAAGTCTCAGCGCCGTAGCGCACAAACGTTGGGCCCTTAACGGCCGGGGGGAGGCGGTAACTTACTCGAGTTATCCTCGACTAAGGACGAAAGGTAAAGGGGCGGGGCCGGCGTTGGGAGGCCGTCCGCAAACAGGACGCGGCGGGCAGCAACTAGCTCCTCGTAGATCGCGGCCATAAGGCCCGACTGCTGCTGTTGCACTAGCTCAAAGCTGTTGAGCCGGGCGTCCTGCGCGCCCTAATGGTTGCGCAGGCCTTGTACGGCGCTAGCAAAACCGCGCACTAGCATCTGCAGCTGCTACTGCTATACACTACCGCTGCGCGACGGCGTTAGGGCCTGCGAGGCTAGCACTAGGGCACCCATAGGGTCGCCAGAAGTCAAGGGCAGCGCCGCAGCGGCGGCACTACGGGCAGTACCGCCGGCGGGGGTAAGGGGAGTGGCGGGGATAACGTCGGCAGGAGTCGTCCTAGCAGCATTATAGAGCTTACGCTAGGTATCGGCAAGCTGGCGAAACGGGGCGGAGAGGCAAACGCGGCGGCCGGGCAATTCAGCCGTCTTAGTACGGGCAGCCGAAATAATATAGTCGCCTTCGGCGGCGGCAAGAACGAGCTCGCAAACGATACGGCGGAGGCGCGGATGCAGCGTTAGTAGGTACGGAATCTATTCGCACCTGCGCCGAGCCGAGGTGCAGGTAGTATAGCCATTGCCGCTACTACATTCGCAGTAGGCGGCGCTAGTGCGGACTAGACGTTCAATGCAGGGTAAATACATCTAAGCCTTAGCGGCAGGGACGTTATACTCCTCGTCCGAGGAGTCTCCCTGGACGGTAAAGCCGCCTATCGACCGAACGGCCGACGCCTTGTCCGAGGCGTAGCTACGAACAGGGCTATTGTTGTTATTGGGAGGAGGAGGAGGAGTATTGGCGGCAGTAGATATAGCAGCGCGGCGACGGGAAAGTAAGTAATCGACTAATACAAGCAGTTAGCGATAAGCGGCAGCAAGAACCCCGGTACGGTACGTACCGTAAGGAAGGCGGGAGAGCGGGAGGAAGCAAGAAATTGTAACGGCAGCATTAAAGGAAGCGGCAATTACGAAGGAGGAAAGAGGAAATACGCAACTTACCCGTAACGAATATATAAGAAATACAGAGGGGCAGCGCAACAGGGCCGCAACGGAACCTTAGCTATAGAAGTATCAACATACGCGCCCGGCAACCACCCGCGAACAGGATAGAGGCAACCACCCGCAAATAGGACAAAGGGGTAGCGCAACGGGGCTGCAACGGAACCTTAGCTACAGAAGCGTCAACACACGCGCCCGGCAACCACCCGCAAACAGGACAGAGGCAAAAAAAAAAAAAAAAAAAAAAGTTATTGGATTAATTAAGGACTACTAGAGGAATTAG
The DNA here is from genome assembly GCF_001625195.1 of Drechmeria coniospora. Taxonomy (NCBI): domain Eukaryota; kingdom Fungi; phylum Ascomycota; class Sordariomycetes; order Hypocreales; family Ophiocordycipitaceae; genus Drechmeria; species Drechmeria coniospora. The sequence goes on along the minus strand of NC_054391.1, from coordinate 2,549,361 downwards.
GGAAGGAGGGGGATATATTATGATATTAGGCTTTGCCTAATAGAGCTATGTCCTAGGATAGAGCCACGCGCTACCGTACGTAACTCGTATCCTATAACTAAGCAGGCATTAGAGTATAAGTACTCCAATGCCTCGTACCTTAAGTTAGTGTTCCGTAGGTTTCTTAACAACTATTTCCGACTACTAGATACTGGTAGTACTAGTGACTCCATAACAATCTTATATATTTTCTCATTATGTGGAATAATGATCCATGAAATACTTAATAGAAGCAGTACTATTTTTGCAATAATATTTTTTTTCATTGCTATTATGTAAATTTTAACAAGAATTCGGCCTTGCATTATACAATGACTTATATCAAATGTATAAATGTTTGCGACGGGGTTGACCCAAAAGAGCTAAACTAAACAGTAGTTATTGCTTCTTTTCGTTGCGCCAGCAGGCACCCATTTCTATCGTACTTGGGCAAAAGTGAAAGTTTTAACTAAGCAGTACTTATTTATCAATTCACTACACCTAAAAGAGTCTACGGTCACTACCCTAGCATTTCGGGCCTAACTAATTACTTCTGCTTGTACTCGGGCGAAGCACTCAGGCGTAGCCCGAGACAATCACAATGCTACATGGCATAATGATGGTAATAATATCAGAGCCATTCAAGATATTTTATTGAAACAGCCTGGCGTTAGTCCTAAAAATAGTAACCGTAGTAGTTATGTGTTGTTCCTTATCCGAAGCCAGGCCTAGGATTTAGGGTGGCGAGGGCTGCGATGGACAGAATCTAGGTCGGCGAGCGAGAGGCTCAGAAATTCGTGTTTATTTCGCCACACCTGCTGGCTGTTCACGAATGCTCTTACTTCAGCAGGAGGGGGTGGAGGATCGGTGACTTTGGTTACGAGATAGGCGGTGGAAGCTTCGGCGATGCCGTATATGAGAACACCAAACAGTGGGGTTCTTATGAGCAAATAGAACCCTAGTCCGAACCCAAATAGGACCCCCTCGCGACTCCGGAACCAGTTTTTCTTTTCAGTCTTTGTGAGCTTGATGCGGGCGAAATAGGGTTCTAGAAGCTCTCGCATGAGACTCCTGGAAGCAAAATAAGTCTGCAAAAATATAACGAGCCATCTCCTTGGCAGAAAGATGCTCGTTCCAAAGATGGCCGCAGCCGGGCCGAGACCTACAGACTTATTGAAGGTATAGAAACTGGCGGCTGGCAGCACTAAGGTTCCGACGAGCGGCAGGTATGAGAGACCGAATATGAGGATGGAGATGCAACCTTTGCGAAAGAACTTTGTCAAGAACGAGGGTAGTGCCCGAGAATTGTTCTTGTTGTGCGTGTTGCCATCAGAGCGTGAATTGTACAGCCGCAAGTTCGGATAGTACAAGTCACGCAGGGTTTCAGCGTTGTCGTGCTTATGTTTTTGCACGTAGGTCAAATCAACCCATTGGAGCGACTGCATAAACCTGCACCTTACTATCAGTAGCTGTCGGCGCAGGAAGGGGGATTAGAGGCAACTCACAGGTCATCCATTGTAGGAACCAGGTGTCTCAAGAGAGTCATGAGGAAGAAGGGCACCTGAAGGACGTATTCTCCAATGAAGTTGAGTCTATCGTCCCATGACGTCCTGTCCACCGAATATGCGAACGAAAAAAGCCACAGCAGTGCCTTGACACCGATAATCTGGGGAACCAAACTGGTCAGCGGCACGGTAGCCCTCCGAAGATAGCTAACATTCATCTCACCGGAATAGCGAGTATCAACCGAATGACAATGCCCGCGGCAACTGCCATGGCAGCCTGCCGATACTGTGCGCTCGTGAACAAGTCCGGGTTCTGAAGAGCCCTATAAGCTTGAAATAAAATTAGCCGCTATCATCTTCAGGGAGCATTGACTCATCAACCTCCTACGAGAGTAAGCTGGAAACCACGTAGAACAGCGTTGAGGTCGAAGTGGGACACATCTAGCTTCGTCTTCAGCCAGTCCATGTCGAAATTGCGAATGCGGCCTTTCCTGGCCGCCTCCTTCTCACTGGGGTGCGTCTGAGGTGTGGACATTGTGCAACATAGATGCCCTTGTTAATGGTGAGTTGGTCGCGCTCGTAGAAGCTGTCAATGACGCATCTCACTAGTACCTAAGTACGGAGGAGTTGGTGTCCACATATTCATAATACACTTTAAGTACCGTAAGTACAAGTACGTTCGGCCACACAGACGTAGAAATATTTGTAGTTTTACACAAGAAAAGCTCTTAACCACATTGGTTTTAGCGAATCAAATAAGCCAGAATAATACTAGGTGAGAAATGCTGTAAAGTTCCGGAATAATAGGAAATATTAATACCGGCATATTAACAACTAGCTGCTCCGTACCACATTATAAATAATATAATACCTTATTGTTATGGTTCTTAGCTATTCCTTAGTAGAAGCAAATACAGTAAGTGAGTAGTCAGGCCCGAATGCTGAGTGACTGTACGGAGTTGAACGGAGTACAGTGGACTCTTATTGGTGTGGTTGATTAGCCGAATGCTGCTTAGGCCACTAGCCCAGTTGTCTCCCAGCCCAGTGGGCTAGATGGCAATAGAATATCCTCCACAGGAGCCGCGCTCTAGGTATAGAGACTACAGTAAGTTTCTTAACCAACAAGTACAAATTTCCTTGCCGTGGGTTTACTACAGGATCAAAGAAGCCCTTGTAGCTTAGTTGCCATTACCCATAAGTACAAGTACCAGGCCTTGCGACAGTCCAGCAAGTTGCGGCGCTGGGCTGGGGCATATGTGGCTGGACAAGCCAACATGTACTTAGATTGCCTCTGGTATGGGGACGGCTTTGCTCAATCTTCTTCACTAGCGACATTCCCTTTTATCCCCTCCGAATCAATGGCAATTGTGATTCCCTCGTCTGATCCGACTGTCTCTTGATGTCAGGTCACATCCTGCGTAAGGAGGTTATCTAGCCAGGCCTCCTACATAAGGCTAGGAGACTTTTCCTCAAAGGAAGACGAGGGACTCCTCAGGGATCATCACATGTTCTACAACACCCCACAAGTCCCTCGGCTAGTTAGCAGTGCTGGCTGCAACTACCCAGACCTCACTCTACCTCCTATGGTACCCACAAGTTGCATCTGACAATTGCAGCCGTAATGTCGCTCCAACTAGCCGTTACAGCTATCTCAAGTACTAGCACTTGCGAGGTGAAATGTATCGTGTCTAGCTGCTTGGCCAACCCAAACGCGCCAACTCAGTTTAATGAAAATAAGATACTATGTATGTATCGATGAGGCTACTGTCCTATGAGCTACCGAGTTGAGGCTTCTGAATGGATTGCCAGTACAAAGGGGGCCTGTCAGGAGGCATTGTGCACGGAGTGTGCATCGCATAGCTGTATACTTATATGGCACAGGACCACCTACTGTAGAAGGCTGGCCGAATTAGCCAGGGGAGCTTCCTAGGTGTAGCTACTCAGTCCAGGGATGAAGTGGGGGCTCATTAGGGATCAATGCACTCTTTGTTTCCGTCCTCGCATCTAGGCAACCGTGGCCAGCCTACTAGCTACTGGGCCTCAGTCACTCTGCCACTTGTGGACTCATTGCCTCTAGTAGGGCCTTTGCACTCGTTTGTCAAGTAGAGTGTTTGTGACTGGATGTTTGGCCAACACAAATCATTCCCCACTCACCAAGATAAGATGATGTCTACCCTATACGTCGCAAGGGACGTTCAGCGTCCATCACGCCTTAGCAAGCCTCAGCAAGGCAAAACAATAATATTATAAGGTCCGAAGTGCCAGAATCTACAACCATGTACTTGTATAATCTCATCCATTTACCATCACCAGAATGCCAACATGGGTGTTATTGACATTGCATATAGGACGCATAATCCGATACTAGGCATCAAGTTACACTTGCATCCACACCAGGTTCGGTGACGAAAGGCGAAGTCAGAAGCCCACAGTTAACACCTCATGGCTACGGAGGTCCATTAGGAATATTGAGAGTACGGATAACGTACATACGCGATTGCAGTGTTACAACCACCAGTTCGCTGGCGGTGAGCATATGGGGTTCTGGCCCATTCGTAATGGTGCATAAACATATGGCTCCTGGATCTATCTCTTGCGTCTCTGCGACACGAGGTTTCGGTAGAACGTTTTCTTGCCGGAGGTTTTGATGCGTTGAATTCCAGCATACTTGTTGCCCAGCTTTTCGCCATCATGACTGCTCATTACTTCGTCGAAAATAGTATTCTTTCTTTCCTTGCGGGTCAGTCGCGCACTATAAAAATCCGCAGGACCGGCGACCACTTTGCCAACTCGCGAAAATTCGGGTGCACTATATTTCAGAGCCTTTTTTTGATGTTTTGGGTCTAGGAGACCACGCATGCGCAGTACCTGCCAGTCCCTCTTGAACTCCGATGTGAGCTCGGTTTGAGGGAGATGGAACCAGTTTGGACCAGCCGTTTTCTAACAAGAGTCAGCAACCAAACCTGAATTGCCCATATTCGGCCGTGAGAGGATGTGGGGTGGTTGGGAAGGATACACGACGAGAAGAAAATTCAGAGTAACTATGAATGCAATACAATCATGGTGTTGCGGGAGCATAATCCAAAACGGATGCTCGTCCCGCGTCATAGAAGTAACCGCGAGCGGATCTCATCACAAATTTCCAGGTGTATTCAAGAACAGATGACTTGGTAGCATGGTGCGCAAAATGTGCCATAACTCACCCTTTTCAAGTCCACCCGAGAAACCTGCTCTCGAGCTACTCGTACGGCAAGCAGATCCTCAGAATTCGTTCCCCGCTGAATCTGTTGGGTTTGGGTGATCCCCGTGTCGGCTGGTGATCGCGACAACTGGCTGGCGGGGATCGACCTTTCGCTCAGGCGCTGTTCAGCATTGCGGAGTAATTCATCGATCTGGTCGTCGATGATGGCGAGCGTCATCTGCGACCCAATGGATATATGTTGACGCCTCGGGCAATTCAAAATAGAATGCTAATGGAGCAGCACGCACGAGGAATTTTGAAGGAAGAAAAAAAAATGCAATGCGGGCGGGGATGAACGTCCCAGCACGCTAAAGCATCCACTCTAAATAATCATTGCAGTTTGCCGGATTTAAGAAATTGCACCCGACTTATGTAATACTAGTACCCAACCAACACTGCGTCATTGCGTCCAGTCTCAACGCTCACTTCGTCACGTGCCCCGTCAACAACGCACGTAAGGTGATCAATCAACGCATCTCCAATCCTCGTCGCTCCGGAGTCCCGGTATACGGCCAATCGCTCGGGCACTTCGCGATACCTAGTAGAGAATCGATCTGTCGAATCTCAAAGGACTCCCCTAATACGTTGTCCAGTCCAGAAACAGGGTCATCATCCTACCTCGCACCAGCACGCTCTAGACTGCCAGTCTCTCCATCGTCCACTGGTTGATAAATACATATTTGTCGACTTGTCGCCCAGTAGTGCCCAATTCAGGAGAGCTCTCTGCAAGTCTCCGTCTATCGCGATCATGGATCCGCAGAATCGGCCAGCTCAATCGCACCCTCAGCAGAACCGCTCAGCACCGGTTTATGATCCGAGCCAAGGCGGCCACTATGGTTCGTGATTGCACTCTCGCTAATTCGCTCCCCTTTCAAGACCAAAATTATTGATTCTTCTTCTATACATAGGTGCCTGCGCTGCCGTGTGTAATCCCTTCTTGCTCCTCGCTCACCTGCTAGTTGTTCTGACTCGATGCTTAGTTAGCTTCCCAAGGCTTCGCTCCAGCTGAGCTTTACACTGGGCCCTGGGCCAATGTCCGTCCCCCCGTCGATTTTGTGTTTGAACCTCTTGCTGATTGATTCCTTGCCAGGTTCACCAAGGCTTGACTGGCCAGTACAAAGACATTCTGACGACATACTGGCAGCAGACGATTACCCATTTGGAGAGCGATAACCATGATTATAAAATTCATCAGCTGCCTCTCGCACGCATCAAAAAAGTGATGAAAGCTGATCCAGAGGTGAAGATGATCTCGGCCGAGGCTCCGATACTTTTCGCAAAGGGATGTGACATCTTCATTACGGAACTCACCATGCGCGCCTGGATACATGCAGAAGAAAACAAGCGGCGAACGCTTCAGCGCTCTGACATCGCGTCTGCCCTTGCCAAGTCGGACATGTTTGACTTCTTAATCGATATCGTCCCTCGAGAGGAGGCCTCATCTCACGCTAAGAGGACTACTGCTCAAACAGGGACTGCTCCTCAGGCCACCCACCCTGGCCCAGGCCAGAGCCAGATTCCTGGGCAACATGGCAACATGGGCCAAACGCCCAATCACGCCACTCACCCCATGGCCCCAGCTGACTACATGGGTGGCCATCATCTCCCAGCCGAACCGGACTATCGGCAAAACCCCAACATATATCCTGGCCAGGTTCCCTCAGCTCCAACAGCACCTTACGGCCAAGCCCAAGCGCCGGCGTCAATGTATGGAGAGATAGAAGGAATGTACCCGTATTCTGCGATGCAGCCTCAGCAGGTGCGTTTCCCATAATTCTCGACCCGGATCCCTTACTCATTGTACTCTCCAGGCGCCCATGTCCTCCGAAGAATTTGAATGAAATGGCCAGTGCCAATAACCCGGTTGTGCAGCCCGACGTACAATTGAAGGAGTCTTGACCGTCTTAACTCATTGAAGAGGGAGGGAGACATCTGCGTGGGACGCTGTCGGGTATTTTCGTTTTCACCCTCGGAGTATTGTAGTTTAGTATCTTGTCCTAATATTAGAACCTTTGTGTGCGCGGAGCCTTCGCATGCGCAGAGCATGGGTTAGTCCAGAGGCAATGCGAGAGAGATATGCCACATTGTGTGTTGCGTGTCCAGGCCTCTTCCGCCATCTCAATTCACTTCATCATGGCAAAGCGCGACGAGAGGTTGGACAATGGTGCACTGCGCCCCTGAGCTACAGGGGTAAGTCTAGAAGCGTGTCAGTATTGATCTCACCAAAAAAAATGTGACGACGTACTTCTCCAAAAGAGTAGGCCCGTTAATAGCATCCACACGCCCGTACTTTTTGTTACGGATGGAAATATCGAAGAACTCATCATGATTTTCCGATTGCATGAGGTTGATGGTTTGTTGGAGCTCATCCAGGTTCTCTCTCAACATCTGACCGTTCTCAAGACTACTCACAAATTCTGTCAAGTATTGCACGTCTTGAGCGAGCGCAGAGACGCCATGAGCGTTGATGTGTTTCACCTCAGGGGACAATGGAAGCGCCTAGCAATGTCAGCTATGGCAAGTTATTTATACAAGATTACTCGATGGATGGTTTCCATACCAGAATCTTGTTTGCTGCATGGCTTAGTGCATCAAAGTAGATCAGCTCCTTGATCTCCCGTGGCAACCCCAGCAACGTTGAATTCATGATGTTAGAAAGATACTGAGTTAAAGTTTGCATATAGCTGCTCGGTTCTGATATTACCGATGTTGGCAGCCTGGTGACATTTAGTATGACAATAGATGCACACAATAGTAGGTAACTCACCAGTCGTATTCAGCCGTGTCCACGAGGTCGTCGATCTTACTATTGACCAGCTCAAAAATACGTTTCTCGGCAGTCTTTTTGTTGTTACGGAACTCCTCGGTCGCATTGAGTTTTAGTGGCCCACCAGCCGATGTGGATGACCTTGCTCTAATCAACAACTGTTCCAGTTCTTGACATGCTGTCTCGAAATGCTCGAGATTGATGAGAATTTGAACAATCTGACCAAGATACTGGGAACTAAGACGCTCAACCAATGACTTGCAGACTTTTTCTGTCAAAAGCTCGTCTAGAGACTGAGCATGAGGTTTGTTAGCCTCCTCACTTCAGTGTTTTACTTGGGGGTGACACACTGACCTTTCTCAAGGTCTCATCAATGACGTCTGAATGCTGGAAGTGGTCGTCCGAAAAGAAGTAGAACTGATTAAGGAAATTTCTTATATCAATGCAACACAACGGATACATCTGAGAAAACGGCAAGACGCAAGGGAATCTATTGCGCGGTTAGCGGCTGAAACTTGGCGACATAAAGGGACGACATGCGTGAGCTCTTCTGCTGGTCGATCCTGCATGAACCAGCTGACATTAATTACTTTCTCATATTCTTCGAGAGAGTTGATGGCCATTGGCATGTAATCATCAGTCGACACAATCTAATGCTCATATGTCAGTCCTGCACTTATCAATCACGCTGTTTCAACTCACTTCTTGAAAGTCTTCGCTGAATCGACGTTTGAGCAGTTGGGCATACTTGTCGAACAATGTGAGGAGGAATGAATCAAGGCTCAAAATCGAATAACCCCAGCGCTGCGTACGATTCAGCTATTTTGCGGAGCGGGATCCGGAAACGTGCGTTGCGGCGAGCGGCTTACCTCCATGGTCTGAATGAACAGTGCAACAAACCCTTTAATTTTCAACAAAACCTCGGCGCTGCTAACTTCATTCAGGGCCCTGGACGTCAAGTTGATTGCTGAACTACACATGGACTCCCAGAGCTCTTCGACCTGGAGTATTATTGTATTAGTATACTGATTTCATGCGGGAAATGCACGAGGGCACCTGACATCAACAGTAGATCGTAAATGTGGCAAGCGCCTCATTGTTGCCTTTTCAATGATTGCGAAGCCGGCGATTCCTTCAAGCAGACTGCTCAATGAAGACTCATCATCGGCCAAGAGCTCGATGGAATTTGGGAGAAGAAGGTCCTTTTGCTGCCGTCGGGTGGCAGCGTACTCGGACCGAAACCGGTCACTTTGGCCTAGCGCATCGTGAATGTGCATGGCCTCAAAGAGCGGCGTAAAATCGACTTGGAGCTCTTCGTTATCTAAAACGTCGAATTCTTCGCTTTCATCACATACAAGCTCGATTGAGGAGTTGAGTTTGAAGTTGGAGAGAAATTGATCGTCCTCGACCCGCTTCCTCTGCCGAGATCTTCGCAGTTCAGTGTGATAGAATGCAACTTCCCCCAAGAACTGTGATGTTTCCCGAATGCGAAAAAGCCAGGTATTCAAGTCCGTCATTACAGCTTCAGAGATGGCCTTCCGAGAACCAGGAATGGACTGCTGAACAACATCGGCCAGACGGTGCTGGGTGGCATACCGATTTTGCAGGATCGGCACAAGATGCTCATTCTGGAGGTCATCAAGCGATTTCAGTGCTGAATAGTATTTTTTGCGGCGCACAAGGTCGTGGGCATGGTTGACTGCATAGAGCACCTTTAGCGAGTCTTTAAGAGCATTTATTGCGTCAGCGATGTGTTGACGAATGACTGCCGTGTTGACCAAAGCGCCTTTCTGCTCCGCAAGCTTCTCTGTGCTGGCCTGAATCGATTGGTTGAGTTTGAGAATCTCGGCTGTTAATGACACAGTTTCTTCACGGACATGTTGCAGCTTGCTAACAGAATCAAGGAACTCCTCGTGTCTAGTCAAACCAATGCGTTCTACATCAGCTTCACAACTCTCAGAGTAGCGAGCGAGGTTTTGAACTAGTGTTGGTGTCCTTCTCGAACTAGACGCATCTTTGAGAACAGGAATAAGGTGGTCAAGGAACTCGTTTTCGGTTGAGGAGAGTATTATCTGCAACATGCTAAATGTCAGTGGAATATTCCACATCATTGCTAATTGGATAGGTTGTGGGCTGAATGACGAGATTGGACGCCTACCTGAGGAATCGACGAGGCGTAGTCTTCCAAGATTGCTTGTCGTCGCGACATTGCCAGAATGCTGGGGCAAGGGCTGGAATATTGCCAGATGTTAGGTCTGTACAGAGTCGCCAGAGCACATCGTAATAGAGGAATCCTGGAATTTGGAGCAACTTGGTGACTACGTGTTGGAGCTAAGCCGCCCTCGATTCACAACGCACTAATACAATACTAATAAGTAGTGCAAGACCGAAACATTAAAATTAACTATCGAATGTACGTCACCATTTACTATATGAAACATAAGGTCAAAATATAGATTTTAGTAACCATGAATTTTTATGACTATTTATTATATTTTATATACTATATTACTCTAGACTTCTAATTCCGTGTATTTTTCTAAAATAGTATAATGCTATTATATATATTAATGTTTTTATGCTAATAAAAATGAATAACTTAATACATAGTATATATATTAAAATACCTAAATACCTAAATTACGTTACTAGTAGTGCTAGAATTATATGTTCTTAATTTGGCCTAAAATCATATAAGAATATATTCATTATATTCTATTTAGTCAAATTATCATATTTTAACTCTTGTTAAATGTGATCAAAGCAGACAAATAATATGAGCGAAATTGAAAATCTTTCCCAGTTCGTATTTCGTTCGCTATATTGAAGGGGTGAACGTCTTCCAATAAGGCCTTACTCTCTCTCGTCTTTGCGAGCAAGAGTCTTCAGAGTCGTGAAATAATACGCATCCCAGGCTCCCAAGCCTTCACGCCGTGCTCTCCAGGGTGAAGATGTGGACTATGATGCGATAAGTTCTCGCGTCGAAAGAAGCACGATGAGTGCATATAATTACCGTCATGGTGCTGTTAGAGGCTTTCATGACCTTGTCAAACTGCCCTTTCGAGTAGCAGCCGAGATGAGGCTAGCGGCCTTCCGCAAGTGCGCTCTGCGAAGCGATTTCAAATAACGGAAGAAGAGAATGAATATCAACTCGACCCTTTGACGAGGAGGCAATCAGTATCGGTAAGGATAGATTTATCGCGAGACGTAGGGCAGTACCTCTCTTTGGTCATCATGAGGATACCCTGGACAAGGAAACCCTTGAATATCTGCGGTGCGATGCCCTTAAATAAGGCAAGTGGGCCTTCATGCTCGATGATATATCTCATCACTTCGATGAAGCTCTTGAACGGCTTCTCATTTCTGCCAGGCGGTGGTCTTGACTGCAGGCCAACTTTGGCAACAATGAGCGGCTGGGTTACGACGGTTGCCAACGCTTTGGAAGTGGCTCCAAGTACTGCAACCGCCAATTAGTCGATATATAAGCTCGGGAGCAGGCGAAATGTCATTGGCAAGGCTGGGATAGCACAACTCACGAAAGGCTTCCCAGGGCTTCAAGGTCGTCCTGTGAGGGAATAATGTTGTGCGCAAACGCTCGAAGGCACCATACGTGATGGCAGGGTTGATAACGAGGACGAGGCTGGCTTTGAGGCCTCTCCACAGGCCCGAAACGCCATCGGGACCGTCGACAACCTCGCGCGCGGTGGCTAGCAGACCCTTGCGCTCGTCACGACTGGCCGTTTGCTGGCGGGTGGTGACAACAGCGACGGGAATGGTGAAAATCTGTGCCAGGGCGCCAGCAACGGCCCCGAGGGAGAGCTCGACAGCGATAGAGGGCGCAGTGACAGAGGAGCTGGGAGAGCCAAAGTAGAGAGTCCTCGCGACAGTGTACCAATAAAAGTAGGCGAAGTTTGTGGAAGCGACGCCAAGGAGGGACCCTTTCATGCCCGCGTAGAGGCCATGGATACCGTCATCGGCGACGATGCGTGAAATAGCGTCCCAGGTTGATGAGTAGGTGGGGTCATTGCCAGCGGCGCCTGGAGCAAGCTTTCCGCCGCGAACTTGTACCTGGAGTCGAGTCTTGACGCTGCGGGGTGGTAGGACGAGTGTTAGACATGGACAACACAAGGGTTAAGCGGATGATGTGATGCCGGGGAAGGGCAGGAAGAGGAGGGGGGGCAGGAGGAGGCGAAAGCTTACATGTCAAGTGGGTAGACGAGCGCATTGGCAAGGACAGCACCACTGGCTCCGGCAGCGGCGCGACCCCAAGGAGAAATCGTAGGCTTGGATTGGGCCCCCATATGGACGGTCGTTGCAGCGAATTTTGTACAATTCTGCTCTACCCGCTAGGAAGCGAGAAATAGTAGTATTGAAGATATTTGATGCCTGAGTTTACAGACCACGAAATGGGAGATATCGAGCTCAGTTAGGATGACAAAGGCTTTGCAGCTTTGCACGGAGGTAGATGCGGATATACTGTAGACGCCGTCCAGTGCAGAAGGAATTGGTCAATGGCAAAGCGAAGGAGGTATTGGCGAAGCAGAACCTCGTTTGGACGTGTTATAATGTCGAAACGGTGAGTTGGAGGCGAAACGACAATGGCCTCGACCGGACAGATATGGTTTGGGACTGGGATGAATGATGTGGATTGCTCTTTATGAGACTAGTACTGTACTGTAGTCATGGATGGTGGGCATGGAGTCATGCCACTACAGTAGATGTACGGAGTATGTACGGAGTACACCGCCATGTACAACGGACCTCGGCTTACAGCAGCCGTGGCTTGACGACGACTGTCACTCTGTACGGAGTACTCAAGCAGGGGCTCCATAATCGATTGGCGTGAACCGGTGTGGGCCTCGGCGAACCGGAGAGCTTGCTAGCGGTGCAAGTCCTAAAGACCAATGCGAGCTAAGAACTCCGTAAGTACTCCGTACTTAGGTACTTGAACCAAGCGAGCTTCAATCACCACAAGTACTTAAGTACATAGATGTACTCATGTACTTCCTTCCTGTACTTACTGAATGCAAGTAGTACTGTAATATTCAGTATTACTTTCATAAATTGTACGGAGTACGGAGTACGTCTATCCATAAATGGTACATACTGTATATGTACAGTACATGTACATGTACACATTCTCACAAGTACCGGCACTTACAGTAATACATGAATCAACCTTGAACCGGACCTAGCATTGCACTGGACTCCTGCATTTGCATGTACTGTAAAAGTTACCCAAGCTTACCGCTAACACAAGACATTAATTATGCCCATTATCGACGACATTCCCCGCCACTCTGGACTTACCTCCTCATCAGTGCCTCAATAATATTTTCTACATCTCATTCACCACCTGCCCACAAAGTTACAGACTATCCTGGTAACTTTTGGTACCGTATACGGTCTCGTCGCCCAGCGATTTATTGGCTGGCCCAGGCCACATGGAGAGAAGAGCGTTGGTACGGTTTTCCTCACAACCTCACGCAGCCTGGCTGTTCATATTACATCGACGCGCCACGTATTAACAACACCCGTTAGGCCGCCGAGGCTAAGCTTGCTCGCTCGAGTGGCCATGAAACCCTCTCGCACGCCATACGAGGAGCAGAGCTCTACATGGCGGCGGCGGCCGAGGCCTCCAACGAGATCGATGCCGCACGACTGAGGCGAAAATGCCGAGAGCTCATACTCTTCGCCGAGAAACTCAAGGCAGCACCCTCTTCGCCACAACTTCATATCCTCCAGCGCGCCTCGCGCCTCCATGGCAACGATTTCCCTCCTTGGGACGGACACCCATCACCTGACGAGTTCGACCTGGCGCCTGGCGTAGCCCCCTTTACGTGAGTCTTCCCTCACCCCCGCGCGGCCAGACCAGAGGCCGATTGTGGCCTCGTTGCTCACGCTCGCCCTACGCCGGCAGAGATGACGCTCTGTTCCGTATTTCACCCACCCAGGCGGCCAATTTCTCCGCCTGGACCAGACCAGCCCAAGTCTTTGGCCTTGTCCAAGACCGCGATGAAGCCAGAGACGAAGAATGCATGATGCAGCTCACTGGTCACGCCGATTTTGTTCAGGATATCACCACCGACTGCTCCGTCGTCGCTAGCCTCTCCGCTGCCGCCAAGGTCCTCGTCGGCAAGCACGCCGTATGATCCGTTTTTCGTGCCGAGCCCCCCCCTGTACCCTAGACGACTTCTGACCGCACACCGCTCTACTAGGTGCTCTCGTCCATTCTGTACCCGTTTAACCATGTCAAAGGACGGCCGGCGCTTTCTGCCTCGGGCAAGTACGTCCTCCGTATGAACTTCAACGGATGCTTTCGACGCGTCGTCGTCGACGATAGACTCCCAGCCTCCCGCACGGACCGGGCCCTTTTCGTCATTGATCGCCAAAATCCTCGTCTACTATGGCCAGCCCTTCTCGAAAAGGCGTACCTCAAGGTCAGAGGTGGCTACGACTTTCCAGGGAGCAACTCCGGGACTGATCTCTGGGTTCTGACAGGCTGGATACCGGAGCAGCTCTTTCTTCAACGGCAAGCAGGCGCCCACACCCATACCCCGCCGATTCTGGTCGCTAATGTGACACAGGGAAGATTTCAACTTGGACGAGACTTGGGACCGCATCAAAGCGGCTCACGAGCGGCAGGATGTCGTTGTCACTCTCGGCACCGGCCGGATATCCGCCGAAGAAGAGCGGCTCATGGGCCTCATCGGAGAACATGATTATGCTGTCGAGGAACTACTCCATACAAGCCATGATGGTTCTCGCAGCCTCCTCATCAAGAACCCCTGGTGCGATGCGCCCCTGATGACGGGAACAAGGCTGCCTGGTGACCAAGGGACGCGGGGTGACAAGTAAGTTGCAGGGCATTCCCAGTCAACCTGGCCAACGGGACTCCAACTGACTGCCCCCCAGCACCGCATGGATGGCGCTGGAAGACGTTGCCCAGCACTTCGAATCAATGTATCTCAACTGGAACCCAGGCCTGTTCCCCCACCGCCAGGATCATCATTTCACCTGGCAGGTCCCACCAAAATATCTTGCTGCATCATTGGTACGAAATCCTCAATTCACAATTTCATCATCAACAGGGGGTACCATCTGGGTCTTGGTGAGCCGGCACTTTGTCGATGCTGAGCTTGACATAGCGCGCAATCGTGGGGACTCGATGGCGGCCGTCGCGCGACAGCTCGGGTTTATGAGCATCCTCGTCTTTGACAACCATGGTAAAAGAGTCCAGGTCAGTGACGGAGAGACATACCGCGGTCCCTACGTTGACTCGCCGCAAACGCTTGCCCGCCTGGAATCTTCTCCTGGGAAGAAATACACCCTTGTCGTCGACCAACACGAGTTACCTCTTTCCAACTACACGTTCACAATGTCGCTCTTCTCGCACGCGCCGCTCGAGGTCATGGAAGCAACCGAAGAAATGCAGTACGTTGAGGAAAAGCTGGGGTCCTGGGGTCGACGCACAGCCGGCGGGAACTCGTCTTGCCCTACATTTTGCCAAAATCCTCAGTACAAGCTTTCCATCAGCAAACCGGGACCCGTTTCGATCCTCCTGTGCACAGACGACCGCGACCTGCATGTCCATGTTGACCTAGTCTGGGCACAGGGAAGGCGCGTGACGACGGTGAGGAACAGAGACTTGGCTTCTTCCTCGGGGGAGTATCGGCGAGGCTGCGCCATGGCTGAAGTCGCCACGCTTGAAGCAGGGACATATACTGTGGTATGCTCGACGTTTGATCCCGGTCAAACTGCCGCCTTCTCTCTGCGAGTGGCATCCATGCATCCTGTGAACCTCGACAGCGTTCCCGTTCTCGATTCCGGCCGACTCCGAACTCCCCTGGCACCGTTGCGGTTCCTGGAGGGGGATGGGGCGATACGGATGTCGCTGGAGGTATCTTGGCTAACGCGGGCAAGCATATCTGTTCGCACGGTGCAATCCGCTGGTGCTGAGGATCGTGATTGCCAAGGATCATCACCCATGATACGAGTCAGTGTCGTTCAAGGTTGGGGCCCAGAACAGACCACAATGGCCGTCTCTGGAGGGGGGCGCTTCCAAGAAGCTGTAGTACCCATTCGAACTACGGAGTTTGATCTGAACCCTGATCGGTTAGGCAATGAAGCTCTCTGGTTAGTTCTCGAGTCCGTGGGAACGAACAGTTCGGCATGGACCATAATGGGCGATATTATGAGCGATTCCCCCGTGCAAATCAGCCAGTGGGAGAGGCAATAGCCAAATACACAATGATGATGTCAATGCCAGACAATGCAGGATCAAACCCGCAATGTACGCTGATGGATCCATACGTGCGTTCGTCCAAGTCTGTTCTCCGAACGTTGTCTTGTCATGTACAAACAACGATGTAGGTCATGAGACCTACTGAGTTGGGGTGATTGTGTTTGCACAGTACTTCACCCGGCAAAAGTTCGTTACCGAGATAGCTGTAACCCTTGGCGAGGCAATACGGTTTCAATATATGATTTGGGTAGCCGAGGAAACCACTTTTTGGTATTGGTTTGGGAGGGATACAAACATAATTTGTCATGACAGTCAGCGACGTCCGCCCCTTGTTCTGTAGGAAAATATGTTCGGCGGCTCATCGAGCAGTCCGTACGTTCGCCATGGCTCACTATGGCACTTCACAGATGATCAATAGCCTGGACTGCAAAGAAATATTACCAGCTTATATTACAGCAAGTCAGTTTATCTAGAGTCGGCGTGGAGACATACTCAGCTGAAATGAAGAGTTCCCATGCAGCCAAATCTTGGAGAATAGTAAGCGTAGTTACTCATTGGTAGGATCAAAGTTGAAGAGCAAGCCTGGTAAATTGTTTCATGATTTAGATGTACCGCAGTTCAAACTACTGTAATAAAGCTTGTGTCCTAGTAGGGTACTGATAATAGTATTAGTGCAATATTTACATAGTATTTTCATTGTATGTGTTATGATATTAGGCAAAGCCTAATAGAGCTATGTCCTAGGACAGAGTCACGTGCGGTAGCACGTGACTTGTATCCTATGACTAAGCAGGCATTGGAGTATATTATAACTTCAACCCTGGACTCTTAAAATAAGATATGGAAAAACAAACTCATTAAAAATAAGCATAACAGATATATAATAACACAAACCTTTAAAAACGAACCTTCTCAAGAAAATAATAACAGTAAGAAAGAAATACTATGGTTTCATGTTAATATTAAATATTCTTAAGATACACAATTGCCAGACACGGTGAGTTTACGCGACAGAGAGCGACGAGGTCTAAATGTAAGTAATTCGTAACTACTACGCCAGTCACGGGTAGCTAGCTGTCGGGACGAAGGCGACGAGTGCATTGATCATTTGAGAGCCCCCGTTCCTACATCTGGGGAGCTCTCCTAGCTTGTACAAGTGCCCCCTTCCTCTTCCTTCTGCCGGTCCCGTGTGTTGTCACGTGACCCTTGCTTCTGGCACTACTGTATGCTCCAGACACATATAGTAATACTCGGTGAAGTAAAATCAAAAATTATTGAAAGTTCATACGTCCTATTCTTATTTTCCATTTCTGTTTTCTTGGAGCTCGTAGATTTTTGTATATTTAAGATTTCAATAGCTAGGTAGTAGTATTATCCATTTGTAACAGTCGGGTTGATTTCAAGTTCACTTGTGAAGCAGGAGGTGTGTAGGTGCTTATGTAAGTACAGAATACTGTAGCGGCCGTAGAAGGTGGGGCTCCATCTCATCATCATCATCGACCAACCAACCTCTTACACAGTTCATCGGATATATGTCCTTGCCTCGTTTATATGCCTGCCATCCACTCGTTTCCTAGTCCCAGTGGCAGACAGCCAGCGAGTGCATGAATCCGGGTTTTCTCGTGCGCTACCACCCTGCAGGAAGCACCAAGAGCCATTGCTACACCGATGACGTTCAACAATGTACTGGCGTCGACAGTGCCTTCCAACTACGACCAGTACTTCGTTAAAGGAGCCTCGTCCTTCTACGAGTAGACATCCCAACGCACATCCCACCCACTGCCTAGCTTCACAAGTTTGCAACCTCACCGTCTAGCTTCTTTCTCCAGTAAACCACCTTGCCATCCAAATTGTTGACATGGACGAAGAACCAGGTTCCCAAATGGGACGACCGGCTTCATCAATACTATCTCCGAGTCGCCCCCAAGGCAGCGTCAAGGGCTGGTACAATTTGACTGCCTGGGTAGTCAATGTCACGCGCTATGCGCCGTTTGTCGAAGATTTCGTTCGAGCCGGCCCGCGCATGTTTACAAAGCTCGGCTCCTACATGGCATTGCCAGAGTCTTTGGCCGCTTCAGCCCAGGAAATTGAATCCGAAACGACCGATGCCGACCTCCTACACCCCATTCTCAACAACCAGAATCTTCGCAACATGTTGGAGTTGAACCCTACAGTTTCGTATCCTCACAACAGCGGACAAGACGATCCCGCGGCAAGGGCGCCGCACCTCTCTCTGGACGGAACCCGTGGATTGGGGAGCGTGTTCAGTTATGTTACCAGCAAATGGGCACTCTCCTGTATTGCCATGGCTATCGTGCTAAACCGCACCCACATGTTTGCTGCCACGAGACGCCGCCTGCATTTAAGGTGGCACACCAGGCTCCTGCTCCGGTTAGCACCAACTGTTTTGCTATTGACGCAAGCTTGCCGTCTGCTGCAGTCAATCCAATGTCAGACCTCGCCAGATTTTTCTCGACTGCGATGGGGAGACCCGACGAGACGTTCCGATCTCTTGTTCGCACATCCAAGCAACTTGCTCAATGCTCTGGGGTCAACGCTCCTCCTGGGTGCCACGGATGAGCAATCCTGTGCTGCCGTCGGTATGACAGCAATGAATTCTCCGGGAAAGGGACACCAACTCCAAGGATCCCTATCACTGCTGTGGCCACTCTTTGGCAGCCTGTGTTTGAGCCACTTTCTTGAGACGGTCTCGTGTGCGGTGCAAGGCCGCCCTATTGTGGCGGAGACAGGGATGACCCTCTTCGAGCAGTCACTGGCTTTTGCCGAAGCCGACGCTACCGTCAGCAACCAAATCGGGTGGGGAGAGTCGACAAAGCTCGGAGGCGTTGTTGCGCTTACCCGGGCCGTGATCCTTAAAAGGGCCAATACCTCTCCAGAAGTGCTGCTGGTGGCCTTCCTGTCGACCATGACACACATCACGAGTCAGGTTCTCGGGATATTTGACCTTCAGGCCAAATTCCGGCTCCTAAACACCGGATTCTGGGGACTTTGTTTCATGGCAAGCATCATCTGGAGTGTATTTTGCTTCGAGCTGGGGAATCCTTCGGCCCAAGACTTATTACGATTTCCAACCGTTTGCATCATCGGGTTCGTTCCCCATGTTCTCGTCTTGCTAGGCATCATCATGTGCCTCGGCATCTACGGCTTGGCCCTAGTACTCTCCGCTCTATCCCCGCCAGTGGACCCGCGATGGTCTTCTATGACCCTTCGCCAAAGGCTGGTGCATGCACATAGCAACATGCAAGCCAACGTCTCCGTCTCGGATATACGGATCACAAGAGAAATGGACTTTTACACTGCATTGCTGAGAACCGGGTTTGCCGCCATCACCATGGCCAGCCAGGCCGTCTACCTGAACGAGGACCGAGGCGTCAGCATGCAGCGCCATACCTGGCTCGAAGAAGCTCGCTTCCGCGAGATGGAAGAGTTCGAAAGGCAGTGCGTAGGGATCGGCCTAGCGAATTCGCACCACGGCCAGATTGGCACCATTGGGCTCATTCCGGTCAAGGGAGGATCGGCTGCGGCATCAAGCGGGTACGCACGGGAGCGTGCGGCGCAGAAGTTACCCAAGGGCCGCCGCGAACGGGGCTTGGGTGCCGGGACCGGTGCAGCGGAAAGAACGTCGAGGTGGCTGATGGCAATCGAGTTTCTGTTGAGCATTAGCAACCTGGTGGCGAGGATCGGAGCCTTGTGCGTTCTTTGGTCCATGGGAATGGTGCGCATCCAATGCCGGCCGGCCTGGCTGCTATGGCTTGCCCGCCGACGCAAGCCAACTGATGACGACAGCGAGTCGGCAGCGGTACGAGAAGGCGAAGCCGGGAGTGCATGGCGGCGACCCACCTCCTTTGATGGGAGCGGGCTGATCCCGACAGTCGAGGGAGTTGACGTGGAGGCAGAATTTCGGCGAGTTGCCGACTTTGACGACGAGGACGGGCTAGACAACGAGCTGTACAGATATTGGCTGAAGGGAGGATGGTGGGGTTCCAGCGATGCCAGCGGCGATTTCCAACCTCAATCAGCCGATTTCGATTGGGACAATACCAGCGTCGTCTCCCGGCTGAGCGTTGACAGTGATGGAGAATCCAGGGAGGACGAGTGGGGGTCAGAAGATGGGCAGAGTACGCCGACGCGGCATTCGCAGCATTTGTCTCACGCCGGCAAATCATTCATTTTCGACACGCCCCTGGACATGGTTTCCCTCGCTCGACTGTTGCAGCCGGCAACTCGCGAGGAACGAGAGGAGGCGGCAACGTTGGCCGCTCACCTTCAGAGTAGCGTGGTGATGACGAGGGCCGCCTTTCAACGATCCAAGCACCTGCAGCGATCCCGTGTCCTGACTACAATAGGTGTACGCCCGTCGCAAACTGCAGAGCCCGGCCGCAACACGAGACTGGACGTCGACGAGGAGGAGGATCTGCTGGAGCAACTCCTATTGTCACGCCGCCGTGCCCCTCTTGGAGCTCTGGGCACGGGTCCATCCAGCGTCAGGCATGGAGGCAGCGAGGATGGTGCCGTCGTCACCGACAGCCCCCCTTGTGTGGTTTGTCAGAGCTCACCACGAACCATCATTATTTGGCCGTGTCGCTGCCTGAGCTTGTGCGACGACTGTCGCATATCCCTAGCCATGAACAACTTTGATAAATGTGTATGTTGTCGACGAGAGGTCATGAGCTTCAGCCGAATTTACGTCCCCTGAATGAATCAAGGGCAGCAGCCAGTGGCCACGCGGCGGCATGGCACACGATCGGCGTCCTCGCGCGAGAGGTTATTTTGCAGGCTTGGACGTATCTCCTCGCCGGAATCAGCACAGCGACCGCTGTCGTTTGGAAATTCTACGAGCGAGTCGCATCTGGTTGGCAGATACCATGATGTCGGATGGCTTTCGGCTAAGGGCATCCTGTTGCGATATTCAAAGCATCGGGTCTGTCACAGGTTCTGGAATGTTGACCCTTGGTGGTAGAAGCATGACTACTTGTGCTGGGATGTGTTTGCGTATGCGAATGCGTAAGCGTGCACGCACACTGTAGAAAGGTAGGCGCAAGTATATAGAGTAAGTAGTTATAATATTTTTGGGATGTTCTAGTGTGGCGGCAAAGAAAATAATCACATGGCAGCCCATTCCACGCTGAATGTCCGCACAGCAGGGTGCGAGCCTTCTGAAGGCACTGGTTCACCTCCGAGCAGAAAGGCTTTCTTAACTGCTGCTGCCAGTCTCCCACCACACACTACGTCTAAGATGGGGATTTCTTCGTCCCAGCCATACTGATTTGCCATGAAGTGCGCGTGGAAACGTAAAGGGTCCCCTGGATACACGCTGTAGTGGGCACCAAAGCGCAGGCCGGGGGTCATGTAATAGCCCGCATCTTGCAGGAAATGACAGAGAGGCCCGTTAACGGCATGCGCCACGCAGAATCTAGAGTCCACGTTTTGGGGAACTAATTCACCGCTGCATGCCGGCGTTATGCCCCAAAATTTTGCCTCATTGCCAACTTGGCTATGTGGACAACTCTCTTCCAGGGAGTGAGGTTGGCGCTGCTCATTACACACGGCATTGACGCTGACGCCATGGCTGGGTCTGCTCAGTCGCAGCTGAACAGCCATATCGGCAGCCTTCTTGGCGCTGTTCTCGGCGAGTGCCTGCTCTGCAACTCGCTTATATCGTCGTAAGCTTTCTGCAAAGGTTTTGCGGACATCATGGCTGGAGGACAACAAAACTGATCCATGAGCAGCGACATCGTCGACGATATATGCCGCCCTGCGACGAACCAGTGAGTTGGCTTCCTCCGGTCGTAATTCTAATGGTAAGCCGAGGAAGGTATTTTGCGTGGGTTGCTGTGGCGTGGTGCCAAAAAGGGTTCCATTGACATTATTCACACGCCGTAGTACCGCGGCCGCGTCAGGATCAAACACAAGAAACCGATCGGCAATCTTGCTGATGCGAACAGGGGAAACGACATCCGGCCATGTTGTTTCCAAGTCGGACATAAATGCTATTTCAACGAACCCTCGGATCAGTCATCTGGTCATAGAATTGAACGAGGTAAAAAAAAATTGCCAAAAGCCTTGCGCAGAATCATAAGTCGTCTTCGAAATGTTGAAGGAGTCATCACAGAATTCAGTGGATTGACAGATATTCAAGCTTGTAATCATTCAAGGAGGTTCGGAGCAGTTCCTAGGAGAGGCTTACCTGGTGAGTAACTTGGACCTCTGCACCCTGGCAACCTCCTTGAGTTGCCGATATCGAATCGCTTGGGGCAGATGTACGAGGGGAGGGAAAGAGGAACGATTGTGCACTTGGGGAATTAGCAGAAAGTGGTTTCTTTTCCTCGACCTTGTTGAGAAAAACAACGGGGCAATCTTAGGGCTAGCAGTTCTCTACCTAACGCGTAAGTACTTACTGCGTACCGAGGTACGGAATTTTATTCGAACCTACAAAGGGATACAAGTACTTACTTAAGTACAGTAAGCACAATAAAGCACATTAAGTACAAGCAACAAGGAAGTGCTCCGTAATACAGTACTTACTCCGTACGGAGTATTTACTTACAAGTACTCCGTACTCCGTACTTGTGCAGTATTATTCCTTGTACTTATACTTATTGGTACAGAGTGCAGCAAAGCAAGCATGGACACTTAAGTAATAAGTAAGTACATGTATTACGGAGTACTGTACGGATTTGAGTACAAGTGCATGTACAGTACGTAATTTCTTACTGTATGTGCATCTGCTTGCAAGTAGCAAGAGTACCATAAAGTGTGTATATAAATATTAGCACTGTACGGATAGTGAGCGCTTATTAAGGTGGTTAGCCAATTGGAACGACATATTGAACAGTTCTTATCAAGCACTGGCAGCGTGAGTGTCTGGATACCTTTCCCAAATTAGCAAACGGTCCTCCTGAACGGATCAGTGCTCGTGGGCTACCCTATACTTAAGTAGGTAGAATCGCCTTCTGATAGTTCCAAATAGTATTCGCATGTTTTTACACTGTGCATGGCACTCGCAGGTTGGCCATGAGTGATGTATTGCAGCCTGTGGAACCAGCTACCGCAATGCATGTTGTGTGAGCAAAAACGAAATTATCTGCCTTGATTCCACCGGTAATACTCCATGGTACAAGTATTCTCTTACACAACACGTGCAAGCACGCGAATGTATATGTGCTAAGGCCTAGCGACGAGCAGGTTTCCATGTACTGTAATATCATCAGCAGTAGAACAGTGCCGAGTCAAGTACTGGTCATAGGCACACTGACTCCAGCCGGGCGGTCGCTCTGTGTTGGAGGCTGCGTTGACTGACTACTTGCATCGTAATAAAAAGTCTTGAAGTTGGGGCTCGCATGATACGAGCTTCGCCAAGCTTTCGCAATGTACTTTCTGCGTACATATTGAGGAATAGAGAACGCGAAAGTTCAAATATTTGGCCTCCATCAAGGCCTGCTTTGAAAGCAACATACATGCATTCTTCAGGCCTGGAAAATTTTCCAACGCAAGACTGTGAAGAAACAGTGATAGGGACCAGGATACGTTAGAGCGAGACCTTGATGTTAGATGAATGAAGAATAGCCGCTGAGTTTCAACATATCCTTAACGAACGGGAAAGAAGCCCGAAGATGGTGCTGGGCGGTATAAGAAAATGGTGAATAAATCGGCCCAGGCAATTTAGGGAATGCAGCTCTAGGCCCGTGTCGTTCGCCATGGAGGGGGGGTTCTTGAAAGGATGGCAGAATGCAGCAGGCGCGGGGGGTTACGGAGGAATCCCTCTTCTTCGCCGACCTCGAATAGGCCCATCGGATCGTTGCGAAAGGACGCCCCTCAAGATCGGGTCATCCTTGTCCTTGTCTACATGGTGGACCCGAACATGCCTGGAGCCTCAGTCAACAATGATAGTACTCGGACGTAGTTCTTCACTCGATCCAGAGTTGCGTACCTTTGCAGATTATCTGGTCGGGGGTACTTGTGTTCCCGATCTGGACAGAAAGGGCAGACGTATCCGGGAGAGTCGTGCACCAACCCGTGTCGTATCATTTCATTTTTCCGCTTGAATCCCTTTCCCCCTTCACTTCGAGAACAACCCTTGACGGGGCAGAAATGTGGACGGGCGGATGAATGAACATTGCGGTGGGAATTCAGCAGATATTGGGTCTGGAAAGGAGGGGCCGTGCATCCCGAGTAGCCACAGATATAGCTGGCGACTGGGGGGTTGGTGATGCCGTCGATGCTCATGCGATCCGCCACTGAAGCCACGGTAGCAGGGGTAGACGCCGAACGATCGGTGTTGGGGGTTTCGCCAACGGTGACGGTGGTGCATTCGATACTCGGTCTGTGGCCGAGACCTGTCGTCTGGTAGTAACTGTAGGGGCTGGAGGCCGATAGCGAGGGTGGCGACGGCAGGCTCCGGTGGTACGGCTCGTTGGGAGATATCGGTGGCGAGACATGGGAAAGAGGCATCAGAGGTAGCTGAGGGGCGGCGGCTGAGGGCGACGGCTTGAAAGCTGCGCCTGTTCCGGCACGAAGGGCGGGTACTTCCACATCAGCCGGCGTGGACGGTTCGGTGGACGGTATGCGATTGATGTCACCAAAGGTCAAGCGAATCGACGGCAGGTTGTGGCCACTGGACTCGTCCTTGGGGGAATCAATCTGAAGAGGCGGCAACTCGCCGGTTGCAGGCATGGCCAGCCTTGCGCTTGGAGACCTCGTGTCCGTCTGGAGATGGGCGGAGGGTCTGCCGGGGGAGTACGCGGCAGCATTCTTCACTCGCTCGTTGCAAATGGACAGTCGGCCAGTGTCGACCGAGATTTCCCGAGCGTCGTTGGAGGCTGCACGGTGCGGTGGGCGGTCGGTAGAGACGGCTTGGAGGGCGTCGGTGGCGAGATGCCGCAGGGTTGACGTCGTCATGTCAGGGTCGAACGCATGTTGCTCCGTCGCCGCATCACGTCTCGATGGCGACTCGTCGGGCTTCGGGGAGGCAGAGATACGGGCTGGCTCGTCCAGGTCAAGCTCAGGCAAAGTCTGGTCGCCGGCCGCACGTGCTATGTCCGGATGGCGACCATTATCGAGGTAGGAGACGAGAACGGCGTCGCCCGAGCTAGGTCGGATCTTGGAGCGATTAGAGGCGGGGCAGTCGTCGGCAGGAGGAAGAAGAGGGCTGAGACTAACTTGGGCTGGCGGTATGTCCGGTGGTGGACTCGGTGACAGTTCGAGCTTGGGACGTAGGGCCTGCATGAGAGGGCTGTCTCGCGGCACCACTTCATCCGGGTCAAAGGTGTCGGCAGGAGGAAACGGTTGAGGCTGGGGCTGGGGCCGGGGCCGACCTGGAACTGTGGTCGACATCGTCGTCATGTCGGTCAGCGTAGATATCATGGCAGCAGCTCCGGCTCGCTCAAGTCGCCATGGCTCCGCAAGGAGAGGGATTGCTCCGGCCTTGGGGGTTGCAACCCGCGGGCCCGGGGGCTTGGGTCTTGGTCCTGCGTCCTCTACCCCGGGGTCCGAGGCCGCGGCGCTTGCAACAGACGGCCGGAGTCCAGACACGATCAACGATGCCGAGGTGGGAACGTAAACAAAAGCAGTCGAGCACGAGTTTATCGACGGACGTCGAGATAGAGGTCGACCTCGAAGGGTGCTCGCCCCTCCCTCCTTGATTTTGCGGAGGACGGCGGAGGCGCGAACACAGTCGTAGTCAATGCCTGCGAGCCTTTCCCCGCCCCCCGCACCCCCCTTGTTTTCGGTTCCAGCCGAGGTTTGTGGGCGTATGGCAGTGAGGGCGGCCAGCTGGATGCAGTACACTCGCTGCACACTTCTTTTATTATACACGCTTCGGAGGGAGAAAGGTGTGGCGATGAGCAGGTTGCGGGGCAGCCAGGGGGGTGCTGGGTGGAGGAGGGAGCCGCGTGCAACCCAGCAGCGAGACGAACGAAGAACCGAGGGGGCAGATGGTATCGATGAAGCGAAAGGGCAGCCGACATCAGGGCAGGGCGCCAAGCTGATCCTTCATCGTCTGGTTGAGGGTCAGCCTGCCTCGAATCCGATGTTTGGGCGGAGAGAAAGTAGCGAGTCGGAGCTATAGTGATGGACGGGTTGTGCACTCGTACCTATGCCGATGCGTCGTAGTCGGCAACGTACAGTAATACATGTAGGTGCAATGTACTGTAAGTACTTCTGCTCGTAACAATACGTACATTATTACTCTGTTGTACAGAGCTGAGCAGATGCATTGCGCGAGCTGGGAGAGCTCTGGAGGCTTGATGACCCGCGGGGGGCGGCCGGGTGCTGCCGACGAACGGACTGTGGTGGATTCGTCAAAGCTAATCGATAGGTGGGTGCCTGGTTGTGTTTTAGGTATTACTGTACTTAAATTGCGGATAGGCGGCCTGCTGAAGGAACAACAGTACAATACATGTACGTCAGCACGAAAGTACTTGAATGTACAAGTACACGTACTGTGTACTGTGTACTATGCTTTATCTGTACTGTACTAACAGCAAGGACCTGTGGCAAGTACAGTAAGTATAAGTACAAGTAGTTGTATGTCCAGTTACTGTACTTATAGTACACTAGTAAGTACTTGTAATTATCTGTAATTGCAGAGTACGGTGTATCAAGTTACATGTGTGCTGTACCTACAGTACATGCACTTAAGAACATACTTAGGTGCGTGACAATATTACTGCAAGATCAACCATGACGCGTCGTTCTCTCGAAGAACGAAAATAAACGAACCAAAATGAACAAACAAAAGAGCGAAGCATCAAGAAGAATATTTCCCTGCCAGTGCTATGTATCACTCGCTGGAGACGCGAGCCGTTGCGACACCGTCGATGAGTCGGCATCACAGATCGAAAAGAAAAGGACTGGAATGCAAAGTGAAACAAGTCGGTGCTACAATGTCCTATCTGATTGCCTGATCGGTCCGGATTTCCTCCAGGTAGAGCAGGAGTGCCCTATTACCAATCTTGGTGCGGAATAACACCAGTCGCAGCCTTGTTCATTGCGGAAGCGATGACCTCGTCGACTCGTAAGCTTCGACTGAGTACTTATTCAAGTTTTCATGATGCGCGCATGCACATGTGCATTGGTACTGTAGAGGCAAAGGATGCCCATCTAGACATGCCGGATCACAGTCGTTTATCTCTCTATGCTTCGGTAGTGTCAACAGGCATACGGAGAGTGGACAGAGCGGGAGACGAGTTTGGCTGGACCGGAAACAAGTAAAATATCTGAAAGGTGTAAGTAATACTGAGTATAAGTAGCATACTGTATTGGCGCATCCGCCCTCGGATTAATACATACTGTGTACTTTATTGTAACGGTACTTACAGTACTCAGTTTGTAAGTACTTATGAGTACTGTATGTACTTACTGTACTCGAACTTCGTACGGAGTACTCCGTACAGTACGTGTACAGGTATACAACCACTGTACACTTTCTGGCATCCTTAGGCATGTTCATCCATTGTACTCCATAAGTACTTCCCGACTAGTAATTACATGTAGGAGCACTTGAATATGCAATTACTTGCGAGCATCTGCTTAGTGGACGAGGAGTTTGCAGGCAATAAATTACAATACACCTACAGGTGTATTACAGAGTAATTCGCTGCAAACACTATGCCCGGGTACCTGTGGTCTGAAAATTGTGGTACCCACCCGGCTCACCTAAGGGCCTACTTATGTCAGCCCCCTCTACAGTCCTCCGCACTGTAAGTACTCCCTACCAGCACTTACACCTACTTGTACCCGTATAATTATTGCTCCGTGTACGCATTCTAGCAGGTGTACCAGGAAAGTCGCACTCTTTGCTCTGCTCTCCCTCCCTCTGCGTCTCCCCCCTTGCCCTCTCTCCTCTTGCTCTCCTCCCTCAAGCATTCTTCCTACTACTTCATAGGTCCTGTGACCATTCCCGGCCTAGCTAGGCCCCTCACGCGACGAGACATCCCCCGTTGCCATTCAATCGGTACCTCGATCCTCAAGCTCAACTCGGTGGAACAATGGGCTTCGTCGAGGACGAGCTCAAGCAGCTCAAGGATGTCATCTCGAACCTCGACTCGCGCATCAGGCGCCTTGAGCAACGCACCACTGGCACTTCCCCCTCCACCGCGGACATTCGCATGATCCTAATCGGCCCCCCCGGTGCAGGTGCGCATCACTTCGAACCTTGGCCTGGCGTTCCTCTAATGGCTGACGTTTTACACCCATGCAGGCAAGGGAACCCAGGCTCCAAAGATCAAGGAGCGCTTCTCCTGCTGCCATTTGGTTCGTCAGGCCGTCACCTACATCTGACGCTTTTATGCCGCCTGAATCTTGCTAATTGGACCTTTGTTTGCTTGCGCAGGCCACTGGCGACATGTTGCGCTCCCAAGTTGCCAAAAAAACCCCCCTCGGCCGCGAGGCAAAGAAGATCATGGACCAGGGTGGTCTTGTCAGCGACGATATTGTCATTGGAATGATCAAGGAGGAGCTCGACAACAACAAGGAGTGCCAGGGCGGGTATGTGACAGAACTTGTCCCCTGTGCCTCGTTTGACCGGCTTGAGCAAATTTGCTAACTTGTGGATCACTGCCTAGCTTCATTCTCGACGGTTTCCCTCGCACCGTTCCACAGGCCCAAGGTCTTGATATCATGCTCCAGGAGCGCAATCAGAAGCTCCAACACGCCGTCGAACTGCAGATTGACGACTCGCTCCTCATCGCTCGCATCACCGGCCGTTTAATTCACCCAGCCTCGGGTCGCTCATACCACACCACCTTCAACCCCCCCAAGGAGCCATGGAAAGATGATATTACCGGCGAGCCCCTCATCCAGCGGAGCGACGACAACGCCGACGCTCTCAAGAAGCGTCTTGGCACCTATCACCAACAGACCGCCCCCGTTGTCAACTACTACCAAAACTCGGGCATCTGGAAAGGCATCGATGCCAGTCAGCAGCCTGGCCAGGTTTGGAAGCAAATGTTGAATATCCTCGAGAATGCCAACTCGAGCCACACCTCGGGCGTCTTGAGTAGAATTGCTGGCAAAGCCTAGATGATATGGCGATAAATCAGTTGGATGGCATGTTGTTCACATGAGCACCACTGGAAGCCTTATTGTTGCTCTGGTTTCAAACCGGACCGTCGAACCTTCTTGACAGCTCTATGAGAAAAAAGCTTTGGCTCAGCAGCTCCCGGATGACGTATGTAAATCAATGCCGCATAATACCGAGTCGTATCATTGAAGCATTGGATCATCCTGAGCATGAAATTTAAGAACCTGAATCTGCCAGACTGTGCAGGGACGTAGCTCCGGTGATGTGTAATCGAGTATGAGGCGAGTGTGTTTAACTTGTACAGCCATCGACTCGCAACCACGAGCCAGCACCGGCACACCCTAGGCGAACTCCCATCAACCCTGGGTTCAACAAACGGCTTCATTCGTATCGAATGATGTAGCAAATGATGAGGTCGGTTACTGTACTACGGTGACAATCATGTAGAAGTTAGTGTAAAAGTCGAGACGAGATCAAGCATGCATCCCACGTATTGATTGTTTTGGCAGCCACTCTTCGTCCAACGTCAGCACACTAAGACATCATATATCGGCATACTCAGAACAGCTCATCAAGTCTCGTCCGCATTGGAGCGGATGCGTGCTCTTATCCCCCCCCAAAAATGGACATTAGCAAATCGGCGAACATTGCCGCAATACATTGTCACTGAGAGCCAAACCATTGTCCCGCATCGACGAGCCAGAACGCTGGATTGGAAATTTTGGATGCGTAGAGTATAATACAAAACATGCCACGCTTCACCACTCCATTTTGACTGGGTACAGACTCGAAGTCAACTGAGATACGTATGGCACCCGTCCCGACAACAGAGACAAGTCGGGGGCCGTGAGAGGCATCACAAGGCTGCCCGTATTTCATGACGCTCGCCAGTCTCACCGAGATTCTTCTAGCTTGAGAATCGTCGAGTGACTTTGGCAATGACTGAAGCAGCTAGTTAGAAGTCTGCGGTTGCTAAGCAGCATCAGGGTCAGCTACTCACTATGTAGGGCAACGACGCTAAAGATGAAGACAAGAGACAGCACCAGTACAATAACGGGGTCGACCTTCAGGCCAGGCGACTCGTCAGTGTAGAGCCCTGTATAACTGTTAATTTTTCAAGCTCCATGGAGACAACAGACAAGGTCCGATACACCGTCTCGGCGCTCGTATCTTGCTTTCAGTCGGAGACTCGTACTCAGCATTGTGCTACTAGAGCCCCCAGCACCAGCAGCTCTTGTACTTGTCGGCCGGGCATTGGCAATCTTTTCCTTTTGGTCGGCAGCAGCGCGTCGTCTAATCGCCGTTCGGGCACCACCAGGTGGCGTCGGGGAGGAAGGCCGGGCCACGCTGGCACCGCTGGCAGCTGCTGCGGCGTTGTCGGGGGAAGAGGGACGTGGAGAAGACTAGAGACCAAATCGTGTCAGGATAATCTCTCAAACGTAGGTGCAGCTCAAAAGCCGGGTGTGCTGAATTGATACAGCCACAGGGTCGAACTGTTGACAAGCTAGCTATGCAAGTATCGATCACGATGCATCGCCTGTAGTTGAGGGGACCAAACACTCGTACGTACCATGGTCGAAGGGACGATCCGAGTAGAAACGAATGGACTATGGAAATCACGGCAAGATTCCAGAGTTAAGCGTGCGATTGAGCTCCGGATGCACAGTGATGAGATCGATGATGGTAGGTACTTACCGATGGAGTCCTGCCTAAAGTTAAGGCCACATTCACCAGAAGCTGGCGGCGAAACGATTCTCCGCCACGCTAACATTCGATGCCTAGGGTGGCTAAGGCCGCCTCCTCGTGCTATAGGGAGTGCTGTAGGTCAAGTTGCAGGTGCCCGCCATCGCCATTGTATTATATTAATTCATACCCCGTACTTCGTCTTTGCAAAATTGTGCCATTTGACGTAATATCTCAGCAGGCTTTTGAGTTCTTTCGACATGATCTGCTGCTTTCTTGTGTAGTACAGTACATCTACATCAGGAAAAGCCAATTATCAACCAGTAACCCTCAGGTTGAGACTACCCGAGCTGGATGCGCGCAGCTGGGGCCGGCCAAGGCAGACAGACACCCCCCCCCCCCCCCCCCACGCTTGATGTATTCACCATTCAAGAAAGTCAAGATAGAAAGCACTCGGTTGACAAACGGGAACAAACCGAAACGGAACTCCCGAGTTGTCTGCGCGAGCTCTAATGATATGCCACCTGCCCGCTCGCATTCTCGCGGGTCGATACCGTGTCGCGGTGCAGACCGTTCTCGAACGCTCGCGGGTCGTCTTGAACGCGCACGCAGCCAAGTTCAAACCACGTCAGCATCTGTGTCCGAGAGCGGGATGACTCGATTTCCTTCCCATGGCCATTTCCCGTTCTCCCCGCATTTACCCGCTCAAAAATTTCCCTTCCGGCATTCCAAGGTGTGCCCGAGCCGTGTCTGGACGGCCCTGCCAACATCCGGCCTTTCCACTAATACCCACCACCCCATCGCTGGTTGAACACCAAGGGGCAACTAGTAGAGGTCATCGAGAAAAGGTCTCCTCCCCCGTCGATGCCAATTATGTATGGCTGTAGTACAGTGTACATCTACATCAGGGAACGAGAGATTTTAACCGAACGCCATCTGCAATGTCGAATATAAGTGCAAATCGGAGGTGCTCTGACTGGAATCTCTCGGACGAATTTAAAAAAAGAGGGCATGCTGGCGGTATCCTTCAGAGGGTTACGTCGAGCACAAGGCTGACATCGGAAACGTTGGGGCCCGCGAGATCTTCGAGAACAGGGATTAGATCCAGCAGCTCGTTGTCGTGAGCGTCCGAAAACCAGCTGCTTATGGGGACGGCGTGCTGTGGGTGAAAGATGTAAGAAGTGGGCGAGTTGTCAATAATGATGGTGTCCTTGAGGTCGCGCCCGATCTGCGAGAGATCCTTGACATAGTTTCCTTGGTGATTGTAACAGCTCTCGCGGAAAAGCCTGTGATGAATGACGTTGTGGATGTCAAGTTGATCCAACAATGGGTCGCCATACTGCACTCAAGTCAGGCATTGCGCCGTGGCAAGGGGAGGGCGGACTAATCCAAGGCTAACCTTCGAGACGGAGGCCGTGAACACGACGACCTCGTACAGTTCACCGACCCTCTTCATGAACTCGTCCACACCGGGACGCTTGATGACGTAGACGTTGTGGTAGTTGCCTTCAATTTCAACAGGTATCGTGAAGTCCGCTTGATGCAAGATCTGCAGGGCGTGTGAGCTGGGGTTGGGCACTGTAGCAGGGGAGCCAAACACGTACTTTGAAGGAGCTATGGACCAAGGTTTCATCCAAATCCAGGACCAGGCACTTTCTGCCCTTGTGCTGGAGAGCAACGGGAGGCAAGAGGCTGTTTGGAATTTCTTGGGCTGCTGAAGCAAGCTCGGCGGGATGAGGCACCGACGAGACGATGAATGGGTTCGGTCCAGGTGGAGGCGGAGGTAGAGGTGCGGCCTTTTGCCGGGATTCCTCGGTCTCGTAATCGGCAGAAGTCTCTCGAGGTCCTTCCAAGTGTCCGTCTTGCATGCCGACGTCTTCGGCACCTCCAACTGGTCTGTCACTGTGCCGAGACTCGGTTTCCGCAGACTCGGGTCCGGGGGGTTCGACGGTGACAGTTGGGGGAGGAGGTTGACTGGAGTCGTTCTTCAAGCGCTCCGCTTCTGTGTTTGCTTCCTGTTGGCCACTATTAGACGGATGGTGGCAATCTATGTCGATTTCTTGGTTGGCAGTATCTTGCGGTAACTCTTGGTCGGCGGGTTGCTTCACAGCGTGCTGATCCTGAGCCGCCGCTGGGGCAAAGGCCCTGGCGGTGGCTGGACGCCGAGGTAGCCTTTCGACTTTTTGCACGTTTTGGCTAACCCCTTCCTCAACCGTGGTCGCCGTGTCGGGAACACCACAACAGCGCAAGAAGGACAGCAGGCGGCTGCGCTTCGTCCTCTTTTTTTGCTCACTCGTAGATGGCGAGCTGGGCTGAGAATTGTCAAGTGTGTTTCCCAGTTCGCTGTCGCCGCCAGTTCGGTTACTGGAGGCACTGCCGTTGCGGTGCGTGCCCGCAATGCTACCCTTGGATTCTTTGGACCTTCCGCTGATGCTGCTACGATGTTCAGTGACGGTGACACCACTGAGGCCGGTGGGCGTCGTCAATGACTGGCGGTTCCCTTGTTGTGATGAGGATCTTGACGGGACCTTGAGGAGGTCCCCGACACTTTTGGAGCCGCCGTTTTCTTCTGGTGGCAGCTGATGGCTCTCCTTCCCACTCATGTCGAATTGCCCCGTGCCCTTCTCAGGCTGACGTTTGGCCGCTGGGTTTTGCGGCACAACAGTCTCGGTCATGGTAGCTAGAGACGAGGACGAGGGACTGGTCAGTAGCTTATACTGCAGCAGAGCCAAGGTCATGAATCGAGGGTAGGTTGGACACCAAATGCGACAAGCATTCAGGCCGGCTATGGTGGTGGCACCGAAGCATGGTATCAACCAGCACTTGCAGACGGCGCGAGAGCACTTACGCCTTCCTTTAAGGAATGAGTCTCGCCAACGTCACGCCGAATTGGAATGCGTCTGTCGATAGGGGTGGATTGGAGATGGTGCAGGAGGGTCCGCGCAAAGAAGCTTCAGCTTACCTTGAATCGCATACGACTCCAGAACGGCCTGCCCCGTGGCACTGTCAACAGCCAGCGACCCGCTCGAGGGCAGCTTATCAATAGGGGAGGGCGTGTCTCAGGCTGGGGCAGAGACGAATGGGGGTCGGCAATTGAATGAACGAAGGTTGTCGGTGAGGTGCGAAACCCCGAATTCGGGCGGTCGGCCGAGCCTGTCTTTGCCAGTGCAACACGAGCTGGTGCGGGTGCGGGTGCGGGTGCGGGTGCGGGTGCGGCGGCAAGACGAAGGCGAGGGCGGCAGGCGACTGAGACGCCAGGTTGACGAGCCAAGGAAAATCGGTGGTTTGAGCTGAAGGGGGAGTCAAGGAGAGGAGACGGGGGCGGCCTTCGCGCTGATGTGTTCGATGGTTGAAGGAATTGGGACGAAGATCGGACAGAACCAGCGATGGTGCACTGTTGGGCACGAGGACGGGGGCGGGTGGCGGCGGCGGCGGATCAGACTGGCACAGCAAGCGAAATGATGGCATTCAACCAAGCCAGGTTTGGACGAGTCCCAGGTCGGGGCGCTCAGCTGGGGAGGCAGGCAAGCAAGGTTGAGCTGGTGGTAATAAATGCAGGCTGCTGCGGTCGATCCGTCGTCAACCTTTTCTCTGCTTGTCTGTGGTTGGTCTCTTGAACAATTCGCAGGGTCGCCGGTCTCCAGTCGTTTGGTTTCTGGCCTCCTGGACTTTTGGCTGTATGCAGACGGAGAAGGGGGGGAGGAGGCGGCGGCGACTAGGGTGCCTCAAGTAATACTGCACATGTGCTCCGTACTTAGTTGTGTATGTGTACTCCGTACGGAGTACAGAGTCCTGAATACATCCTTTGTGCTCGTTGGTCCGGAACGATGCCGGCAGAACTTGGGAACCACAAGGTGATGGAGCGAATATTAGCAAGTACAAGTACAAGTAGGGAGTACGGAGTGCGGAAGTGCAGGTACTGAGATGCTGTTACTAGGGTACCTGAAAAGCATAAGTAGTAAGTACTCCGTACAAGTACATGTACTTGGCAAAGTACTTGTACTGTACGGAATATTAATAGTAATACGTGACAACCACCTACTGGTACGGTAATAGAGTACTTGTACTTACGGAGTACTTGTACGGAGTACTCCGTACTCTGTTAGTAGGTAGTCGTGTACATGTACTAATCCGTACTGCATGTACGGAGTACCGACAGGACTGTACAGTACCAGTGTACAAACAAGTGCCCCCCGTCGTATTACCGGTAGAAGTACGGAGTACACGTAAATACTTGCACATGCATACTTAGGTGTACCTCGGCGTGAAATCCCATGGAAGTACTGTAAATATCTCCTCCACAGTAGTAATTGCAGTACTTATTTGGAGCACCGCGGTGTACTGTACTTGGCAACTCGTTCGAGCAAGTGTACGGAGTACTTACAGCACATGTATTACTTGTAATTGTACTGTACTTACGTGTGTTGGTGCTAACTAAGTAGGGCTGTAGCAGTGGTCAGTGCGAGCCAAGGCCAGCCTTAGCGCGGAAACACCCTTCTGCGTATTACTCCGTACTTGCAGTACAGTAAGTACTTGTACTGTACATGTACCCCGTACTCCGTGATTACAGTGTGCATGCACTGTCCCACAAGTAGCCAACCAAATCTCAGCCATCCGCCGATACTGTTCTCGTGGGCCATCACTACTTGCTTGGTAGCTACCAGTGTGCTCGTCGTCCGCAAATCACTAGACGGTATTAAGAAATCAAACTTAATAGATACAAACAGCATCTCCTACAAAAATCCCTTACTGTATTTCAAATACTTGTAGGTACTGCCTAGGTATGTGCTGCAAAGAATGGAACCGTAATATTTGAAAGGCACCTCTTGAGCACTAACCCCTCCCGAATATATTCGCACTATTACTGTACGGATATACAAATTGTACATTAGCACGTGCCTTCATTAGAACTTACGGTACGCAGTATTATATGTTCTAAGCACTTATTTTACACGTACTGTACTTAAGTACAGTACGGAGTACAGCACATCAAGCAGGTTCCTGGCATAGTACGGAGTACACTTTGTGCAGTATACTTAGTGCAAAGTACAGTACTCCGTCCTTCCTTCGTAGTAGTGGCTAATAATGCTTGCAACTCTCGTCCACTAACGGTGTACATGTACTTCTACAGGTACATAAGGGCTACACGTGTTAAACTATTATCCTGTGGGTCGAGCAACCCTCACGAAATGTTGCTATTCCCATGCTCAAGCGCCCGTTTTCTTTGCAGAGCCGCTCGAGAGCCGGAGCCAACCACTCGCCCGCTCCAAACTTCTCTTAATATAACAATCGCCAACAAGATCTCAACCAAGACACCAGGTCCGACTTAAGTATTACTCGTACATTGCGTTTATAGCATTCTTGCCATTATATACTGCACATGTACTCCGTACATGCATTAATTCTCCGTACAGGTACCCTGTACAAAGTACATCTAAGTACGGAGTACATCAACTTATTTAATATCACGAATAACCAGACCACCTTTCAGTAGTACTGTACTCGTGCTATGCAAGGTGCGTTCAATGCTGGCTTAAGCCCCTTAATTTGCCTGCTTGCCACAGCAAGTCGGAGCTGCACTACAACAATTGTTTACTTGTACGGAGTTCGGATACCTACACCTACAGTACATTGTACAGTACAAGTAGTTCGTACAAGTATTAGTGCATGCTCGTTTCCCCATTACTTCAACAATTACTAGTGTTGGCTAGCGTTAGGCATTACCGCTCATGAACGCTGAACCCAATCAAGGCAGCAGCAAAATGAGCAACGACCCCAGATGACTCCGTACAAAGCCCGACTCTGCATACTATATATATGTGTGTAGTTATTATATTAGCTGTAATATCTCTAAAGAATTCTTAGAAATCCCCCCTCTTGAACTGCCAAGGCAGAATACCTCTGCTTTACTAATCCTAGCATTTCCTTTAAAACATAGTGTGTATATGTAGAGAAGCCGCAAAAGTGTATTTAAGACCTCTAGATTATGGAAGAAAAGCAGCTCTACAATATCTTAAGAATGTCTAAACCAAGGCTACTTAACGTTCTTCTTTAATTTAGTTTTATATCTTGTCTTCTAAATATACATACTGTAGTATTAAACTACTGGTGTTATGGTATCGGGCTTAGCCCGATATAGGAGAACGAAGGGAACCTGTCACGAGGCTGACTAGCAGGAAGGCAGTATGCGCAAAGACTGTAGAATTTTCGAACTAAGGAGGAAGAAAAGAGACAGAAAACAGCAAGGGCGGCGAGGAACGGCCTATATACCCAGACGGTCCGCGCGTCACGTGATGGAGGGTGTAGGGTAGGCTAGGAAGAGAATACGACATACGATATCGTCACAGAACCAAGGGACCCACTAGGAGGAACGCACACAACTAGAAGCCCTAGTTGTCAAGTAGTTTTCCCTCCTTTAAGTCTTTTAATAAACATCATTGAGAGTCCTAGAGCAGTCGCCTAGCGACTCCGTAACAGGTATTTGTCACGAAGCTGACTAGCAGGAAGGCAGTATGCGCAAAGACTATAGAATTTTCGAACTGAGGAGGAAGAAAAGGGACAGAAAACAACAAGGGCGGCGAGGAACGGCCTATATACCCAGACGGTCCGCGCGTTACGTAATGGAAGGTGTAGGGTAGGCTAGGAAGAGAATACGATATACGATATCGTTACAGTATGCGTTCGTCCTAGTGGGTCCAAGGTTGGTTCCCTCCGTTCTCCTATATCGGGCTAAGCCCGATACCATAACACTTAGCCCGATATAGGAGAACGGAAGGAACCAAGGGACCTACTAGGACGAACGCATACAACTAAAAGCCCTAGTTGTCAAGTAGTTTTCCCTCCTTCAAGTCTTTTAATAATCATTAAGAGCTCTAAAGCAGTTGCCTAGTAACTCCTTAACACTAAGCCCGATACCATAACAGTACAGCCTAACTTGTATTAATAGATGATTGGTTTGCTTACTAATATTTAAAGTGGCTAGACTACTAATCTGAGTAAAGTCTATTTTACTAATCGAGGTGTGCATATATATATATATATTGTAACGATATCGTATATCGTACTCTCTGTTATAATATTAGGCTTTGCCTAATAGAGCTATGTCCTAGGATAGAGCCACGCGCTACCGCACGTAACTCGTATCCTATAACTAAGCAGGCATTAGAGTATAAGTACTCCAATGCCTCGTACCTTAAGTTAGTGTTCCGTAGGTTTCTTAACAACTATTTCCGACCACTAGATACTGGTAGTACTAGTAACTCCATAACACTCTCTTCCTAGCCTACCCTATACTCTTCATTACGTAATTCGCAGACCACCTATATATATAGCCCTTCCTCTCCGCACTTACTGTTTTCTTTCTCTTTTCTTCCTCCTTAGTTCGAAAATTCTACAGTCTTTGCACATACTGCCTTCCTGCTAGTCAGCATCGTAACATATATTACACTACTACTTCTCTTATATAGAACTATTGTAACCTAAAATTTATAATTTATTCTGTAACACATATGGGGAGGTGTGCCCATATGGACAATAGACCAGTTAACCGTTCGACCAAATGGCCAAACTGTCAAAAGATCCGCTAGTATCCGCACTTAGTGCGGGTACTGCACCTCACATTCGCTTATAAGGCCTACACGCCTGTAGCGCGCCTTACATATTCTTTCTACTCAATTATTAATTAGTACGTTTATTATTACTAATAGTCTTCTCGAATCCCTAGTCTGTATTATCTTCTAAATGCCTCTCTGCAAATAGCAAGAGAAGGCCTTATCCTGTTATTTCCTATTAGCTAGAAATTCTTTTAATAAATACTTTAAGATTCTTAGAGTAACTACTATAGTAAATCTATAATAACTAGATTTTCTTTTACTACTCTCTCCTTCTTTATAAGGTACAAATTTTAGCTCTTAAGTAATAAGGAAATGACTTTTTTATCTAGCAAAACCATTACAATTACATACCTAGTGCATATTTCATATTTAATACCGACTTTAATTGATATATATTTATTAAGAGTTAATAATATACATAATAGTACATTAAATTAACATATATATACAGTATAAACGAACTGGAGTTGATTTTTTTTCAGCACATATTACTATGTAATGAAGTACTAGTTGGAGGATATTTGTTTTGTTACTTTTATCTTTTGCGGCAGTAATAACAGGAACCGCTCCGCTCCTAATTGCTGCCGTCGCCTAATTTTGTGAATGCCGCTGCGAAACTTGACCTGTGCCTAACATTGTGTGATTTGACATTGCTACACTTGGGACGTGGTCCTCATCTGCAGCAGCGGAACTCATCAACTCCCTTGTTGCCTGCCTGGACGCAGCTATCCTTCCTTACTTATTGAACTGAGGCAGCTGATTGGTGAGCACATTTCTTTCGAATCGTCCACCTCCTGGCTTGCAAATGCATGTCAGGACAGTCAATCAATCATTATCCAAGCACTCGACCCTGACACCGCCTGTGCCTGGTGTTGAACATCCACTAACGGCTGCTCCAAACTTAGTCCTTGTTTCCCCGCCCAGAATATGCGATAGCTTGCTACCTTTGTTCTCGTCAGAAGCTCCTTTGAGGTCAGCCGGTCACTGCAGGAGTCTAGACGAATCGTGTCAATCTGGTCTTCCTTACAACCTCACCCACGATCAACCCCTTGGTCAATCCCAACCTATCGTTAGATCGAACTGGTTCGCAGAGAATTACAAATCAGCCTGCGAGCTTGTCATCGTTCAAAATGTCCGGAAGCCACATCATCGGGAACCGCAACAGCACGCCTGAGTCGCACGGTGCCTCGTCCTTGCGACCGCCATCCTCGAGGGCCGTCGGCACTGGGAGCTCATTGCGTGCGTCCGCTGATATGGCTACTCTCGCCGGCTCATCGCCTTCGAACCGCACTCGACCGTCGTCGGATTTTTACGGTCAGTCCCGGCAGGTTCACGGGCAGGTTAGCATGGACAACGATTCTCAGGACAAACTCGCCCAGCAGTGGATCGCCGACATTGACCAGTATGAGACAACTTTGGAAGAGATGGCTGCTGCTACCTTGGACCAGGATTTCAAAGACGAGCTCAGTGCTATTGAACAGTGGTTTCGTGTCCTTAGTGAGGCCGAACGCACCGCGGCACTATATGCTCTGTTGCAACAAACCACCCAGGTCCAGATTCGATTTTTCATTCAGGTCCTTCAGCAAATGGGCAAAAGCCATCCTATGTCGGGTGTCCTGTCTCCGGCTAACTTTGACAAAGGTACGTAACCAACCGTTCGTTTCAGTACGAGGCCATGCCTGCTATATGTAGAAAACATTCTAACCTGTGACCAGATCCAATGTCCAGCCGACTGAGTGACGCCATGAACAAGCTAAGCGTGGAATCGGCCCATACCTCGTTCAACCGCAGCTCAGCTATGGTGACGACGAAGCGGCAGTCAGGGCTTGACCCGTCAACCATCAACGCCATGTTCCCCGATGCTGCGGCAGCCATTGCTACGGAAAAAGCCAAGTTTACCCAGCAGACAGGCAACCCTCCCACTTCAAACCGAAACAGCACTTCCGTTGACCCACGTGTCTCCATGTCAGGCCTCGCTGTTTCCAGCAGTCAAGAGGGCGGGATGGCCAACTCGGCTTCTCCCTGGGGGCCCAGTGGTGAACCAGCCAATGCTATGGTGCCTGCTGCGCAGACACCGATGGGTCAATTTGTTCAGGCTCCCACGGCTGGCGGGCTCAGGTCCCCCCGACCCCAGATAGGTGGCAACGCAACCCTTCAGAATCCCTCTCTTACGGTATCTGAAAAGAAACCGGCTGATCTGCCACTTTTGTCTCCCTACAACAGCGGCAGTGGCAACTGGGCTTCCATGGTCAATACACCCATGGCCCCCACATTCGGCACAGGCAACCCCAGCGGAACCCAAGCTGATATGGTCGCCAATGCCACGGCAATGAAGCTTGCGGCGCTGTCCACGGTCAACAACCGCTTTGCTCTGGATGACGTACGCAAATACCGCCGAGCCCGGTCCAATGACGCACCAGGAAGCGGTCATAATCAGACCCCCCCTCCCATGCAGGGTATGAATCTACCTGGGACCAACGTTGTCATGATAAACGAGCATGGCCAGGTGCTCAGCCGTGATCAAGTTCTGGCGATGCAAGCACAGCAGGCTGTTGGTCTTGGGAACCAGAGATCCCGTCCAAGCTCCCCAGGCACCGCCATGCCGCCAGGCATGGGCATGATGTCCCACTTCACTTCACCCCAGCACAACGGGTATCTCAGTGCATACGACGGCTCCCCGGCACATTTGAGCAGTGGCATGCCGGCCGTGAGCATGGGCCAATTGGGAATACCAAGCCACGAGGGATATCACTCGGACCATTCGGACCTGGCACGTGGGCGGTCACCTCGAGGTCGGAGGGGCAGTTCTAAGCCACCCGAGGATCCAACAGATCCAACCCTCCTCCAAGACATTCCCAGCTGGCTTCGAAGCCTGAGGCTACACAAGTACACGGACAATCTGAAAGATATGAAGTGGACTGATCTTATTGAACTGAATGACCAGGCTCTGGAGGACCGCGGGGTCAATGCTCTCGGTGCTCGTCGAAAGATGCTCAAGGTATTTGAACAAGTTAAAGGTAGGCTACACCATCCCTTTGTTCTACCTATCAGGGACTGCAAAATAACGGATTCGACAGAAGCCAAGGCAGAGGGCAAGCTAGGATAAAATGAACCTGGTGAGATGTAGGTCGACCACCAGTCGAAAGCAACTCGACGTAACCTATACGACTCTTGAGAGATACTCCAAGGATCTTGGTATTCGTGAGAAAATTTCTAGCCGGTGTTTCCTTCCCATTTATAGTCAAATAGCAGAGGAGTATTTGCAATAGCATGGCATGAGTGGCAATGTTGTCTTCCGAACGCAGTGACCCTGTAAAGGTTGTATAGAATGAATCTTCATGCAAGTATACTAGGCTGGCGATGACGAAGGAAAGAGTATGCTGTAGAGAAGGCACCCTTCCTACATGCAGTTCCTTCCTAGTTTCCTTGCCTGTACCGTGCACGTGGAGCATTCGGCATCCCCATCTACAACTGGACGGCCACGACGCTGCGGCTACATTTAGCCTACTCCTGTAATAATGACCTAGTGAAGACTTGCACCTTTCTCTAGCGATACAAGAAAATCAAGACATAAGCGGCGCCGTTGCAAGGCTTCCAGCGAGGCGTCGATGAAAGCGAAGGTTTGAAGGAGCGCCCGCAGCTTTGCTTCATTAATGAGAGCCAAAAAAGGGTTGGCACTGAACTCGTCTGGTAATTGGTCAGAGCGTGAAAATCCATCGCCTTCCTCTTGATTAAGTTCGGTTAAATCAGGCCATTGCAGTGTTCTTGTCGTATTCTTGTCGTATTCTTGTCGTATTCTTGTCGTATTGAAGGAAGGGGCTGGAAGGAGTTGTCAGCAGAAGCCTGCCGCAGGCGCCCCCGAGGACCTCTGGGGAGAAGATGTACTGTAAATATCAGTACCGATACAGAGTATGGAGTACAAATGCAAATGACAACCTGCATGTGCTCCGTACGAGTGGCAGGAATTGTGCTGCCACAAGATTTTATACCTGCAGTTTACATCTTGCTTGTTACCGGCTTGTAAAGAAACACTTTTATTCTTCAACTTCTGAAAGTTTGCTTTAACTGACGCATGGCTATTTCAACTTGTTGACATTATCCGCTCGTTGAAAGTGTATTAGTACAGTATATAATGGTGTCGTTCGCCGTAACATCACTTTGCGACCACCAACGATGCGATGCTGACATAATATATATACCATCACAGCCACAAGTACGCGCTTGTGGCAGCACCATGTTCTGCATTCTACAATACGGCCATCTGACATCGACCAGCCACCGCCCCACCTTTACTTGTACTTACATAATTACTCACCTCCCCAGTTGCAACACGAACTCGCGCAGTAGAACCGATAATAATTCCACCATCGAAATCGCATGTCGACCACTTCTCGGATATCCCTAAGAAGTCCTATCTTGGACACTCGGATGGATGATCTAGCTAATAATCCTAGAGAAGAATCACCTGACAGCGGTGCAAATAGATTAACTTCATTCAACGCCGTGCCAGTGCTTGGACTGACGGTAAACCCCGAAAGGAATTCTGATGATGGATCAGACGCCGACTCCGACCTGGAGGAACTGCAAGGTGACATTGCCAA
Organism: Drechmeria coniospora; assembly: GCF_001625195.1. Classification (NCBI taxonomy): domain Eukaryota; kingdom Fungi; phylum Ascomycota; class Sordariomycetes; order Hypocreales; family Ophiocordycipitaceae; genus Drechmeria; species Drechmeria coniospora. The sequence continues at coordinate 2,506,646 of NC_054391.1, read as the reverse complement.
GTTCGACGAGTCTGTTCGGGAATTTCTAGCCTCCCATCATGGCTCCTCAGACAATGCACAGGTATCCCGTGGGGGGGCTCGTGGTCGAGGAGCTCGTGGGCCACGAAAGGCGGCCAAGCCAAGGGGTGACATCACCGCACGTCTCTCCAGGGTCAACCAGGCCTTCCTTGGTGGCGACTACGACCAAGCTCTAGACCTGGCGTTTGAGGTGATCAGGATCAATGCAGAGACCCACCAGGCCTGGACGGTGCTGGCGTCCATCTTCCGTGAACGAGGCGAGAATGACAGGGCGCTCTCCGCAATGGTTTATGCTGCGCACCTCCGACCCAAGGATGTATCGGGATGGGTGAGCTGTGCATCCTTCGCGCTAGACACGATAGCAGAAAACGAAGCCGGAAATCTCCACACTGCCCGGCTCTGCTTCTCAGCCGCGCTGAGGGCCGAGCCCACCCATCTTGATTCTAGGCTTGGCAAGGCAGCCGTATGCCATCGGCAGGGTCACTTTTCTGCTGCCATTTCCGAGTACAAGCTCATACTCAAGCGTCGACCGTATGATTTGGATACAGTCCGCAAGCTTGCTGAGGCTTGTGTAGATAGTAGAAAGGTCGCCACGGCTGTTCCTTCGGCCATTCAAGCCTACCGGGAGTTCTTTGACCACGAGGCAAATCTAGATCGTCACCAAACTTTCCTCTGGCATGATATCGGCGTGTACGTGGAGCTGTTTGCCTCGGCGGAACGCTACCAGGAAGGCATATGCCAACTGAAGTCGCTGTCACGGTGGCTTGTCGGGCGATCATCGGAGCACTACTGGGATGGATGGACCGCTGACGACCGGGAGTGGGATGCCGGAGCCGCGCGGCGATCGTCCGTCCCCGAGTTCGATGCCATCAACACCAATGATGCGCTGTACGGTGAGGCCTTGCCTCGAGATCTGCGCATCCGCTTAGCAACTTATCGACTCCGGCTGGGCCACGAATCGGAGGCACTGGTACTGGCTTTCCATCATGTGATTTGTCGCAGAGAAAATGTCCGCTGACACTTTCCCAGCTTCACATGGAATGGCTGAATCCATCCGACGCCGAGTCGAAGGAGTTCGCCATCGATTTCCCCTTTCTTGTCTACGAGCTGGCAACGGAACTTGCTCATTGTGGACGACACTCCCAAGCTATCAAGTATTATGAGTTGCTCCGTGCCATACCGGGAGATCCCGACCCGGCTACGTTGCTGCAGCTGGGACGCTGTTACCTTACCCTGGAGGAGCAACCCACCGCCGAGGAGTGCTTTCTTGCGGCGATTGATGTGGATGAGGATAGTATCGACGCCCGCATCGAGCTGGCAAACATGTACGAGAGAGCCAGAGAGGATGAAGAGGCCCTCATACTCGCCGCTGAGGCCATGGCCCTCCGGGAAGCGCGGGATTTATCGGGCGCAGGCGCCTCCAGCATGGGAGCCTTGACGAGCGCACCATTGCTGGAAATTTCCAAACATGGCTTGGAGCGGCGCCGAAAGGCTCCCTCTGTCCGCCCAAAAGGTAAGCCAACAGGGTCGAAGGACGACGCAAAAAAACCGGTAATCCCAAAGCGGTACCGTGCAAAGCGGCTCGCAGGGCCGGATAAACGGCTCCAGGATGAGCAAGCACGAGCAGTCAAGCTCTCACATCAATATGAGGTCGTCCGGGACCTAAAGCGGAAAATCCTTGCCGGTCGCAACGATCTCCTCCTTTCCTGGATGTCGACGTCGCAGGAGCTTGTGGACGACTTCAGGTCGTTGAAGAGATTCTACACCTGGGACAAGTATCTGGGCTTCCTCGGTTCCAGGGGCCCTTCTCAGGTCTCAGGAGTAGTACCTCCCGACTCAGAGCTGTCACAAATGTACGAGCGGCTGACACGATGTGAGTTACATTTTGCTGTTTAATTGACGTGGGACGAACGCGCAACTTAACAGAAGCATACAGCTATTGCTCCGCATGGCGACCAGCATGGGCGAGAGCTTGGACGTTCAAGCTTGATGTCTCATGAAGGCATCTCTTTCGAAGACTGGCTGGATTTATTTCTGGATTATGCCATTGCCTTGGCCATTCTCCACCGACGGGAGGAGGCATATCAAATTTGTCAAGCTGCTAAAGATTCGACGGTGTTCCAGTCCTCTGAACATGGCTTTGCAATCTACGTTGCCTGGAGTGGTAAGCAGAGCCAGCCGCAGGACCATATACTCCGACTCGTCTGACTTGGTTACCAACTTAGTATGTGCCATCTACACAGGCGACGAAGAAAGATGTGTAGCGACAGCTCGATATCTTATGAGGGATGGCGCCATGACAGATTCTTATCGAATGTTCGCTCTCCTTTCAAGGCTCTGTCAATCCCCTGTGTCTTGGTACACGTCGGGCCCGGCACAGAAGTTTATCCTGCGGCAGATCAAGGCCATCGATGCCAGACATGATGGAGCGATGATGCAACTTTGGGAGCATGGCAGAGCTGATGGAGGGGTGGGCGACAGTGACTTGCCCACCACCAGCATCGATGTTTGCTTGCTGATGCTCTATGGGCATATCCTATTTACTTCCACGAGCTATGCATACTCGTTGGGTTAGGCGGCCTTCCGTACCGTTGTCTTTTCTCAGCTTCGTGTGCTAACGATTGCAGGGTACTTGTTGCGCGCACGATCCCTTGACCCGACAAACCCCATGGTCAACCTGAGCCTTGGCTTGGCGTATGTCCACTATGGATTAAAACGACAATCAGCAAATCGCCAATTCCTGCTGCTGCAAGGTCAGGCATTCTTGTCCCAGTATCTGCAATCTGGCACGGGATGCTACATGGGGGAACGCCTCTACAACGTGGGGCGATTATTTCAACTGCTGGGAATCGGTTTCATGAGCTCGGAATATTATACCCAAGCATTACGGGCCTGCAAACAAGAAGGGGGGGGTAAGGATCTCACGACGTGCATTTTGATGAACAAGATTGTGTCATTGATGGCTTTGAAAAACAATGCTTTGGCACTTTCGTTGCTGAAGAGCAACCTGAAGCTGTAATGTGACGGGCACGTGGGAGACAGGGGTGGTGTCACCTAGAGCGACGATGAACCAAATATCATGAAAAATGAAAGAGATCAGATGACTTCCGACGTGCATTGTTTCTCTGCTATCTCGGCCGTCTGTAGTACTCCATGTTCCGTAGGAATTGGATTGATTATAGCAGAGATACTTGAGCGATCTTGTAGTTTCAATAATTAGGACCAAGTCGCTGTGAGCATTACTTCTCTGCAGGCCATATTGGTTTATACTCGTAACGGGCATGGGTAGGCTATAGCTATTGCAAGGACGAAGGTAATAGATGTATTGACCCCTTGAGAGGCACCACTTCCTTCGTCTGGGGAGGGGAGCTCTGCTAGTTGTGTATACATGTATCTAAGACTATTATACGGAGTACTCTGTAAGGTATTAGTCCCCTTCCTGCAAGCAGTCCCGTGTCTTGTAACGTGATCCATGCAGCTAGCACTACAAGTACCGTATGTCTCCTGACAATTTCTCTTGATTGGACTCATGAAAGATGCTTCAGAAGCACACTTAAAAATAACACTGAATTACTAATACTAATACTATCAGTTTTTTTATTATTTCCAAATGTTCCAGCACTGATTTGTCTAAAAACAGCTAGGTGGCTATTGCAGCGTAGGAGTAAGTTGCATCTTGTGGCAGCAATGCTTTTCAGCCAAATCTTCAATTTACCGTACAGTACGGAGTAAGGAATACATATATTAATTTACTTACTTACATGTAAGTAAATACTTACTCTGTACAGTATTACTCTGGATGGATGTTCATCCGTATGAATGCTAGCATGGATTGAACGTGACTTAGCGCGTCAAATTCATCGCACCTCCATATTACCCATTATTATTGCTAGATCCGCGACAATGAATGCTTATATAATCAGAATCGATGACAAATATCTAAGAGTGGGTCTAGTTCTCTCGCTAGGGCACAGTGGTAGTGGCGCACACTTTTCTGTCAATCGAAGACCAGTCGAACGGCAACCACCTTCCTGACTAACTACTCAAACTTCATTCACCAGCAAGATGGCGAGTGAGTGAGGATGAACTCCATGGTTTTTTCCCCGCAGGGAATGCTAACGAGTGACTGGGCAGAATCGAAGAACTCCTCGCAACATAACCAGTGGCGCAAGGCGCACCGAAACGGGTCAGTTTGCGTACAGCAGCCGACGACCTGAAACAAAGCCGCTCACAAATCATTAGAATCAAGAAGCCCAAGACTTCGAGATATCCGTCTCTGAAGGGTACCGATCCCAAGTTTCGCCGGAACCACCGGCATGCTCTCCATGGGACTGCCAAAGCACTGGTAGGACAACCATGGTATTTTTCATGATTTACGGTTGCTGACACGTTCCAACAGAAGGAAGCCAAGGAGGGCAAGCGAGCTGCGGTTTGAATATGGTAGCATTGGTGCAGAGGAATGGTGAACTTTTGACCGGATCCCCGAGTTAGCCTGACAAAAGCGACGGATCTGGCACCCATACGTGGGATGGACATAGCCGGTCCTGCCTTGAGAGGCAGGTGATGACGGTGATGGGTTTAGTCCATCTACTTCGTCGTCTTATTGTTTCTAGTTCGGAGGTCATGCCTAACTGCGAATCAAATGCTTTGTTTCAAATGGCAGGCGCCCTGTGAGCTGTGAGCTAAAGGAAGGGATATACGACTTCTTGCGACGTCAGGTGCCGATGAATCTAGCCCTAGTGGTTGTATGCGAACCGGAGTGCGGTCAGATCACCGTCGTTGACTTGTTTCCATGTCGTATCCGTAGTTATCCATCGTAGCGTACTCCTTGTTCCTGCGTAATTGGTATCAGATTTCTGCACGACCCATCCTGCATCATGCGTAATTGTCTCCGTCTCAAATGTTGCGATAGAGATGAAGTGAAAAAGAACAAGGATAAATCCCCGTGTTGTCGACCGACGACGGCTTGACGTTTGGGTAGGTGACGGGACGAATGGATATACTTGAAGCTTGATGCATCACGAATGGACTGGCTTTGGCATAAATATTATTACATCTCCTGCAAGGCAACCAAGACTGCCGCACGAGATGGAGTCCTTTAGTTTGATATCAGCCGGGTCGGGTTAAATATCATTATAGTTGAGACGCTTGTTCTGGGCCTTGCTGACTGGCTGGTGTCTATTGGCACGGATGGGGGCTATGTAGATGGTTAAACGGGCCTCAACACGCAGAGGCGGTCAAGCCATGGTGTATGATATGACCAACCAGTGCTCTAAGGCATCGCCTGGTCTATTCGTGGCTGTGAACAAAGGCATAGGAGGCATAGGATGGATCATGATGAACCCCGATACACTGTAAAACCAGCGGCTTGGACAAGTTTCCCCGAATTCCGATATTGAAACTCGCTGATCCAGTTCCAGATGTCACTCAGCGTGCCTTCGAGAGGCACGTGGGTGGTTCTGCCTCGATGCGTCCGTCTGGTGCGTACGGGATGTCATTTCCCGAATTTCGCGAGCTCATAATAAAACAAACAGGAGTCCAAGTCCGCTTGCCGCTAGATCATGGCTGGAGCCCGCGAAAGGCATACTGCCAAAAGGCACATTTGGTGCCCTTGCTTTCGATCTTCGGCAGTCATCGACAGAGCATTCCTTCCGCCACATGCCAGGCTCACATCTACCACCACCATTGCATAGATCTTAAAAGGACCAGACAACGCGGACCTGCCGCGCCCACCTTGCACACGGACTTTAAATGTGGGGGTTAGCCATATTGCTGGCCGTAAGGTTGCTGTGGTTGTTGCAGTGGCGGTCCAGCTTGTTGAGTCCATCCCAGCTGGGGCGGATGCTGCAGTTGGTTTTGACCTCCATTGGCCATGGCCAGGACATCGGGGCGGTTTTCAAGCGGTTGGTGAAAACTACAGATGTGACAAAAAACATCCTTGTAGCCCTTGATGGAAAAGGGGATGATGGGCTACCAGCCATCGAAGTCAGCGTCTTGGTTCTGCAGCAGGTTTTTCGTTAAATGGGAGGGGAGGGGAAGGTAAACGAATCCCAAGGCGAACCCTGCTCTCGCTGGAGACGCTTCAATTTTGTGTCGTGGGGAATCATGGAATTGGTAGCAGGCGGGAGAGACTTTGAGGCGCGACAATAAAGCGATGCAATACCTGAAGAAGTGGTGCAGCACGGAGCAGGACGATCATGTACTTACAACAAAACAGAATGTGAACCAGGGATGGCTCTTGATTACGCGGCCTGACATGTTGCCGCAATGGTGGCACTGACAAACGACACCTTCGTAACCCTTTACTTCCTTGCGAAAGGTGTGCTCGCCGCACACGAAGAAGAAGAACATTTCGGGTTGAGATCGCCACTCCCCACGAGACCGTTTCTTGGCTTGAAGTGATGCTGGCGACGGTATTCAGGTCAACTTTATCGTAAGTCGAGGCAGGGCATGGCAATCTTGATGACATCAACAACTGCTTTTGCGGGGTCGGGATTGCGAGTAGGATGAATCATGACGGAAAAAGCCTGACGCGATATTCGGCCTGCATGAACTCTTGGCGCAGCAGTCTAATCGAACTGTGGGGAGCGATGTGGGAGGGTAAAAAGGGGGCTGTGCAAGTACGTTTCACACACGCTCAGTGGCTCAGAGGGCATGTGATCGTCATGGCCTGAGCCATGGATACGGCTGCCAGGTCGCGGGACAGGATACTGAATACTCCAACTCAAATGAGAGAATGGGTAATTAGCATGGGCCTAGGAATTAGTTATACCTTTAACGGTGAAATGGCAGCACACAGCTATCATGAACGAGTACACAATGATTAGATCCAGAAACAACTACAGAGTACTAGTAAAATATAAATTGATTCATTTAATTATATATTTTTTATGATTCTTCATTGAAGTATCTTTATCTTATCTTACGGAGTTTAGAGTATCAGCATGATAATTAAAAGCTATTAACTTTGAGCAAACAGTTTAAAAATTAACCACTGCACCCACTCATGAAGCTATTGACACTTTGAGAGAGTGTAACACAATGTTAGCATGCGTTCACATTCTGTACAGGCTGCCCCACTATGAGTGAGTGCCATTAACCAGACCCGCACTGGTTGTCCATTCACGACCCTACTTACTCCGTAGACCTTGTCATAGATCGGTCGGTACTTGGAGAATTTTCATGCGCACTTGGAACGTACAGTAATACTTACTTAAGTACTGTACTTACATGTATACTTGGTCGTTGTACTCCGTACTTACTCCGAGCACCCATCGCAAAAGCGGGCAGTGGAAAGGAAAAACTTTTTGAATCTCAACCTTAAGTATGGAAGCCCCGACCTTTTTTTTGTTACCCCTCGCCTTCTCCTCCCACGGGAAGAAGCGCCCCCTCAAATCCGACCAGTCGAGCCTCGCACCGCCTAGCTAATCGTCAACCTCGGGACTTTTATTATAGATGGCTGCCGCAACCCTCAAAAAGGGCGTCCAGGTCCTGGACCACAGAACGGCACCTGAAGTCCTGGCCGAGTATAACCGCAGCGATGGGCTCGACATCCATGAGCTAATGGACACGGCCAAGCATGGCGGCCTCACCTACAATGACTTCCTTCTGCTGCCGGGCTATATTGGCTTCCCTGCCTCAGAAGTCTCGTTGGACTCGCCCATCACGCGTCGCATCACCCTCAAGACGCCGTTCGTCTCGTCGCCCATGGACACGGTGACGGAGCACGAGATGGCCATCCACATGGCGCTGCAAGGTGGTCTAGGTGTCATCCACCACAACTGCTCGCCAAGTGCCCAGGCCGACATGATCCGCAAGGTCAAGCGCTACGAGAACGGCTTCATCCTCGATCCCGTCGTCATCCACCGCAGCCTCACCGTTGGCGAGGCAAAAGCCCTCAAGGAGAAATGGGGATTTGGCGGTTTCCCTGTCACTGGTACGCACACCCATCTAGCACCCTTCATTCTGACTCGGTATTTCATGATTATCACCCCATAACTTATAACTTTCGTTCCGCCGTATGGAATTTCATTTCATGTGGACACCTGTATACTATGACATCGGCTCATGCCCAACCCCACCCTTGCCTGTCGCTGTACCAGTGCTCATTTGTCCCCTGGGTCCATGCTGACGACTGAAGCAAAGAAACCGGCAAGTTGGGCTCCAAGCTCCTCGGAATTCTGACCAACCGAGACCTCCAGTTTGAGGAGGACAATGATGTGCCTGTCTCGAGCGTTATGGTGACCGACCTCATCACTGCGCCCGATGGCGTCACTCTCGGCGAAGCCAACAAGATCCTCGCCAAGTCCAAAAAAGGGAAGCTGCCCATCGTTGACAAGGACTTTAACCTTGTTTCGATGATCTCCCGCTCCGATTTGACTAAGAACCAGCATTTCCCCTTGGCGTCGAAGCTGCCTGACAGCAAACAGCTGATATGCGCCGCTGCCATTGGCACTCGTCCCGAAGACAAGATACGGTTGAAGGGGCTCGTCGATGCCGGTCTGGACATCGTCATCCTCGACAGCTCTCAAGGCAACAGCATGTACCAGGTTGAAATGATCAAGTGGATCAAAGATACGTTCCCCAACTTGGACGTGATCGGTGGAAACGTCGTGACGCGCGAGCAGGCTGCCTCCCTCATCGCCGCTGGCGTCGACGGTCTTCGAATCGGCATGGGGAGCGGCTCCGCCTGCATTACGCAGGAGGTTATGGCTGTCGGGCGTCCCCAGGCTGCTGCCGTCTACAACGTTAGTCATTTCGCTGCCCGCTTTGGCGTTCCGTGCATCGCAGATGGCGGCGTGCAAAACGTGGGCCATATTGTCAAGGGCCTGTCCCTGGGCGCCTCCACCGTCATGATGGGCGGCCTTCTGGCAGGCACCACCGAATCCCCAGGCACTTCGTTCGTCTCACGGGAGGGAAAGCTGGTCAAGGCGTACCGCGGCATGGGCAGCATCGACGCCATGCAGGACAAGAAGGCCGGCGGCGGCGGCAAGGATAGCCAGAAGAGCAACGCCGGCACCGCGAGATACTTTTCCGAGGGCGATAGCGTCCTCGTCGCTCAAGGCGTATCGGGTTCGGTGGCCCACCGCGGCTCCATTAACAAGTTCGTGCCGTACCTGGCTGCTGGGCTGAAGCACTCGATGCAAGACTGCGGCATGACGAGCCTGGCTGAGCTGCACGAGAAGACCGTTGATGGAACAGTTCGCTTTGAGCTGCGCACGTCAAGCGCTCAGCTTGAAGGCAACGTCAACATGGAGGCTTACGAGAAAAAGCTCTACGCATAACACAACTGGGAACGAAGAGCGTTTGTCATGTAAAAAAAAAATCTCAATTTATTGCCGGAGTTTTGGGCTTCGTGAAGCAGGGTCAAATAGATACACAATAGGAGACTGAATTCAAGTGGAAACAACAGCATTCATACACACACAAGTCAGGTGCCGTGCGAGTTCATCCAGCGAGCCTCATGTTCGTTGAACTGATGAGAAAAAGGCCATCAGCAGGCACCCGAGGCTGTACACAGGGGCTTCAACGCCGTACCAGTTGCCTTGCGGCTACTGCTTCTCCTGGCCTTGCACACCTGGGGGGTAGTGCATCGGCTGCTGCCCCGCGGGGTAGGCCTGCTGGATGCCCTGCTCCATATCGTGCTGCGGCGGCTGGACATAAGCCGGCGCGGGCATTTGCATGCCCTCCTTCTGGCTCTGGTACCCCTGGGTGATGGGACCGGCGGGTATGGCCCTGCGCTTGACCTCGTTGTCCTGCTGGATGAGTGCGCAACAGAGGCACCAGTAGCTTGTGCAGCAGTCGCCCAAGCCGCTACCCTGGATGCCATATTTTTCTCGTATCTCGCTACGCTGGAGGAGGTTATAGCTAGAGGAAGGGGAAAGCGGAGGAGGCAGAAGTCAGATTCAAGGTCTTTGATGTGCAAGCACTGGTAACTGGGGGGCTCTTACATCCACCCGCAGCCGGTGAAGCAGTGAATGGCGCCAAAGACAAGGCATTCGCCATTGATCGCCTCGCTTGTCTCCATGGTCGGATCCTTCATGCGATCCGCCGTTTTGCCAAAGACTTGTATGATTCGAGAGCCATGTCAACACGCTGTGCCCCAAGGGAGACTAGAAGAAACATACGGATGCATGGCAGAAAGCAGGCGAGGAGGCAAGAGGAGCAGGGTGAGCAGTTGCAGAGACTGCTCTCCCATTCTGTAGAATGTTGGCGCGGGGGCTCCATGTTTGATTACCGTAGGTGATCGATGGCGAGTGGTGTTTTCAGCAGGCGCAATCTGTGAATTTGCCCACGGGTGGTCGAACGCCTGGTGTTGTGAATGGGATGTTGAAAATGTTGGGGCGTCAGGTCCGAGTTAGGCGCCAAGACATTGGCAGGCGCCACAGCGCTGAGGCTGTGCAGGCAGTCGGAGTAATACGTAAGTACTTACTCTGCAGATGCTGTAATTACTCCGTAGAGCCGATATACAGTACTTAGTTAAGTATGTACTTTCATGCACTTTGTAAGTACATTCCACAGGCACTTGTTGTAAGGCTAGACGCAAGAGTACAGGAAAGCTCGGCTAGGCCGGAAGGTGGGGCAGACCTGGGAGAGTGGAGTCTGCCCTATCAACCAGGCGGCCACAAAGGCACAGAATCGTAAAAGCTTGGAAGGAGGGCAAGCTTTAGTCTTGAATACAACCTTACTATTGAACAATTGAACAAGGTGCACTTGCTTACCTGACTGTCTCCGAACGGGCACTTGTACTGACCTGAACCACAGTTAGTAATTGTAAGTACTTAACACTAATCAAGTAAGTAATAACTACGGAGTCCGTAACGGATACTGCGCACTCGGTGTGCGCTCGCTATTTTTAGCACAGCACATTAACGAGACCTATACTCCGTATAACGAGACCAATATGATGCTTTTTAGTACCCAGTACTCCACACAGGTGCTTACAGTATAAGTACTGCACACGGCACAACAACCAATGGTGCCTCGATCATTCAGTTGCACGTACTTACGACGAGCGGGAAAAGGCATTTATCGCACTGCAAGCAAGTCCCTATGGAAGGTGACTGGTGTCATGACTAATACTTGCTTCCCATCGTGCCGAATAGTACTCCCCCCCCTTGCGAGGATGGATCCTCCATGTTGCACTGTGGTGACGAGACTGAGTTCTGCCTCGCCCACAGGAATACAAGTCTTGTACTTACGTACAGTACAGTACACTTATGTGTACTTACTGTGGCGAAAATGTCGATGCGGTACTCCGTACTGTCGTCCCCTTTACCTTTATATCACCAGAATGAACCACTGGTACAACAAAGTACGTGCACGTGCAATTACACTGTCTGCCGTGCGTGTGCAGCATCAGTTGTGGTTTGTCCAGCTAGCACCTTAGCTGGACGCTCGCCGCAGACCTACACCTACCTGGAAGAACGATTATTTAAGCAAGGGTAGTATTCCGTATGAACCGTAAATGAATCAGCAACGGCATTCGTTCGCTTCTCAACGTAATCCGTGTACCTGATTTCATCGGTGCCTCATGCGGTACCCCGAACTCAAACTCGCCATCATCAGTTAATTGATTTTCTGTCAGCAACTTTGTCGGAATCGTCGACAACGAGGAGTGGTGGCTGCTTCCCGAGCCGGGCCATTTCTCCTCTTTCTCCTGTCCACTTGACGAAGCCTTTCTGCCATCCCAATCTCCCGTTACATTACCTGCCTCACCCGACGTCACTCGTTGTCGCCTTGTCGGTTCGAACATTTGTCAAATCCAGCTCTTCACTTTCGACCAGAGGCACGACACCATCCACGTCAACATATGCAGGAAAAGTAGTTCATTTCCCCCAGTCCAGACCCAACTATCGCAATCATCGTTCATCGAGTACCGATATGGGGCCGGTCCATTGTGGGTATCTTGTCGATCGACAAATGTTTTCCGTCGTCTTCTGACGCACAGCGACGGTTCCCATCCTGCAATTTGGGGAACCATCTTGGCACATTCTGTCGTTTGCCATAAATTGAATGGCCAAGACATGGATTGCGGAAGCTCAGTTGTTGCTCCGTCACATCGCGGTTGCTTCGTCGAGCAGCATTGGCCAGGTCGGTCAAGTGACCTGCCAACCCACCCCATGGCGAGTACGGGGTAACGCACCGAGGCACTCGATGAAGCAGTGCATCCTCATGCCCCTGCAACCTTTGGCTCGATTCATGTGAATGCCATCCACCCCTTCCACGTCTGGCAAGGATGAGATGCTCCCCAGAGCCAACGTTGGCTGGTAGAGAGACGCGCCTGCCCTTCCATCCGCTGTTGTCGCCCTCACTCCTGCCACCAAATATCCCCTGCCAACTCGAGCTGGAAGGAAATGCAGCCAGCTAGCTACTGGGCTTGGAAAGGGAGCACAAGCGAGAGTGGCGGAGTGCAATAGTGGTGCAAGAAAGGCAAGTGCACCTCGCATTGTCGGCCTGAAAGGTGTGGCAGCCACCCCAACCGCCCAAATCCCACATCTCATCACACCTTCTCGTCAAAATTCAATTCTCTACTATCGCGTATTTCTAATCACTCTTTCTATTCTGAGTGGCAGTTCTACTATCCAGCATCGCGGCATCCCCTTCATGACATCGTCGTCGATGATCGACTGTGAACACCACCATCAGTAGGCTGAACGAGGCAGAATTGTTCGCCCGAGACTGCTCCAACATTCAGGTCTTGGGTTTTTACGGACCACTCCTGTTTACATCTTGGTAATTGATCACCGCCCACCATGGCACAGTCCCGTGACCATGAAAACCCCTCGTCACCGAGATCTTCAACCGGCGGTGCAGAATCGTTTAAAGGAACCCCAGATACAAGGCTAACGGCATTCTCTCCCGACGGCGGTTCCGCCAAAACATCCAAAATCCTCCAGGGACTTGCCCATTCGCCTTCTGCTACGCCACCTGCTGGCTTCTCCGTCAGCAACTTCCGCAGTGGAGCTGCCCATCTGGACCCCTTCATCACCCCCTCGCACCAACCTGGAACCAGACTCTCGCCAACGGCATCGACCTTCAGTCCTTTTCCAAGCACAGGCAAAGTACCCTCGTCAAACGACAGTGAGCCAGTCGCCGCCGCTTTGAGCAATGATTTGGGCCTCTCACGTCATCTCGACGTCTCGTCTCCTGCCTCCCTTTCTGTATCCGAAGTGAATAACTGGCTAAGTGCAAGTCTCTCCACCCGGATCGATCATGGGGTGCCACGGACAGCGGCTAACTTGATATTTGTGCCCCTTCAGGAGGTGGAAGGACCCGGAGAACCTCCCTACGGAACTCGGATCTTCGACGCACTCCATGGACACGTGCACATCTACTTCACTGACATACGAGATGCTTGTGCAACCTATTCCAAAATCCGCCTAGCCGAGAAGGGCTGGAAGGTTGAATATGCAGATTCCTCTCGAGTGTCGGAACCAGTGAGTCGTTTGGCTCGGAGTTGAGCTACCCCTCATGTGTGCTGATCTGATTTGCTCACAGGACGTCGTGGCGGGCACCGAAACCGTCATCACACAAGCAGGCCAAATTATCCTTCTCGCCGCTGTACCCCAAGGTGTTTCTATGGATGCCCTTCAAGCCATGCAGACTGTGCAGCGGCTCTTGGCATCGTATGGTCGTCTGTTTGCGTTCATCAAGCGCTCAACTTTCCCCAACGGATCGTTCAGAGCCATAGTCGAGTTTTGCGATGTATCGTGCATCATTCTGGCAGTATCGAACTGCAATAATCTCTTCACCCCAGAGGTTTGTCTCTCCCATAACTTGGATTGAACCGAGGGCCTAATCGCCATGTCCTCAAGGGCATCCATATCATTGTCTCAACGCACGGTCCCGATATCGCGGCCATGTCCACTCTGGCCGATGCGGTTCAGACACTCTCTCTTGGTAAAGCTGGCGACGGCAACGATCAACACCTTGCTTCGGTCAGTGCGCCGGCCACTATCCGACCACTCGCAGCGCCTGATATTCGTGCCCATTCCCAGTTCGCCATGTACCCCTTGGTCTTTCAATCACCTTTTGCCACTGGGATGCCATACACACTGGACTCTTTTCTTTCCGCAAACACGCACACCCATGGCCAAATCACACCCGTACCACAAATTTCCCCATCGTACCCGGTCATCGGGCCATTGTTTCACTCCCCGCCTTCACCGGCACTTACCGCACATCATGGCTATAGTCCTTCGAGGCAGTTGGCTGGCTTTGGCAAGCCCGATACTCGAAGACAGAATGCGATGCGAATCAGCAGGTCCTCCTACCACAATGTGGCCAGTCATCACAACCACGTCGATATAAATCGGATCCGGGATGGCATTGACGTTCGCACAACAGTATGTACATGCATCCCTGGTAATGTGTATCATCTAATCAGGAAGATAATGCTTCGAAACATTCCCAACAAAGTCGATCAAGCGATGCTCAAGCGAATAATTGACGAGTCAAGTTGGGGAAAGTACGATTTCATGTATCTGCGCATTGATTTCGCCAACGACTGCAAGTACGTCCGATCACGGTTGACAAACCGTGTCGATGGACGTTGAGCCATGTGCTAAGGGCGAAAATAGTGTCGGCTATGCTTTTATCAACTTTGTCGACGTAAGTCGTCTGAGCGTGACTGGTAACAACTTCATGATCCTTGCTGACGGCGACATTAGCCACTGGATATCATCGACGTCAGCCACCACCCGCCCCCCCCCCCCGCGCGCCCCCATATCCCTCTTCGAGCCACCGGCATTCGCTTTGCACTTGTGCTAACAGTCGAGAGTGCAGTTTGTTGAAGCGCGCGGAAATCAGCGCTGGTAGGTTTGAGCTTCTTGGGCCTAGTACCATTCTAACCCGAGATAGGAATTGCTTCAAAAGCGACAAGGTGGCTGAGATTTCATACGCCAGTTAGTGGCGCTCCCATTCTACTATGAAAAAAAATATGGCTGACAAGGCTGACACAGCCATACAAGGCAAAGACTGCCTAGTACAGAAGTTTCGAAATAGCTCTGTCATGCTGGAAGCACCGCACTACCGACCTAAGGTGCGTGTGCCCGTCCCCGTCCCCGTCTTGCAGTCTTGGCAGGGAAGAGGAGCTAAGAGAGCGTTGGCACAGCTGTACTTCACCTCCAATGGCCCCATGCCTCAACTCGCAGGGCAAGAAGAACCGTTTCCCGAACCAGACAACCAGTCAAAGATGAAAAGAAGCTGCGAGAATGCAGAGCACGTCGGTAGGCATCGTCCACGCAAAATTTAATAGTACACAAGCTTATACTTCGCAGGGCTATTCACACCAAATGCAGGGCAGCACTTCCGCGACGAGCAACGGCGTAGACGTTCGCAGTATGACCGAGGTACTCGCCTTGCCGCGTTGGAGGAGTACGACTATGAGACGGCGATTCAACAACACCTCTATGGGCCGGCGGCGCAGCAATGAGGAGTGTCCTAGACAGAGTCACAGCCCAAACTTGTGCCTCGCTAGGGCCAATCCTGAATCTTGTGTCGATATGTCATTTTTGTTCTCATGATGCTCCAGAGGTGTTTTGCTATTTATGGCTCTGGTGCGCAGAATAGTCAATGTGTGAAAGATGGTCATGCCTAGCTCTAAATATGAAGGGCTATTTGGCCCAGGACAGAGATGCGACTTCATTCTTTCAATAACTGCTCTTTTCCCATCTGTGGTAGCCAACGGGACAAGAATGATGGAACCGTTGGTGGGTGCGCCCATGAGACGGACATGTTAGGAGCACTGCTGGTCATGAGCGTAAACACTTCGTGGGGGGTGAGTGTATCTCATGACTTGTGCAGTGAGGAAGGGTGCTCGGGTAGTGATGGCAAAGGCTTGCGGGAATTTTGCAGCATGCCGGAGGAGGCGCGGCGTATAGAGTTTCTACAGGGCTCGCCAATAGGATCATATCCTGCGTCAGGGTTGTGTAGACTCCGCAAATCGTCAGAAACTAGCCCTGGAGTTAATGGCGGGGAGAAGTGCGCGTACTCGGAGGGCGAATGGCGGATATCGGGGACAGAATTACGACGTGTGGTCGTTGTCGAAGTGGGATCCTGGAGTTGCGCCTGACTGGATAAATCAATTGAAGAGAATCGGAGGTCGTCGTTGTGCGACTTGCCAACACCCTCCCGTGGGTTATGATGGTGCTGGCTTGTCCTGTAACCATCTCGATACGGATGGACCAGCGAGGCAGACGACAAATATGAGACAGGTGAGGATTGATCTGATACGGCGGTAGTGTAGGGAATAGGGACTCCACGCGAAAAAATGACCAGGAATAAGCATGAGAGGAGAATGACAGCTTGTACAATGGCCATTCTTTTCTGGAAAACAACCTCGTCTGCCAAGAGATTCAGACGCGTGCTCAGAGCCATCATGTCTCGCTCTGACCGTTCTG
Organism: Drechmeria coniospora; assembly: GCF_001625195.1. NCBI lineage: Eukaryota > Fungi > Ascomycota > Sordariomycetes > Hypocreales > Ophiocordycipitaceae > Drechmeria > Drechmeria coniospora. Next base: position 2,490,225 of record NC_054391.1, on the reverse strand, counting down.
ACTGACTCTCCAGGGCGAGGACGGTTGATTGCCAGATCTGATCATACTGGTCGCGGATGTTGCGCAGGTCGGCGAGAACAGTCTGATTCAAGTTGTTGAGGAAGTCGGATACCCTCGAATGCAGTTTCTGCTCACCCCTTTGCAAAGCCTCTTGCATGTGCCGCGATTGATCTTCGACATATTTCAGTGACAGCGTAAGGTTGGACTCGACCTGCTGCAGTCGCTTTGTAATAGCGTTGAAGAAGCCTTCTTGAACTGTTGGAGAAGCAGCCGTGGCAGAGGAGGTGCCGCTGGTTCTCGACCTGCTACTGGTGGTACTTGGGGAGGAGCTTGAGATTGGCGCCTTAGTTGTTGACGATGTAGGAGCGCCATGGTTACTATCTTTAACAGCATCATTACTGAGTGGGGTAGGACCAGTACCAGCGCCTGTGTCAGTGCCCGTGCCGGAACCACTGGCTACGTTGCTACCCGTCCCCGCGACTGGAGAGTGATCTGATAGTTTGGGGGTAGATGATGATGGCGGTATCGTCAAAGGCGCGACAGATGAAGCCATACCAACGGTGTCTGGAGAAGATAGTCCCGTCGAAGCATGTGTAGAATTGGCTGTTGCACCCGACTTCTCGGCCAAGCCCAAGCCATGCTGGCGCCGATTGTCACGGTTGGTATGCAAGTCTCCGTGCTGTTCCGTGGTCGGTGTGTGCGAAAAATGGCTACGGGGCAGTGAACAAGTGCCGACCAGTGATTCAAAGGGGTTCACGTCGGCTGGAGTTAGCCAAGACGACCCGGCTACTGGCTCTGGGTGGAGGGCCTTCTTTTGAGGCAATTCCGATGCGGATATCGCCGGTGCTCCCGGCACAGCATCGCCTTGTATGAGTGGTTGCGCAGCGGACCTTTCCCCCTCTATCTGTGAATCCTCATCACGGCCAGTTTCGCTATCCTTCCAGGAGTCAAGCATGCGAGAGCCATGTACGCGTACTAGCGAGACGGGGCAGTAGTATTCATTGCCATAATGAGTCAGAAACTCAATTCTCACATACTTAGCCCATATCTGGGGGTTGTCGACGAGAAAAGGCTGAATGTCACGCGAGTTGCGGGCCTCAAAGGTGCCCAGCTCGCGCCACCTCTCTGTCTTGACGGGATACCGGTCGCTGACACTGACTCGGAAGAGGCGGATCATGCTGGAAAAGAACTCAAAGTTTGCAATAACAATGGTATCTACCAGAATATCGTCGCTGAGCTCGAAAATGACGTACTTGGTCGGTGCCGCACACTCAAGAAGCATGTAGGAATCCTTGTTCTCGACCAGAATTGCCCTGGCGTTCTTGGCCCCAGCAGCCGTTTTCAGAATGGTGGCGCCGGCGTCAAAAGACGAGTACGAAAATCGCTCCTTGCAAGTCTTGCCGGCATCTTTGCTGCGGTGAATGGTGGCAGCCTTGCCATCGCCATAGGCCTGGGCGTCATGGGAGTTTCTGTCATCATTCGCCTCTGCGCTACCTGTCATGTCTCCTTTCTTGTCATCACCGCTTTGATAGCGGTAGCTATCAAAGTCGAGGGATATTTCGTCCTCCTCCCCTAAGCCGGCGTCTCCCATATCGGGCAGGTATCTGTCGTCGGGAGTATGATCGCTCGGCTTGCGAGACCGCCATTCTTGGGGATCTTGACCAGCTCGGCGTAGCATCATTTCCTTCCAGTCCTCGAAAGACATAAAGGTAGTGGCAGTGGCTTCAGCCGTATGAGCTTCGGAGACGGTTGGATCGGATGTGAAGGTCGTAATGGATTCTCGTACACCATCGCTTCCTACAGGCCCAGCATATGTCGATGAGAGAGGGTGTGGGCTTGCCCAGGAGGTTGTGAGACATGACTGCGGCAATGTGTGCGTGATATAATTGATGGTGCGGGCTTCGCAAATGTTGGGACCGTGGGGATCAGCAGCGATGCCGTCGCTGATGGGGATGGTCGTCTGCTGTGCTCGAGTCCTCGACTCATTGGCATTTACGAAAGCCAGAGGGCCTAAAACAACAAGAAACGTTGCCCGGCCCCAGATCATGGTGCAGAGATGGGGGTGGTGTGCTCATAAAGACGTTCCCTGGCAGGCGCCGCTCAGTCCAGTCGGAACCAATTTCGTAGTCAACCTGAAATTCGCGAGGTCATGCCATGGAAAGAGCAGGATCTATAAATGACATGGCCCATAACCCCTACCTACTTCGTATTGGTACTTTCATTCCTCCTGTAGCCACGTTACTCCGTACAGGTCAATCATACTGTACCTGCACAATCATTGGACCCTTTCTTCCATAACAAGAAACACTCACAAAATACAAAATCACAATACTACAAATAAAAAAAAATATAATGTAAAACATTTATTAAACTAAAAGAAAATTATCACAGAATCATAATAATTTATATTATAGTCTTAGCCTATGCTTAAGAGTTCTGTAGATTTCTTAACAACTATTTCCGACCACTAGATACTGGTAGTACTAGTGACTCCATAACAATCATAATTAAATAGTACATGAACAATATAATATGATACTGAATGTGCTTATAATATAAACATATTATTACATTATTCTTGTGCATAATATTAATGAATTTTGAATTGAATAACATAATTATATAGAAAAAGATTGCCTTTTTAAGAATAAATTACTAGTAATTGCAATGCAAGGTGCTTTGTACTGTAGGCACACTAAAATTAGTTTGCTAGGAGTTAACAGACTACACATGAACAGCAGACTGGAGTAAGTAATACACCCTAGCGTGGGGAGGGACAATGAGATGGGGCTTGGTTTCGGTGCAAATAGAGCCAAATACTGGTGCAGATAGTAAACCTTGCCCCAAATGGGAGTTGCGCCACTAATATTGACCCAAGACGCGTGCGTTCATCAACTCCCTCCCAGTGAGTCTTGGTAACCCGGGTATGGCCCTCGTCTGCCATAGAGGGAATACTCGAATATCAGATGCAGACTCTCTTACAGGAGCAAGCTGGGCTGCCCCGAGATCTCGTTGAAAATGCCACCTGCACCAAATCCGGTGTCGACCAGTACTATTCTAATGAAGGTTTGTCGACAGCGTTCGTTTCCCTTTTGTTTGCGGGATACTCTAACAAGCAACCAGACATCACCGTCCTACATGCTGTAGTTGCCGCTGCTCAGAACCAGCTGGACCATGCGACAAATCCCAAACCTCTCCCCGCTGCTGTTCTTTTCAAGGCGTATGACATAATTCTACCGACCTTTGGAATTGACCCGGACTCAGACCACCATCTATCCGCCTTCATATTTCGAATAGGAGGGGAACAAGGCAGTGACACCCTCTTCGAAAAATTTCAAGCCATCCTCAGTCGCATGGGAATTGTCCTCGAGTTCGGCGACAACACTATAAGCTCAGGCCATACGGCACCATCGATTTCTCAATCGCCTAGTCATTCTCATTCGAGCGATCGCAACCTTGAGCGCGATCATGAGAGGTCCAATAATACTCAACTTCACCACATTGGAATCTTGCAAGCCTCAGAATTGGAAAGGACAGGAAGACGCACAAGGCCCCGGCGGAGCAATTATACAAAGTCGCCACGCCGGTATGGGAATGGTTCCCCGGATCGAACCACAGACCGAGTGAGCCCTACGGGCCTTGGTATTAGGATCGACGAGAATGCAAAACTTCAAAATGACGACAACAATGCACAGGCTAAGGGGGGGGTTCATTCTCTCCTCACCAGTCAGCCAACTGGAAATGGTAGCACTGGCGAAATCATACTTGATAGCGGGCAAAATCCCCTGTCCCCGTCCAATCTAGACCGTTGGCCTAGTATGAACGCCGCCAAGCTCCTGTCAAAAGCCCGCGGTAGCAGCTCAGAGCAAGGCCATGATGTAAGGAGTTTGAGAGACGACCGGAGCCTTTTCAGTCATGACAGACATGGACACGAGACTCGAGAATTGCCAGCAGTGGTTCCTGCGGACGTTCCACTTGTACCGACAATTTCTCATACTCCAGCGCATCCTGAACGGGCGGATATGCGGACTTTTTGGCTACACAACCAGCGGGCGCAACTGCCTAGGTCCAATTCTGATACGCAGTCCGACGGTAACCCGTACCCATTTAGGGCAAGGGCAGCAAGCTGTGGAACGACTGGCGTGCTCCCCTTCTTCCCTGTCGAGGCTGTCAGAACTGTTGATGAGCAGGGCATTCTTCTGCATCGGGCGACCAGAGCCCGCGAAATATTCCTTGCAAGTAAAGTATTTAACAGGTGGGCAGATCGGACTGCCAGTAGGCTTGAGCGGGACGCTGTCGCGAGGAGGCATATGATACGATTTCGCCTCTTTCAAGGCTGGAGGCAAGCGCCAAGCTCCAGGATGCTCATCATCGATAATATGCGAGCCGCTACTGCGGTGCAGAAGTTACAGCGCGCTGTCGCCTATCAAGATATGCAGTTGGGTGTGGCTGCATCGAGCATCGCTTGGTCCTACAAGACTACCCTGGCCACGCGGGTTCTGGAACTTTGGGCTTGCCAAGTTGTGCGTGATATCTTTCGCCGGAAGAGTAAAAAGCGGACAAATCTAAAAGCTGTCGCTCGTTGGGCGTCTCATGCAGATGGGGATCTCAAGCCATCACGCCTGGTTGCATCACTTTCTGTTCATTGCAGGCAGCTCAAAATCATACACATATGGAGCTGGCAAGCCCAAAAAGAAAACCGCCTGTTTGCGGCAGGTCAGCATCTGTGGAATACCAAGCTTTCGCTTTGTTACCTTGATCATTGGCAGGGTCAGATTGAGGTCAAGCGGCGAAGCCAGGTCTGCCGACAGTTTCTCGGCATCGAGCAGGCTGGAATCATACTAAAACGCTGGAACGTACAGGCAAGCGTACAAGCGTTCCGTCGCAGATGTGAATACCGATCCGCGATAAAGGTATCCAAACTGTGGACGGAGAATGCTAGGAGAGATAGCGTGGCCTTCAGCACAGCTTGGAATTATTATCAATGGATGAAGATAAATGGGGTTTTTGACCAGGTAAAACACATCGGCACGGTGCACTCACACCTCGCACGTCTGCAGCGTCGTGCCTCCTTGTATATCCGTTCGAGTCACCTACTGGACGTATTCGAAGTAGCTATTAGGCGGCAGCAAGAAAGGGTAAAGAGCATCGTGCGGCGGTATCTCATGATGAGATATACTCAGGCCTCATCAAGAAGAAAAAAAAGGAACTTCTATGGCGCGCTGGATCGTTGGAGTACAGCAACGACGAACTCGAGGAAAGGGGTGTTCGCTGCGACGAGCTGCATCGCAAGAAGACGAATCGCTCAATGCAGCGAGGCTGTTGGAGCCTGGAGAAAAAGGGCTGCCGGTGGGCAACAACTTCAAACCTGGGCCGAAGAACACACCCAAGCAGTATGGATAAAAGTATGGAGGAAATGCTCCATGATGCAGAGAATTCGCGAGGCCGACGCTTGGAGGTTACGAGTGTCTGAACAGCAGCATGACTGCCTCAAGCTGTGGTCCAAAGCAACACTACAACGGAGTGGGCAGGCACATACGGCGACGATGGTTCATCAAAAGCATGGTCGAGAGAGCCGAACACGCATACTGCAGCGATGGAGGCAAACGTTGAGCAGGTCTACGAAAGCCAGACCCGAACATGGCCCGGCATTTGCAGCACGTTCTGGTCCATTTAGTCGTAGGAGTTGGAGGTCAATTCCAGTCCGGCTCTCCTCCTCCATCCACATTCAACAAGACCATCCAAACAGCGCGATGGAGACGCCGACGCGTTGGACAGGGCGGCCCTTGTCTATGGCAAATATCGATGTTCCATCAAGGCGTATGATCACTGTGCAAGGAGCAGACGATGACTCGGTCGCCACATCGAGCACCGCCGGGGATGCACCCTTGTGGGAACGGTCTTCAAAGGGAATCACGAACGCTATTTCTATTTCTACTGTCCCATTGCCATCGACAACACCACGTGCACCGGTGCCGCCACATCTGGAACTGGTCGAGCGAGCCTCGAACTCGGAACTCGAAATCGGGGAGTTCAGCCACCGCATGTCGATACAACCCGGCCATATCCAGCATGTGCCTGCTTTTAAAGGCTCGTACCGGACCCCGCAAATCACAGGTTCCATGAAAAACAGGAGATGACAAGACGCTAACTCATACCACAACACTCTTTGAGCATGTCCACGTTGCCTCGAAATGCGCCTGGAACATCGGCTTTCTGTCATGAGATGATGAAGTAGTGGGGGTGTTGAAACCCAGAACCTTGCTTGTAAAACTTGACAAACATCTAGTGATTCTTTTTTCGCCTGCTATGAGAGAAGATAGCAGGCTTGTTGGCAAAAGTCGAAGCATGGAAATGGCATGCCTTTTATGGCCGACTTCAGGATACTGACCCTGGTGAAGGATCAAGAAAAATAGAGATACATTCTTCATTGCAGCCAACACAGAATCTATTAATTTATAGCTAGATGTTTGAACGGCTCATAATGTCTGGCAACATACTCTGTTTATTTGTGGCTTGTAGTGAGTTCCTCACAAGTGGAAATGGGAGCTCCTGATTGATCAATTCTCCATTACCCAGATACCTAATATTCCTCAGCTACAGTACAGTAGTCAGCAGCGCTCGGGAAGCTATTAGTATCCTGGCCTTACACTGCTTCTTATATTACCTGACACAAATCAAATATGCTCACCGCGTCGTATATATTTATATGAAATCTTAGAACTATTAAGATAAAACATATGCAAGAACGTTGGATATATGTATGAATAATTCCCCCCTCGAAAATAAAAAAGAAAAAGAAGTTTAAAGTACAAAATTGTTTGTTTAAGTATATTACAAATATTTATATTTTTACTTTTACTTCTACTGGAAATAAAATGAAATACTTAAATATTACACTAGAGTTAAGATAATATTTATATACTCTTTTATTCTTTTTTAAAAAAGGAGTACTACTTGTATGCTCGATTATTTTATTAGTTTTCTGCAAGAAACTCGGAATTAGTACGGAGTACATAATATACAGTACTATTGGCTGGTGAATTTTTCGTCACAGATACATACTTTTAAGTACAAGTTACTACGGAGTACATGTACATGTAAGTATGGAGTACTCCGTACTCCGTACAGAACAACGTATAATAATTAGTTGCCTGATTACGGAGTAGTTGCCTAGCATTGGAGAACTAAGTAACTAGCATCCCTGAACATGTACTTACTCGTTGACCTCTGAACAGGTCTGGCAAGAAACGAAAATCTCCAAAACCAGTCCTAGTCAGTGCGTTTCTCTTCTAAACATCACAACGACTGCGCACATCACCTGTCATTAGTTGCCAGAACAACGCAGCACTATGGGTATTCCGGCCGCCTTCCGCTGGCTCTCCAGCAAATACCCCAAAATCATATCCCCAGTGATTGAGGAGAGACCGATCACCATGGATGACGGAACCACTATCCCTGTTGATGCTTCGAAACGGAATCCCAACGGGGAGGAGTTTGACAATCTCTATCTCGACATGAACGGCATTGTTCATCCCTGCTCCCACCCAGAGGACAGACCTGCGCCAAAGGATGAGGAAGAAATGATGCTCGAGGTGTTTAAATACACAGACCGCGTTGTAAACATGGTGCGCCCCCGTAAACTGCTCATGATCGCCGTCGGTAGGCTCCATTCCTCTCCCATAGTCATCTCCCCCTCCTGGCATTACCATCCTGCTAAAATCTTGTCGAACAGATGGTGTTGCGCCACGTGCCAAAATGAACCAGCAACGATCGAGGCGGTTTCGGTCGGCCCAAGAAGCCAAAGAGAAAGAACTGGATAAGCAAGAGCTCCTGAAACTTGTCAAGCAACAAAATGGAGGCATCTTGCCACCTGAGCATGCCGGAGTGGTCTCTAAAAAAGCGTTTGACACAAACTCGATCACGCCAGGTACACCATTTATGGATATACTGGCATCTAGCTTGAGGTATTGGTGCCAGTACAAACTTAATACTGATCCGGCTTGGGGCAAGCTTAAAGTTATCATATCCGATGCAACCGTTCCCGGCGAAGGTGAACACAAGATCATGTCTTATATTCGATCACAACGTGCCTCCACCGAACACGACCCGAACACGAGCCATGTGATCTACGGGCTAGATGCGGATCTTATAATGCTCGGTCTTGCGACTCATGAACCTTTCTTCAGAGTATTGCGTGAAGACGTCTTTTTTCAAGACAGCAAGGCAAGAACTTGCCGGCTTTGCGGACAGAAGGGTCATGAGGCGCGAAACTGCCGTGGTGAGGCCAAAGAGAAGACTGGAGAATTTGACGAGAAAGAAACCGATTCATCGCCGCTCAAGCCTTTCATTTGGCTTCACGTTTCAGTGCTCCGGGAGTATCTGGCCGCCGAGTTGGCAGTTCCTGGCTTGCCATTCCGCTTTGATCTGGAGCGTGCCATTGATGACTGGGTCTTCATGTGCTGCTTCGTTGGAAATGATTTCCTTCCTCACTTACCTGCCCTCGAAATCCGTGAGCACGGCATAGAAACATTAATGACGATATGGCGTGACAATCTCCCATCCATGGGTGGATACGTCACGAAGGACGGGCATATCAATTGGAACAGAGCGCAGTGCATATTAGATGGCCTTGGGAAGAAAGAAGATGCGATATTCAAACGCAGGAAAGAACAGGAGGATCGCCGCGAGGCCAACGCTAAACGACGGAAGTTGCAAGCTGGCGGGGGCAATGACAGAGCAAGACACGCAGAATCGGGAGCTGCACCGCGAAAGGACGGACATCATAACCCAGCGCATGGCCTACATCTGCATCCGATTGCTCAGTTTCCGAAGGAGACGCCTTCAGCCATTACCTATGAGATGGTAGTTAACCGAGGCGGAATTCAGGACACAAACATTGCCAACAAAAGCGCAGCAAGCGTCCTCAAGGACAAGTTGCGCGGCGGGACGTCGGCTACTGAAGCCGAAGGTTCGGACACGGTCAGTTCGCAATCTCCACCGTTGAAACGCAAGGCGTCCGATTTGGAAGATGCGGCTCGGGCTTCCGGGGTCGCGTCCACGACGGCGTCTCATGCTGCAACGACAGCAGAAGGTCCCGTTGATACGGTTCGGCTGTGGGAAGATGGCTACGCAGATCGTTATTACCAACAGAAATTCCACGCAGACCCAAGCGATACCGGCTTTCGGCGTAATGTCGCACGCGCGTATGCCGAAGGACTGGCATGGGTCTTGATGTACTACTTCCAGGGATGTCCATCCTGGGACTGGTACTACCCCTACCACTACGCACCGTTTGCCGCAGATTTTCAAGATCTCGCGACAATGGACGTGACGTTCAGCAAGGGGTACGTTTCAAAACCGTTTGAGCAGCTGATGAGCGTCTTGCCCGCTGCATCCCGTCATGCGCTTCCTGATGTCTTCCATGACCTTATGACAAACGAGGACAGCACAATCATTGATTTCTACCCGGAGGAATTCGAAATTGACCTGAACGGAAAGAAGATGGCTTGGCAAGGTGTGGCCCTATTGCCATTTATAGACATGCCCCGGTTGCTCGCTGCCGTCCAGCAAAAATATCCGCTGCTAAGTCCAGAAGACGCCGCGCGAAACGGTGTTGGGCGAGATGTCCTCATCTTTTCTGACAACCATGAGGGTCTCTATGACGAAATCTTAACTAAGTTTTACTCAAAACGTCAAGGCGCGTCAAGATTCAAGCTGGACCCCAAGATCAGCGACGGGCTGTCTGGGAAGGTGGAGAAGTTGAGTGAATATGTCCCTCATGGAACATTGCATTACCCCCTGGACAGCCACGCAATGCCAGATTTGGACTATGATCGTTCCGTCAGGTAAGTGTTATGCTGCAATTCTCTGAACATTGCCGTTTGACACGTCGGTTAATCTTTTGACGATTAGTGTCTATTATGACTTTCCTCACACAACACATTCCCACAAGTCCATGCTGCTTCGGGGAGCGAAGCCAGCCGCTCCAATTTTGACGAAGAGTGATATCGAAGTGATTCGGGGACAGTCTAGTCGGGCAGGTCGGAGTTATGGCGGGGCTCGCTTCGATAATACACATCGGCGCCGGGATCCAACCCACCATCAGCGTGGCACAAGTAGCCTTGGGCGGGGCGGTCTACCTCCCGGAGCAGGCAATTTTCACATGGGGATGCCACCTCCAGCTCCACGACAGTTTGATCGGGGTAACTTCTAGCTCATCCATTTGGGAACATTACTCACACGCCTGGGCCTCGGGCTATTCTGAGTAGAGGGAGGTGAAGTCTGTTGAAAATAAACGACGTTGTAAAGAGCTAGCTTATATCATAATGGTAGGAAAGTAGACATGTCATATTCTATTTCTGCAGAACGCGATTCGTATTCGGGTCCCCGCCGAACATGTCAAGTCACTGGGTTATTCCTCATCTTATTCTAAGTACTTAGTGCCTTGACTCTCAGATAATGAGTATTACGAAAGTATCCAAAATACTCCCGCTAGGACCCGCAGAGCACTGAGAGTTTCCCTAAGAAACCTCAGGGGATCTCCAGGGGATCCCTAGTAAACAGCATAGGGGAAGCTACGGATATATCCTAGGGAAAATCGATTGGAAACTATAGAGATACCTCTAAGGCGGAGGGAGCTTCTGGGAATTATAAGACCTACAAGGGACCCCTATGGAGATATAAGGAAAAGAATAGGGAATACAAAGGTATGTATATTGATTAGACGTTGCGAATTACTCGCCCGTCTACTTAAAATACTAACTGAGCCTTAATTAGCAGTGGATAATACTTAGTTAGTATCTATTATCCAGCCTGATCCGCCTGTGCCCGCATTAAAATAATTTTAATAATGTTACGGACTGACCCCAGTAGGGCATAAGCAGTGGCTATGCTACCAGCCGTTGCGCTATGCGGCGCCCCCTTATTACATCCAGCAAAAGGAGGAGGCCCTTATTGCATCCAGCAAAAGGGTACGTATTGACAAAGAAACCCGATGCTTTGTTAATTAGCTACGCTTATAAGGGCTGTTGTTGCTCTTCTTAACCACTGTACTGGCCGTTGCTGCGCTTCTTAACCGCTGTACTTGGGCAAAGCCCAAGACTATAACATAGCTCCCTCCTTTCGGAGCCCTTCCTTATAAGCCGTATCCCCCTAGGCGTTCTACTTTACGCCTATAAGCCCGAGTCCTACACCTATAGTCTTGGCACTACGCCTTATGCTCTTTTTGCTGCGCTGCCTCATATATGGTTCGAACTCGTGACCTTGGGTAAGCTTTGTCAATTGTAACGGACTGACCCCAGTAGGGCATAAGCAGTGGCTATGCTACTAGCCGTTGCGCCATGCGGCGCCCCCTTATTGCATCCAGCAAATGGGTACGTATTGATAAAGTATTAGCTTTGTCAATTAGCCACGCTTATAAGGGCCGTTGCTGCTCTTCTTAACCATTGTACTTGGGCAAAACCCAAAACTATAACAAATAGCATTCAAACTTGTCTTATTACCTAGTCCACTAATCCGATTGCAGTATATAATAAGAGTATATAACCGTAATTAATATAAGTTTAATAGTAAGACAATTAGAATATGAAAGAAGATATGTTATTTATAACCTGCATCGACACTTAAATAATACTTATATTATGAAAGAAAGGGCTTTTTAATCCTTGAAAAACGCGTTATTATTAACTTATGTTTTTGGGGTATGTTAAAAACAAAGTTCTGTTATTGCAATATTTTGCTCTGGCAGTATTTAATGTGCATAGAAAAATACCTCCCCCCTATATATAGATATCCCCTGCTTTTAATATCTCTAGATGTTACGGAGTTGCTAGGCGACTGCTCTAGGACTCTTAATAATGTTTATTAAAAGACTTAAAGGATAGGAAAACTACTTAGCAACTAGGGCTTTTAGTTGTATGCGTTCCTCCTAGTAGGTCCTTTAGTTCCCTCCGTTCTCCTATATCGGGCTAAGCCTAATACTATAATATACCGTCTCGCTTTACCCGTTTAAAGTAAAGTCTAGCTATAGCCATAGCTAACCTACCCTTCCCTAGGCTGGCCTCCTAATCTATAGCTCCCCCTAAAATATTTTTTTTTTTTCGGGTATTCGTTAGGTACTAAGTGCGCGTAGCCTCCTTCCTGTATTGTCCCCTATTAGGAGCTTACTGGTTGCCCGGAGCGACTAACTCTACCCTACCTTAGCCCCTCCCTAGGTATTTACTGGGTGCCTAAGGTAACTAACTCTACCCTGCTTTGTCCCCTCCTCGGGTGTTCCTCGGGTACCTAAGGCGCCTAGCGTTACCTTGCTTTTCCCCCTTACTACTCCCTTTATATTACCCTTTCCGTTCCCTTCCTATTATACTTTATTGTTCCTCTTTCCTTTAACTATTGTACCTACTTGTTTTTTAGCTTCTTACCGTACGATTTATTATTAACTCCTTTACTGCCTCCTATTGTACTTACTCCTTTATTGCTATTATTCCTCCCTCGTAAGGTAGGTTACTGCTTCCTCGTTAGGGCCGTTCCGTATATCCTTCGGGCCGTTAGCTAACTAGCTAGTAATAATAGGAACTATTAATCCTACTCTTACTGCTATTGCTCCTCCCTTATGGAGGACTTATTTACCTTTCCGTTACTGCTATTACTACTATTATATCTACTGCTGTAAGTACTCCCCCTCCCCCCCCCGGATGCGGTTCGGGCTTGCGTTACGGCTATTATACCAATAAGTCGGACCGTTACTGTACTTTAGGCGAATACTTAGTAGAGGGTAATTCCTCCGATAAGGAGTTTGTACCTCCGGAGGAGGTATACGGGATATACCTCCTTTGCGTTAATTACCTCGTTACTAGCGGCTGTAACGACTGCGTACTAGGCCGTAGTGCTAGTTGCCGTACGTATATGCGTGCATATACTAAATGCATTTAGGTACTGTATTTGTTTGCTGCGCACCCTTAGCTATATTGCGCCCTATGCGACCTTTGTACTTATGCCTAGCGCAACGTCTATATCCTAGTCGAGGCCCGCCCTAAGGTTAGAACTATACCGGGCGCTTGCGCCGTCCTCTTGCCCGAATTTCTAGCCCTGGGCCGGGTTTAGGCTTATACCCTAGCCCTAGCCGAGATAGAGCCCGCCCCTATACGCCCTGCCTATACCCTTGCCCTTATACCGGGTATTATCTTCCCCCCTACTGCTGCTAACGATAATAACCCAAACTGCGCCCTCATCCTTACCGCTAACGCCTTAACCCCGACTCGGGCTAGTAGCCGTTCCGGTAGCGTACCGAGCGCGCAGCTTAGCGTATTCGCTTAGGGCATAGCCCGGGCCCTAACGGGTATCTAGAGTAACGTATACAGTCTTACCTACTATTAGTAAGCGCAGGAGAGCATTAGTACTAAGTTAATAGCTACCTTAGCCGAGATGCGCTATAATATCTACAAGTTACGTAAGTCTTATGCAGATAGTTCCCCCTTATTGTACCGTCCCGCCCCCTCTACTCCCTATATTACCCGTAATAGTAGTAGGTTGCACCCGTCCCGCATAGGTAATATAACTCTATTACGCCGCCCCGTTGCCTCCGCCCCTTATATTACCTAAGTCGCCTAGCGCCTCCGTTTTATACCCCCGCCCCCGCCCCCCTTAATAATATCCTGCCCCCGCCTAAGTACTATAACGGATAGTTTTAAGACCCTCCCTAAGGAGGATACTAAGGAGAATAAAAGTAAGGAGGATACAAAGACCGATAAGTCTAAGTAGTACGGCTAGCGTATATCCGTAGTAGTAGTATTAGGTCGGGCCCTTATCGGGGGCGCTCTAGGGCTAATTTTTTCCTTTAGTATAGTTAAAATTTTATATTTTGTTTTACGGCTTACCTACGCTCTACTGTTTGTATAGGAATCTCCCTATTATTATATAAATTCCTCTAGGGCTTCCGTTTATACTAAAGCCTCTATTAGTTCCTAGGTTAGTTATTTATAACCTAGCTATTTTATAAGGGTATTGCATTATCCCCCTTGGCCTTAGGCCCCCCTTATTGTAAGGATGCATTTAACTTAGTATTCCTCTTATAAGGTACCGTTCTTATCTTAGACTAATAGTAGGCCTAGCTCTAAATCCTATACTACCTAACTAGGGAAGGGGTTATTTACTGCCCTTTCGATAAGGTCTATATAGAAGGTAGGGTATAAGCCCTAAGGAATATTTAGTATTACTATAAGTAGTATTAGTACTACTAGTATTGTAAACTTAGAAGCTACTTAGTCTAGCTTTCTATATAGCCTATTAGTTTTAATATATTTAAGGCTAAGCTAGACCTTATTACCTACTTAGAACTTTTCTACTAAGCGACCTAAAGCTACTATTAACTTATATAAGCGTTATTGTATAAAGGTAATAGCTACTTATATAATTTTTGTTCCTTCCCTTAGGTATTATAGGAAAGTAATAGCCCTCCCTTTTAATATTATTACGCTTACCTAGTTATCCTCTACCCTAGGTATTATACCGATTTTATAGCCTAATAATAGCTTGTTTAGGCTAACTCCTATAACTAAAGACTCCCTATTATTTAGGGCAAGCTAGTAGGCAGTTAGGTAGGCCGGTTAGTCGAATTACTTAAATAAGATTAGGATCCGTAGGGTAGCTTAAATTTCCTAATTTACCCTCTTAGTACCCCTATCCGTCTAGGGGTAGTATAACGTTAATAAGAGTTATTTCGTACCAATAAGGGAGTATAGGGATATCTAGAACTTACTAAGTTAGTTTAATCCCCGACTTATTATAATTTGGGTAGGAAAACCCCTAAATTGCTACTAATAGGTCTAAAACCGTTCTATATAGGCCTTTGTACTTATTGTAGTTATTACCTTTAGTTAAATAAATTTAGAGAGGCGGTCTGTAATAACTATTAAGAATTAGGGGTCCTTATTATTTTATACTAGTAGGTCGGTTATAAAGTTAATTAATATTTGCTTCTAATAACGGTCTAGCGGGGGGATTAGTTATAGGAGTTCCTATTTCTATAAACGGCTCTTATAGCTTTAGTAGTAGTAGTAATTCCAAATATACTATACTACGTCTTGCAATATACTATTCTAGTAGAAGTCCCGCTAAAGTACCCGGAATGTTCCGTTTCGACTTAGGTAGCCCGATATAGGTAATTTGTATACCTATTGTATTATTTATATTATTAGTAGTTCCTAGGCTAGTAACTATAGGTATCCCCTATAGTATATTACGCTATAGGTACTAATAGTATAATTAGCTATTTATTCTTTTATCTTTACTTCTACTAGGAATTTCTATATGCCTATTGTAACTGCTTATTGTTAGGCTTTATATATTGTATTATTTTATAACGCCTAGTCCTATAATTCCTATAGGTAGGGTTTTAGGAAGAGTAGTTAGCCGGCTAGTATATTCTGTAAAAATAGCGTCTCCTTTCCTATTTATCCTTATACTGCTAGAAGCAGTTAGGATATATTAATAGCTCCTTGTCCCCCTTCTATCTCTAGACAGGCCCGGTCCGCCCTTATATTTATAGCTATTGTATCTTAGGCGCTTAGTACTTTATAGCTAGCCCGGGCCTAGTCTATCCCTATATTTACCCGATTTATTCCCGTATTTATAATTGCTATATCCTGGATGTCCTGGGCGTTAGGACCTTCTTGCGCGGGTTAGCTTTTGGGCGCCTCCTATAGTATAGAGATTAATACTGGCCGAAGTATTTATCCTAGGCGTAGTGCGTCCTCCTTGTCCTATTCCTAATACAAAAGTATATCCGGCTATTGTACTTATAAGCTTAGTTTATACTGTTAAAATACTAGGATTTATACTAGTAAGACTACCCAAATAGGATACTATCCTATTATTGCTACTACCAGTAGCAACTGCCAGAAGTACTACTACTGGCAGATATACTATACTATACTGAGAGTATAAGTAAGTATACAGAGCTGACTAATAGTATACAACATACTATTTCTCTAAACTATTTGTTAGAGATACTTACCTAATTAGGTATAGTACAGAATGCTCTAGAACATTCTAGAATATTCTAGAATATTCCATACCCTACTTATGGAATGTACTGGAACCTCTTGGAATAAGCCGAAATATTACTTACCCTACTTATGGAATAAGCTAGAACTTCTTGGAATAAGCCGGAATGTTACTTACCCTACTTATAGAACAAGCTGGAACAGTCTTTACTACACTTCTACACCTATATAAGGCAGTAGCCATTCCCTTAGAATAGTTTCTCCTTTTTGAAATATAATCGCATTCGTTTGTATAATTCGGTACTACCAATTATGCACTCTTGCCCAGTTACTAACTGGCACCCCTTATGCTGTTACTAACAGCTTGATTAATTCCCTGGTCCGTGCAATATACTTCCACTACCCCTCCTCTTGCGCATGCAAATTGCAAGAGGTTATAAGCCCGGAAGGACTACAATCAATCCTCCGGAATTAATCTATGCGACTTACTAAGTCGCCTACCAGTACTACTAGTAAATCGTCCGGATCGATCTCTGTAACTTACTAAGTTACCTACTAGTACTACTAGTAACGATTGATCGAATCCTGTAACTTACTAAGTTACCTACCATACTACTGGTAATCCCTGGTTACCAAACGGCTCCCCCAACTACTAGTACTACTAGTACGTTATCTACTAGTACTACTGGTAATCCCTGGTCACCAAACGGCTCCCCCAACGGCTAGTACTACTAGTACGTTATCTACCAGTACTACTGGTAACTGTTAGTTATCTAACTACAGCTTCAACTCCTACTAGTACTACTAGTAGAAGACCTATTGCTAGTACTACTAGCTAGGTAGGTAAGGCAAAATCGGAATCTAGTTACTAACTAGAAAATGGATCCCACCAATCAAGGTCAGGGAACTAACCTGTCGGAAATCGAAAAACGTCTACTGGTACAGTAAACGCAAATCGATAAACTTTTACGACAACATACTCAATCTATGCAATAACTTAATACTGTTGTTCTATAGATATAAGATCGACTAAATACAATCGAGTCAACTCTTAGCAATCTCAGTAATAGTACTACTATTACAAAGACAGAGGATTCTAACTCCAGCTATAAGTTAAATAAAAAAGTCTACCAATTCCCGGAATACGCAAAACTCAAAGGCACCGAGAATTACAAGCTATAGGAGCAATCCCTATTAATTCAACTTTAAGCCCTAGACCTAGAAAGTTTTCTGGATAAACCTTCAATTGCATCCAACTTCTCAAGCAGAAATCAGGCCCGTTTGCTTATACTATTACGGGACAGCTATACGGAAGAAACCTTAGTATCTATTGCATAGATCAAAAACCCAACTAAGGTTTTCCTGTTATTGAAAAAACAATACTCCGAAGGTTACGAAGCCAAACGCTCTAACCTATACGACGCTTACTATACCCTTACATTTAAGGGGTACAAAGGAACACTCGAGGCATTTAATGCTAAATTTAACAGTCGACTTATTAGGCTACAACTAGCCGGAGTAACAATCGATCTACTGGATTAAGCTAACCGATACCTTGCAACAGTTAAGCCTGTTTTTCCACAATGGGTTGCTATGCAACGCAATACTATTTAGTCTTCCCGAGCCTTAGGACTTAAAATAGATACCCTAGGTCTACAATACCTTATGGTTAACCTTCTGGAAGAAAATCGAAACTCCAGTACTACTAGATCGAATACATTCAGCCATAAGGTATCCCAAGTACCTAAGAAAAAGAAGAAAGGGAAATTTAATAAAAAGAAATCTAACCAGTCGAGCCAAACTGATAAAAAGAAATCCAACCAATCGACCAACCAACCAAAGGATACTACTAGTTTCCTAGTTAGTAACTACAGTCTAGCCGCTAGCTGTATGGATTTATCTTATTCCTACCAGGAATCAGATACCGATTCTAACTGTACAGAAGAATTGGAAATATTACCTAACTTAGGTAATATTGGTACACTATACAACGTTACTAACGCTAATATATACTATATAGGCCTACTCTACGATACTGGCTCAACCTACCATTTGGTAAATAATCGGTCTAAGTTTACAACCTTCCGACCAATTACAAAATCCCAGGTACAACCAATTACAACTGGAGGTGGCCCAATCTACCCTAGTGGAATTGGAAATGCAGAATTTACGGTATTAATTAATACCGATCCACCAACCTATAGTACTCTTGTACTACAAGATGCACTATATATTCCGAAAATGGAAGTTAATATTATTAGTGGAATCCGCTACTACGGATTAGGGGGAACACTTATTAAGGAATCCCTATATAACTCGAACCGACAAGTATATGGCCTACTCGACTTCCAGAGGCACGGCTTCTTCTTACAACAAGAAGGCCAAGATACGCCCTATCTAAGCAAATCAGACTTAGCCCACTTTAGCTACTATAGTAGCTACGGAATAACAGTGGAAATTCCTTTGCAATTACCTTCCTGGGCCAACGAGGCAGAAGACTGGACGGTACCTAGATCGGTGCCTAGTCCGGCACCTAGATCGGTGCCTAGTCCGGCACCTAGATCGGTGCCTAGTCCGGTGCCTAGATCTACACCTAGGTCGGTACCTAGTTAAGTACCTATACCAGGACTAGATCCTAGCCCAACTACTAGTTCGGTTGGATCAAGGGACCTTACTAAGGTTACCCTATACAAAGACCCTATAGAGGACCCAATCCCTATAGAGGCAACAGACCTACTGGCAGTCCCCACTGCTAGTACCGAGGAACAGGCCATTCCGACTACTAGTTCGGAATCCAGCAACCAGTCTTACTAAAGACTATTGCAACAAGCAGGCATCTAGCACATCCGATTAGGATATATTAGTCTGCCACTTTTGAAAAAGACTAGTAAAATTACTAGCGGGCTGCCTAACTTCTCGTCTATTAAGGCTACCGATTTTCAATGCCTTGCTTGCATACGGGCAAAATCTACCAAACGACAGTCAAACGATCCAATCGAGGATCCAGACTGTGTACTTAATTCTATCGAAGGGGATACATTCGGGATTAAACCTATATCCTACGACCGAAAATCCATTGGACTAATACTTATCGATCGAAAATCCCGATTCCGTTGGGTATACATCTTACCTAATAAGGAAGGACTAACTATTCTCTAGGCTATAAAGAACTTCTTTTAAAGCCTAAAAACACACTATAGCCGTTACCCAAAAAGGCTATTTTACAATAGAGGACCTAAAATCAACATATTGCTTTAGGACTGGTTGGGTACCAAAGGAATACTATTCGATACGTCTTACCCATACACCCCCGAACAAAACGGACTTGCCGAACGGTCTATACGAGTTATTCCGGACCGACTACGCGCAACAATAATCTAGGCCGGCCTCCCACTTTTCCTCTAGTCTGCTATACTTCCTGCTATAGTTAACCTAGTTAACTATACTGCAATTACCAACAGGGATTTAAGCCCCTACCAATTGCTCAAGCAGGAATTACAAGGGCTAAAAACACCACTAAACCTTATAGCCTATAAGGCTATTGGTGCCCACTGCAAAGTCCTAATCCCACACCAGAAACGGATTCAAAGTGCTAAATTAGCACAACGTACAGAACCAGCAAGGCTACTAGCAACGCTAGGTTCAAAAACATACCTTGTGTATATACCTTCTAGGAGGGCAGTTACAAAAACCACTTTCCTGAAAATCCTAGAAGGTATAGGCCCTATCTCCCAAGGACTTCAACAACTACTAAGTCCTAGTCTTCAAGAACTAAAGTCAGAGGGGGAAATTAAGATAGAAGACTATATCTCGCAAAATACCTCTAGTCCCCTAACACCTAGGGAGACAGAGGGGGCCAACGGACCTACTAGTCCTACTAGGACTAGTAGACCTACTAGTCCTACTAGGACCAGTAGGTTACAAGGAACCAACGGACCTACTAGTCCTACTAGGACTAGTAGACCTACTAGTCCTACTAGGACCAGTAGGTTGCAAGGAGCCAACGGACCAACTAGTCCTACTAGGACTAGTACAATAGAGGGGGTCCTAGCCCAGCCAATAGAGGATCTACCAGATACCTCTCTTCCAAATGCACTAGAACCAGAAGACAACCCTAACCCAATGGATCTTAACCTAGCGTATTGGATCCAGGACCTATACTACCAAGCTAAGGCCAAGCAACTACTAAATAGTAGCGAGCCTACTAGCTGGAAACAGGTACTTAAGTCAGATAACAAAGACCAGTGGATAAGTGCTATATTCTCGGAATTCCAGCAGCTTATCCAGGCAGGGGTATTCTATTTTATCCCCCTTCAAGAAATACCAACTGGCAGACGACTTCTGAAAAGCCGACTTATACTATAAGTCAAAAAGGACCAGCAGAATAACCCCATCAAATTCAAGGCACGACTAGTAGCTAAGGGATTTATACAAATTAAAGGCCTCGATTACCTAGAGACTTTTGCAACTACTAGTATTCCACCTACCTAGAGGATACTACTAGCCCTAGCTGCCCAGAACAACTAGTACGTCGAACAGATTGACTTTATTGGTGCTTTCCTAAACAGTAAGCTACCTAAAGTCAATTATCTTAAAATCCCTGAGGGACTGGAAGCGTTTATTAGTCTTAATAAGACTAATAATTTAGCTAAGCTACTAGCTAAGCTAGGCTACAATCCGGCAGTCAAACAAGGCATCCTTTTAAAAAAGGCACTCTACGGCTTAAAACAAGGACCTAGAGAATAGCAGGAGGCACTTACCAAACTGCTACAACAATACGGATACAGCCCCCTTGTATCTGATCCGGCTATCTACTATAACAGTACTACTAGTACTTACATAGTTAGCTATATCGACGACTGCCTACTTATTGGACCAAACCTTACATATATTAACAAGTTAAAGCAACAACTACATAAGGTTTACCCAATCGAAGACCGCGGACAGGCCGCCTTCTTCCTAGGCGTACAAATCAGTCGAACAACTAAGGGTATTACCCTTAGCCAAAAAGGGTATATTAAGGAAGCCCTATCCCGATTTGGGTTAAAGGAGTCCAAGGCAGTAGCAATACCGCTACAGCCAGGAGTACTTAAGCAGGCTACTACAACACCTCTTACTCCCTTGTCCGCAACCGACCAACTAGTATACCAATAGATAGTAGGGACTCTAATGTACCTTATGCTACTGACCCGACCAGATATAGCCTTTGCAATCCAATGGCTATCCCGGTATATGCATCAGGCTACTAGTCTGCAGCTATTAGCCGGCAAGAACCTCCTTCGATATCTAAAAGGAACTACAGACCTAGCTATATACTATTGGTCTAAGTCAACAACACCCAATCTATTAGGATATTCCGACAGCGACTTTGCAGGTGACTTGGATTCTTCTAAGTCTACCTATAGGTACCTCTTTACTCTAGCCGGTAGACCAATCTGCTGGAAATCAAAAAGGGCTAGTACTATTGCTTTTTCTACTATAGAGGCAGAATCGGATGCCCTACTAAAAGCAATTCGGGAACTTAAATGGCTAGACGGTCTATTTACAGAAATCGACAAAGGCCTTAAAAAACCTATCCCACTTTTATGCAATAACAACGGATCTATCTCTAACGCCAACAATCCCAATCAGTATAACCGAACAAAGCATACACTGCTAAAGTTCCGGTATATTCGGCAAGAAGCAACCAATGGACTAGCTAAAATTAGTTACCTGAACACTAAGTCTATGCCTGCCGATGGTCTTACTAAGGCCCTTACCGCTAATCTCTTCCAACGCTACCTTGGCCTACTAGGTCTCCAAGGGATCCCTATTTAGCAGTAGTCATACTAGCTAAATAGAGGGGGTGTTAAAATACTAGGATTTATACTAGTAAGACTACCTAAATAGAATACTATCCTATTATTGCTACTACCAGTAGTAACTGCTAGAAGTACTACTGCTAGTAGATATACTATACTATACTGAGAGTATAAGTAAGTATACAGAGCTAACTAATAGTATACAATATACTATTTCTCTAAACTATTTGTTAGAGATACTTGCCTAATTAGGTATAGTACAGAATGCTCTAGAACATTCTAGAATATTCTAGAATATTCCATACCCTACTTATGGAATGTACTGGAACCTCTTGGAATAAGCCGAAATGTTACTTACCCTACTTATGGAATAAGCTGGAACTTCTTGGAATAAGCCGGAATGTTACTTACCCTACTTATGGAACAAGCTGGAATAGTCTTTACTGTACTTCTACACCTATATAAGGCAGTAGCTATTCCCTTAGAATAGTTTCTCCTTTTTAAAATATAATCGCATTCGTTTGTATAATTCGGTACTACTAATTATGCACTCTTGCCTAGTTACTAACTGGCACCCCTTATGCTGTTACTAACAGCTTGATTGATTCCCTAGTCCGTGCAATATACTTCCACTACCCCTCCTCTTGCGCACGCAAATTGCAAGATATACTATAGTAAGTAATTAAAGTTTGTAAGGACTTCCGCTTACTATACCTATTGTTTCGATATTTCTTGCAGTTTAATAAAGTATTTAAGGTTTTTATAGTCCGTTAGAATAGTAAATAGTTCCGCAATACCTTATAGGTTTACTAACTATACCTTAAGGTAGTTAATAACTACTAGGAGTTCCTTATTATAGATTGTATAATTCCTTTCTGCTAGAGTAAGTTTGGCTAAGTAGTAGGCTATTAGTTATAGGACCCCCTTACTATCGATTTGCAAGAGGTATCCGCTTAGTACTTTACCTAAGTAATTAGTCTTAATAAGAGTCTTTCTGTTTAGGTCCTATTGTACTAGGATTGGGTATAACGAAAAGGCCCGCTTAAGGGATTAAAAGGCTGTATTTTCTTTAGGTCCCTAGCGAAATAGTATACCCCTCCCTATAAGGGCTATAAGTAGTTCCGTAAGGCTTATAAAATTGGGAATAAATTTATAATAGAAGTTTATAAAACCTAGGAAGCTCCTAATCCCCCTTACCTTAGTAGGTAGTTACTATTCTTAAATTGCAGTAATTTTCGCTAGGTTGGGCCTAACCTTAATGCCTGCTTGGATAATAAACCTAAGGTATTTAACTTCTATTATTATAAATACGTACTTATTGAGATTTAGGTATAGACCGGCTACCTAAAGCCGCTTAAGGATTTCCCTAACCTTAGTAAGGTAGTTAGCCTTTAATCTGGAGGTATAGATTAGGATATTGTTTAGATAGGCTATAACTTACTCTTTTAATTTATTCTATAATACCCTGTTAATATATCTTTGGAATAAAGCTAGTGCTCCGGCTAGACTAAAGGGGTAGACTAACTATTCGAATAGACTAAATTGTATATGGAATACTGTAAGTAGTTTATCTCCTAGCGCTATATATAACTTATAGAATACTACTTATACGTTTAGTTTAGTAAACTAATATGCCCCTAAGAGTAAGTATAGTATTTTTTTAACTAGCGGGAGTAGGTAGTAATCCTATTATATAATCTTATTTAGGGCCTAGTAGTCTATATATAGCCTTTATCCTTCGTTTTCTTTCTTAATAAGTAGTATTAGTACTACTACTACTAACGAACTTACCTATATCTATCCCTTGTTTAGTAGGTCTATAATCTATTTACGGACTTTAAGTAGTTAGTCTTATAGTAAATTATATAGTAGGCCCTAGGGTAGCTATAGTATTTCTCCCTTATTGTTTTGTTATAGTTAGATATAGTAGTTTTAGGAACCCTAGTATAGTAGTAGGCCTAAGGCCTATTCCTTATTGAAGAGATTAGTATAATTCTAAAGGGCTACCGAGAGAGTAGGTAGGGCTATTACTATTGTATTTATGCTTCTAGGTGCTTATAGTACTATTTCTTATAGTTTTATTACTATTTCTTGCAAGCTTATTACTATTAGTACTCCCTATTGTTTCCGTAAAAAGGTTTATATTAGCGTAAGGTATACCTCCTAGGACCTATTAGGAGGGCGGATATTGTTTGCTTATACGATTTAGTTACCTACTGCCCTAATTGTAAGGGTCCGATTTATTGTATTTAGGGTAACCTGTTAGTATTCTATCTATAGTAGACCTAATATAGCGTTTCGACTTAGGCCTAGGATAACGTATAGGAGTACTAGGCTCTTCTAGCTATTTATATTAATTATTGTACGGACTATATTAGTTATTATAGGGTAGGTAAGGGTATTACTTATATTCCGCCGAGAAGTTATAATAGCCGTTTAGAGTAGCCGTTTTATTAGAAGAAGGATAAGCTTAAGTTATAGGCGTTAGGCTATCCTTTTACTAATAGCCCTATAGTAGTTATAGCTACTATCGATTTAAATATTAAGGAATCTTATAAAATTTATAAGTATAGCAATAAGAAAGGGTAGTCTATCTATCCTTAGTATAATCTTTTTAAACTTAGTCTCTTAATTCCCCTAGTTCCTTATAGTCTGCTTACCTATAAACCCTTTATGCCTTTGTATAAGACTTAGCTTAAAGGTACTTTATTTCCCTCCTTTTCCTTAGTTTTTAATTCCTTGTAAATATATTCTTCTCCTTAAGTGGCCTAAATACTTATCCCTAGGGTATATAGGATTACGGCTTATTATAGGTATTATTAGATATAGTAGCCTCCCTCCCTATAGTAAATATATATACTGGCCGCCCTATATTTATTTCTTTCTTTTTATATAACCTATTTTGCTTACTATTAGGGCCTGCCTTAGCCTTAGTTTGTTTTTATTGTTAGTTTAGTTATAGCCGCTTTAGGCCTGGCCGTAGCCCTAGAGCCCGCCGTATTAACCCCTAATATTAGGGTATTGCTGTTCTTGTTGGGTTGGGGGGTTGCTTTAGCTGTCCCCTGGCCGGGCCCGCTTTAGTCCTTAATTTTATCCTCTATATATTACGATTTTATTTTGGATATAATTTGTTTATATACGTCAACCGCCTTATTGTAGTTATTTATTATAGTCCCCTGCTCAAGAATATAGTCCCTTATTCTCTTAGTTAGCCTAATACGGAGCTTTATAAGCTTTACCTTACTAGGTTAATATATCCCTCCTATTAGTATAAGCTTTTCTTTAAAGCGTATAAGGAATATTAGGAACGACTTTAACGTCCCTTACCTAATGTCCTTTAGTTTAATAACTACTAGTTGCTAGCGGTAGGGGTTACTGTAAGCCGATTCGAGGTACGTTAGAAATTAGAACGGGTTATAACTAATACGGGATCCTTCCTTAAAGTATATTGCAACTTATTGCTGGACTTTAGCCGAGAGGTTTTGCTAAACGAAGATTTATTAGTCCTAGGCGGACTTAATAAAGTCCCTATTTACCTAGAGCTTGCGGTCTATATAGAACTTCTAGGCTATAAAGGTACCCTTATTACTATTGTATAGGTCCCCGACTGGAATTAGTTTGCATTTAATACAGGCCCGTAGTGTACCCGACTTATTCTTAGTCCGTTTCTGTTAGGGGTCGATTGTTAAGGTATTTATTAGCTAGGCCGACGAGTACCCTAGGTCCTACTATACTTGTTACTGCCTATTCTTCTATAGAGCTAAGATTTAGATAGAGTACGTTTCTATTTAGGCGTATATTCGGCTAAACTCTGTATAGACTTTTGCTATAAAGTCTTCTATAACTTACTGGAGGTTAATTTCTTTGGGTTTCCCCTTATTTATTTTAACTTACGATAGTTAGGCTTTTCCTTCCTCCTAACCGGTATAAGTAAAGTCTTTTAAATATTACGGAGTTGCTAGGCAACTGCTCTAGGACTTTTAATAATATTTATTAAAAGACTTAAAGGATAGGAAAACTACTTAGTAACTAGGGCTTCTAGTTATATGCGTTCCTTCTAGTAGGTCCCTTGGTTCCCTCCGTTCTCCTATATTGGGCTAAGCCTAATACCATAACACTAGATCTAAATACATGAGTTATTGTAGTACTAGTGTCTGCATTATTTATGAGAGAAAACTACATGACTAAACCGATTCCAGTAAGCCCTAATAACAACAAAATATCCAGTTATAGAACTGCGAGAACCCGCTGGCTCACGAGTCGTAATTCCTGGCCCGAGCTGGCATTGGTGGGCAATTTTCAACTATGGTATGCGTGCGGTATAGCCTCTTGATAACGAATACAATGCGTTTGTGGATGCCATGCCAGGCTGGGGCAGAGTAAAGTACGTCGCTTCAGCAGGACCCTATCCACGACGATTTTTTCTCGCTATGACTTGGATTTAGATGCGTAGGTACGTACCTGTGAGAAACAGGTAGTTATAGCTTAGCAGCACTGCGTGTCCAAGGATCGAGGTGGCACTTACTCTCACAATCACCTGAATCAGACAATACTTGGAGGTCATGGGCAGTTTCCCTTGTTCCGGAACGTTTAGAGACCAGTGTGGGGACCTGGCCAGCTGGGGGGTTGATGTACAACATCAAAAAGGTCGACCAGCTGAGGACATTCGTCCGATGGGAGGCCAGTATGTCAAACCTTTTGCTCGAGGTAACTTCTCGGAAACGCCACTGAGGTTGTGCGTACTGGCATCTTCCATGGTTCCCTTGAATCCACTCGTGCTCAATGATCCCGCGAGTTGCATGCATTCAGCACCAAGAATACAACGAACTACGAAATCGACACCATCCCTATACTCCTCCTTATCCCATCCTCTTCTGTTCCTGCCTGAGGTTTTCCTGCCACTACGCTCCGTGATCTGGTCTGCGCTTCCAATTCTGTCGTATGTGGCCGCCGTCTAGGAACTGTATTTTCGGATTACATTAGTTTCCTCTACCTGCACCATCACCCGCTACTTGATTTGGTGAACAACCTCCGATACACACGATTGTTAAATCATCGTCTCGGGCCCGGAGCAAGTTCGACTGTTTCCTCTAATCGGGAGCTAACGGTGGAAAGCAGGAGACAGAAGAACGATCCAACCAAGTCTGTCAAAAAAACCATATCAGGGAAAGGACTCTCCATTCGACAGCCGAGTGACGACCACAGTCATTCCCCCTCGGGAAGCGTATCATAAGGATGGGAAATTCTGATGAATCGACCGCCTGGGCAGAAGGTGACGCAGCCATGGAGCTAGGGAGCCATCCAGCACCACCTTTCAAGAACGCCGTGGTCTCGACTTGGCGTTTCTGGCTTCTTAGTGTTGGGTATGTTGACTGTCGAAGCCGCGATGGTGACAAGACAATCCAAGGTGGTCCTGACTGACTGATACTGATTGGTTTACCCTCTCGACAGCGTAGGTTTAGGCCTCTTTTTGTCCATGATGGACTCGTCCGTCGTTGCAACCAGTCTCTACACGATTGGAACCGAGTACCAAAGCCTCGACTCTGTCAACTGGGTTGCCCTCGCATACACACTGGCATATCTTGGCTGCGCTGTTACTTTTGCTCGATTCTCGGATGTCATGGGGAGGCGCAACTCTTTCACCATCGCCTACGCCATCTTCTTTGCCTTTTCTCTCGCATGTGGCTTCTCCCAGAATATGCCTCAGCTGATCATTTTCCGCTCCATTCAAGGGATTGGAGGGTCCGGTAAGTACGGCCGTTGCTCTTTGGCCTTTTGTTCGACAGACTCAGCAAGATCAGATAAATACTGCTACGCTGAGCCTTGATGGTGGGTAGGACCACGGCGCTGACTCGTTCGAGTACAGGTTTATACTCCCTCTCCATGACCATACTCCCTGAGATGTGCCCCATGCATCTGCGTCAGTACATCGGAAGCATCATCGGCCTTGTCATTGCCGCGTCCGGGCTCTTGGGCCCTGTGCTAGGCGGTATATTAACCCACTATGCCAGCTGGCGATGGGTTTTTTGGATAAAGTACGCGCCACACAGATTAAACCTTAGCATTGCCCTGTACGGCTTTCCTTTCGGAGACTGGCCTGCCACTGACTTTTTGCTGCTTCTACTAGCGGACCCATCGGGATTGTGTCGATATCCATCTTCCTCCTCACTTGGCCTAAACCCGGCCGGGTTCCGACCAACCAACGGGGCACCTGGAGGAAGTTCGACTATCCCGGTTCGTTTCTGGTCATCGCTGCCTCGGTGCTGGTTGTTTTCGCATTTCAGAATGCGGGCGAATCCTTACAGCCGGTTTGGGGCGATGCGGTGTTTATAGCACCGCTCGGCGCCGGCGTGTTTGGGTGGGTGGCATTGCTCGGATGGGAATACGCGGCAGAAACAAGGTTCCGCGGCCGCTTTTCGCCCGCCTTCCCTGTCAGTCTCTTTAAAAACAGGGCTTACATGGCAGCCGCTGCGTCGACTCTCTTCCTCGGCTACCCCTACCTGCTCCTCATCTACTCGTTTCCCCTGAGAGCACAGGTGGTCTGCGGAAAGAGCCCGCTCGGCGCCGGCGTCATGCTGCTGCCGATGCTCGGCACGTCGGCCGTGGGTAGCGCAGTCAGCGGCAAAATCAACTCGAAGAAGAATTTTCTTTGCGAGACAATCTTCGTTGGGGCATGTCTCATGACGCTAGGCTGCGGGCTCCTGACTTCCGTTTCCACAGTTAGGGATGATACCAAGGCACTAGGCTTCCTTACTTTCGCAGGCCTAGGATTCGGTCTATCCACGGCGGCGGCGACGATGCTTGTAAACGTGGAAGCTCCGGCTCACGACCATGGTAAGGCCTCAAAGATGGCGTCGTGTTCCGCAATGCTTCGCCGCTGACGCAAAAACGATGGCATTACGCAGCGCCGGCACAGGGGATCCTGGCCCAGCTCAGAGTACTCGGAGGAAGCTTGGGCATATCCACGTCAACAATTCTGACCCATTCTGTGACCGATCCTCTCACCCCAGAGGAGAGGTTCACGCTTAGAAGGGGAGAGCTGAGCTTTCCCCAAGACCATCGGCATACAGTTCGTGTCACTTATTCGCAAGCTTTCCAACGGGGTATGGTTGCTGCCGCCACCGTCTCCTGCGTTGCTATCTTCTTGGCGCTGGGAGGCTATCACGGCGTGGGGGGAAAGATCGAGGAACAACGACGAGGGTTGGTGTTAGAGGAAGAGCGCTGCATGCCTCATCATGGCACTCCTGAGTACAGCGTGTCAGAGCGCAATAATGCTGAACGGGAACAACAAGTTTGAGTGGACAATCCACGAGGATACCGTGGCAAGGGTTGGATGGATCTCACGACGACAAGGCAGCGCGCTCCATCGGGGTCCGAAATTCTTGTGCCACGCTAGATTGTTTTTCCTAAGAGTTGATAGCAAGTCCAGCAAGGCCGCATAAGAACAGGATGAAAGGGATCTATGGTTTCATTCACTGTGTAAACCCTTACAGTTGCACCCATGCGCACGACATGACGTAGACGACTAGCGTCTGTAGGATGAGCTTCAACGTGTTGGAGAGAATAAGGGGGTGGATACGCAGTGGCCAGGTTTGAAGTCCTCACCCAAAAATATAATTACAATGTGCAGAAACTATGGGACGTGTATGCGTGTGATTTGTTTGCGTTGTTTGTCGCATGAACGCGACAAGGTTAGCGACAGCTTGGTGGCAGCAAGTGGCTACACGCTGAAGGATGATGCGAGTCGTCTCTGACGGCAATATTTTCCCAGAGGATGCTTACTTACACGTGCCAAGGTAATTTCATCCTAGTGTTGCGGCATTGTATTTCCCTTGCCTCTCCACCACCGCACTTTGACGGAGTAGCAACGGCACGGCCACCAACGGCCGAATCAAGACGGAGCGATACGAGAACGAGTGACACGGCGAGACGAAGACGAAGAACGAGGACGATATAAAACGGACAAGACACAGTCGGAAACCCAGACAACAAGATGGTTTGCTGGGCCAAGGCGGCGGTGGCGGCGGCTGCTGTCGTTTCATGTTGGCTGCAAGGAGCCAGCGCATCATCGTCGACATGGGGTGGGCAAGGCCAGCCGGAGCACAGCTTCTTCAACGACTCCAACAACGACTGTCAGAACCGGGAGTTGGCTTATAAGAAGGCGGCACAACTGTTTACTCGCAGGCTGACAAAGGAAGAATACAACAGTCGCAACTTCATGTGGATACGGTGCAGATGCGAGAAAACCTCTATCTTCGACATGGGGGGTCTTTGGTTCGGGCCCAACGGTAGAAACCTCTGGTATGAGATCCAGAAGAGTATCCCAGTACATGGCTGGCATTTCAGGTACACTGATCCGCGAAGGCAAGGAGGGTTGGGCAAACAGGGCTGGGGGGACGCCGAAGTGGTTATGTACCCGCGCGTGTTCGGCCAACTGCAAGATTTCGTCCGGGTTATTGTACAAGCAGGTCAAAAGGCATCTATCCGCTATCATCGCACCTTATACATAATCGACTGCCCAGGTGCCGAGTTGAGCCCTGTCTGGGGTACGGAACGATCCAAAATCCGCTTTCCGTTCCCACGTTCAATCCCGAGCAAAGAGGACCTAGTTACCATCTACAATGCGAACGTGCACTGGGCTAGATAGCTCCAAAGAAAGTCCATAGAATCTGAATAGAGCGTCGGTGGCGGTGATTTCGGGCGTCTCAAGCCTTGATAAACCTTTTCCCTCCGGCTGGGCGAGAATAGCAAACCAAAGAGCCATATTCGTCGCCACTGCGCAGCGAGCCTTGCAATAGCGAACTAACCCTAGAAATGAGACGAAACAGTCGTACAAACATAGATTGCTGGCTGACGCTGGACATGTATGCAACGTTGTTGAGAATAACGAGCGTCCGTTCAGATGGACCAAGCGCAACAGAGGTGTGCAACGGAGGTGTGGCTGTAGCGTTACCGGGCCGGGCCGGAAGTGCCCGAGATATTTTCACCAACACTGTATGGAGTATTAATCAGTTGCTACTAAATGTGGCAAATGTACTGTAGTTACTGTAGTAGTTGTACGAGTAAGTACTTGAATAGATTTACGTCCTGTTTGAATGTAAGTAAGTACCAGTATTATTACTCTGCGCTATTACTAGGAACTCCAGAGGTGGGGTGAGTGTGGAGATATTGTGTTTACAGTGCTCCGTATGGAGTAAACCTACTTGCAGTACTTAAGTACTTAAGTACAAATGCAACGTACAACTACAACCTCTTAATTCCTGTACTTACGTACGTTACGGAGT
The DNA here is from genome assembly GCF_001625195.1 of Drechmeria coniospora. Lineage (NCBI taxonomy): Eukaryota > Fungi > Ascomycota > Sordariomycetes > Hypocreales > Ophiocordycipitaceae > Drechmeria > Drechmeria coniospora. The sequence continues at coordinate 2,459,139 of NC_054391.1, read as the reverse complement.
ATCACTTACAGTACAGAAGTATAAGTACGGAGTACTCCTTGTACTTCCCGTACTTGGGTGTAGTATAACTGTTAGTACTTCTCAGTATATTTACTCCATTATTTCTCCCTACTTGTACTTACTGTACTTATATCTATACTTATGTAGCGAGGATGGTAGAGTACGGTACTGAACAACTATTATTACTTGTACCAGCATATCTACGTACTTACATGTAAATACTGTACTTAGTACGGAGTACTTGTATAATACCTTCTGCACATGTACGGAGTACGGGGCAATTAATTATTACTGTACAGTACATACAGTACTCCGTATAGAGTGCTTCTATACAGAGGACTTGTACCCAAAACTACCTAGCTGAGTAATTGGGTATTATTACCCAGATGCCTTTCTTCACTTAGGAGTGGCTAGGCTGTCGCTATTATGTAAGGATGGCCGAGGATGTTGCGTAATTCCGTATTACTTGCGCGCTTTTGCATAAGTAATTATACTGTACACTGGGCAATAAGTACAGACACTCTGCTGAGGTAATCCCCATCCCACCCCCCTCCCGACTTCATTCTTCCTGACTCTCATCCTCGACTGACACCCTAGGCATTCAGGCTATGTTGGCAGTGAAAGGGTAAAATCTTTGATTCATTCAAGTTCTCTCTCCTTTTATTTATACCTACCTTCTGCTTCCTTGTTATTACCAAGCCCATGGCTTCTCTGGCTGCTGCCAAACGCCTCATGGGCAAGACCATCCTCATCACTGGCGCCTCCTCTGGAATCGGGCGCTCGACCGCTCTCGGATTCGCCCGTACCTGTCCAAATGACCTGCGTCTCATCCTCGCCGCCCGCCGTATCGACGTTCTCCGGGAGCTCGCCACCGAGATCGCGAACGAGGTCGGCATTGGGGTCAAGCTTCTTCCCGTCAAACTCGACGTCAGCAAGTCAGACGAAGTCCGTGCCTTTGTCGGCAACCTACCCACAGAATGGAGAGACATCGATATTCTTGTTAATAATGCGTGTGTATTTTGTGCAACCAACCCTTGAATTGCGTGCCATGCCTGCGAAAGTTGTTGACTCTAATCTGTGACTTGAAAGTGGCCTGGTCAAGGGTGTGGCGCGGGCCCCCGAGATTGATGAAGGTGACATGAACGTTGTCTTCTCTACAAACGTTACCGGCCTCATCAACGTTACCCAAGCGGTCCTTCCCATCTTCCAAAAGCGGCCAGACGGCGGCAAAGGCGACATAATCAATATTGGCTCCATTGCTGGTTCGTTCCCCCCATTTGCTCCCCCTACCCTGTTGCTGCGGCGATCACTCAGCGTCCTGCAGGTCGAGAGCCATACCCGGGCGGCTCCATTTATTGCGCGAGCAAGGCTGCCGTCCGTAGCTTCACCGACAGTTTGAGAAAGGAACTCATAGCTACCCGGATAAGGGTCATCGAGATTGACCCTGGTCAAGTCGAGACGGTAGGTCGATATCGAGTCCCCTCCTTGCCTGTATCTTCAGCCTGTTCACGTCTCACTCTCTCTGCTTAGGACTTTTCCCTCGTCAGATTCTACGGTGACAAGTCCAAGGCACAAGCCGTTTACGCGTAGGTTTTCCCACCGCGCCAAGCATTCCCCGCACAAACTTCGCGGTCAATGCGACTTACGATCTGTCCCTTCCCTCCAGCGGGTGTGACCCCTTAACGCCGGACGACGTTGCCGAAGTTATTGTATTCGCGGCAACTCGGCGGGAAAATGTTGTCGTCGCCGACACTCTCCTCTATCCCAATCACCAGGTAAGATAGGAGGACCGATTGTGAGCCGTTGGCCAAGAAAGAGCTGGCTGACAGGATACCCCTCTCTGTAGGGATCTGCTCTCCTCATACACCGTAAAAGCGACTGAGACGGTCTGACGCTACATGGCCATCTCACGACTCCTGCTCATGCTTGGTTTCTCGGTGCCCCTCGATTGTATCGGTACTTGTGTGTTCGGCACCAGTTTTTCCCTGCACCGTGTAGTATGAGACTAACTTCCGCAGTGCCTTGTGCAGTGCTTGCTACCAGCTCCCCCATCTTGACCAACCGGTTTCATGAACATAGCCCAGGAATTTGCGAGAAACTTACTATACCAAGCTGCGTCCGTAAATAGACGAAGTCTCAGCTGTATTGACTTCGATATTACTCGTGTAGTGTGAAACAAAGATAGATTGCCGAAGCAGTTCCCCTACAACCTCTGCCGGCATTACTGGCATTACGGGATGGACCGTACTGCTAGACAACTTGTACGTCGAGCAAGCGACGATTCTCGCAGGTTTCGGAGCATTACCACAAGGCTACAAGATCTATATGTTTTATAGAACATAACACCAAAGTAAACAATGCCAGATTTGTAAGACCCTTACTGTACGTGGTACAACCCAAAATGTTCACCCTCCAAAGAGGATGGGCCAACTATACAATTTGGCGCAAACATATGGAAGCTTTTTGGGATTTGGGTGCATGCTGCAAACAAGGTCGAAACCAGTCCTTATCCCTAAGTTCAATATACCGTGGGGTGCATTATGGAAAGCTGCATTTACATTCGCTGTAACCCAGCATATATGCACAACCTGGCGGGTTCGTGTCACCCGCCCAAGCTCGGACAAAGTCGATGAAGCTGACGAAGTTGGTGCGGTACCGTTCTAGTCGAGAGAGTACCTTAGTACTTAGTAAACCGCACCCAACAGATCGCAACTATTGGGCCTGGACTTCAAATATGTTCGAGAATTTCTCTTGCCCCTAACCCACAAGCCAGAAGGCTTCGATATCGAGATATCCAGGTTAGGCGCCTTCTAAGGTCGATGACACTTCAATCTACCGGCGTTCCGTTAAGGATCCATTCTAGGTTGAATTGGACCCTTGCCATCGAATAGCGATGGCACCGCCGGGGCACAAACGAAGACATGGCGAACAGGCAACACGAGAATTGAAGTTTGGGGTCGAAACAAAACACGGGCTTAGTTGCGTTGCGGCTCTTACAATAAACACCGATGCACCAAGACCGATGGTGGATCCAATACTGGGATGGCGAGGCAAACCGCCTTTCCATGTAGGATGCTGAAACGCTGCAGCAGCGCTTTCTGTCAATGCATGCCAGTTCTTGGATACCAAAGACGGTCTTCCACTTGTCTTCCAATGACGCCACGCTTGCAAGAAAACAAGTTCAGCACGGGAAAAACTGGCCGCTCCACGGAATAGTGTGTACAGTTGCACTGGTCCAGACGTAGTCTCATCAGAACAAGAGCAGATTAGTTGCATCTTAGTCGCCGGTATGCTGAAACAGTGGGGATATTGACTCGCCGTAGTGATTGCGGCGAATGGCTTCAGCCAGGAGAAAAGACAGATCCAGAATGACCAGCTTGCTGGTCATCTTGGCCCGGTCCTGGTTGATGGGGAAGCTGTTTGTGACAACGATGATATCAATACACTCACATGCCTGCAGCTGCTCCAGGCAGTCTCCACCAAAAACGCCATGCGTTGCAATGCAGTAAACTTTCTTGGCCAATCCCTTCTTCACCACTGTCTCGGCAGCGGCGATCCAAGATCCTGGTTTGTCAATCATGTCATCAACAATGAAGACGGTCCGGTTCCTCACGTTCCCAACGAGGGTGATCATATGTTCGGCTTTTGGATTCTGAAATACGTTGTCTTCCTCGTCCGAACTGGCTGCTTGATCACCACCACCACCAAGAACCTGCCCTTCCGGAACGAAGAAAGATGAGGCGTGAGATACTGTCATTGGGTCCTCTTCCTGCACACTGGTTTCAGTCAAGGACCTTGGCGGAGACGGGAAGTCATCCTCCACTATGTGACCCTGGACCAAGCGGCCGTGGATCACCTCCTGTGCACGTCGATCGTCGTAGTCTTGGTCACAGATCGCTGGTTGCTCTGGACTTCGCGTCGTCGTGATATTTACATCGGTGGCAAACGATGCGAGGGTGCCTAGGGGCTTCGACACACCTTGAGCACATCGAACTGGTGAACCTCGAGAGTCTGCGACAACCCTAGGATTTCTGGCTGAAATCCGCTCGATATTCCCAGGAGGTACAATATCTGGAATATTGTTGGGAGAACTTCCGCGAGCATCTTGGAGCTCGTCTGCGTCGAGATGATTGATTGTCATACTGCCAGCCATGTTTGTCCCGCGTTTCCTATCTGTGGTGACCAGGCCAAAGTTAAGCTTCAGAGCGTCGGCGAGTGATGTGACTCTTTTAGTACCCCCAGCATTTTTCGATACCACAACAGCTTCGCGCCAGTTAGGGACATTTCGACGGATCCATTTAGCGATGATGGGTTCGGCGTGAAGATTGTCCACAGGGCACTTGAAGAAGCCTTGCATTTGTGAGGCATGAAGGTCCACAGTGATGACGTGTTTTACACCGGCAACCCCAAGCAAATTTGCAAGCATTCGCGCGGTGATTGCACCCCTGTGCGACTTTTTTTTGGACTGGCGGCTGTACGGGAAGTATGGTAGAACAGCTGGCATAAGTGAGCTTGGTGGCAGAAAAATGCACGCTGCAAAACTACATTGCAGCCTGGAGCCCAGGTGCTGACTGACCTGTAACTTTGTTGGCCGAACCGCCTTTGCAAGCAGAAATCATTATCAGCAGCTCCATGATGGAGTCATTTATTCTTGGGCTGCCTGACTGAACAACGAAAACGTCCTTTTCTCGGACACTAGTCAAGATTCTGACACTTGTCTCGCCCTTTTGCGTTGTCAAATTGTTAGTCCTGAGCCGAACGAGATCGTGAGCTTGGTGAGCTTGGTGAGAAACCAAGCTTTGGAGAGTAACGGGAAGCTTACATTGGAAAACTGTGTTAGCTCTGCGTCGGCAGGTGACATGCCCAAGTTCTCACATATTTGGCTCGTGAGAGCTGGGCATGAGTTGCCCGCGAATATGAGTGTGTTGCGCATGATGTACAAACAAGGCACAAGTGTGCGGAAGGTTGAAGAGGAAACGAGAAAAGATTGGTGTTGATTATAAGGAGTAGCGAGATTTTCCGCACCTTTCCGTTTTGGGTGATAAAGCCTACGCTGTCAACTACCACGTGTGGTTTCTCCTGCCCATACGATTTCTTACTACTTCCTTAGCAGAACAAATAGCATGAACTAAAAAATTCCATTAAACTATTCAAGCTACTAACTAAAGTAAAGGTCTTAAATATCTAAAGGTCTACGTTAGTAACAATAAGTATTTACTATAATAGTTTATAATACTAAAAGTAAAATAAATTAAACAAACCTAAAATATTAAGGACTTAAATATAATAGGCTATTATAAGTATAGTTAATTAATGAAATATCTCTTAGTAATGCATTCCTATATACTAAATATAAAAGAGTAGTACTTATTAGTATAATAAAAATTAGTATAAATTTTTTAAAATATATTCTTTTTTTTATAACTTTTTACTTTTTACTTCTTTTTTTCTTTCTTATACTTATTAAAGAATTAGTAAATAAAGCTAAATTAGTAGCTATTTATTTAATAACTAGCTTACTAATAGTTATATACTTAGGCTTTGCCTAAGTATAGTAGTTAAGAAGAGTAGTAATAGCTCTTGTAAGTATAGCTAGTTGTATTAGCTTTATTAATTCGTACTCTTTTGCTAAATACAATAAGGGGGCGCCGTATAGCGCAAGGGCTAGTAGTATAGCTACTGCTTATACCCTACTAGGGTTAGTCCGTAATATATTTAAGCTACCTTACTAGGTAATTACTTATTTACCCTATATTAGGATATTAGGCTTTACCTAATAGAGTTACTATTTAAATAGGCTAAATTATATACGGAATACTATAAGCAGGTTGTCTCTTAGTACTATATATAACTTATAGAATACTGCTTATATATTTAGTTTAGTAAATTAATATACTTCTAAGAGTAAGTAGAGTATTTCTTTAACTAGTAGGAATAGGTAGTAATTTTATTATATAATTTTATTTAAGGCCTAGTAGTCTATATATAGCCTTTACCCTTTATTTTCTTTCTTAGTAAGTAGTATTAGTACTACTACTATTAATAAGCTTACCTATATTTATTCTTTATCCAGTAGGTTTATAATTTATTTATAGACTTTAAGTAGTTAGTCTTATAGCATATTATATAGTAAGCCCTAGGGTAGCTACAGTATTTCTCCCTTATTATTTTATTATAGTTAGATATAGTAGTCCTAAGAGCCCTAGTATAGTAGTAGGCATAAGGCCTATTCCTTATCGAAAAGATTAGTATAGTCCTAAAGGGCTACCGGAAGAGTAAGTAGGGCTATTACTATTATATTTATACTTCTAGGTACTTATAGTACTATTCCTTATAGTTTTATTACTATTTCTTATAAGCCTATTACTATTAGTACTTCCTATTGCTTTTATAAAAAGGTTTATATTAATATAAGGTATACTTCTTAGGACCTATCGGGAGGGTAGATATTATTTACTTATATAATTTAATTACTTACTGCCCTAATTATAAGGGTCCGATCTATTATATTTAAGGTAATCCGTTAGTATTCTATTTATAGTAGGCCTAATATAGTATTTCGACTTAGGCCTAAGATAATATATAGGAGTACTAAGCTCTTCTAGCTATCTATATTAATTATTATACGGACTATATTAGTTATTATAGGGTAGGTAAAGGTATTACTTATATTCCGTTGAGATATTATAATAACCGTTTAGAGTAATTATTTTGTTAAAAGAGGGATAAACTTAAGTTATAGGTATTAGGCTATTCTTTTATTAATAGCCCTATAGTAGTTATAGCTACTATCGATTTAAATATTAAGGAATTTTATAAAATTTATCAGTATAATAATAAGAAAGGGTAGTCTATCTATTCTTAGTATAATCTTTTTAAATTTCCTTTAGTTCTTTATAGTCTACTTACCTACTAACCCTTTATACCTTTATATAAGACTTAGCTGTTACGGAGTCGCTAGGCGACTGCTCTAGGACTCTTAATGATGTTTATTAAAAGACTTGAAGGAGGGAAAACTACTTGACAACTAGGGCTTCTAGTTGTATGCGTTCCTCCTGGTGGGTCCCTTGGTTCCCTTCGTTCTCCTATATCGGGCTAAGCCCGATACCATAACATTAGCTTAGAGGTACTTTATTTCCTTTTTTTTCCTTAGTCTTTAATTCCTTACTAATATATTCTTCCCCCTAAGCGGCCTAAATACTTATCCTGAAGGTATATAGGATTACGGCTTATTATAGGTATTATTAGATATAGTAGCCTCCCTCCCTATAGCGGATATATATACTGGCCGCCTTATACCTATCTCTCTCTTCCTATATAACCTATTTTGCCTACTATTAGGGCCCGCTTTAGCCTTAGTTTATTTTTATTATTAGCCTAGTTATAGCTGCTTTAGGCCCGGCTATAGCCCTAAAGCCTACTGTATTAACCCCTAATATTAGGGTATTGCTATCCTTATTAGGTCGGGGGGCTACTTTAGCTATCCCCTAGCTAGGCTTACTTTAGTCCTTAATTTTATCCTTTATATATTATAATTTTATTTTAAATACAATTTATTTATATATATTAACTACCTTATTGTAATTATTTATTATAGTCCCCTACTAGAGGATATAGTTCCTTATTCTTTTAGTTAACCTAATATAAAGCTTTATAAGTTTTACTTTACTAGGCTAATATATCCCTCCTATTAGTATAAGCTTTTCTTTAAAGTATATAAGGAATACTAAGAATAACTTTAACGTCCCTTACCTAATATCCTTTAGTTTAATAACTACTAGTTACTAGTAGTAGGGGTTACTATAAGCCGATTTAAGGTATACTAGGGATTAGAATAAATTGTAACTAATATAGGAGCCTTCCTTGAAGTATATTATAATTTATTACTAAACTTTAGCTAAAAGGTTTTACTAAATAAAGATTTATTAGTTTTAGGTAAACCTAATAAAGTCCTTATTTACCTAAAGCTTATAGTTTATATTAAACGTTTAGGCTATAAAGGTACCCTTATTACTATTATATAGGTCCCTAACTAAAATTAATTTATATTTAATATAGGCTTATAGTATACCTAACTTATTCTTAGTTTATTCCTACTAAAAGTTAATTATTAAGGTATTTATTAGCTAGGCTAATAAGTACTTTAGGTCCTACTATACCTATTGCTATTTATTCTTTTATAGGGCTAAGATTTAAATAAAGTATATTTCAATTTAGGTATATATTTAATTATACTTTATATAGACTTTTACTATATAGTCCTTTATAACTTACTAAATATTAATTGTTTTAGACTTCCCTTTATTTACTTTAACTTATAATAGTTAGGCTTTTCCTTCCTCTTAACTAGTATAAGTAAAGTCTTTAAATATTAAAAAGGTATTAGGTAACTGCTTTAGAGCTTTTTATAATATTTATTAAAAGACTTAAAGGAGGGAAAACTACTTAATAACTAGGGCTTTTAGTTATATATATTCCTTTTAGTAGGTTCTTTAGTTCCTTTTATTCTCTTATATTAGGCTAAGCCTAATACTATAATAGGTAAGTATAATTACTCTTTTAACTATAGAGGTAGAATTTAATACCCTACTAAAAGTAATTTAGAAACTTAAATAGCTAAATAGTCTATTTATAAAAATAGGTAAAAGTCTTTAGAAACCTATTTTACTTTTATATAATAATAATAGATTTATTTTTAATACTAATAACCTAAATTAGTACTCTTATACTAAGTATACCTTACTAAAGTTTTAGTATATTTAGTAAGAAGTAATAAGTAGCTTAGCTAAAATTAATTATTCTAAATACTAAATTAATACCTACTAATACTCTTACTAAGGCCCTTACTACTAATCCCTTCTAATAATACCTTAACCTATTTGGTCTTTAAAGAATTCCTATTTAGTAGTACCCTTACTAACTAAATAAAGGGAGTATTAAAATTACTAGTATTTATATTAGTAAGACTACCTAAATAGGAAACTATTCTATATATTACTATTTACAATACTTAGTAGTAGTATTACTACTTACCAATATACTACTACTTGTTAAAATACTAGGATTTATACTAGTAAGACTACCCAAATAGGATACTATCCTATTATTGCTACTACTAGTAGCAACTGTCAGAAGTACTACTGCTAGTAGATATACTATACTATACTAAGAGTATAAGTAAGTATACAGAGCTGACTAATAGTATATAACATACTATTTCTCTAAACTATTGTTAAAGATACTTACCTAATTAGGTATAGTACAGAATGCTCTAGAACATTCTAGAATATTCTAGAATATTCCATACCCTACTTATAGAATGTACTGGAACTCCTTGGAATAAGTCGGAATGTTACTTACCCTACTTATAGAATGTACTGGAACTCCTTAGAATAAGTCGGAATATTGCTTACCCTACTTATGGAATAAGCTGGAACTATATAGAATAAGCTGGAACAGTCTTTACTATATTTCTACACCTATATAAGGCAGTAGCTATTCCCTTAGAATAGTTTCTCTTTTGAAAAATAATTGCATTCGTTTGTATAATTCGGTACTACTAAGTATATACTCTTGCCCAGTTACTAACTGGCACCCCTTATGCTGTTACTAACAGCTTAATTAATTCCCTAGTCCGTGCGATATACTTCCACTACCCCTCCTCTTGCGCACCCAAATTGCAAGAGGTTATAAGCCCGGAAGGAGTATAATTAATCCTCCGGAATTGATCTGTGCGACTTACTAAGCCGCCTACCAGTACTACTAGTAAATCGTCCGGATCGATCTCTGTAACTTACTAAGTTACCTACCAGTACTACTAGTAACGATTGATCGAATCCTATAACTTACTAAGTTACCTACCAGTACTACTAGTAACGATTGATCGAATCCTGTAACTTACTAAGTCACCTACCAGCACGACTGGTAACTCTTAGTCGAATCTGTAACTTACTAAGTCACCTACCAGTACTACTGGTAATCCCTGGTCACCAAACGGCTCCCCTAACTACTAGTACTACTAGTACGTTATCTACCAGTACTACTGGTAATCCCTGGTCACCAAACGGCTCCCCCAACGGCTAGTACTACTAGTACGTTATCTACTAGTACTAATAGTAACTATTGGTTATCTAACTACAGCTTTAACTCCTACTAGTACTACTAGTAGAAGACCTATTGCTAGTACTACTAGCTAGGTAGGTAAGGCAAAATCGGAATCTAGTTACTAACTAAAAAATAGATCCCACCAATTAAGGTTAGGGAACTAACCTATCGGAAATTGAAAAACGTCTACTAGTATAGTAAACGCAAATCGATAAACTTTTACAATAATATACTCAATCTATACAACAACTTAATGCTATTGTTCTATAAATATAAGATCGACTAAATACAATTAAGTTAACGCTTAGTAATTTCAGTAATAGTACTACTATTACAAAGATAGAGGATTCTAACTCTAGCTATAAGTTAAACAAAAAAGTCTATTAATTCCCGGAATACGCAAAACTTAAAAGCACTAAGAATTACAAGCTATAGGAGCAATCCCTATTAATTCAACTTTAAGCCCTAGACCTAGAAAGTTTTCTAAATAAACCTTTAATTGCATCCAACTTCTTAAGCAGAAATTAGGCCCGTTTACTTATACTATTACGGGACAGCTGTATGGAAGAAACCTTAGTATCTATTGTATAGATTAAAAACCTAACTAAGGTTTTCCTATTATTAAAAAAATAATACTCCAAAGGTTATAAAGCCAAACGCTCTAACCTATACAACGCTTACTATACCCTTATATTTAAGGGGTACAAAGGAATACTTAAGGTATTTAATACTAAATTTAACAGTCGACTTACTAAGCTACAACTAGCTAGAGTAACAATCGATCTACTAGATCAAGCCAACCGATACCTTACAATAGTTAAGCCTATTTTTCTACAATAGGTTACTATACAACGCAATACCATTTAGTCTTCCCGAGCCTTAGGACTTAAAACAAATACCCTAGGTTTACAATACCTTATAGTTAACCTTCTGGAAGAAAATCGAAACTCTAGTACTACTGGATCGAATATATTTAGCTATAAGGTATCCTAAGTACCTAAGAAAAAGAAGAAAGGGAAATTTAATAAAAAGAAATCTAACTAGTCGAGCTAAACTAATAAAAAGAAATCCAACCAATCGACTAACTAACCAAAGGATACTACTAGTTTCCTAGTTAGTAACTACAGTCTAGCCGCTAGCTGTATGGATTTATCTTATTCCTACTAGGAATTAAATACCGATTCTAACTATACAGAAGAATTAGAAATATTACCTAACTTAGGTAATATTAGTACACTATACAACGTTACTAACGCTAATATATACTACATAGGCCTACTCTACGATACTAGCTCAACCTACCATTTAGTAAATAATCGGTCTAAGTTTACAACCTTCCGACCAATTACAAAATCCCAAGCACAACCAATTATAACTAAAGGTAGTCCAATCTACCCTAGTAGAATTGGAAATACAGAATTTACGGTATTAATTAATACCGATCCACTAACCTATAGTACTCTTATACTATAAAATATACTATATATTCCGAAAATAGAAGTCAATATTATTAGTAGAATCCGCTACTATAGATTAGGGGGAACACTTATTAAGGAATCCCTATACAACTCGAACCGATAAGTATATAGCCTACTCGACTTCCAGAGGTACGGCTTCTTCTTACAATAAGAAGGCTAAAATACGCCCTATCTAAGTAAATCAAACTTAGCCTACTTTAACTACTATAGTAGCTACGGAATAACAGTAGAAATTCCTTTGCAACTACCTTCCTAGGCCAACGAGGCAGAAGACTAGACGGTACCTAGATCGGTACTTAGTCCGGCACCTAAATCGGTACCTAGTCCGGCACCTAAATTAGTACCTAGTCCGGTACCTAAATTGGTGCCTAGTCCGGTACCTAGGTCGGTACCTAGTCAAGTACCTATACTAGGACTAGATCCTAGCCCAACTACTAGTTCGGTTAGATTAAGGGACCTTACTAAGGCTACCCTATACAAAGACCCTATAGAGGACCCAATCCCTATAGAGGCAACAGACCTACTAGCAGTCCCTACTATTAGTACCGAGGAACAGGCTATTCCAACTACTAGTTCGGAATCCAGCAACTAGTCTTACCAAAGACTATTGCAACAAGCAGGCATCTAGTACATCCGATTAGGATATATCAGTCTACCACTTTTGAAAAAGACTAGTAAAATTACTAGCAGGCTGCCTAACTTCTCGTCTATTAAGGCTACTAATTTTTAATATATTGCTTGCATACGGGCAAAATCTACCAAACAACAGTTAAAAGATCCAATCGAGGATCCAGACTATATACTTAATTCTATCGAAGGGGATATATTTAGGATTAAACCTATATCCTACGACCGAAAATCTATTGGACTAATACTTATCAATCGAAAATCCCAATTCCGTTAGGTATATATCTTACCTAATAAGGAAGGACTAATAGTTCTCTAGGCTATAAAGAACTTCTTCTAAAGCCTAAAAATATACTATAACCGTTACCCAAAAAGGTTATTTTATAATAGAGGACCTAAAATTAATACATTGCTTTAGGACTAGTTAGGTACTAAAGGAATACTATTCGATACGTCTTACCCGTACACCCCCGAACAAAACGGACTTACCGAACGGTCTATACGAGTTATTCTAAACCGACTATACGCAACAATAATCTAGGCCGGCCTCCTACTTTTCCTCTAGTCTACTATACTTCCTACTATAGTTAACCTAGTTAACTATACTACAATTACCAACAGGGATTTAAGCCCCTACCAATTGCTTAAGTAGGAATTATAAGGGCTAAAAACACTACTAAACCTTATAGCCTATAAGGCTATTAATGCCTACTGCAAAGTCCTAATCCCATACCAGAAACGGATTTAAAGTACGAAATTAGTACAACGCACAGAACCAGTAAGGCTACTAGCAACGCTAGGTTCAAAAACATACCTTATATATATACCTTCTAGGAGGGCAGTTACAAAAACCACTTTCCTAAAAATCCTAGAAGGTATAGGCCCTATCTCCCAAGGACTCCAACGACTACTAAGTCCTAGTCTTTAAGAACTAGAGTCAGAGGGGGAAATTAAGATAGAAGACTATATCTCGCAAAATACCTCTAGTCCCCTAACACCTAGGGAGACAGAGGGGGCCAACGGACCTACTAGTCCTACTAGGACTAGTAGACCTATTAGTCCTACTAGGACCAGTAGGTTGCAAGGGGCCAACGGACCTACTAGTCCTACTAGGACTAGTAGACCTACTAGTCCTAGTAGGACCAGTAGGTTGCAAGGAACCAACGGACCTACTAGCCCTACTAGGGCTAGTAGACCTACTAGTCCTACTAGGACTAGTAGGTTGTAAGGAGCCAACGGACCAACTAGTCCTACTAGGACTAGTATAACAGAGGGGGTCCTGGCCCAGCCAATAGAGGATTTACTAAATACCTCTCTTCTAAATGCACCAGAACCAGAAGACAACCCTAACCCAATGGATCTTAACCTAGCGTATTGGATCCAGGACCTATGCTACTAAGCTAAGGCCAAGTAACTACTAAATAGTAGCAAGCCTACTAGCTAGAAACAGGTACTTAAGTCAAACAATAAAGACCAGTAGATAAGTACTATATTCTCGGAATTTTAGTAGCTTATCTAGGTAGGGGTATTTTATTTTATCCCCCTTTAAGAAATACCAACTAGCAGACAACTTCTAAAAAGCCAACTTATACTATAAGTCAAAAAGGACCAGCAGAACAACCCTATTAAATTCAAGGTACAACTAGTAGCTAAGGGATTTATACAAATTAAAGGCCTCAATTACCTAGAGACTTTTGCAACTACTAGTATTCTACCTACCTAAAGGATACTACTAGCCCTAACTGCCTAGAATAACTAGTACGTTAAACAGATTGACTTTATTAGTACTTTCCTAAATAGTAAGCTACCTAAAGTTAATTATCTTAAAATCCCTAAGGGATTAGAAGTATTTATTAGTCTTAATAAGACTAATAATTTAGCTAAGCTACTAGCTAAGCTAGGCTATAATCCGGTAGTTAAACAAGGCATCCTTTTGAAAAAGGCACTCTACGGCCTAAAACAAGGACCTAAAGAATAGCAAGAGGCACTTACCAAACTACTATAACAATACGGATATAGCCCCCTTATATTTAATCCGGCTATCTACTATAATAGTACTACTAGTACTTATATAGTTAGTTATATCGACAACTGCCTACTTATTGGACCAAACCTTATATATATTAACAAGTTAAAGCAATAACTATATAAGGTTTACCTAATTAAAGACTGCGGATAGGCCGCCTTCTTCCTAGGCGTACAAATTAGTCGAATAACTAAGGGTATTACCCTTAGCCAAAAAGGGTATATTAAGGAAGCCCTATCCCGATTTAGGTTAAAGGAGGCCAAGGCAGTAGCAATACCGCTACAGCCAGGAGTACTTAAGCAGGCTACTGCAATACCTCTTACTCCCTTATCTACAACCGACCAACTAGTATATTAACAGATAGTAGGGACTTTAATATACCTTATACTACTAACCTAACTAGATATAGCCTTTGCAATCCAATAGCTATCTCGGTATATGCATTAGGCTACTAGTCTGCAGCTATTAACCGGTAAGAACCTTCTTTAATATCTAAAAAGAACTACAGACCTAGCTATATACTATTAGTCTAAGTTAACAACACCCAATCTATTAGGATATTCCGACAGTAACTTTATAGGTAACCTGGATTCTTCTAAGTCTACCTATAGGTACCTCTTTACTCTAGCAGGCAGACCAATCTACTAGAAATTAAAAAGGGCTAGTACTATTGCTCTTTCTATTATAGAGGCAGAATCGGATACCCTACTGGAAGTAATTCGGGAACTTAAATAGCTAAACGGTCTATTTATAGAAATCGACAAAGGCCTTAAAAAACCTATACTACTTTTATGCAATAATAACGGATCTATCTCTAACGCTAACAATCCCAATTAGCATAACCGAACAAAGTATATACTGCTAAAGTTCCGGTATATTCGGCAAGAAGCAACCAATAGGCTAGCCAAAATTAGTTACCTAAACACTAAGTCTATGCCTACCGATAGTCTTACTAAGGCCCTTACTGCTAATCTCTTCCAACGCTACCTTAGCCTACTAGGTCTCTAAGGGATCCCTATTTAGTAGTAGTTATACTAGCTAAATAGAGGGGGTATTAAAATACTAGGATTTATACTAGTAAGACTACCTAAATAGGATACTATCCTATTATTACTACTACCAGTAGCAACTGTTAGAAGTACTACTACTAGCAGATATACTATACTATACTAAGAGTATAAGTAAGTATATAGAGCTAACTAATAGTATATAATATACTATTTCTCTAAACTATTATTAAAAATATTTACCTAATTAGGTATAGTACAGAATACTCTAGAATATTCTATACCCTACTTATAGAATATACTGGAACTCCTTGGAATAAGTCGGAATGTTACTTACCCTACTTATGGAATGTACTAGAACTCCTTAGAATAAGTTAGAATATTGCTTACCCTACTTATAGAATAAGCTAGAACTATATGGAATAAGCTAGAATAGTCTTTACTATATTTCTATACCTATATAAGGTAGTAGCTATTCCCTTAGAATAGTTTCTCTTTTAAAAAATAATTGCATTCGTTTGTATAATTCGGTACTACTAAGTATATACTCTTGCCTAGTTACTAACTAGCACCCCTTATACTGTTACTAATAGCTTGATTGATTCCCTGGTCCGTGCGATATACTTCTACTACCCCTCCTCTTATGTACCTAAATTGCAAGACTACTATACTATATATATAAGTAGTTATTATAGAGTTACTAAGCAACTACTCTAGGACTCTTAATAATGTTTATTAAAAGACTTAAAGGAGGGAAAACTACTTAGTAACTAGGGCTTTTAGTTGTATGCGTTCCTCCTAGTAGGTCCCTTGGTTCCTTTCGTTCTCCTATATCGGGCTAAGCCTAATACTATAATAGTAGTATATTAAGTTAATAAATTATACTTACTATATAAATCCTTCTCTCTCTAATTTAGTATAACTAATAGTAGTACTACTATATAGTTAGTTTACTACTATTATACGTTTTATATAAGTAGTACTTAGTTAACTAAGTAAGATTATTAATTGGGCCGTTAATTAATACGCTCCTAACTACTGCTAGTAGTTACCCGCTAACAGTACTACTATTACGCATTAGGACCTACTTAACTGTAATACAGTTACTTACTAGTAGTACTGTTAAAATTACTAGTATTTATACTAGTAAGACTACCTAAATAGAATACTATCCTATATAATGCTATTTGCAATACCGGGCAGTAGTACTACTGCTTGCCTATATACTACTACTGTACTGTACGTATAGGTAGTATATTAAGTTAACGAATTGTACTTACTATGCAAATTCTCCTTGCTCCGACTTAGTATAATTAATAGCAGTACTACTGCCCAGCCAATTTACTACTATCGTACGTTACGTACAAAGTAGTACTTAGTCGACTAAGTAAGATTATTAATTGGGCCGTCAATTAACGCGCTCCTAACTACTACTAGTAGTTACCCGCTAACAGTACTACTATTGCGCAGGAGGACCCACCTAACTGCAACTAGTAGTTGCTTGCTAGTAGTACTACTACTAGCCCGCTCGACTACTGCAGTACTACTGCTATACTATTGCGACCGAACCCTAATACTAATTAACCCTGCTAGTTGCAACTAACTTACAGTATAACTTAACTAAAGTATTTAAAGCTGCATTAAATACAAGCAGATTGTTCGGAGATATATTGTATGGAATTAGATAGAATTCCAATACGTATATATTGTACTAATTAAGGTACTACCTCTTAGGTATAAAATAGTCCTCCCTTTCCTATACTCTTAGATAGTTAGGTATATACATATATATACGTACGTATATAAGTAAAGTATAAGAAATATAATAGTCTTTTTTTTCTAAATCGTCCCTTAGCACTACTATTTAACTTATTTAAATCTATATTCCCTGCCTAGTTACTAAATGGTGTACTTCCTACTATTACTAATAGCCTCGATTAATATCCATTTTGGATAGTCCGTACAACTAAACTTCTACTGCATACCCTTTCTATTTTACCCCTTTATTCCAAGAGGTAATTCCCCTTTTATTTTAAGAGGTTATAAGCCTAAAAGGACTATACCAAAACCCTCCGGAACAATTGACCTAGCTGCTAATACTATAAGTACTACTTATAGTACTTCCTAACGTACTTCTACTGTAAGTACTACTTACTGCAATTCCAGGAAATCGATTTAACTATAGCATCTAGCTACCAATACAATAAGTACTACTTATTATAACTACTAGTACTACTAGTAGAAAGGTAAACCGAAAATCTAGTTATTAACTAAATTATATCTATATTTTTAAAATAGATTCTACTAAGGAAGGTTAGGCTACTAAAACACCCATTATATCGGAACTTAAGGCAATTATTTAAAGGCAATAACTGCAGTATAATAATCTTTCCAATCGGTTTAACCAACTTACGGAATAATTAAATAACACTATTATACTAATTCAAAAACGCCTCGACAAAATAGAGCCCGAACACACACCTATCCAAGGAATCCCAACATACAATAGTAGTACTACTACTACTAAGGTAACTGATTTAAGCTTTAATATTAAGCTATCCAAGAAGGTATTCTTATTCCTAAAGTATGCTAAGCTTAAAGATACTAAGAACTTTAACTTATAGGAATAATTACTTTCTATCTAACTTGGTTCCCTTTGCCTAGAGGAATTTCTAAAAAACCTATTAATTACTATTAGTTACTTATATTACAATTAATACTCCCTACTTATACTACTTTGGGATAGCTGTTCTAAGGGCCCGTAAGTATTAATTGCATAGATTTATAACCCAACAGATACCTATCTATTGCTAAAACAATAGTACTTAAAGGGCTAGGCAGCCTAACGTTATAATCTCTACGATTCCTACTATAACCTTATACTTAAAGGGTATAAAGGAATACTTAAGGCGTTTAATTTAGAATTCAATAGCTACCTTACCCGACTTTAACTTACTGGAGTAAGTATTAACCCTTTGGATTAGGCAAATCGATACCTTATAACTATTGGTCCTGTTTTCTTACAATAGGCTGCAATACAATGCAATAATCTCTAAACTAATACTATCTTAGGGATTAATACAGTATCCCTTAACCTGCAATACCTTTAGACTAACTTACTAAAAGAACATTAAAATCCTA
The DNA here is from genome assembly GCF_001625195.1 of Drechmeria coniospora. Taxonomy (NCBI): domain Eukaryota; kingdom Fungi; phylum Ascomycota; class Sordariomycetes; order Hypocreales; family Ophiocordycipitaceae; genus Drechmeria; species Drechmeria coniospora. The sequence goes on along the minus strand of NC_054391.1, from coordinate 2,440,756 downwards.
ATAGTCCTAGTTTCCAAGCATTCAGTTACAGGATAACTCAACTACCCAAAACACCAGACAATAGGTCTACTAGACCTAGTCGACCCAACCGACCCAACCGACCCAATCGACCCAATCGACCTAAATTACCCAATCGACCTAACCAACCCAAACGATACAATCGAACCAAAAACTATACACCAAATAAGAGTACTACTAGTTTTCTAACTAGTAACTATAGTCTATCTACTAGCTGTATGGGGTTACCTGATTCCTGTTAGGAATTAGATACCGACTCTAATTCCGAATAAGAATTAGTACTATTACCTGATTTAGGGAATATTAGTATAATATATCGTATTAATAATAATAATACGTACCGAATGGGCCTACTTTACAATACTGGCTTAACCTATTATTTAGTAAACAACTGGCTTAAGTTTACGACTTTCTAACCTATTGCGAAATCCTAAGTAAAACCAATTACAATAGGAGGTAGCCCAATTTATCCCAAAGGTATTAGCTATACTGAATTTACTGTAGTAATTCGTATTAATCTATCTGTCTACGGTACTCTTGTTTTACAAAAAGCACTATATATTCCGAAATTAGAGGTTAGTATTATTAGTAGAATTCGCTACTATACGTCTGGAGGAATACTTATTAAGGAACATCTATACAACTCAAATCGATAGTTATACGTCTTGCAATTTAGGTACGCAAAAGGGGGGGGAGTAGAAGTATATCGTACGGACTAGGGAATTAATTAAGCTGTTAGTAACAGTATAAGGGGTGCTAGTTAGTAACTGGGTAAGAGTGTACAATTAGTAGTACCGAATTATATAAACAAATGCAATTATATTCCAAAAAAGAGAAACTATTCTAAGGGAATAGCTACTACCTTATATAGGTATAGAAGTATAGTAAAGACTGTTCTAGCTTATTCTATAAGGTTTTAGCTTATTCTATAAGTAGGGTAAGTAATATTCCGACTTATTCTAAGGAGTTCCAGTATATTCTATAAGTAGGGTATAGAATATTCTAGAATATTCTAGAATATTCTAGAGCATTCTGTACTATACCTAATTAGGTAAGTATCTTTAACAATAGTTTAGAGAAATAGTATATTGTATACTATTAGTTAGCTCTATATACTTACTTATACTTTTAGTATAGTATAGTATATCTGCTAGCAGTAGTACTTCTAATAGTTGCTACTAGTAGTAGTAATAATAGGATAGTATCCTATTTAGGTAGTCTTACTAGTATAAATCCTAGTATTTTAATACCCCCTCTATTTAGCTAGTATAACTACTGCTAAATAGGGATCCCTTAGAGACCTAGTAGGCTAAGGTAGCGTTAGAAGAGATTAGCAGTAAGGGCCTTAGTAAGACTATTGGTAGGTATAGACTTAGTGTTTAGGTAACTAATTTTGGCTAGCCTATTGGTTACTTCTTGCCGAATATACCGGAACTTTAGCAGTATATGCTTTGTTCGGTTATGCTAATTGGGATTATTAGCGTTAGAGATAGATCCGTTGTTATTGTACAAAAGTAGTATAGGTTTTTTAAGGCCTTTGTCGATTTCTATAAATAGACCGTCTAGCTATTTAAGTTCCCGAATTGCTTCCAGTAGGGCATCCGATTCTGCCTCTATAGTAGAAAGAGTAATAGTATTAACCCTTTTTAATTTCCAGTAGATTGGTCCGCCTACTAGGGTAAAGAGGTACCTATAGGTAGACTTAGAAGAATCTAAGTTACCTATAAAGTTACTATCGGAATATCCTAATAGATTAGGTGTTATTAACTTAGACTAATAGTATATAGCTAGGTCTGTAGTTCCTTTTAGATATCGAAGAAGGTTCTTACCGGCTAATAGCTATAGACTAGTAGCCTAATGCATATACCGAGATAGCTATTAGATTGCAAAGGCTATATCTGGTTGGGTTAGTAGTATAAGGTATATTAGAGTCCCTACTATCTGTTGGTATACTAGTTAGTCGGTTGCGGATAAGGGAGTAAGAGGCGTTGCAGTAGCCTGCTTAAGTACTCCTAGCTGTAGTGGTATTGCTATTGCCTTGGCCTCCTTTAACCTAAATTGGAATAGGGCTTCCTTAATATACCCTTTTTGGCTAAGGGTAATACCCTTAGTTATTCGACTAATTTATACGCTTAGGAAGAAGGCAGCCTATCCGCAGTCTTTAATTAGGTAAACCTTATATAGTTATTATTTCAACTTGTTAATATATATAAGGTTTAGTCCAATAAGTAGGCAGTTGTCGATATGGCTAACTATATAAGTACTAGTAGTACTATTATAGTAGATAGCCGGATTAGATATAAGGGGGCTATATCCGTATTATTGTAGTAGTTTAGTAAGTACCTCCTGCTATTCTTTAGGTCCTTGTTTTAGGCCGTAGAGTGCCTTTTTCAAAAGGATACCTTATTTAACTGCTAGATTGTAGCCTAGCTTAGCTAGTAGCTTAGCTAAATTATTAGTCTTATTAAGACTAATAAATACTTTTAGTCCCTTGGGAATTTTAAGATAATTAACTTTGGGTAGCTTACTGTTTAGGAAAGTACTAATAAAGTCAATCTGTTCGACGTACTAGTTGTTCTGGGTAGCTAGGGCTAGTAGTATCCTCTAGGTAGGTGGAATACTAGTAGTTGCAAAAGTCTTTAGGTAATTGAGGCCTTTAATTTGCATAAATCCCTTAGCTACTAGTTATACCTTGAATTTAATAGGGTTGTTCTGCTAGTCCTTTTTGACTTATAGTATAAGTCGGCTTTTTAGAAGTTGTCTGCTAGTTGGTATTTCTTAAAGGGGAATAAAATAAAATACCCCTGCCTGGATAAGCTGCTGGAATTCCGAGAATATAGTACTTATCCATTAGTCTTTATTGTTTAACTTAAGTACCTATTTCTAGCTAGTAGGCTTGTTACTATTTAGTAGTTACTTGGCCTTAGCTTAGTAGTATAGGTCCTAGATCCAATACGCTAGGTTAAGATCTATTGGGTTAGGGTTATCTTCTGGTTCTAGTGCATCTGGAAGAGAGGTATTTAGTAGATCCTCTATTGGCTGGGCTAGGACCCCCTCTGTTGTACTAGTCCTAGTAGGACTAGTTGGTCTATTGGCTCCTTGCAACCTACTGGTCCTAGTAGGACTAGTAGGTCTACTGGCCCTAGTAGGGCTAGTAGGTCCGTTGGTTCCTTGTAACCTACTGGTCCTAGTAGGACTAGTAGGTTTACTAGCCCTAGTAGGGCTAGTAGGTCCGTTGGCCCCTTATAACCTACTGGTCCTAGTAGGACTGGTAGGTCTACTAGTCCTAGTAGGACTAGTAGGTCCGTTGGCCCCCTTTGTCTCCCTAGGTGTTAGGGGACTAGAGGTATTTTGCAAGATATAGTCTTCTATTTCAATTTCCCCCTCTAACTTTAGTTCTTAAAGACTAGGACTTAGTAGTCGTTGAAGTCCTTAGGAGATAGGGCCTATACCTTCTAGGATTTTTAGGAAAGTAGTTTTTGTAACTGCCCTCCTAGAAGGTATATATATAAGGTATATTTTTAAACCTAGCGTTGCTAGTAGCCTTACTGGTTCTGTGCGTTATGCTAATTTAGTACTTTGAATCCGTTTCTAGTGTAGGATTAGGACTTTGCAGTAGGCACTAATAGCCTTATAGGCTGTAAGGTTTGGTAGTATTTTTAGCCCTTGTAATTCCTGCTTAAGCAATTGGTAGGGGCTTAAATCCCTATTAGTAATTATAGTATAGTTAACTAGGTTGACTATAGCAGGAAGTATAGCAGACTAAAGGAAAAGTAGGAGGCCGGCCTAGATTATTGTTGTACGTAGTCGGTCCAGAATAACTCGTATAGACCGTTCGGTAAGTCCGTTTTGTTCGGGGGTGTACGGGTAAGACGTATTGAATAATATTCCTTTGGTACCCAACTAGTCCTAAAGCAATATATTAATTTTAGGTCCTCTATTATAAAATAACCTTTTTAGGTAACGGTTATAGTATATTTTTAGGCTTTAGAAGAAGTTCTTTATAGCCTAGAGAACTATTAGTCCTTCCTTATTAGGTAAGATATATACCTAACGGAATTGGGATTTTCGATTAATAAGTATTAGTCCAATGGATTTTCGGTTATAGGATATAGGTTTAATCCTAAATGTATCCCCTTCGATAGAATTAAGTATACAGTCTGGATCCTTAATTGGATCTTTTAACTATTGTCTAGTAGATTTTGCCTGTATATAAGTAAGGTATTAAAAATCGGTAGCCTTAATAGATAAGAAGTTAGGCAGCCCGCTAGTAATTTTACTAGTCTTTTTTAAAAGTAGTAGACTAATATATCCTAATCGGATATACCAGATACCTGCTTATTACAATAGTCCTTGGTAAGACTGGTTGTTGGATTCCGAACTAGTAGTCGGAATAGCCTGTTCCTCGGTACTAACAGTAGGGACTGCTAGTAGGTCTGTTGCCTCTATAGGGATTGGGTCCTCTATAGGGTCTTTGTATAGGGTAGCCTTAGTAAGGTCCCTTAATCCAACCGAACTAGTAGTTAGGCTAGGATTTAGTCCTAGTGTAGGTACTTGACTAGGTACCGACCTAGGTGCCGGACTAGGTACCGATCTAGGTACCGGACTAGGCACCGATCTAGGTACCGTTTAGTCTTCTGCCTCGTTAGCCTAGGAAGGTAGTTGCAAAGGAATTTCCACTATTATTCCGTAGCTACTATAGTAGCTAAAGTAGGCTGAGTTTGATTTGCTTAGATAGGGCGTATTTTGGCCTTCTTATTGTAAGAAGAAGCCGTACCTCTAGAAGTTAAGTAGGCTATATACTTATCGGTTCGAGTTATATAGGGATTCCTTAATAAGTATTCCCCCTAATCCGTAGTAGCGTATTCTACTAATAATATTAACCTTTATTTTCGGAATATATAGTACATCTTGTAGTATAAGAGTACTATAGGTTGGTGGATCGGTATTAATTAATACCGTAAATTCTATATTTCCAATTCCACTAAGGTAAATTAGACTACCTCCAGTTGTAATTAGTTATACCTGGGATTTTATAATTGGTCGGAAGGTTGTAAACTTAGACCGATTATTTACCAAATAGCAGGTTAAGCCAGTATTGTAGAGTAGGCCTATATAGTATATATTAGCGTTAGTAACGTTATATAGTATACTAATATTACCTAAGTTAGGTAATATTTCTAATTCTTCTGTACAGTTAGAATCGGTATCTAATTCCTGGTAGGAATAAGATAAATCCATACAGCTAGCGGCTAGACTGTAGTTACTAACTAGGAAATTAGTAGTATCCTTTGGTTAGTTAGTCGATTGGTTGGATTTCTTTTTATTAGTTTGGCTCGACTAGTTAGATTTCATTTTATTAAATTTCCCTTTTTTCTTTTTCTTAGGTACTTAGGATACCTTATAGCTAAATATATTCGATCCAGTAGTACTAGAGTTTCGATTTTCTTCCAGAAGGTTAACTATAAGGTATTATAGACCTAGGGTATCTATTTTAAGTCCTAAGGCTCGGGAAGACTAAATAGTATTGCATTGTATAGCAACCTATTGTAGAAAAATAGGCTTAACTATTGTAAGGTATTGGTTGGCTTAATCCAGTGGATCGATTATTACTCCGGCTAGTTATAGCTTAGTAAGTCGACTGTTAAATTTAGCATTAAATGCCTTAAGTATTCCTTTGTACCCCTTAAATATAAGGGTATAGTAAGCGTTATATAGGTTAGAGCGTTTGGCTTCGTAACCTTCGGAGTATTGTTTTTTTAATAACAGGAAAACCTTAGTTAGGTTTTTAATCTATGCAATAGATACTAAGGTTTCTTCCGTACAGCTATCCCGTAATAGTATAAGTAAACGGGCCTAATTTCTGCTTAAGAAGTTAGATATAATTAAAGGTTTATCTAGAAAACTTTTTAGGTCTAGGGCTTAAAGTTGAATTAATAGGAATTACTCCTAAAGCTTGTAATTTTTAGTACCTTTAAGTTTTGCATATTCCGGGAATTAATAGACTTTTTTATTTAACTTATAGCTAGAGTTAGAATCCTTTGTCTTTGTAATAGTAGTACTATTACTAAGATTGCTAAGAGTTAACTTCATTGTATTAGTTAATCTTATATCTATAGAACAATAGTATTAAGTTATTGTATAGATTGAGTATATTATTGTAAAAGTTTATCGATTTGCATTTACTATACTAGTAGACGTTTTTTAATTTCCGATAGGTTAGTTCCCTGACCTTAATTGGTGGGATCCATTTTCTAGTTAGTAACTAGATTCCGATTTTGCCTTACCTACCTAGCTAGTAGTACTAGCAATAGGTCTTCTACTAGTAGTACTAGTAGGAGTTAAAGCTATAGTTAGATAACCAACAGTTACTAGTAGTACTAGTAGATAACGTACTAGTAGTACTAGCCGTTGGGGGAGCCGTTTAGTAACCAGGGATTACCAGTAGTACTAGTAGATAACGTACTAGTAGTACTAGTAGTTAGGGGAGCCGTTTGGTAACCAGGGATTACTAGTAGTACTAGTAGGTAACTCAGTAAGTTACAGAATTCGACTATAAGTTACTAGTAGTACTAGTATGTGTTAAAATACTAGGATTTATACTAGTAAGACTACCCAAATAGGATACTATCCTATTATTGCTACTACCAGTAGCAACTGTCAGAAGTACTACTGCTGGCAGATATACTATACTATACTGAGAGTATAAGTAAGTATACAGAGCTGACTAATAGTATACAACATACTATTTCTCTAAACTATTGTCAAAGATACTTACCTAATTAGGTATAGTACAGAATGCTCTAGAACAGTCTAGAATATTCTAGAATATTCCATACCCCACTTATGGAATGTACTGGAACTCCTTGGAATAAGCCGGAATGTTGCTTACCCTACTTATGGAATAAGCTGGAACCTTATGGAATAAGCTGGAACAGTCTTTACTATATTTCTACACCTATATAAGGCAGTAGCCATTCCCTTAGAATAGTTTCTCTCTTTTGGAATATAATCGCATTCGTTTGTATAATTTGGTACTACCAAGTTTGCACTCTTATCCAGTTACTAACTGGTTCCCCTTATGCTGTTACTAACAGCTTGATTGATTCCCTGGTCCGTGCGATATACTTCCACTACCCCTCCTCTTGCGCACCCAAATTGCAAGAGTATGTAACTTAGTAAGTTGCAGAGGTCGATTCGAAGGTTACCAGTAGTACTAGTATGTAACTTAGTAAGTTACAAAGGTCGATCCAAGATTATCAGTAGTACTAGTAGGCAGCTTAGTAAGCTGCAGAGATCAATCCAGGGGGATTAATTATAGTCCTTCCGGGCTTATAACCTCTTGCAATTTAGGTACGCAAGAGGGGGAGTAGTAGAAGTATATCGCACGGACCAGGGAATCAATCAAGCTGTTAGTAACAGCATAAGGGGTGCTAGTTAGTAACTAGGCAAGAGTATACAATTAGTAGTACCGAATTATACAAACGAATGCAATTATATTCCAAAAAAGAGAAACTATTCTAAGGGAATAGCTACTACCTTATATAGGTATAGAAGTATAATAAAGACTATTCCAGCTTATTCCATAAGGTTCCAGCTTATTCTATAAGTAGGGTAAGTAACATTCCGACTTATTCCAAGGAGTTCCAGTACATTCCATAAGTAGGGTATAGAATATTCTAGAATATTCTAGAATATTCTAGAGCATTCTATACTATACCTAATTAGGCAAGTATCTTTAACAATAGTTTAGAGAAATAGTATATTGTATACTATTAGTTAGCTCTATATACTTACTTATACTCTTAGTATAGTATAGTATATCTACTAGTAGTAGTACTTCTAATAGTTACTACTGGTAGTAGCAATAATAGGATAGTATCCTATTTGGGTAGTCTTACTAGTATAAATCCTAGTATTTTAATAATACGGACTCCTTAACTTCTAGAAATACGGCTTCTTCCTACAATAGTAAGGTTAACAAACGCCCTATCTAACGAAATTAGATACTTCCCACTCTAGCTACTATAGTAGCTATGGAATTACAGTCGAAATTCCCTCCCAACCCCCCCCTTGGGCTACCGAAGCAGAGGATTGGTCGGCACCTTCCCTAGTACCTCGGTCGGTACCTTTAACGGTACCTAGCCCAACTGTTAGTTCGGCTATACCAAGGGACCTTACTAAGGCTACCCTGTTCAAAGACCCTATAGAAGACCCAATTCCTATAGAGGCAATAGACTAACTAGTAGTCCCAACTGCTAGTCTTAAGGAACAAGTTCTACTAACTACTTATTCGGAATCCAATAACCAGTCTTACCAAAGACTATTGCAACAAGCGGGTATTTAGTATATTCGACTAGGATATATTAGTCTCCTACTCTTAAAAAAGACTAGTAGTATTACTATTAGGCTGCTTGACTTTTCGTCTATTCAGGCTGCTGATTTCTAATACCTTGCCTGTATTTAGGCTAAATCCACTAAACACTAGTCTAGGGATCCCATTAAAGATCCAGACTATATTCTTAATTCAATTGCGGGCAATACATTTGGGATTAGACCAGTATCCTATAATCGTAAGTCTGTAGGTCTTATACTAATTAATCGAAAATCCTGCTTCCGTTAGGTATTAATCTTACCCAATAAGGAGGGATTAACTATTCTCCAGGCTATTCGGAATCTCTTCAAAAGCCTTAAACAACAATATAACTATTACCTAAAACAGTTATTTTTCAACAAGGGTATAGAAATTAACACATTGCTCCAGACTTAGTTGGGTAAGAAAGGAATTCTATTTAATATATCTTGCCCGTATACGCCCGAACAGAACGGACTTACCGAACGGTCCATACAAGTCATCCTAGACCGACTATATACAATAATAATTTAGGCAGGCCTTTTACTTTTCCTCTAGTCTACCGTTCTTCCTGCTATAGTTAATCTTATTAACTATACTGCAATTTCGAATCGGGATTTAAGTCCCTACCAATTACTAAAGCAGGAATTACAGGGACTAAAAATACTACTAAATCTTACGGCCTATAAGGCTATTAGTATATATTGCGAAGTCCTTATTCCTCCTTAGAAACGGATTCAAAGTACCAAACTAGTATTCCGAACAGAACCAGCAAGGCTACTAGCTACGCTAGGTTCAAAAACATACCTTATGTATATGCCTTCTAGGAGATCGGTTACAAAAACTACCTTCCTGAAAATCCTAGAAGGTATTGGCCCTATTTCCTAAGGGCTTCCCCGACTACTAAGTCCTAGTGTTGAAGGACTAGAGTTAGAGGGGGAAATTGAGATAGTAGATTTAACTACTACTATCTCGCAAAGCAACTCCAGTCCCCTAGCACCTAGGGAGACAGAGGGGGCTACTAGTCCTACTAGGACTAGTAGGTTGCAACTAGCCAATAGACCGACTAGTCCTACTAGGACTAGTAGGTTGCAACTAACCAATGGACCGACTAGTCCTACTAGGACTAGTAGGTTGCAACTGGCCAATGGACCGACTAGTCCTACTAGGACTAGTAGGTTACAACTGGCCAACGGACCGACTAGTCCTACTAGGACTAGTAGGTTGCAAGAGGCCAACGGACCGACTAGTCCTACTAGGACTAGTACTACAGAGGGGGTCCTAGCCCAACCAATAGAGGATCTACTAAATACCTCCCTTCCAGATAAACCTAAATTAGAAGACAAGTCTAATTTAGTAGATTTCAACCTAGTATACTGGATTAAGAACCTATACTACCAAGCTAAGGCAAATCAACTACTAGTTAGTAGTAAGCCTACTAGCTAGAAGCAGGTACTTAAATCAGACAATAAAGACTAGTAGATAAGTACTATATTCTCTAAATTTCATTAACTTATTCTAGTAGGGGTATTCTATTTTATCCTACTTTAAGAAATACCAATTGGTAGACGACTCCTTAAAAGCCGTCTTATCCTATAAGTTAAAAAGGACTAGCAAAACAATCCTATTAAATTTAAGGTACGGTTAGTAGCCAAAGGATTTATGCAAATTAAAGGTCTTAACTACCTAGAGACCTTTATAGCTATAAGTATTCCACCTACCTAGAGGATACTACTAGCTCTTACTGCCTAAAACAATTAGTATATTAAACAAATCGACTTTATTAGTGCTTTCCTTAACAGTAAGCTACCTAAAGTTAATTTCCTTAAAATGCCTAATGGACTGGAAGTATTTATTAGTCTTAATAAGACTAATAATATAGGTAAGCAACTAGCTAAGCTAAGCTACAACCCAGTAGTTAAATAAGGTATTCTTTTAAAAAAAGCACTCTATAGTCTTAAATAAGGACCTAGAGAGTAGTAAGATATACTTTCCAAACTGCTCTATTAATACGAATATCGACCTCTTATATCCAATCCAGCTGTCTACTATAATAGTACTACTAGTACCTATATAGTTAGCTATATTAACGACTGTTTGCTTATTAGGCCGAACCTTATGTATATTAATAAGTTGAAACAAAAACTATATAAGGTTTACCCAATTAAAGATTGCGGGTAGGCTATATTCTTTTTAGGCGTATAGATTAGCCGAACGACTAAGGGTATTACCCTTAGTCAAAAGGGGTATATTAAAAAAGTACTATTGCAATTTAGGCTAGAGGGGGCTAAGTCGGTAGCAATACCGTTACAGCTAGGTATACTTAAACAAGCTATAACAATACCTCTTCCTCCCTTACCCGCAACCGATCAATTAGTATACCAATAGATAGTTAGGACTCTAATGTACCTAATGCTATTAACCCGACTAGACATAGCCTTTACAATCCAATAGCTATCTCGGTATATGCATTAGGCTACTAGTCTCTAACTATTAACCGGTAAGAACCTTCTTTAATATCTGAAAGGAACTATAGACCTAGCTATTTACTATTAGTCTAAGTCCCTAGTACCTAGCCTGTCTGGATTTTCAGATAGCAACTTTATAGGTAACTTAGATTCCTCTAAGTCTACCTATAGGTACCTCTTTACCCTAATAGGTAGACTAATCTACTGGAAGTTAAAAAGGGTAAGTGTTATGGTATCGGGCTTAGCCCGATACAGGAGAACGAAGGGAACCAAGGGACCCACTAGGAGGAACGCATACAACTAGAAGCCCTAGTTGTTAGGTAGTTTTCCCTCCTTTAAGTCTTTTAATAAATATTATTGAGAGTCCTAGAGCAGTCGCCTAGCGACTCTGTAATAGTAAGTACAATTGCTCTTTTAACTATAAAGGTAGAATCTAATACCTTACTAAAAGCAATTTAGGAACTCAAATAGCTAGATAGTTTGTTTATAGAAATAGGTAAAAGTCTTTAAAAACCTATTTTACTTCTGTATAATAACAATAGATCTATCTCCAATACTAATAACCTAAATTAGTACTCTTGCACTAAGTATACCTTACTAAAGTTTCGGTACATTCTGTTACGGAGTTGCTAGGTAACTGCTCTAGGACTCTTAATAATGTTTATTAAAAGACTTAAAGGAGGGAAAACTACCTAATAACTAGGGCTTCTAGTTGTATATGTTCCTCCTAGTGGGTCCCTTAGTTCCCTTTGTTCTTCTGTATTGGGCTAAGCCTAATACTATAATATACTGTCTTGCTCTACTCGTTCGAAGTAAGGTCTAGCTATAGCTGTAGCTAAACTGCCTTTCCTAAGGCTAGTTTTTCTAATCTGTAGCTCCCCTGAAATTTTTTTTTCTGGGTATTTATTGGGTGCTTAGCGTATATTGTCTTCTCCCCGTATTGTCCCCTATTTGGAGTTTACTGGTTACCTAGGGCGACTAATTCTATCTTACTCTATCCCCTCCTTAGGTATTCTTTAGGTACTTACCGGGTACTTAAGGCGCCTAGCGTTACCTTGCTTTTCCCCCTTACTACTCCCTTTATATTACTCTTTCTGTTCCCTTTCTATTATATTTTATTGTTCTTCTTCCTTTAACTATTATACCTACTTGTTTTTTAGCTTCTTACTGTATAATTATTATTAACTCCTTTACTACCTCCTATTATACTTACTCCTTTATTATTGTTATTCCTCCCCTATAAGGTAGGTTACTGCTTCCTTATTAAGTCCGTTCCGTATATCCTTTAGGCTATTAGCTAATAAGCTAGTAACGATAAGAACTATTAATCCCCCTCTTACTGTTATTGCTCCTCCCTTGTAGAGGACTTATTTACCTTTTTGTTACTACTACTACTACTATTATATCTATTGCTATAGGTACTCCTCCCCCCCCCTGGATGCGGTTTGGGCCTGCGTTATAGCCATTATACCGATAAGTCGGACCGTCGCTACGCCCTAGGTAAATACTTAGTAAAGGGCGATTCCTCTAACAAGGAGTTTATACCTCCGGAGGAAGTACGTAGAATATACCTCCCCTGCGTTAACCGCCTTATTACTAGCGGCTGCAATAACTATATACCGGGCCGTAGTACTAGTTACTGTACGTACGTATATATATACGCTAAATGCGTTTAGGTACTGTATTTATTTACTGTACGCCCTTAGCTGTATTGCGCTTTGCGCAACCTTTGTGCTTACGCCTAGCGTAACGTCTATATCCTAGTTAAGGCCCGCCCTAAGGTTGGAACCGTACTAGGCGCTTATACTATCCTTTTGCTTAAATTTCTGGCCCTAGGCCGGGTTTAGGCCTACACCCTGGCTCTAGCCGAGATAGAGCCTGCCCCTATATACCCTGCCTATACCCTTACCCCTATACTAGGTATTGCTTTTCCCCCTACTGCTACTAACGATAACGATAACCCGAACTGCACTCTCGTCCTTACCGCTAATGCCTTAACCCCGACTTAGGCGGGTAGTCGTACTAGTACTATACTAAGCATACAGCTCGATATATTTACCTAGGGCGTAGCTCGGGCCCTAACGGGTATCTAGAGTAACGTATATAGCCTTACCTACTATTAGTAAGCGCAGGAGGGTATTAGTACTAAGTTAGTAACTACCTTAGCTAAGATATACTATAATATTTGTAAGTTGCATAAGTCTTATGTAAATAGTTCCCCCTTAGTATACTATCCTACCCCCTTTACTCCCTATATTACCCGTAACGGTAGTAGGTTACGCTCGTCTTATATAGATAGTATATTTTTATTACTCCGCCCTATTGCCTTTACCCCTTATATTGCTTAAGTCGCTTAGTACCTTTATTTTATACCCCTACCCCTACCCCCCTTAGTTATATCCTACCCCCGCCTAAGTACTACAACGGATAGTTTCGAAACCCTCCCTAAGGAGGATACTAAGGAGGATAAAAGTAAGGAGGATATAGAGACCAATAAGTCTAAGTAGTACAGTTAGCATATATTTATAGTAGTAGTATTAGGTTAGGCCCTTATTGGGAGCGCTTTAGGGTTAGTTTTTTCTTTCGGTATAGTTAAAATTTTATATTTTATTTTACGGCTTACCTACGCTTTACTGTTTGTATAGGGATCCCCCTATTACTATATAAATTCCTTTAGGGCTTCCGTTTATACTAAAGCCTCTATTAGTTCCTAGGTGTTATGGAGTCACTAGTACTACCAGTATCTAGTGGTCGGAAATAGTTGTTAAGAAACCTACGGAATACTAACTTAAGGTACGAGGTATTGGAGTACTTATACTCTAATGCCTGCTTAGTTATAGGATACGAGTTACGTACGGTAGTGCGTAGCTCTATCCTAGGACATAGCTCTATTAGGCAAAGCCTAATATTATAACATATCCCCCTCCTTCCCTAATTCCTCTAGTAGTCCTCAATTAATCCAATAACTTTTTTTTTTTTTTTTTTTTTTTTTTTTTTTGCCTCTGTCCTGTTCGCGGGTGGTTGCCGGGTGCGTGTATTGACGCTTCTGTAGCTAAGGTTCCGTTGCGGCCCCGTTGCGCTGCCCCTTTGTCCTATTTGCGGGTGGTTGCCTCTGTCCTGTTCGCGGGTGGTTACCGGGCGCGTATGTTGATACTTCTGTAGCTAAGGTTCCGTTGCGGCCCCGTTGCGCTGCCCCTCTGTATTTCTTATGTATTCGTTGCGGGCAAGTTGCGTATTTCCTTTTTCCTCCTTCGTAATTGCCGCTTCCTTTAACGCTGCCGTTATAATTTCTTGCTTCCTCCCGCTCTCCCGCCTTCCTTACGGTACGTGCCGTACCGGGGTTCTTGCTGCCGCTTGTTGCTAACTGCTTGTGTTAGTCGATTACTTACTTTCCTGTCGCTGCGCCGCTATATCTGCCGCCGCTGATACTCCTCCTCCTCCTCCCAATAACAACAATGGCCCTGTTTGTAGCTACGCCTCGGATAAGGCGTCGGCCGTTCGGTCGATGGGCGGCTTTACCGTCCAGGGAGACTCCTCGGACGAGGAGTATGACGTCCCTGCCGCCGAGGCTTAGATGTGTTTGCCCTGCATCGAACGTTTGGTCCGTATACGCGCCGCCTACTGCGAACGTAGTGGCGGCAATGGCTGCACTACCTGCACCTCGGCTCGGCGCAGGTGCGAATAGATTCCGTACCTGCTAACGCCGCATCCGCGCCTCCGCCGCATCGTTTGCAAGCTCGTTCTTGCCGCCGCCGAAGGCGACTATATTGTTTCGGCTGCCCGTACCAAGACGGCTAAATTGCCCGGCCGCTGCGTTCGCCTCTCCGCCCCGTTTCGCCAGCTTGGCGATACCTGGCGTAAGCTCTATAATGCCGCCAGGACGACTCCCGCCGATGTTGTCCCCGCTACTCCCCTTACCCCCGCCGGCGGTACTGCCCGTAGTGCCGCCGCTGCGGCGCTGCCCTCGACTCCCGGCGACCCTATGGGTGCCCTGGTGCTGGCCTCGCAGGCCCTGACGCCGTTACGCAGCGGTAGTGTGCAGTAGCAGCAGCTACAGATGCTAGTGCGCGGTTTTGCTGGCGCCGTGCAAGGCCTGCGCGACCATTAGGGCGCGCAGGACGCCCGGCTCAATAGCTTTGAGCTGGTGCAACAGCAGCAGTCGGGCCTTATGGCCGCGATCCACGAGGAGCTGGTTGCTGCTCGCCGCGTCCTGTTTGCGGACGGCCTTCTAGCGCTGGCCCTGCCCCTTTACCTTTTGTCCTTAGTTGAGGATAACTCGAGCGAGTTGCTGCCTCCCCCCGGCCGTTAAGGGCCTAACGTTTGTGCGCTACGGCGCTAAGACTTTGTCTTGCTTGTAGCGCCCCGATTGGGGCTGGGAATTCTTCGGGGCCGACCTAGGTCCTTTGTTTTAAGACGTTCCGGTTTAGGACGGAGGAGTTATTTGCGCCCCTTTCGGGCTGGTTAAATACAAGCCGCGCTAACGCTGTTATTGTAAGGAGACTGGTCCGTCGTAAGTAAGTGCGCTACCCTATTTTTGCTTGTAGTCTGCTAGTGCTTTGGTCTCCTGTAGATTTTCTAGCGGTTCCTACGTAGGTTGGTCATACCCGGCCCATTTGACCAGGATATTGCGGCGCTTACCTTGCCCTCTTGCGTTCTTTGCGGCTAAGATTTCCTCTACAATATATTCTTCCTACGGTACGCCGTCCTCGTCCTCTACTAAGAGCGGCCCTGGCTCTGTATTCGTTAAGGCTTGACTAGGTAGCGGATCTATTGCGGCCCGCTCTACTAGGTCTACGTAAAAGGTAGGGTGCGTGCCTCGAGGGACATCTAGCGTAACAGTTAGGGGGGTCGGTACGGCTACGACCGTATACTTAGCTGTTACCTAGTCTAGCTTCTTGGATGGGCGTGGAGACTTTATATAGCGTAGACTTAGCTATACCTTGTCCCCTACCTAGAAACGCTCCGCTAGGCGCCGGTAGGAGTTTGATTCTTCCTCTAAGCGTTGCTGTATAAATGCAATTGCTACCTGGGCTAGCTCGGTGCCTTTGCGCAGGCGCTATGCGAACGCTACTGCTTGCCCTTTACCCGTAGTTGCGCTTGGGGTGGGAGCTTCCACCCGTTGTACTGCATTAACTTCGTATCCCAATAGGAGACTGTTCGGGCTTATGCCGGTAACGGAAGAGTCCCTACTATTTAGCGCTAGCTAGTATACCGCTAAATAGTCCGGCCAGTTAAATTGGTCGAACGCTATAAAGGTGCGTAGGATTGCTTAAACTTCTTGGTTCGCTCGTTCCGTGCCTCCGTCTAACTGCGGGTAATATACTGTAGATAGCCGCTGTTCGATCCCGACAATACGGCATAACGTTGCCCAGAACTGGCCGACTTAGTCTGATCCTCGGTCGGATATAATATATTCCGGGAACCTACGGAAACGCTACTAGTACTCCTTAAACCGTTTGGTATACGCTTCTACCATTATAGACGTTATAGCTTCTAGCTGTACGTACTTGGACAGCCTATCTGTAAGTACTATTATGTACTGTGGCGCTTGTTCGTCTTGTGCGGGTAGCTCCGTTATAAAGTCCACGGAGATCTGTTTCTAATATCTGTCCGGCGGCTCAATTTGCCGCAGTAGGCCCTGGCGGTACTGCCTACTCTTGTAGCTGCGGTAGTAGTAGTAGTTCCGTACAAATTGCCCTACCGCTGCCGATATGTGATCCTAGTGGTAATTCCTCTTTAGCGCTACGAATGTAGTATTTCGTCCTAGGTGCCCCGAGATAGGGGAGTTATGGACTTAGTGGATAACGCATATAGTTAGTGGTTCCTACGATAGTAGCTACAGGCGCCCTTGGAACTGTAGCGCACCGTGCGTATTAATAGTGCAGTCGGCTACCTATTCCTGCGTATCTACTTCGTCTGGGAACTTACGGTCTCCGCGACGTATAGTATCTAGGCGTACTATATACGTCTGGTCCTTAATGACTGCCTGGTCCTATAGCTCCTGCAAGCTGGTGTCGTGGAATAGCTGTAATCCTGGTGGTAGGTTGCTAGGCGGTTGCTCTGCAAGCGCGCTGCGGGTGCTCGGCGAACTTCCGAAATTGCTAATTAATATAGGTTGTAATACTTGCATAGTTCGGGGTTGGTACTCTACGTCCTACTGCCTGCGTGATAGTGCATCTGGCCGTTGCGCTTAAGATCCCGGCCTGTACTGTAAATGAAAGTTAAACTGCAAGAGCTTCTTAGCCCACCGTACCTAGCGCTCCGAGATTTCCCGCAGTCGGGTAAAGTATTCTAGGTTCTTGTGGTCGGTTAGAACCGTAAACGGTACGGACACCCCTCGCAGGTCTGCCTGCTATGCCTTAAGGCAGTGCACTACAGCCAAGAGCTCCTTGTCGTAGATTGTATAATTGCGCTCTGCGGCCGTTAATTTTGCCGAATAGTATGTAATCGGGCGCAGGATGCCTTTCTCGTCTACCTGTAATAGGTATCCTCCTAAAGCCGTACCGGAACAATCTGCCTCTACGAACGTTAGTCTCTTTATATCCTATTATGCCAGGATCGGGTGCGATATAAATAGTCGCTTTAGTTCTTCGAATGCATTATCCTCGTTGGTAGTCCAGCGGAACGGCTACCCCTTGCAAGTAAGCTAGGATAGGGACGCTGTTAATTCCGCGAACTAGGGGATAAATTCCCGGTAGAAGTTAGCAAACCCCAAGAAACTGCGTACCCCTTGGACGGTCCTTAGTGCCTCCCAGTTGCGGATAGCGGCTATCTTTGCTGGGTCGGTCCGGATTTCTACTCCCGCCTGAACAATATAGCCTAGGTACTTAACTTCCTTAACTGCAAAGGCGCACTTGTCTAGGTCTAAGTATAGACCTACTTTACGTAGGCGTTAAAGTACCCCTTTTACCTTCCGAATATGGTCCGCCTTAGAGCCGCTTATATATACTAAGATATCGTCCAGAAAGGCCGTTACGAAGTTACCTAAATTAGTTCCGAGTACCCCGTTGATATAACGCTGGAATGTTGCGGGAGCGCCTGCAAGTCCGAACGGGCAGACCAGCCATTTAAATAAGCCGAAGCGGGTGCGGAATGCCGTAAGGTGCTCGCTACCGGGCGCAATACGGATCTTATGGAAGGCCGCCCGTACGTTAAGTTTCGTAAACCAGCGGGATCCTAATAGGGAGCGCAACGTTTCCTTTATTAGCGGTAGGGGATACCTATCCTATATCGTAATCTTATTTAGTGCGCGGTAATTTACGCAAAGGCGCTAACCCCCCCCCGGTTTCTTGGTTAGGAGGATCGGTACCGCTACCGCTAAGGAGCTAGTACGTATCCACCCTTTGTCCAACAATTCGGTAATCTGCTATCGTACCTCCAACAACTAGTCCCGTAGCATATTGTACAATAGTCCCTACGGCAGCTCTAGGGGTTCCCCGTTGGGCCCGGTTTGCAGCTTAATATAGTAGTCCCTTAGTCCCCGGTACGGAGGAAGGCCGGAGGCCTACGCCTTATCGAATAAGTCGGTAAACTCCTTTAGGTAGGCGGGTAGGTATCCCTCCGTCCCGCTGGGCTTGGGGCTTGGTGCTACTTAGCGGAGTACTACCGAGATCTCTATTAAGTTGGTAACTACCGCTTGGCTCTCCGGTTCGGCTATAACAGACGAAATAGTTGCGATCTCGAGGTTGTAGCTACCGTACTGCGGCCGTATATCTACTGCTTATACCACCTGGCCCCCTACCGCTCCAATTGTAAGGCGGCGTTCGGCTACGTATAGGTCGATACCGCGGTATTCCATCTACGGTAGGCCTAGTATTGCATCTCGGCTAAGGCCTGGTACTACGTATAGTACCGCTGGAGACTCCCAGCCGTCTATATCGAGCGCAACTCGTACTATATGCGAGATATATAGATGTACCTCCGTTGGGCCGCCCCGGCGGCGTATTACTGCTACGGCTGTCTTTAACCGGCGCCGTACCGGTAGTGGAATAAGCTCAAGGCGCAGACTTTAGGCCGTACGTTCGCTAATTGCGCTATAACAATCGCAACCGCAATCGATTTAAACGTCTAAGAAACGGGTAGAATTTACAAGCGTTAGGATAAGGAACGGCGGCCTGTCCAACCGCGCCTTAATATCCTAAAATTACTTCCTCTAACGCTTAGTCCTTCCGCTTTGGTCCTTGTCTATACCGTCTTACCCCCGCGCGAGACTTAGCTCGGGGGCGCTTTGTTTTCCGAGAACTAGTCTGAGGATTCCTCCTATGCGTTCTCCCTCTCTGTATTTACCCAATAAATGGATAGATTTTATACCGGTTGCGCCGCGGGCCGCATTTTGCAGTCTTTAATAAAGTACTGCTTGGATCCATAGCGTAAACAAGCGCCTTCCTCCTTACGCGCATTAATTGTACTGCGGGGGACCCAAGTTACACGCTGGCTTAACGACTGCCCTAGGCTGGTCCTTGTTCCTTGGGTTGCTGGGCGACGGCGCCCTACAGTTGCTGCGTTAATGCCCGTCATCCGTACGTTACCGTCCTCGTCCGTTATAGGTTTTGTCGGGGCTATTGCGCGGCCGTAGCGGTTCCGGTATTTCTCCTCTAAGCGGTACGATTCAATGTCTACCGTAATACTACGGTAAATATTAACGGCCGCCTCGTAACTATCTCGTAGGATATTGCGCCCAATACTGCTATCCCGCATAGTCTTATTAAGCGCGCGACGCAGCTTAACGAGTTTAATTTCGTCGGGCCAATTCATTCCCCCAGCCAACGCTAGCTTTTGTTCGAAGCGCACGTAGAATAAGGTAAATACCTTATTGCTTGCTTGCTCTAGTTGTTCGAGCTCGGTCTGCGCTATCTCCATCCGATAAGGGTCGGCGAAAACGGATTCGAGGTAAGCCAAGAATTGTAACGGGTTGTACTAGTACGACGGCCCTGCTTCGAAGAAGGCTGTAACGCGGGACTGAATCTTAGGCGCTAAGCACTACCAGACGAACATCCACTGGTCCTTGTCGGTACCGATAAACTCGCGGTCGGTAACTAGCTTGTGGGCCATAAGTATCTTCCAGGCTGTAAACGTAGTCTTATCTCCATCGTATAGTGCCCCTGTTGGTATTGGTTTACGTCGGACTTAGGGAAGTATTGCTGGGCTATTGACAGTTAAGGGGGTCCGTACCGATCCCGACGTAGTACCGGGCTGCACCTCCCGGGACGCTTGGTACTGCATTACCGTAGCGATTTGCTAGCGTAACTGCTGGATTTCTGTAAACCAGTCGGGTGGTGGTTGGCTAGCGGTAGCATTTTGTTCGCTAGGTAGTGCGTTGTTGTCCTGTTGATCCATTATTCAATAGTCTGCGGCCTACTGCTTGCCGTAACGAAGGGAGGTTTCTTAAATGTTATGGAGTCACTAGTACTACCAGTATCTAGTGGTCGGAAATAGTTGTTAAGAAACCTACGGAACACTAACTTAAGGTACAAGGCATTGGAGTACTTATACTCCAATGCCTGCTTAATCATAGGATACGAGTCACGTGCGGTAGCGCGTGGCTCTATCCTAGGACATAGCTCTATTAGGCAAAGCCTAATATCATAACACTAGGTTAGTTATTTATAACCTAGCTATTTTATAAGGGTATTACGTTATCCCTTTTGGCCTTAGGCCCCCTTTATTGTAAGGATATATTTAACTTAGTATTCCTTTTATAAGGTATTATTCTCGTTTTGGATTAATAGTAGGCCTAGCTCTAAATCCTATACTACCTAATTAGGTAAGGGGTTATTTACTACCCTTTCGATAAGGTCTATATAGAAGGTTAGGTATAAGCCCTAAGGAATATTTAGTATTACTATAAGTAGTATTAGTACTATTAGTACTATAAACTTAAAAGCTACTTAGTTTAGCTTCCTGTACGGCCTATTAGTTTTAATATATTTAAGGCTAAGCTAGACCTTATTACCTACCTAGAACTTTTCTACTAGGTAACCTATAGCTACTACTAACTTATATAAGCGTTATTGTATAAAGGTAATAGCTGCTTATATAATTTTTATTCCTTCCCTTAGGTATTATAGGAAAGTAACCGCCCTCCCTTTTGGTATTATTATACTTACCTAGTTGTCCTTTACCCTAGGTATTATACTAATTTTATAGCCTAATAGTAGTTTATTTAGGCTAACTCCTATAACTAAAGACTCCCTATTGTTTAGGGTAAGCTAGTAGGCAGTTAGGTAGGCCGGTTAGTCGAATTGTTTAAATAAGATTAGGATCCGTAGGGTAGCTTAAATTTCCTAATTTACCCTTTTAGTACCCCTATCCGTCTAGGGGTAGTATAAAGTTAATAAGAGTTATTCTATACCAATAAGGGTATATAGGGATATCTAGAACTTATTAAGCTAGTCTAATCCCTAATCCGTTATAATTTAAGTAGGAAAACCCCTAAATTACTACTAATAGGTCTTAAACCGTTTTATATAAGCCTTTATACTTATTATAGTTATTGCCTTTAGTTAAATAAACTTAAAGAGGTAGTCTGTAATAACTATTAAGAATTAGGGGTCCTTATTGTTTTATACTAGTAGGTCGGTTATAAAGTTAATTAATATTTACTTTTAATAACGGTTTAGCAGGGGGATTAATTATAGGAGTTCTTATCTTTATAGATAGCTCTTACAGCTCTAGTAGTAGTAGTAATTCTAAATATACTGTACTACGTCCTGCAATATACTATCCTAGTAGAAGTCCTGCTAAAGTACTTAGAATATTCCGTTTTAACTTAGGTAGCCTAATATAGGTAATTCGTATACCTATTGTATTATTTATATTGTTAGTAGTTCCTAGGCTAGTAACTATAGGCGTCCCCTATAGTATATTGCGCTATAGGTACTAATATTATAATTGGCCGTTTGTTTTTTTATCTTTACTTCTACTAGGAATTTCCGTATACCTATTGTAACTGCTTATTGTTAGGCTTTGTATATTGTATCGTTTTGTAATACTTAGTCCTATAATTCCTATAGGTAGGGTTCTGGAAAGAGTAGTTAGCCGGCTGGTATATCCTATGGAAATAGTATTTCCTTTCCTATTTATTCCTATCCTACTAGGAGTAGTTAGGATATATTAATAGCTCCTTATTCCCCTTCCGTTTCTGGATAGGTTTAGTCTACCCCTATATTTATAGCTATTATATCTTAGGCGCTTAGTACTTTATAGCCGGCCTGGGCCCGGTTTGTCCCTGTATTTACCTAATTTGTTCCTATATTTGTAATTACTATATCCTAGGTATCCTAGGCGTTAGGACCTTTTTGTATAGGTTAGCCTTTAGGCGCCTCCTATAGTATAGAGATTAATACCGGCTAAAGTATTTATCCTAAGCGTAGTATATTCTTCTTATCCTATTCCTAACGCAAGAGCGTATCCGGCCGTTGTACTTATAAGTTTAGTCTATACTATAGTAAGTAATTGAAATTTATAAGGACTTCCGCTTACTATACCTATTGTTCCGATATTTCTTATAGTTTAGTAAAGTATTTAAGGTTCTTATAGTTTATTAGAATAGTAAATAGTTCCGTAATGCCTTATAGGTCTACCGACTATACCTTAAGGTAGTTAATAACTACTAGGAGTTCCTTATTGTAGATTGTATAATTCCTTTCTATTAGTATAAGTTTAGTTAAGTAGTAGGCTATTAGTTATAGGGCCCCCTTACTGTTAATTTATAAAAAGTATCTACTTAGTACCTTACCTAAGTAATTAGTCTTAATAAGAGTCTTTCTGTCTGGGTCCTATTATACTAGGATTAGGTATAACGAAAAGGCCTACTTAAGGGATTAGAAGGCTATATTTTCTTTAGGTCCCTAGTAAAATAGTATACCCCTCCCTATAAGGGCTATAAGTAGTTCTATAAGGCTTACGAAATTAGGAATAAATTTATAGTAAAAGTTTGTAAAACCTAGGAAGCTCTTAATTCCCCTTACCTTAGTAGGTAGTTACTATTTTTAAATTATAGTAATTTTCGCTAGGTTAGGCCTAACCTTAACGCCTACTTGGATAATAAACCTAAGGTATTTAACTTTTATTGTTATAAATACGTACTTATTAAGATTTAGGTATAGACCGGCTACCTAAAGCTACTTAAGGATTTCCCTAACCTTAGTAAGGTAGTTGGCCTTTGATCCGGAGGTATAGATTAGGATATTGTTTAAATAGGCTGTAACCTACTCCCTTAATTTATCCTATAATACCCTATTAATATATCTTTAGAATAAAGCTAGTACTTTAGCTAGACTAAAGGGGTAGACTAACTATTTGAATAGACTAAATTGTATACGGAATACTGTAAGCGGTTTATCTCCTAGCGCTATACGTAACTTATAAAATACTGCTTATATATTTAGTTTAGTAAACTAGCGTACCCCTAAGAGTAAGTATAGTGTTTCTTTAACTAGCGGGAGTAGGTAGTAATCCTATTATATAATTTTATTTAGGGCCTAGTAGTCTATATATAGCCTTTATTCTTTATTTTCTTTCTTAGTAAGTAGTATTAGTACTGCTACTACTAACGAACTTACTTATATCTATCCCTTATTTAGTAGGTTTATAATTTATTTATAGACTTTAAGTAGTTAGTCTTATAGTAAATTATATAGTAGGTCCTAGGGTAGCTATAGTATTTCTCCCTTATCGTTTTGTTATAGTTGGATATAGTAGTCCTAGGAACCTTAGTATAGTAGTAGGCCTAAGGCCTATTCCTTATTAAAGAGATTAGTATAGTCCTAAAGGGCTACCGGGAGAGTAGGTAGGGCTATTGCTATTATATTTATACTTTTGGGTACTTATAGTACTATTTCTTATAGCTTTATTACTATTTCTTATAAGCTTATTACTACTAGTACTCCCTATTGTTTTTGTAAAAAGGTTTGTACTAACGTAAGGTATACCTCTTAGGACCTATTGGGAGGGCGGATATTGTTTGCTTATACAATTTAGTTACCTACCGCCCTAATTGTAAGGGTCCGATCTATTGCGTTTAGGGTAACCCGTTAGTATTTTATTTATAGTAGACCTAATATAGCGTTTCGACTTAGGCCTAGGATAACGTATAGGAGTATTAAGCTCTTCTAGCTATTTATATCGATTATTGTATAGACTATATTAGTTATTGTAGGGTAGGTAAGGGTATTGCCTATATTCCGCCGAGAAGTTATAATAGCTATTTAAAGTAGTTGTTTTATTGGAAGAGGGATAAGCTTAAGTTATAGGTATTAGGCTATCCTTTTGCTAATAGCCCTATAGTAGTTATAGCTACTATTAATTTAAATATTAAGGAATCTTATAGAATTTATAAGTATAGTAATAAGAAAGGGTAGTCTATCTATCCTTAGTATAATCTTTTTAAACTTAGTCTTTAAATTCCCTTAGTTCCTTATAGTCCGCTTACCTATAAACCCTTTATACCTTTATATAAGACTTAGTTTAGAGGCGCTTTATTTCCCTTTTCTTCCTTAGTCTTTAATTCCTTATAAATATATTTTTCTCCCTAAGCGGCCTAAATACTTATCCTTAGGGTATATAGAATTGCAGCTCGTTATAGGTATTATTAGATATAGTAGCCTTTCTCCCTATAGCGGATATATATACTAGCCGCCCTATACCTATCTCTTTCTTTTTATATAACCTATTTTACTTACTATTAGGGCCCGCTTTGGCTTTAGTTTGTTTTCGTTATCGGTTTAGTTATAGCTACTTTAGGCCTAGCCGTAGCCCTAAAGCCTACCGTATTAACCCTTAATATTAGGGTATTGCTATCCTTATTGGGTTAGGGGGTTACTTTAGTTATCCCCTAGCCGGGCCTGCCCTAGTTCTTAATTTTATCCTCTATACGTTGTAATTCTATTTCGGATGTAATTCGTTTATATATATTAACCGCCTTATTATAGTTATTTATTGTAGTCCCTTACTAAAGGATATAGTCCCTTATTCTTTTAGTTAGTCTAAAATAGAGCTTTATAAGTTTTACCTTACTAGGCTAATGTATTCCTCCTACTAGTATAAGCTTTTCTTTAAAGCGTATAAGGAACGCTAGGAATGACTCTAACGTCCCTTGCCTAATATCCTTTAGTTTAATAACTACTAGTTACTAGCAGTAGGGGTTACTGTAAGCTAATTTAAGGTACGTTAGAAATTAGAATAGGTTATAACTAATACGGGAGCCTTCCTTAAAGTATATTGTAACTTATTGTTAGACTTTGGCCGAGAGGTTTTGCTAAACGAAGATCTATTAGTCCTAGGCGGACTTAATAAAGTCCTTATCTACCTAGAGCTTACAGTTTATATAGAACTTTTAGGCTGTAAAGGTACCCTTATTGCTATTATATAGGTCCCTAACCGGAATCGGTTTACGTTTAATACAGGCCCGTAGTATGCCCAACTTATCCCTAGTCCGTTCCTGCTAGGGGTCGGTTGTTAAGGTATTTATTAGCTAGGGTAATGAGTACCCTAGGTCCTATTGTACCTATTGCTGCTTATTCTTCTGTAGAGCTAAGATTTAAACGGAGTATATTTCTATTTAGGCGTATATTCGGCCAAACTCTATATAGACTTTTGCTATAAAGTCCTCTATAACTTACTAAAGGTTAATTTCTTTAGGTTTCCCCTTATTTATTTTAACTTATAATAGTTAGGCTTTTCCTTCCTCCTAACCGGTATAAGTAAAGTCTTTTAAATATTACGGAGTTACTAGGTAACTGCTCTAGGACTCTTAATAATATTTATTAAAAGACTTAAAGGAGGGAAAACTACCTAATAACTAGGGCTTCTAGTTATATGCGTTCCTCCTAGTAGGTCCTTTGGTTCCCTTTGTTCTCCTATATTGGGCTAAGCCCGATACTATAATACATTCGGCAAGAAGCAATAAGTAGCTTAGCTAAAATCAGCTATCTCAATACTAAGTTAATGCCTGCCGATGGTCTTACTAAGGCCCTTACTGCTAATCTCTTCCAACAATACCTTAGCCTACTAGGTCTTTAAAGGATTCCTATTTAGTAGTACCCTTACTAGCTAAATAGAGGGGGTATTAAAATTACTAGTATTTATACTAGTAAGACTACCTAAATAGGATACTATCCTATATATTGCTATTTGCAATACCGGGCAGCAGTACTACTGCTTGCCTATATACTACTACTATACTGTACGTACAGGTAGTATATTGAGTTAACGAATTGTACTTACTATGCAAATTCTCCTCGCTCCGACTTAATATAATTAATAGTAGTACTACTGCCCAGCCAATTTACTACTGTTATACGTTACGTACAAAGTAGTACTTAGTCGACTAAGTAAGATTATTAATCGGGCCGTTAATTAACGCGCTCCTAACTACTACTAGTAGTTACCCGCTAATAGTACTACTGTTGCGCAGGAGGACCCACCCAACTGCAACTAGCAGTTACTTACTAGTAGTACTACTACTGGCCCGCTCGACTACTGCAGTACTGCTGCTGTACTATTGCGACCGAACCCTAATACTAATTAACCCTACTAGTTGCAACCAACTTACAGTATAACTTAACTAGAGTATTTAGAGCTGCATTAAATGTAAGTAGATTGTTCGGAGATATATTGTATAGAATTAGATAGAATTCCAATACGTATATATTGTACTAATTAAGGTACTACCTCTTAGGTATAAAATAGTCCTCCCTTTCCTACACTCTTAGATAGTTAGGTATACACATATATATACGCATACGCGTAAGCAAAGTACAAGAAACATAACAGTCTTTCTTTTCTAAATCGTCCCTTAGCACTACTATTTAACTTATTCAAATCTGTATTCCCTGCCCAGTTGCTAAATAGTATACTTCCTGCTGTTACTAACAGCCTCGATTGATATCCATTTTGGATAGTCCGTACAACTGAACTTCCATTGCGCACCCTTCCTATTTTACCCCTTTATTCCAAGAGGTAATTCCCCTTTTATTTTAAGAAGTACTACTACTAGCCCGCTCGACTACTGTAGTACTCCTACTATACTATTGCAACTGAACCCTAATATTAATTAACCCTATTAGTTATATCTAACTAGTAGTATAATTTAACTAGAGTATTTAGAGCTGTATTAAATATAAGTAGATTGTTCGGAGATATATTATATAGAATTAAATAGAACTCCAATATATATATATTGTACTAATTAAGATACTACCTTTTAGGTATAAAATAGTCCTACCTTTCCTATACTCTTAGATAGTTAGGAATATATAATACTATATATACTATATAAGTATATATATAAGTATAAGAAATATAATAGTCTTTTTTCTAAATTGTATCTTAATACTACTATTTAACTTTATTTAATCTATATTCCCTACCTAATTATATACTTTCTACTATTACTAATAGTCTTAATTAATATCTATTTTGAATAGTCTGTATAACTGTACTTCTACTATATACCCTTCTTATTTTACTCCTTTATTCTAAGAGGTATTTCCCCTTTTATTTTTAAAAATACTGCCTTCCTGCTAGTTCGTATTATAATACTTATAAGGGCTATTGCTACTCTTCTTAACTATTGTACTTAGGTAAGGCCTAAGGCTATAATATTAATATAACTAAGTTATATTAGTACTTTATTTAATTTAATATTAAACTGTTTAATTAGTAAAATAATATTTAGTTAAATTAATAATAAAACCAAAAGTACTATTAATCTTTAATAGTTAGATTTTTATAAAACCGACTAGTAAGTCTATAATATAATAGTTTTTAAAGTACAGACTATTAGAGTTGTTTTTCTGTTCTATTACCGTAATATATTGCAAGCTACTTACAATACAAACTAGCCTTTAATAGTATTTGCTTATATGAATTTAGGTATAATAGTACCGAATAGCTATGAAATATACTAAGCATTTTATGTCCCGTAACTGTTAAAAAACCGGGAGGCTACAGGTAAGTATACTATATTGCTACTATTATTACCTGACTGGGTTAAATTGCTGGCTTGATACTGAGACGGGTTGGCTAGATAATCGAACCTCAAATTTTTAGTCCGGCGATGAATGTACTTAAGTGCTGTACGGAGTACATCATGGGTTATCTGCAGAGTGCTCCGTACTGTACTTACTCACAGTTGTGGTGAGGTTGTCCGTAGGTTTGGGAGATTTTGACATTCTGCCGTTCAACAGCCCGGTGAACAACCTGTGTCTTAGCTGCATGCCGGACAGAATTTGAAGTCTGTACGGCTGCAACTACGCGCGAGATATGCTTAGTATTCTCCCTGGCAGGTCAGTTTTCCACTCATCTCCTTCTCAGCTCTCGCTCTCTGATCGCCCTTGGCCATCATGCACTGGACGACTCCAGATTGGTAATAACGATGGTCTCGGAGCAACGAGGTCTACAATGCATTTCCGCGAGCTAGTAGATCAGGGCCCCTGACTAACCTACAAGGCAGCTGTTCCCTAACCCCAAGATTCTTCCGTACTACCTGCTCATGCGATTTCCCACCAGATATCCAAGCATCCACCTGAATCGAAGCCGGACCCAGCCCGTCCCAGGACGATAGAGGCTCGTTCCACTCTGGAATATCAAGCGTCGTCAGCTATGACGTCAAATAGTGTCCCTTTGGCGGACGATATGGTCGACGAGCTGGCTATTGGCCTAGATCGCAATATTCACGGTCTGGGACTTTCAAACACGCCATGGGAACATGCCACCCCCGAAAACCCTGTCCTCGAAAGCGCTCATATTCCACAACCGCACAAGCAACTGCCGAGGATTCCTCATGTTGCATCATCAACTAGTCACCAGCCGACCGCTCGATTTAATGCGCAGCAACCTCCAATATTGCCTAAGGCCAACAGGAAGCGCCCAAATCAAGCACAGCGGCGGCAGATGAGTTCTCAGTTCTCAATCCCCATAGATCCCAGGCTTCAACCAGTACCTCAACGCCGTGACATATCTAGCAACATCGAGGACTCGGTCTTCTCTGCGCCAAATCGCCAGGAATCAAGCCAGCCGAGAAGCTATAACCATCCTCCTTGGGCGGGGCAGTCAAGCTTCACGCATGAGCAACACCCACCTTGGAACAACTCCATGCCACGTTTCCATCATTCTGGAAGACAGGGACCTCAAATGCAACCGGACCCACGTTTGATGACACATGATCGTCCCTACAGCACTGGCCTGGCACAAGGTCCTCGACGTCAGCACACTCGGCCCGAGGTCATCGCTGTTCAGGCAGGTTTCCTAGACAGACTGGGCTACCGAGTCGTCTCCACTTCTGAAATCGAAAGGTCGGAAATCGCTGAGAAAGAGGCTTTTCGTTTGCGGATCGAGACCATCTGCCGTACTGTGATATCTCGTCATGAGAGTTCGGAATATGCTGGCGCCGACTTTTTGCCTTTGTCTGTAAAACTTACATGCTTTGGCAGTCTATCGTCCGGGTTCGCTACCAAAGCATCCGATATGGATCTTGGGCTCTTTTCACCGTTGTCCAACCCCCCACCGGATGCAACTGATTCCCCTATTCCCCGGCTCCTCGAAAAGGCCTTTCTTGAAGCGGGTTTAGGTGCAAGACTCTTGAGCCGAACCAGGGTTCCTATTATTAAGCTCTGTGAAAGCCCGCCTGAGCCGCTACTCCATGCTCTGATCAAAGAGCGCCAGAAATGGGAGAGTCTTGCCAAAAGCGAAGTTCGCGAGCATCACGGCGAGGATAATCACGCGCAGGGCACCACCACCTTCCGAGGTGTTGACGAATGCCACGTTGATTCTGTAGCGACTGAAGGTGTACTCCCATGTCATACAGAGTTCGAGGTCCCTTGCGGGACTGGCGGAGTACCAACCCGATTCCAGCTAAGGCAAGGCCCAAACCATTCTCTCCCAGCGTATTATGGGTTGGCAAAACGAATTTTACGGCGGGCAGGTGGACGAGACGTTACACTGTCCAACTTTCGAGAGTTTACTGACCTCGACTGGTCAATTTTGAACCGCGTCTGTGAAGCTTTTATTCGGGGCCTTCACGACCCCGAGCTCCGAAAACGGCTGGAAGTATATCCCTCATTGTCCTTCGCGCCACTTTCGGACTTTCCGAACAACCATTCGCTTCTTGCCGTCTTCACTCAGGCCGAAGGGGAGCATGCTTTTCTCATTTTGCAAGCGTGGCCCGCAAAGGCATTTTTTGACATTCGTCCGCAAGCAGAGCACGCTCTCCGCGTTTGGAGAGATGTCCAGTGCCGTAGAGAGATTGGAATTGACCCCATTTTATACACCAAGGAGTTGCAATCTAGTCTCGAAAAGGTCAAGAACATACCGTTGATTCAGCTTGCCTTGCTTGAACAAGGCGAGCACGAGCTGCCGTCACAGTTCTATCAGAGAACGAAGAGTATCATGAGGAGCTTGCAGAATGGCCAGAATGAACTTTCCGCTGAAGCCCGAGATGAAGTCGCGAGGCGGTATATATTTGGTATTTATCGACGCGACATTCGTCAGGAAATGGAGATGGATATATCTCAGACTGACAGCCACCTCGACTTGGAAGCGGTCAGCCAGCGACACCAGATTGTTCAATTATGTAAGTGCCTCGAAAGGTCTGTTGAAAAGGAAGTGTACGATTCAGCACAGTCGGCGGATGTCCACGAATATCTACGGCTGCTCCGATCACCACTTCGCAGGGTCCAGATAGGGCCTCATGATCACACATACATCATTCCTTTGACCCCAGAGTTGTTGGCTTTACTTGACAGGATCAGGAAACTTCCGGACCCCCAAAAGGTCGCACCTAGCCAGTCAGGGGGGTATCGAGACCCGCTGGAGTTTCCTAAGGTTGGAGCTGGAGTGCAATGTGACATAAACTTTTCCGCCCACCTTGCATTACACAACACGGCGCTTCTGCGCTGCTATGCCAATACGGACCCCAGAGTAAGGCCAATGGTGCTCTTCGTGAAGCACTGGGCTAAAGTACGGGGGATTAACTCGGGATATCGCGGAACCTTAAGCAGCTACGGATACGTCTTGATGGTGCTGCACTATCTTGTCAACATCGCCCAACCGTTCGTGTGCCCCAATTTGCAACAGCTTGCAGCACAAAGGCCCCCGGGTGCACCGGCCACGGACGATGAGAGCACAATTCAATGCCAAGGCTACAATGTTCAGTTCTGGCGAGACGAGAATGAGATCCTGAATCTTGCCAATAGTGACCAACTCAACCGCAACCCCCACAGCCTTGGACATCTGTTGCGGGAATTTTTTGAATACTTTGCTCAGAACGGCATGCTGAGTTCTGGTAATGGCGGAGGGTTTGACTGGGGTAGAGACGTCCTGAGTTTACGTTCGCGAGGCGGGTTGCTCTCAAAGCAAGAGAAAGGTTGGACAGGCGCCAAGACTGTTTTTCAAGTGCAACAACACGCAGCCGATTTGCCACCCAATCTTAAGGATGGGCATGTAAAACCAGGACAATCTAGACCTATGGAGGCAGACGAAACAGCGACAAAATGGCAGGGGTATGCGAAGCCATCAACTGCTGATGCCGGAGAGGTCAAAGAGATCCGGCATCGATATTTGTTTGCCATTGAGGATCCATTTGAGCTGGATCACAATGTCGCTCGGACTGTCACACACAACGGCATCGTGTCCATACGTGACGAATTTCGTCGTGCTTGGAAAATTATTCGTACAGCAGAACGGGCGAACGCATCTGAGGATCTTCTGCAGGATGTTTCAGAAGCGCAACTGTGTTCAAGTTCGTTCTTGAATTTGCTAGATGCCATCCATGGGCCGCCGAGAGTCTGGGACAGTGCACATTGGGTTGGTTGAGAGTCAGAAAAATGAGGACTATGATGAACAAGCCAAGAGGCCTGTGAGTATTAGGTGCGAGGAATGGCAGGGCATGAGCTTAATCCAACCTGGATCCTGCCCGCTAGTTCGTGGGCATCATTTATTGGACGACACGCAGTAAAATTTCAATCTAGCATTGTATTGTGTACTCGCTACATCTGTCAGTCAACAGAGAGGAGGCTGAACATGTTATTAGTTGCCAAGTTATTGAAATCGGACCAAGGCTTTGTTGAATCATCGTTCGGCCTCTTGCCCGTTGCCTTCTCATTCGCAGATTTGATCATCTTGAAGCTGCCACGGTACCCAATACGCGGTGCTCGTTGTGCGGGTGCTCTTAAGTTCAGGCAATCTGCCAAGGCGTTGGCTAGCTTAGAATGTGATGGGGTGGTTAGAAGATCTACAACGAGGTCAATGTCGGGGAAATTCGAGAGAGAGGACATGTCGGTCAAGGCCATTTGCAGTTGACCTAAATTTGGCGAGACGGACTCCGTCGACCTTTCTAAAGCATGAGATAAGACTTGCTGGAGCATT
Source organism: Drechmeria coniospora (assembly GCF_001625195.1). Classification (NCBI taxonomy): domain Eukaryota; kingdom Fungi; phylum Ascomycota; class Sordariomycetes; order Hypocreales; family Ophiocordycipitaceae; genus Drechmeria; species Drechmeria coniospora. The sequence continues at coordinate 2,408,551 of NC_054391.1, read as the reverse complement.
CGAAGAGAGTAACAAGTAGCATGGATTTGGGAGACGAGATGGATGATGTCCCAACTGATACTGCGGCTTGCTGTGATTTCTGAGGAATTGAGGCGCTGATGGAACGTCCACCAGGCATGAGACTCTTTGTCCTGTTGCCGGCATTCACGTGCGTCCAATGCGAGATGAAGCATCACCCAATATGTCCCTGATCCATTTGAAATACCTCGAATCCGCTCCATAAGATCTAATAAATCCTGGGCAGACCGATCCACATCAGCTGCGGAGGTGAGAGCAATTTTTCTTCCCTTTTGCAAAGTGCTTTGTACGCGACGGTACTCTAGAATGTGTGTGTGCATTGTCAAGCGAGTAGGGGTGGTTGATGCCAGCACCGTGTAAGCTAGTTGGCGGATAGTGGTACTGTGTTCCCAGGCACTAGTGCGATTTGGACATTCCACCAGGACGGGCAAATATATTTGAACAAAGTCAGGGTCCTCTGTAACATTCGTGGACAGCTGGGCAAGCTGCACGTATAGTTCGGATATTCTGGGGTCGAAAATCATGATGCAATATGAACTGTTGGCCATCACACGAAGATGAAACTCGCTAGCATTGTTGCGGTATTGCTGACAAAAAGCCTGGTAGCGTTCTTGATCTGGTGCTGGTTGTGAACAAGCCCGCATGATTTGTGGAAGGGAAGCATGGGACAACTGCTTTCGTTCATAGGCTAGCCGAGCAAGTCCTACTGATGGAGATAGCTCGAGTTGCTGACATATCTCGCTGGGCGAATAGCTGGCGCCGAATATCGACGAGTCGGGGTTTCGATGCAGATCTCGAAAGAAGACAACTTGACCTGCCCCGAGATTGTGCACCAACAAATCCGAATCCGAAGTTATGACAGTTCCGCCGTGCAGCGACACGTAAGAAGCACAGTAATTGTCTGCCTCACCTGGCACGACATGAGTCAAGGCTTCAAACTGGGGGTGCTGTCGGAGGGCATCGATGATGGATGGCACAAGGAAGCTAGGGTCTGCGAAGGGGCTGACCTCTTGGGTGGCAGCTAGAAAGGCATCAATAATGACATTTCCCTTTTCTTGGACTAGTTGGGCTTTGATGCATCCATCGGGGCTTCCCGCAAAGAATTTCGATATCTGCAGCGTACTTTTCATCATTCTCTCCATGCGCACTGCTTGTTTCGCTACTGGGAGATAGCCGTCGAAGTAGATGGCTTTTCTTTATATCCATGTTAGTGGCTGCAGTATGCGAAGACCGGGAAAAGTTTGTCGGACATACATAACCACCCGCTGCTTGGACAATTCATCCAGCCAGTCTATAACCGTCCGACCAAGAAGGCGATAGGATGGATGGGTAATACCATTCCGCCTGCACACATGGAGGACATGATAGGCCAACGCTGGCCCATCGACGACGACAGTTTCGTCTTGAAGGCGGCGATGGATAGCCAGGGGTTCCAAGGTGGCAATGAGACGCGGAATCCCCATTCTGAGGTATAATTCGTTATGTCGAACAAGACTTGGGTCATTGGCGATCGATATGGCAAGAGCTTTGTAATCCCAGTTTGAGATCAGCGGTGGGGGGGACAGCACTTCAGGACGGGCGCAAACCAGCAAGGCTATTATCCTGAAGGATTTGTGACTTGGTTCTGTCGCTCAACCTTGTTCCTAGCTTTGTATGATCTTCCGTTCGAAGCCCTGCTCGCTAAACGGAAATCAGTTAGAGTCGTAGGAGCACGGAGAAGATAGTTCCATTTGGAGATGCCCAGAAATCAACTAACCACTTATTGACTTGACACATATTGTGCATATTCAAATAGTATATGAGAAACTGGTGCTCGGTGAGCTTCTCTCAATTACTACTCCATTGTACCGAGGCCAGTAAGTACAAGTCTGGCTGGCATATGACTTGCTAAGCGAAAGGTGGGAATAAAATGAAAATGAATATTAGTTTGATTACGACTACCATTTTGATATAACCTGCTAGAAATACGCATAAAACATAGTAGGAAGGCCTGTTAGGATTAGTCCTGTTGCAAACAGCAGCTGACTAACTATAGAAATAATCTTAGTTATGTTTTTGTAATCTCCCGAGGTTTGAAAATCCTGCAGGTATTTATGTGGTTTGCAACGAAATAATTAGAAGCCTAAGTACATCAGGTAGTAGTATTAATAAGGTGCAATAGTTCAAGAGGAAAATTAAAACAAAAATATTTTAACTATAAGCTAAAAAGGAAGGAGGCTTATATATAAAGAGAAAGAATAGAGTTTGTAGTATTATGATATTAGGCTTTGTATTATAATATTAGGCTTTGCCTAATAGAGCTATGTCTTAGGACAGAGTCACGTACTACTGCACGTAACTTGTACTCTATGACTAAGTAGGCATTGGAGTATAAGTACTCCAATGCCTAGTACCTGAGTTAGAGTTCTGTAGATTTCTTAACAACTATTTCCGACCACTAGATACTGGTAGTACTGGTGACTCCATAACACTTTGCCTAATAGAGCTGTGTCCTAGGATAGAGTTACGTGCTATCGCACGTAACTCGCACCCTATGACTAAGCAGGCATTAGAGTATAAGTACTCCAATGCCTTGTACTTTGAGTTAGAGTTCTGTAGATTTCTTAACAACTATTTCCGACCACTAGATACTGGTAGTACTAGTGACTCCATAACATATAGTTAGCTAATTAATTGGGTTACCTAGATTACTATTGTAACACATATGGGGAGGTGTGCCTATATAGAAAAAATGTCAAAAGTTCCGCCAGTATCTGCACTTGGTGCAGGCACTGCACCTCACATTCGCTTGTAAAGCTTCTACGCCTATGCTGAGCCATACATACTACATATAGAAATAATGCCAAAAAGCATAGGTTTAATCTTAAAATATAAAGTTTTAAGTAATTAAGGAATATTGATTAAGGAATATATTACTGTAAGAGAAGCTATATTAAGAGTATTACTATATATTTTATATGTCTAAGTATTAATAAAGTTTTTAATACAAAGTATTACATTCTTAGTAAAGATTTTAAGTACTTCTTTTACCTGATTTCCCTTTCTAATAACCTTAATAAGAATGAATATATTAATATATTGATTTTTTTGCATATAATAAATTCAAGCATGTCACGCTTACTAGTATTTTGTGTTCTGGACTGAGGCTCCACTACTCAACAGTACTCGTGTCCAGCCAGCGGTTCTCTTCACCTGGAAAGTGAACGAAAGTGGCCAGAACGCATTACGCGAAGTTGCGTCTCTATCCCCCCATACGCATTCTCAAGTGAGTGTGCGGAATATGCAGAAGCTGGTAAGAAAACGAAACCCGCCAACCTCTCATTTTGCTGCCGTTTGGCATTGATACATGAATCAATCGACCAGATTGATGAGGAATGCATGAATCTCCTCCGTCTCCGTCCCCTACAGGACGACGACCTTCAACAATCGCCTTCATGCCACTGCCCAGTCAAGATGGCTCGCCGACAGAACCGAAGCAGCCACTTTCCACACCTGCAGCTTCCGTAATACTCCCCAAGTCAAGACACGCCACACCCACCATTGGGGGACTCCTTGGGTCCCCGTCGCCATCGAACTTGGTGCTACGGAAGCCAAGTCCATCTTCTGCTGTCTTGTATGCGTCTACGCTCTCGCCACCTGGTTCAAGACCCATGTCTCCTACTGCACACAGCTCGCCTTTGCGATCCGTCTCCGAAACAACCCCCGAGAGCACATCGCGTCAGACATTGATGGAGAGTGCTGCCAGAAACCCTGAAGAACCTCTCAATCTAATTCTGCGATCTTTCGTCCCACACGTTTCTGTATTCCCGTCGAAAGACACCGAAATCCTTATTGGCGGAAAAGGGTTTCGAAATGGGCTGTGGGAGCTATTACGACCTTTTGGCGAGAACATTAAAGGAAAAATGACCGTACGGGACAGTAACGGAGTGGGCCAAACCTTGGAGGACTTTTCGATTCGGTTTACGCGATTTGGGAGCAACATTGGTCACCCAGACCCGTCCGTGTCAAACTCCAGCCAAGACCCGACAATGCAAAGCCAGCGAGGGGGACACGAGAGCCATTTGCGAGACCGCAAATTGCTGGCAGATGTAGAGGCTGTTGTGGAGCGCCACTTGTCATTTGCCGAGCAATTATCGTCACCATTACCTCACTTCGAAAGTCCTCCATCTCATTGGCAGATCCCGGAAACCTCGTCCCCTTACTACTCCTTGTATTTGCGGCGACTACTTTCAGGGCTACCGATCACGGCTCATGAGACATTTTCGCATCCAGTGGCATGTGTTATAGCCATAAGCTCCAAGAACGAAGCCCCCATTGAAGAGCTGAGAGCTTTGTACACGGAGACCAATCGGATCGGCACAAAGCTTCCGCCCTGGGTTGACAGCACGTATTTGCGGTACTACGTGTTGATTCATGACGAGGAGAATGATGACATTACACGATCCATGGCATTGTTCGAACAGATGAAACGACATCTGGGCCTGCATTGTCATCTACTCCGCTTGCGCTGCAGTCAAAGCGTGGAGACAGATGACGATAGTATGCCAATGCCCCGAAGCGACTGGATATCTGCAACCGAAGAGCTGGAAGAGATTCGTAGGAGCGAGAGTGACGAGGAGTTTGAGGATCCATCACATTACATATTCGAATCCGACGTGACAGCGATTCGCGCCTTTGTCTACGAGATGGTTACTCAATCCATAATTCCGACCATGGAAAGGCATATCTCCGTCTGGAACGACCAAGTAGCATCGCGACGCAGAGGCATAGCGGGCCGATTTATGAATTTGTCACGGAAATGGACTGGGCTTGGCAGCAGTTCCCGATCATCGACTGGTGGGAGCAGCAACTCGAAAGACAACTACGACACGGCTGGGTTCTATCAAGCAGAGTCACCCGAGGCGATCATGAGGAAACTTGGAGACTACGCCTTTATGCTGAGGGATTGGAAGCTTGCGAGGTCGACGTATGATATGCTGCGAACAGACTTCAGCGAGTCCAAGGCGTGGAAGTACCATGCTGCGGCAAACGAGATGGCTGCGATCAGCTTAATGTTGATGCCGCGGAGTCTGAGGTCCAAAAATTTGTCGGAGACGGTCGACCAATTGCTGGAAGCTTCTGTCTACTCCTATGGAACACAATCGAACTCGCCGTACGGAGCGATGCGGTGCCTCATCCTGGGATTCGAGCTCCTTCGGTTATCAGGAGTCTCGCACATCGATGACGCAGGGGGATGGGGGCTCAGGTTGCTTGAGTCAAGAATACTTGGCGGGGTGGGGGATGCACTCATTAAAGAACGACTGTCGATTTGCTATGGATTAACGGCTGGTGTGGGAAGCTTCGGCTGGGGTAGACGACTCCGAAAATCGGCAACCTGGGCCGTTCTGGCAGCCGACGCCTGGTGCCAGCAAACCAAGTACATACCCGCGCAAAGATGCCTAGCCAAGGCTCAGATTACGTACGAGTCTTTGCCACAAACACAAGGAATTTCCAAGTTTTCAAGCGCTATCGAGTACATCGCATCGCTGCAGCACGAGCTCGCCGACAAACTCCCAGCGCATGGTGACAACGCTGACGAGGAGGGTGACCTCGGAGGTGAAACAATGAAAGGCAAAATCGACGAGGAGAGTGAGGCCCTGATGGATATGCGTGCCCGCCGAGCGAGTGTTGCAACTCGGAACAGCGTGTTGGAGACAGCCCCGCTCCATGGAGAGTTGGAACATGGAGCAGAGGCTTTGATTAACCAAGGGGGCTTTGGCTGATGAGAAGAACGGCCTAATTCAGGCATTGAAGTCCCTTCATGCGAACGTTGCATGATTTACGATTCCTGTCACTAGCTGAGCTCATCCCCACATTCCGGGGCATCACGGACGATCATGCTGCTGGTTTGTACCTAACAAGGCACTACGACAGTATGTTAAGGATGGCGTGTAGGAGGAACAGACACGATACCTGGAGGAAGCTTGCCACTGCGGAATTTTTGGGGTGTTGGAATGATGCCAAACCCTTCTTGTCGGTTGTTGCAATAGACGAGTACATGATGATAATTACTCGCAAACCAACTTGGGTTTTCGCGGTGGATTGGTTGGATACATGTGTCCCTTACGAGCAGAAGGGGCAAATTCGCTGACAGAGACGAGTCCCATCTGGGGTTGACCTCGATTTGCATTCACGGATGGCTCAAGTCAAACAGCTACAACACCACACCTCCTCGTCGACCATGCTGAGTCTGCCGTAGCTGGTATATCAGGCCCAAAACACCCGCCTCGAGCTCCTCTGCGTTTGCCGCAGAGCTGTTCTCTCGACTTAGGTCCTTCCCTGGCGATGTCTCCCATGCCGACTCTCCCAACCCCCCCCCAGATTCATAATCGTCGTATTCGTCAGCAAATTCCTGGCTTGCAGGACCGTCTTCAAGGGTTTCCTCAATAATCCGATTCTCCCCACGATAGCCTGTCCGTGGATGCCGTGACCGATGCAAGCTTCTCGCCCCAAGACTTGGCATAGTCGTTACTGGCTGGTGGCGGGGATCTAACAATATCGAGGCCATTGGCGACGGTTGCGCCACACCCGGACCAGGCCCAGACCGCAGTGTGCCCATGGTTCCTAATCCCGCAGCACGACCTCGAGGCCGGCCAGGCTCTGCTGCCCGCCCTGCATTGGACCCTTGCAAGTCGGCGGTTAGTGTTGGTGAGTTGAGACTGGGAAACGCTGGTGGAGGATGAAACTGCTGTTGCCGGATCCCAGGCGGCATATGGCCCGGTATACCCGTCTTTGGGTTAATGACGTAATTGTCCAAAAATCCGAAGTATGACGCAGCCATTTTCCCGTGTTTGGTGGAATAATAGTCCTCTCGCAAGTCATGGCTGCCTCTCTGCTGCTGTCCGACTTCGCCAACCCCTTTCTTGAAGTCGAACATAGCAAACGAGCAGACATAGCCCAGCCCGTCCACGTGGACTGTGAACTCGCGAAAGAAGTCTACAATTTGCTCGCTGCACATGGGAAGTGAGAAGAGCAAGAGCATGGGTGTCGTGATGATGCCCATTACTTCCTCGAGAAAGATGACCACCTTCATCTTGTATAGCTCTGAAAACTCCTGCTTAACTTCGAAACTATGCAGTCGTCCATGCCAATGATCTGGCATGTAGTGGGTATACTCAATCACATTCCGCAGAGCGTATTCGGGGTTGAATACGCTCGTCTCCTCGGATATCATCCCTCGTGTTATGGCCCATATTCCCCCGAAAACTCCAAGATAGAAGAGCACAGTCCGGTCTTTGGTGATCTCAAATCCAAGGAAGAGTTCCGAGTCAAGAATTGTGCAGACGGCGAGGACGGCAGTGATGGCCCCAGACATAAATGCTAGACTCCGGGCAATATCTTCCGTCATTCTCTTGGGAAACTGATCGATGTACCGTGTTGCGAACGGAAAGGACATGTGTAGCCTTTCATAGAAGATATGGGGTAATTCATTGAATTCTCGGAACTTCCACTCCGCTAGTGCTGTATACTTTCGTGCTGCCGCCAACTTTGGATCTTTCTGGTATTCCTGCCAGGATTGTTAGAAGGAAAGCGGCCGGGAGCAATTGTAGGGTTTGGGTTACACAACAGATGCGGGCTAGGACTACTCACATTGTAATACGTGAAAAAGTACACAATTATTACGTACGCTAGCACCACCGGGGCGAAAATGAGATTCAGAGCGCCAGCAAAGTATAGTCGCTGCTTCAGCTTTTGGCTGAGCACGCCTCTTCGATCTGCACGTAAGAAGTCTTGCCGCACCTGTCCGCGCTCGTTAAATGCCATGTCGAGGATGCCATAGTGCAAATACCATTCCATTGTTTTGGAGAACAACTGCCTTCCGCGCATAAAAGGTAGAGGAAGGGAAAGGTTTAGTACGTCTTTATTGATCATGGCAATGAGATAGTTTTCCTTGCGCATCAGTCTGTTTGCAATGTCGTGGGCATCTAGCCTCTCCTTGGACTGGCTGCCTATGAAGCGCCGGAGATTCTGTGGCATGTTGGTTGATGTCTTTGGATTCTGGTCCCGCAGCGTCATGATTCGAGCAACAATGTCTTGCCAGGAGACTGTCTGCATGTCTTGGTCGGGAATCTCGAGGAGGTGCACGTAAAAGTCACGAACGTAGACGAGCCGCCGAATTTCGATGAAATACTGCACAGACTTCCATATGAAGAAGAACGAGTACAGCCAGATACCAAGGTTCCAGATGCCGGACATGTTGCGGCTACATTGAGAAATGACAACTTGGTTCAACGACTTACTGACAGGGACCTTCTTGTAGTCGACACACTGACTTAGAAATGTCAATAAAAGTGCTACAAACAGTGTCTCCCTACTTCAAGTCAGCAGAGAGTACGTGGCAGAGACTGAGTGCTGGTGTCACAATACAGTAGCCACAGGGCATTCGAGCACAGGATGCAAGTCAAGCCCCCTCCCTCAAAATAGTCGTATACGTCGCGTGTGAAGCTGTCGAGGTTTGAGGTGTTGACCCATTTCCACAAAGCCTTCTCTTTTCGTCCACCCGGGAAGATGCCTGCCATCATTGATCTTGGTTGTGACCCAGGTGACTGTCCATGGGCTTCGTTCTGATGGAGGCGCCGATGTGCCGCCGGGGCGCCCCATTGTGCTTGTTTCCGAGGTCCGCTTGGAGGTAGTGAAGAATGGGATGGGCGGTTGGCACGCTCTCGTATGGGCTGTTGCTGGAGCTCTCTCTCATCTCTCTCATTAGGTTCCACCAAGAGCGAGGCAGGAACATCGTTGTCTGGGTCGTCATCGTTGTTTGGCCATCCCGTAGTTGTGTTGCGTTGAGTGGGGTGATATCTGTCCACTTTGCCAGCGGCACTATCAGCAGTCATTCGACTGTCGCCGGTAGTCAAGACCTCCGCATCAACAGCATCAAAGTGTTCTCGGAGGTTTTCCTCGTCGACATTTAAGTGAACCCCTTCTTCGAGATCAACATTGGTGCCCCGCCCTCTCAACTCCTCATAAATAGATCCAGTGACTCGGGGAGGACCGTCTGGGGGGTTGAAAAGCTTGCTACTCATGTTGAAATCGAGATGGAGTAATTGCCCGGCATGCCGTAATCGCAATGACTAGTCTTGGAGAGATGATATTGTGGTCATCTGGAAGCACAAGGTTTCATAAGGTCAGCGGCTAATCTACAGCTTCGAAGGGTGGATCTGGAAGGACTATTTACTAGATAACGAGCAGCGACGCTATGCAGCCAACGGGCGTAGCGTTGTTGGGACTTCGGTCAGCCAGAGGCGTTGGCAAGGGGGGGGTGATGTCGATTGAAAGTGGCGGATGACAGGGGAGTGTGATTGATGGGTGCAGAACTCATCGGCGACGTTCACCACCTACAAGCACGTGGCGAAGCCTAGTCACAAGTTCATTACCCTTCAGATTAAGTATGTGTGTGCGCGTAGGCAAGCAAGTAAATCTTGGGGTCAAGTGACCTAAAACACCATGTCTAGCCACCCCGAAGTAGCGACTGCCCACACGCCGTACCTGCCTTGGTCCAAAAACGTAAATATCCTCATGCCCAGACGCGGTGGCATTCGCAACGATTGCTTGTCCAGTGGCAGAGTGGCATGTAACAACTACACAGGATGGAGGACTAATATGAGATAATGGATACGTGTGTGATCATATTCTAGGCATGGAATGACGCAGTGAATCCCGAGCATTTCGGCTGGAGCCGCTAAGATAGCTGGTAGCTCCCCGATTCGGGTTCAACGGGAGTAGCCGGGTTCCGCCCGTAATTCATGATTGCAGCAACTATTAATAATACAATGTACCCTTTGGGTTTAAGCTATTAAATAATAATTAGTTTTATTTATTAACAAACTTATTATTTTAATATTTTTCTTACTCATTTTATACAAAGCCAAAAACAAAACAGTATTATTATATTATTAATTATTGGCCTAATACTTGTATTACTATAATTATATATTTATTGTAGCTATTATTATAAGAAACTTAAAAGGATTTCTTAAAATTTTCCCTAGCTAAAAGAGAGAAGACATACTAGAGCTTCCTATTTTAAGAAAGAGTATTATAGAGTCGCTAGGTAACTGCTTTAGGACTCTTAATAATATTTATTAAAAGACTTAAAGAAGGGAAAACTACTTAATAATTAGGACTTTTAGTTTATATACGTTCCTTTAGTAGGTCTATTGGTCCCTCTACTTTGTATCCTATATTGGGCTAAGCCCAATACTATAATAAAGAGCTCCTTTAGTAAGTCTATACCTTCCTTTACCTTATAATATTTAGACGTAACTAGAGACTATTCTAAAATAAAGTAGTAAGATTATATATATTACTATATATATATACTTATACTAAAAATATTTATTATTGTATTAGGCTTTACCTAATATATAAGAATAAAGGGAACTAAGAGACCTACTAAAAAGTATATATATAACTAAAAGCCTTAGTTATTAAGTAGTTTTCCCTCCTTTAAGTCTTTTAATAAATATTATTAAAAGTCCTAAAGTAATTACCTAGTAACTTTATAATATTTAAAAGACTTTACTTATACTAGTTAGGAGGAAGGAAAAGCCTAACTATTATAAGTTAAAATAAATAAAGGGAAGCCTAAAGAAATTAACCTTTAGTAAGTTATAAAGAACTTTATAGTAAATATCTATATAGAGTTTAGCTAAATATAAACCTAAATAGAAATATACTTTATCTAAATCTTAGCCCTATAAAAGAATAAATAGTAATAGGTATAATAAGACCTAAAGTACTTATTAGCCTAATTAATAAATACCTTAATAATTAACTTTTAGTAAGAATAGACTAAGGATAAGTTAGGTATACTATAGGCCTATATTAAATATAAACTAATTTTAGTTAAGGACCTATATAATAATAATAAGAGTACTTTTATAACCTAAAAGTTCTATATAAACTATAAGCTTTAGGTAGATAGGGACTTTATTAGATCCGCTTAAGACTAATAGATTTTTATTTAGTAAAGCCTTTTAGCTAAAGTCTAGTAATAAGTTATAATATACTTTAAAGAAGGCTCCTATATTAATTATAACCTATTTTAATTCCTAATATACCTTAAATTAGCTTATAGTAACCCCTACTACTAATAACTAATAGTTATTAAACTAAAGGATATTAAGTAAAGGTTATTAAAATTATTTTTAGTATTCCTTATATATTTTAAAAAGAAGCTTATACTAATAGGAGGAATATATTAACTTAATAAGGTAAAACTTATAAAGCTTTATATTAGGCTAACTAAAAGAATAAGGGATTATATCCTTTAGTAAAGGACTATAATAAATAACTATAATAAAGTAGTTAATATATATAAATAAGTTATATTTAAAATAGAATTATAATATATAAAGGATAAAATTAAGAACTAAAGTAAGCCTAACTAAGGGATGGCTAAAGTAACCCCCTAACTTAATAAGAATAGTAATACCCTAATATTAGGGGTTAATATAATAGGCTTAAGGGCTAAGGTTAGGCCTAAAGTAGCTATAATTAGGCTAATAATAAAAATAAACTAAAGCTAACGTAGGCCCTAATAGTAAATAAAATAGGTTATATAAAAAGAAAAAGATAAATATAAGGTAATTAGTATATATATTTACTATAAAAAGGAAGGCTACTATATTTAAATATACCTATAATAAGCTATAATTCTATATACTTTAGGGATAAATATTTAGACTACTTAAGGGAAAAAGTTTATTAGTAAGGAATTAAAAACTAAAAAAAAAAGAAAATAAAGTACCTTTAAGCTAAGTCTATTATAGTATCGGGCTTAGCCTAATATAGGAGAACGAAAGGAACCAAGGGACCTACTAGGAGAAATATATATAACTAAAAGCCCTAGTTACTAAGTAGTTTTCCTACCCTTTAAGTCTTTTAATAAATATTATTAAGAGTCCTAGAGCAGCCGCCTAGTAACTCCGTAATATTTAAAAGACTTTACTTATACCGGTTAGGAAGAAGGAAAAGCCTAACTATTGTAAGTTAAAATAGATAAGGGGAAGCCTAAAGAAATTAACCTTTAGTAAGTTATAGAGGACTTTATAGTAAAAGTCTATATAGAGTTTAGCTAAATATACGCCTAAATAGAAATATACTCTATATAAATCTTAGCTCTATAGAAGAATAGGCAGTAATAGGTATAGTAGGACCTAGGGTACTTATCGGTCTAGCTAATAGATACCTTAACAATTAATCCCTAACAGGAACGGACTAAGGACGAATTAGGTATACTATAGGCCTATATTAAACGTAAACTAATCCTAGTCGGGGACCTATATAATAGTAATAAGGGTACCTTTATAGCCTAGAAGTTCTATATAGACTGTAAGCTCTAGGTAGATAGGGACTTTATTAGGTCCGCTTAGGACTAATAGATCTTCGTTTAGTAAAACCTTTTAGCTAAAGTCTAGCAATAAGTTATAACGTACTTTAAGGAAGACTCCTGTATTGGTTACAACCCGTTCTAATTTCTAACGTACCTTAAATCGGGTTATAGTAATCCCTACTATTAGTAACTAGTAGTTATTAAACTAAAGGATATTAGATAAGGGATATTAAAGTCGTTCTTAGTATTCCTTATACGCTTTAAAGAGAAGCTTATACTAATAGGAGGGATATATTAGCCTAGTAAGGTAAAACTTATAAAGCTCTATATTAAGCTAACTAAGAGAATAAGGAACTATATCCGTTAGTAGGGAACTATAATAAATAACTATATTAAGGTAGTTAATATATATAAATAAATTGCATCCGAAATAGAATTACAATATATAAAGGATAAAATTAAGGACTAAAGCAGGCCTAGCTAGAGGATAGCTAAGGCAACCCCCTAACCCAATAAGGACGATAATACCCTAATATTAGGGGTTAATACGGCGGGCTCTAGGGCTACAGCCGGACCTAGAGTAACTATAACTAAACTAATAACGAAAACAAACTAAAGCTAAAGCGGGCCCTAACAGTAGGCAAAATAGGTTATATAGGAAGAGAGAGATAGGTATAAGGCAGCCAATATATATATCCGCTATAAGGAGGGAGGCTACTATATCTAATAATACCTACAATAAGCTATAATCCTATATACCCTATGGATAAGTATTTAGGCCGCTTAGGGAGAAGAATATATTTATAAGGAATTAAAGACTAAGGAAAAGGAGGGAAATAAAGTACCTTTTGTTAAAATACTAGGATTTATACTAGTAAGACTACCCAAATAGGATACTATCCTATTATTACTACTACTAGTAGTAACTATTAGAAGTACTACTACTAGTAGATATACTATACTATACTGAGAGTATAAGTAAGTATACAGAGCTAACTAATAGTATACAATATACTATTTCTCTAAACTATTGTTAAAGATACTTACCTAATTAGGTATAGTACAGAATGCTCTAGAACATTCTAGAATATTCTAGAATATTCTATACCCTACTTATGGAATGTACTGGAACTCCTTGGAATAAGCCGGAATATTGCTTACCTTACTTATGGAATAAGCTAGAACCTTATGGAATAAGCTGGAATAGTCTTTACTATATTTCTATACCTATATAAGGTAGTAGCTATTCCCTTAGAATAGTTTCTGTTAAAATTACTGGTATTTATACTAGTAAGACTACCCAAATAGGATACTATCCTATGTGTTGCCATTTGCAACACCGGGCAGCAGTACTACTGTTTGCCCATATACTACCACTGTACTGCACGTACAGGTAGTATATCGAGTTGACGAATTGCACTTGCTATGCAAATTCTCCTCGCTCCGACTTGGTACAATTGATGGCAGTACTACTGCCCAGCCAATTTACTACTGTCGCACGTTACGTGCAAAGTGGTACTTGGTCAACCAAGCAAGATCATTGATCGGGCCGTCAATTGACGCGCTCCCAACTACTACTAGTAGTTGCCCGCCAACAGTACTACTGTTGCGCGGAAGGACCCACCCAACTGCAACTAGCAGTTGCTTGCCAGCAGTACTACTACTGGCCCACTCGACTACTGCAGCACTGCTGCTGTACTGTCGCGACCGAACCCTAATACTGATCAACCCTGCTAGTTGCAACCAACTGGCAGTATGACTCAACCAGAGTATTTGGAGCTGCATTGAATGCAAGCAGATTGTTCGGAGATGCATTGTATGGAATCAGACAGAATTCCAACACGTGCACATTGCACTGATTGAGGTACTACCTCTCAGGTATAAAATGGTCCTCCCTTTCCTACACTCTTAGATAGTTAGGTACAACACACACACAAGACGTACGCTGAACACACGCACGCGCGCAAGCAAGCACAAGAAATACAACAGTCTTTCTTTTCTGAATTATCCCTTGGCACTACTATTTGACTTGTTCAAATCTGTATTCCCTGCCCAGTTACTAACTGGTGCACTTCCTGCTGTTACTAACAGCATCGATTGATATCCATTTTGGATAGTCCGTGCAACTGAACTTCCACTGCGCACCCTTCCTATTTTACCCCTTTATTCCAAAAGGTATTTCCCCTTTTCATTTTAAGAGTTTCTCTTTTAAGATATAATTGCATTCGTTTGTATAATTTAGTACTACTAATTGTGTACTCTTGCCTAGTTACTAACTGGTACCCCTTATGCTATTACTAATAGCTTAATTAATTCCCTAGTCCGTACAATATACTTCTACTACCCCTCCTCTTACGCACCTAAATTGCAAGAGGTTATAAGCCCAGAAGGACTATAATGAATCCCCCTAGATCGATCTCTACAGCTTACTAAGCTACCTATTAGTACTACTAGTAATCTTGGATCGACCTTTGTAACTTACTAAGTTACATACTAGTACTACTAGTAATCCCTGGTCACCAAACGGCTCCCCCAACTACTAGTACTACTAGTACGTTATCTACCAGTACTACTGGTAATCCCTGGTTACCAAACAACGGCTCCCCCAACTACTAGTACTACTAGTACGTTATCTACCAGTACTACTAGTAATCCCTAGTCACCAAACGGCTCCCCCAACTACTAGTACTACTATACTACTATACTATTAGTAAAAGACCTATTGCTAGTACTACTAGCTAGGTAGGTAAGGCAAAATCGGAATCTAGTTACTAACTAAAAAATGGATCCCACTAATTAAGGTTAGGGAACTAACCTGTCGGAAATCGAAAAACGTCTACTAGTACAGTAAACGCAAATCGATAAACTTTTACAACAATATACTCAATCTATACAATAACTTAATACTATTGTTCTATAGATACAAAATCGACTAAATACAATCGAGTTAACTCTTAGCAATCTTAGTAATAGTACTACTATTATAAAGACAGAGGATTCTAACTCTAGCTACAAGTTAAATAAAAAAGTTTATTAATTCCCAGAATACGCAAAACTTAAAGGCACCGAGAATTACAAGCTATAGAAGCAATCCCTATTAATTTAACTTTAAGCCCTAGACCTAAAAAGTTTTCTAGATAAACCTTTAATTATATCTAACTTCTTAAGCAGAAATTAGGCCCGTTTACTTATACTATTACGGGATAGCTGTACGGAAGAAACCTTAGTATCTATTGCATAGATTAAAAACCTAACTAAGGTTTTCCTATTATTGAAAAAATAATACTCCAAAGGTTACAAAGCCAAACGCTCTAACCTATACAACGCTTACTATACCCTTACATTTAAGGGGTATAAAGGAATACTTAAGGCATTTAATACTAAATTTAACAGTCGACTTACTAGGCTATAACTAGCTAGAGTAACAATTAATCTACTGGATTAAGCCAACCGATACCTTACAACAGTTAAGCCTGTTTTTCCACAATAGGTTACTATATAACGCAATACCATTTAGTCTTCCCGAGCCTTAGGACTTAAAACAGATACCCTAGGTCTACAATACCTTATAGTTAACCTTTTGGAAGAAAATCGAAACTCTAGTACTACTGGATCGAATATATTTAGCCACAAGGTATCCTAAGTACCTAAGAAAAAGAAGAAAGGGAAATTTAATAAAAAGAAATCTAACCAGTCAAGCCAAACTAATAAAAGAAATCCAACTAATCGACTAACTAACTAAAGGATACTACTAGTTTCCTAGTTAGTAACTATAGTCTAGCCGCTAGCTGTATGGATTTATCTTATTCCTACTAGGAATTAGATACCGATTCTAACTGTACAGAAGAATTGGAAATATTACCTAACTTAGGTAATATTAGTATATCTTAAAATGAAAAGGGGAAATACCTTTTGGAATAAAGGGGTAAAATAGGAAGGGTGCGCAGTGGAAGTTCAGTTGCACGGACTATCCAAAATGGATATCAATCGATGCTGTTAGTAACAGCAGGAAGTGCACCAGTTAGTAACTGGGCAGGGAATACAGATTTGAACAAGTCAAATAGTAGTGCCAAGGGACAATTCAGAAAAGAAAGACTATTGTGTTTCTTGTGCTTGCTTGCGCGCGTGCGTGTGTTCAGCGTACGTCTTGTGTGTGTGTTGTACCTAACTATCTAAGAGTGTAGGAAAGGGAGGACCATTTTATACCTGAGAGGTAGTACCTCAATTAGTGCAATGTGCACGTGTTGGAATTCTGTCTGATTCCATACAATGCATCTCCGAACAATCTGCTTGCATTCAATGCAGCTCCAAATACTCTGGTTGAGTCATACTGCAAGTTGGTTGCAACTAGCAGGGTTGATCAGTATTAGGGTTCGGTCGCGACAGTACAGCAGCAGTGCTGCAGTAGTCGAGTGGGCCAGTAGTAGTACTGCTGGCAAGCAACTGCTAGTTGCAGTTGGGTGGGTCCTTCCGCGCAACAGTAGTACTGTTGGCGGGCAACTACTAGTAGTAGTTGGGAGTGCGTCAATTGACGGCCCGATCAATGATCTTGCTTGGTTGACCAAGTACCACTTTGCACGTAACGTGCGATAGTAGTAAATTGGCTGGGCAGTAGTACTGCCATCAATTATACCAAGTCGGAGCGAGGAGAATTTGCATAGCAAGTGCAATTCGTCAACTCGATATACTACCTGTACGTGCAGTACAGTGGTAGTATATGGGCAAACAGTAGTACTGCTGCCCGGTGTTGCAAATGGCAACACATAGGATAGTATCCTATTTGGGTAGTCTTACTAGTATAAATACCAGTAATTTTAACACCCCCTCTATATAGCTAGTAAGGATACTGCTAAATAGGAATCCTTTGAAGACCTAGTAGGCCAAGGTATCGTTGGAAGAGATCAGCAGTAAGGGCCTTAGTAAGACCGTCGGCAGGCATTGACTTGGTATCGAGATAGCTGATTTTAGCCAAGCCGCTTGTTGCTTCTTGCCGAATGTACCGAAACTTCAGTAAGGTGTGTTTGGTACGAGAGTGCTGATTTGGGTTGTTGGCATTGGAGATGGATCCATTGTTATTATACAGAAGTAGAATGGGTTTTTGAAGACTTTTACCCATTTCTGTAAACAGACCATCCAGCCATTTGAGTTCCCGAATTGCTTCCAGTAGGGCATCCGATTCTGCCTCTATAGTTGAAAGAGCAATTGTACTTGCCCTTTTTGACTTCCAGTAGATTGGTCTACCTGCTAGGGTGAAGAGGTACCCATAGGTAGACTTAGAGGAATCTAAGTTACCTGCAAAGTCGCTGTCTGAAAATCCAGACAGGCTGGGTACTGGGGACTTAGACCAATAGCAAACAGCTAGGTCTATAGTTCCTTTCAGATATCGAAGAAGGTTCTTACCGGTTGATAGTTGGAGACTAGTAGCCTAATGCATATACCGAGATAGCCATTGGATTGCAAAGGCTATATCTGGTCGGGTCAATAGCATCAGGTACATTAGGGTCCCAACTATCTGTTGGTATACCAATTGATTGGTTGCAGGTAAGGGAGGAAGAGGTGTTGTTGTGGCTTGTTTAAGTACACCTGGCTGTAACGGTATTGCTACCGCCTTAGCCCCCTCTAGCCCAAATCGCAATAGTGCTTCTTCGATATACCCCTTTTGACTAAGGGTAATACCCTTGGTCGTTCGGCTGATCTGTACGCCTAAGAAGAACGCAGCCTGCCCGCGATCTTCAATTGGGTAAACCTTGTGTAGTTTTTGTTTCAACTTGTTGATGTATACAAGGTTCGGCCCAATAAGCAAACAGTCGTCAACATGGCAAACTATATAGGTACTGGCAGTACCATTATAGTAGACAGCTGGATCGGATACAAGAGGTCGATATCCGTATTGATGGAGCAGTTTGGAAAGTGCATCTTGCCACTCTTTAGGTCCTTGTTTAAGACTATAGAGTGCTTTCTTCAAAAGAATGCCTTATTTGACTGCTGGGTTGTAGCCTAGCTTGGCTAGTTGCTTACCCATGTTATTAGTCTTGTTGAGACTAATAAATGCTTCCAGTCCATCAGGCATTTCAAGGAAATTAACTTCAGGTAGCTCGCTGTTGAGGAAAGCACCAATAAAGTCGATTTGTTCAATGTACCAATTGTTCTGGGCAGCAAGAGCTAGTAGTATCCTCCAGGTAGGTGGAATGCTTATAGCTGCAAAGGTCTCTAGGTAGTTAAGACCTTCAATCTGCATAAATCCTTTGGCTACTAAACGTGCCTTGAATTTAATGGGATTGTTTTGCTGGTCCTTTTTGACTCGTAGGATAAGACGGCTTTTGAGGAGTCGTCTACTAGTTGGTATTTCTTAAAGTGGGATAAAATGGAATACCCCTGCCAGGATAAGTTGCTGAAATTCAGAGAATATAGCACTTATCCACTGGTCTTTGTTGTCTGATTTAAGTACCTGCTTCCAGCTAGTAGGCTCGCTACTAACTAGTAGTTGCTTTGCCTTAGCTTGGTAGCATAGGTTCTTAATCCAGCATGCCAGGTTGAAATCCACTGAATTAGAATTGTCTTCTAATTCAGGTTCATCTGGAAGAGAGGTATCTGGTAGATCCTCTGTTGGTTGGGCTAGGACCCCCTCTGTAGTACTAGTCCTAGTAGGACTAGTCGGTCCGTTGGCCTCTTGCAACCTACTAGTCCTAGTAGAACTAGTCGGTCCGTTGGCCTCTTGCAACCTGCTAGTCCTAGTAGGACTAGTCGGTTCGTTGGCCAGTTGCAACCTACTAGTCCTAGTAGGACTAGTCGGTCCGTTGGCCAGTTGCAACCTACTAGTCCTAGTAGGACTAGTCGGTCCGTTGGCCAGTTGCAACCTACTAGTCCTAGTAGGACTAGTCGGTCCGTTGGCCAGTTGCAACCTACTAGTCCTACCAGGACTAGTAGGTCTACTGGTCCTAGTAGGACCAGTAGCCCCCTCTGTCTCCCTAG
Source organism: Drechmeria coniospora (assembly GCF_001625195.1). NCBI lineage: Eukaryota > Fungi > Ascomycota > Sordariomycetes > Hypocreales > Ophiocordycipitaceae > Drechmeria > Drechmeria coniospora. The sequence continues at coordinate 2,389,188 of NC_054391.1, read as the reverse complement.
GTGTTAGGGGACTGGAGTTGCTTTGCGAGATAGTAGTAGTTGAATCTACTATCTCAATTTCCCCCTCTGACTCTAGTCCTTTAACACTAGGACTTGGTAGTCGGGGAAGCCCTTGGGAGATAGGGCCAATACCTTCTAGGATTTTTAGGAAGGTAGTTTTTGTAACCGACCTCCTAGAAGGCACATACACAAGGTATGTTTTTGAACCTAGCGTGGCTAGTAGCCTTGCTGGTTCTGTTCGGGATGCCAGTTTGGCACTTTGAATCCGTTTCTGATAAGGAATTAGGACTTCGCAATGTGCACCAATAGCCTTATAGGCCGTGAGATTTGGTGGCATTTTCAGTCCCTGTAATTCCTGTTTTAGTAATTGGTAGGGACTTAAATCCCGGTTCGAAATTGCAGTATAGTTAACAAGATTAACTATAGCAGGAAGAACGGCAGACCAGAGGAAAAGTGGAAGGCCTGCCCAGATCATTGTTGTACGTAGTCGGTCTAGGATGACTTATATGGACCGTTCGGTAAGTCCGTTCTGTTCGGGCGTATACGGGCAAGATGTATCGAATAGAATTCCTTTCTTACCCAACCAAGTCTGGAGCAATGTGTTGATTTCTGTACCCTCGTCGAAAAATAACTGTTTTGGGTAACAGTTGTACTGTCGTTTTAGGCTTTTGAAGAGATTCCGAATAGCCTGGAGAACAGTTGATCCCTCCTTGTTGGGTAAGATCAATACCCAACGGAAGCGGGATTTTCGATTAATTAGTATAAGACCCATAGACTTACGATCATAGGATACTGGTCGAATCCTAAATATATCACCCGCAATTGAATTAAGAACTTGGTCTGGATCGTCGATGGGATCCCTAGACTGGCGTCTAGTGGATTTGGCCTGAATACAGGCAAGGCATTGGAAATCGGCAGCCTGAATAGTCGAAAAGTTAGGCAGTCCAGTAGTAATACTACTGGTCTTTTTCAAGAGTGGGAGACTAATGTGTCCCAGTCGAATGTGCCAAATGCCCGCTTGTTGCAATAGTCTTTGGTAAGACTGGTTGTTGGATTCCGAACAAGTAGTTGGAAGAACTTGTTCCCCAAGACTAGTAGTTGGGACTACTATTGGTCTGTTGCCTCTATAGGAATTGGGTCTTCTATAGGGTCTTTGAACAGGGTAGCCTTAGTAAGGTCCCTTGGTGTAGCCGAACTGACAGTTGGGCTAGGTACCGATCTGGGTGCCGACCGAGGCACTGGGGAAGGTGCCGACCGAGGCACTGGGAAGGTGCCGACCGAGGCACTGGGGAAGGTGCCGACCGAGGCACCGTTGAAGGTACCGACCAATCTTCTGCTTCGGTAGCCCAGGGGGGGGTTGGGAGGGAATTTCGACTGTAATTCCGTAGCTACTGTAGTAGCTAGAGTGGGAAGTATCTGATTTCGTTAGATAGGGCGTTTGTTGACCTTGCTGTTGTAGGAAGAAGCCGTGTTTCTGGAAGTTAAGGAGTCTATATAACTGTCGATTTGAGTTGTATAGATGTTCCTTGATGAGTGTTCCTCCAGACGCATAGTGGCGAATTCTACTAACAATACTGACCTCCAATTTCGGAATGTACAGTGCTTCTTGTAAAACAAGAGTACCGTAGACAGATGGATTGGTGCGAATTAGTACAGTAAATTCAGTACAGCCAATACCTTTGGGATAAATGGACCACCTCCTGTTGTAATTGGTTTTGCTTGGGATTTCGCAATAGGTCGGAAAGTCGTAAACTTAAGCCGGTTGTTGACCAAATGACAGGTTGAGCCAGTATCGTAAA